>NC_090442.1:732698896-733302958 GCF_031143425.1 Pleurodeles waltl | reverse complement strand
TGCGTGATGAAGCATCCCCAGTAAAATGGGGAGATATTGGATATCTTTGTGTGTGGTGGTGAGAGTATTGAATAAAAAGTTCTGCTCTGTAGGATATTTGCATAACTGGACATTGTGACATTCAGCAGCTGTAGCAATAACCTGCTGGTAGCCAGTTGTGTCTTCCAGGTGTGAGAGACGTACAGGTTATAGATCTGGATCTGTAGATATCTTGGTCCTATGAGTCCCAAGGGTCTTGGTCTTCAGTGTGTCCCTTAAATATGCCTTGCAAAATCGCAGTGAACCCTGAGGGGTAAAATCTTCTGTAGTAGGGGAGACAGGAGAAAGAGGAGGAGATGGGGTTGGAGGAGAAGTGGGGAGAGGAGGTGGTGAAGAAATTGGTTCAGGGGGAGGAGGAGGAAGAGGCCTGGTTACTGAAGTGCTGGCCTTGTCCTTTTGAACTTTCGTCTGAGGCGGTGAGGTGTCAAGGGCATCCTGGAAAGTTAGTTTCCCATTTGAGGGTAACAGGAGGGGAAGCCACAATGTGTTCTGTACCTACCTGTATGTGTATTCTGCACTGTTTAATGTCCATTGTTTCTAAAATTGGTTCAATTTGAGGTGGTGAGGCGGAGGAATAGCTAAAGTCCATCTGCTTCAAGGGAGTAATGTCCTGGCTTTGTGGTACCGAATATTTTGACGTGTGCACCTTTTTTGTGCCAAAACTGATATTTTGCTGCTTCAAGTTGGTGCCAAATGGACCGGTGCTTATAGTCTTTCGGACTGAAATGTTCAAAGTGAGGCCAAAGCCTTTGTAGCATCCTTTGTGGTTTTCGGTGCCGAGCCGAGAGGCAGGGCAGCCGAAGTAATTTTTCGTGACTGACCATGGCCTGATAGCAGTGGCGGCAAGTGGACCGTATGGTGGCCTTTTTTCAGAGCTTTTGTGTGGGTGCAAGGGGTTTCTCTACTTACAGTTTGAGCTGGCATCACCTCCTGGCTCTCGATGTTGGACTAGATGTTGGAGTCCGAATCTGTATAGGGCAGGTCTCCTTGTGTTCGGGCTCCTCTTGAGCTTGTTCCTCCCCAAAGAGATCTGATGTGTCTTCTGGTGATTTCTGTGCATCTCTAGCCTGCACGCTCTTTGGTCCTGAAGAGTTTTCTTCAATCTGAATGATGGGCACATCGCAGGTAGCCTCCTGGTGATTTGGTGAAAGGCACCAGCTACACACCTGGTGGTGGTCTGTGTGGGGGAACTTAGAAAGGCACGAGGGCAAAATCTAAATGTGTCCGTTCCATCAGTCTTTTATCTTTTGATGCCTCTAGGAAATGGACCGGAAGTTGTGTGGGGTAGGCCTCATTTAGATAGGCTGGTGTCCAGGCATGGCTGCCCACCCCAAAGGGTGAGCAGTCGTTACTCGATTCGTCGAGGTGAACCTGATCGCAAGAATGAAAAGAGCGACATGTAAACAAATGTAAAGCAGACAGAAGGAAGGTCTCTGACCATAGCAAGTTGAAGATGGCGCGATCCGAAAACACATCTGAACCCGATGGCAGAGCGAGAACAATCTAACAAAGGACTCGATGCCCATGCGGAGTATCAAAGAGAATAAGGAGCCTCGAAAATACTTCTTGAAGAAAAACAAGTTTTATCATTGCAAAACCAAAACTAGATGGTAAGAGCATGCTGAACATGTGTATCTACAGCCACACATGGCATTGAACCAATAGTTACACAGCTTTACCAAGCACAGCAGATCCCAGCACCAACTACTGCATTCCAAGAGTGTGTGTCTTGCCAGTCTGCATTAGATACAATAGAAATTAAGGTCTTGCAAAGATCCATGGGGTTATGAAGCAAAACCGCATAACAAGGTATACATTATCTGTGCTGCACAGAGGATGCACATGACATGCATTTGATCAAAAATAAAAAATGTTTATTGCCACTTTGCCACTGCCAATAAGAAAGCATACATAAATTCCACCAATAAATTGATGTAGTTTGCACAATAAACATACCACAATTGACCTACAGAAAAATATGATGGAGTTTCTAGGATATAACATACATATACATTTGCACAGAACTGAGAAAAAAGGGCACTGATTTGGAAACAAAGAAACAAACACTCTCCTTCCTGGGATTCCAAAGTGCCAGCTTCTTACCAGACACCAGCCGCCATGTTAGTAGGTAAGCTGAGGCACCTTCCACTCTGCTCCAGTTGAGTAAGGCACTGTCCGATGTTGTCTCTTGTACTTCAAATTTCTCAACTTTGGGTAGATCCACTAAAAGAAAAAAAGGGACAATACAATGACAGCTTATCAACATTGTGGAAATGTGTACTCAAAGGAATGGCATGTATGACATGTGACCTAAGAACAAGCTACAAAATGCAAGGTTTCAGCTCTGTATTCACTAATGCAGAGTGTGTCATTTTTCAGTAGGGATGAAAGTATGTGTAGAAGTAAATGAAAAAGTGTAGGCACCACAGTTCGTGTATGAATCCAGTTTACACTTTCAGAAAAGTTGTAGATAAGTGAAGACCTGAATATTGTTGCTCAGTCTACTTATCCATCTATCACAGCCCAACCAATCCTGGATGACCTACTCAACATTGCACTCGACTACACCCACATTCCATACATATGTCATCACACAGTTACACTAGGTAAAAACGCATAAGCAGGCTAAGCAATAGTGATTATTTATTATGGCAAGGATACTACACCTTACCTTCTCTTGTAAATGCAATACAAGTGCAACACCATCATATTCACTACTGCACTGCTCCAAGATAATCCAAACACAACTCGTACACCAATGTATCCTTACACTAATCATATGATGCAAAATTAAATTGCAACTAAAACTCTCAAATCACTACCAACATCTACCAACCAAATCACAACCCATGCAGCCTTCAACCTATGTACCAACCAACACTAATCCCTTCCTCAAACTATGAGCAATCCACAACAATCATGAATACACTGGTACAACATCTAACAACGCTGAGGTGACTGTAAATCACCTTTAAATGACCCATCCAGTCAGTAAGGTCACAATGTTTCAGAACCCAAGCAGAGACCTTCAAACAAAGAAAAATTCTAGCATGCTTGTTGTTGAGGGATAATGTGGGACTAGGAAAGGATAACTGCCTTTGCTCCTCACTAGATGGCCTTTTTATCAAAGTCAGCAAAATAAGGGCACTGCTGCACTTGGTCCAGCAAATATTTTCACACTACTGGAACAGGCCAAGTAGTTAGTAAGTGGTGGGTGCAATACTACTAGATTTTCAAAAACGAATTATAGGCCATCTTAAACGTTGCTGATAGTCTGCTGATAGGCCAACGCAATGTCAAAAAAGCAACATGGCTATCACAATGCAACAGATAGAAGGTTACAAATAAAGGAGCTCATAACACTTGCAGGAAAGACGCTTATGATAGTATGGCCTCACACAAGTGCACACTAGCTTCTACAGTCCTTCTGCACTAGTCCCAGCTGCTGGAGACCGCATGCTCTACCTTTCCATGGAGCCACACCAGTGATAGTATCATGCGTGTGCCAAAGGGTACTTGCACATCACTTAAATCTGAGAGGAAGAAGTCTGAGGCGATATAGCGTCAGATTACCATATTCAATGGTATAATCATGATGTTAATGATTTATAGAGCGCATGGATACCCAGGGGCCTCCTATCGCTAAAGGAGATATCTGTATCTTATCAGTGCCATAAAAGTGCCTAAAAGGAGAATAAAAAAGTCTTCAGTTTCTTGTAAAAGGATAGTTCAATGTGGTCATGACGCAGTCCCAGAGGCAGAGTGTTCCAAAGTTGTGCAGCTTTCACTGAAAAGGAGTTGCCTCCCCATCTAGCCTTCTTAAAGCAAGACGTATGGACTCATGAAGCAGCAGAGGACCTGAGGGGCCTAGTCCGACTATAAAAATACATATTTTGTCTAAGAAATTTGGGTCCCCTGTTATGCAAGGCTTTATGAGTCATACACGTCGCCTTGAATTTGACTCATTGCTTTGTGGGGAGCCAATGAAGAGAGACCCGAGCGGATTTGACAGAGGTATGTCTGGGGCCCTTTTTTAGCAGACGTGCAACAGAATTCTGCACGATCTGTAACCGTCTGATTACATGTTTAGGGGAACTAAAAAAAGAGAATTTCTGTAATCCAAGCGGGACAGTATTAATGCTTGAATGAGGAGTCTTCTGGCCAAGAATGGTAAAAGGTTGATCATTTTCCTTAATGTTCTTAATGAGCCGAAACATGATGCGGCAAGCCTTTTAGATTGGTAGTCCATGGTAAGGTGTGGATCTAGCCAAACGCCCAAGCTCTTTATGTTGTCCTTAGGTGGAGGGCAAGGCTGTCGGGCAAGGCTGTCAAGGAATTAAAGAGAGGATGATGGCCAATGATCATTACCTCTGACTTGTCGTCATTGAGCATGAGCTTGGATTCCGTCATCCATTTGGCTACCTCCTCCAGGCAGGCTGAAAGGTTGGATTGAGGGATATTTCCAGAATTTGAGAAGGACACTACTAATTGGGTGTCATCTGCATATGAAACTAAAGAGAGGCCATGAGGTTCACCAATTTTGGCCAACTGAGAAAGATAGATATTAAAAAAGGCAGGGCTGAACGACGAATCCTGCAGGACTCCACAGGGGAGGGAAAACGTATTGGAGTAAAAAGCGCGATCCAGCACCTGGAAGGTTCTATCCTTTAGAAATGAAGAGAACCAGCCCAATACATTCCTCCTGTTTCCTATTCCAGAGAGTCTTTGAAGGAGAATGTTGCAGTCAACGGTATCAAAAGCAGCAGCCACATCTAATAAGATGATAGCTGCCCGACCGCCACGATCTAAAATTTGACGTGCATTCTCCATGACCATTAACAAGGCTGATTCAGTGCTATGTTTTGGCCTGAACCCCATCTGAGATGGATCTAGAAGTTCATATTCCTCAAGAAAACATGTTAACTGATTGTTGATACGCTTCTCCATGATCTTGGATAGAATAGGGAGAAGGGCAATAGGTCTGTAATTCTTCAGTTCCAAAGGGTTAAGATTGGATTTTTTTCAACAGGGGTTTGATGACGGCATGTTTTAGAGATTGAGGTATCATGCCCGAGTTTAGAGAGTGGTTCAGAATGTTCTTCAGCACAGGGCAGATTATGTTAGAGGCTAGAGCAGGTATATGAGGTGGAGCAGGATCTAAAGGGGAGCCTGATTTTATCATCTGAAGATAGCTGGTGATAAGGGCGTTAGTAACTGGCTGAAAAGACAAAAAAGAGGCCCCAGAGCTCTGGAGCTCCTTATGGGGGTTTCTATCTACTACAGGATCCGGTATGGGAGGAAAAGAAGCATAGATGTCAACAATCTGTTTTTTGAAAAAAAAAATTCAAATGCAAATTCAAAGGTAAGTAACTGTATCCTAGGATCAAGGAACTTGGAAAACAGTCTTGTTTGTGGAAGCTTGTGACTGTAATGGTTGAAATGTTTTTCCCTTTAAGGTTTGAATCCATAGTGTAAGAGTAAATTGTGACAACAATCAGCTAAGCTGAAAAATGGAGCTAACATATTGCTGAAAATGTTCGATGTCTGCTGACAATTAGTATGTAAATCATAGTAGCTTTAGACATTCTGCTGCCAAACAGGAATTTAACCGAAAGCATTTTTGACACAGAGGTTTATCACCTAATTATGGTATGTCAGACCCCGTTCAGGCACACAGTGACTACTAGGCCCCTGCCATGGTGGTTGAGGTCATTGCTACTGTTGTCCTTAGGTCAGTCTAAAAAGGGCTCAGTGAATTTGACCAAGGACACCCCCATCACACTTGACTTTCAAGGTAGTGAGCTGTCAAATGCTTTTCTGGAACGTAATGTGGGGGACCAGGGGTCAGAACTCAACAGTCTTCTAGCAAACAAAATAATATGTTGTTGAGCCCAGTACTTTGATTTCACAACATTATGTAATACTACTCAGGCCAATTAGGGGATTGTAATATAGGGCTGAAATCCTTTTTATGATCTTGATACACTTCATCCTTTGGTAACTTCCCACCACTAATAGAGTTCACCACCATCTATAATCCCTGGTGTCTAATCTGAGATACAAAGCTGACCAGGCACATGTGCAGTTCACTTAATCACCCCAAGGCATAATTGTGCCCCCCAGTTCAGTTCACTTTTCACTTCTTGTGGTTAACAAAGAATATTAGTATGTGTTGCAGACCTTGATTTGCTACTAAATCTATCTTTATCCCACAGTTCCCAAGTCCTGGGGTTACCAATGTGTTGGAGTGGTAGTTCAGGGGTGTGCGTAATTGATGCATGCAACAGACCACTGCATACTCATGCAGTGGCAGCTTCAGTGTTGTAAGGATCACAGCGACAGCCATGCTGGGAACTTAAAGTCTTAGAAGACTTCAGTGTAGCAGTACCCAGTAGCAGTCCTCATCTACGGCAGTTGCGGGCTCCCTAGGCTATGTGCAGGAGGGATGCTAGTGTGGCAGGTGCTGCCTCAGAGAAATTATCCATCTTGTTGAGGACTTTTGCAGTTGCTACCTTAAGGCCAATGTGGCAGCTGTAACATCAGTACTTCAGTCGCAACAGTCTGCCGATTTCACTCAGTACTTGATTTTGCAAAAGGCTTGATGCAGTTCATGTAAATATAATAATCAATAGGGGGGACAAGGAGAATAAACTGGTCCTAGTGTACAACCTCCCTAATCTTAGATCCAATACAAAAAAGTACACTGTTCTGGAATGTGGAGTCCTACTCTAACCCGACAAGGGGAGAGTAACTTTGTCATTGGGGCACTCGATTATTAGAAGCAAGAGCCCTCACTCACCACGAGGTGGCATGCTTCATCATCAGGCCTGCTCCTCACTGCAATGCCCAAAGGGCCCCACAAGGGGGCTCTTTGCCGGAGATCTTTGGTTGAGGAGTGCCAATGCACCCTACAGGTATAAACTAAAATCTGTGGTTAGATGAGGGGAAGGACTGGAATGTGTGTGGTTAAATTTGACCGTATGCCCTATGAAAGGATATTTTATTACTGCCCAAGAAGCCTATGTCGAGGTTAAAAATAAGAGGAGAGAATCTAGGAAAATAATGATTCTGCCCTCTCTACGTGAAACTGTGTAAACATATTTCTTTACTAAAGTGTGTTGGTCGATGTGTTTCATGCCCTTTAGCATCCAAAAAGGATCGGGCAGTGTTTCATCAGAACCAAAAAACAAACCTATCTAGTCCTCACACTAAGGCTTAGACACAAGTGGGCCACTCCCAGGCCTTCGGACATACATCGACTACCTGCATTGGGGAGCTTTGCAACAACCCCCCTTCGACATGCTGAGAACCAGGGGGGACACAAGTGTGGGTGAGGGGCACCAGGTGAGCCAAACTTTATGGTCTACGGTCATCCTTTCATTGTGTGCACTCACCAGCAACCTCACGTTGTCTATCTCCCCGAGTCAGCACCTGTATCGGGGCACGTGGGGAGTGAATTGGACCTGCTGCAGATAGCCCTTCTTCCACTGTGGGGCACTGGTGCAAGAACTATACTCCCTGGGACCCGTCTCAGCGGGTGTCCCAACAGGAGGCCTAAACGAGGATCACGACCAGACCCGCTGCCTCAACGGACACGCCCCACCCTGTGGCACTTTCCGTCCCTCTCCAGTGTTGGATCAGAGCCCCGAGAGTGGTGAGGGGGCCCTACTACACTCAAGGGACTTGACTAACCCTCTTCCGTCCTGCCTGACAGCTCAGGACACAGCATACATGCGGCAGCCACTCTTGCTTTGGCGCCTGGATCAAGGCGTGTATGAGGTGCACAACGGATCCAGTGCAGAACCTTGACCGCACCATTCAACTGACCTCTGAAAGGCACCACACCAGGCTCCTTCTCTGCACAACGGTGCCCTCACCTGCCGCAAGCCTCCCTTTCTCTGCTTGCCTAAATAGGTGAAGTACTCAGCAAGCAGCGTGGACACCCTTCTCTACATCTCCCACTCACCCTACTTCCTCTCCACTGATGACCCTCATGGAGAAGGCTCATCGAACAGGCCCCCCCCCCGGACTATCCAGTGTTACCGCTACAAACACAACACGTGCCTACCATCGCCCCTCAGGAGGCTCCTAGCCCAGACCTAACACCTGCAGTCCTCTTCTACCCCTTCACTGAGAGAGATCTGCCTGCATTACCTGAAGCAGGCAACAACCAACACAGGGCACCAGCTTAGCACCCCACATAATTGATCAGCATGGCATGGCTCCATAATACCTCTACTGCTGCTCCGTCATCAACAGCGGGCCCTCTCTCCATAACACATGATACTCCCCTCCCAGAGAACTCCCCTGCTCAGTCCATCTCTGACAAATCAGATCGGATGTTGGCCTCAATTCAACATTCTATTGTCTCAATGGAGACCATATTTGGGACCCTTACAGCAAGAAAAAACCCCTTGCTTCCCTACAAGTCCTCACAGCAAATCACCAAGCAGCCATACATGACCTACAAGACTGAGCCAAACATCTGGAGAGCAGGGCGCACAACCTGGAAGGACACTCCCGTAGGAGCAACATCTGCATCCTTGGAATACCGGAGGGAATCGTAGGCACAGACCTGGTCGCCTATCTGGAAAAATGGTTCAAAACCTTTACCCCAGCAGCAGACCTTTCTCCTTTCTACTCCCTGGAATGAGCAAATCAAGTAGCAGCCCGATCCCACCCCCCCTGGGGTCCCCTCCACGTCCTATATTGGCAAAACCCCTACACTTAAAGGACCAGGATGCAATTTTTTGCGCTGCCCGGCATGTGAGCCCACTGCATCTAGAAGACAAGATCATTATGCTCTTCCCAGACTATAGCCATGCCAACCAGAATCAGCACTCCTCATTCATTAAGGTCAAAAAGTGCCTCTGCCAGCTGGGGATGCAATACTCCCTCCTGTTTCTGGCCCGTCCTAAAATAATGGTAGATCGGACCACCACTTTCTGCACAGACTCACAAGAAGCTTGGCATTGGGCGGACTGCCAAAATGGGGAAAATCCAAGATCGCAGGCCAAAACAGCATCATCTTCATCCAACCCAGAGGGCCGCGCTGAGGGAAACCAAGGGCAGGATATGAGCAACAGGTGATCTCGTCACCCAATCTGGAACAGATCATTGCTGATCCTAGATGCGCCCTCCGTGCGGCTAAGGAACTTCACCAGTGGCCACAGACTATGGGAAAGTTAGTCATATATTTTCATCTGACGAACATACAATTCCCTTGCAAGACTCACAAAGGGACTCACAATCTCCACCCCTGGTGACACCCGAGATTGCAGATAATCTAATATGACCTCCCTTCCGACCCCCTGGCTCCAAGCATTGTAACACTGTGTAACGCACAAAACCCACTTGACCTTGTGAAAGGTAGCACATGCTAGAACCCAACCTATGCTTATGAGTGCCTTCACGCCTCTCCCCAAGGCACCAGCCTCGATATACATGTGGGCTCCATGGGCACTAAGATACCATCCCACGCGCTCGTTGTTGGCCAACTCCATCCACTATCCACTAGAGTAGAAGACAAATGTCTTGTTTGGGGGTAGCGCCAGTTGTGGCAGGCCCCACGTGTTGGGATTGTTTAGTTCCCTTCTTGATGTTTTGGCTATCCCTGTGTAATTTTTCCCGTACATTTCCCCCAAACCAGTGATCGGTCCATACAGTGACAACCAGGCAGGCTCTTCCTCCTGCTCTTAGGTGGCCCTGCTATGCAACGCCTTTTCACGCCCAGTGATCCCACTCACTCCCCCATCACAATGATACACCCGGCTAATATGCGCTTTCTCACACTAAATGTTCAATGTATGCACACTGCCCCCGAAAGCGTTATCCTGTATAACCCTACATTAGGCATCAGCAGGCTCAAATTATCTTCTTGCAGGAAACACATTTCACACACATGGAGCTGGAACGTCTGTGCAAACGTTGGAGGGGACAAATCTATGACACCACCTGCTCTGCTTATGTGAGAGGTACCTTGATGTGAGTTCATCCTCGTGTCCCACTCTATGAGCTGGACGTGGTGGTAGACAAAGAAGGATATTATATCCTACTGGAAGGCCACTTGGATGGCCAACTGATCCTCGTGGGTAGTATTTACGCCCCCCACACTGACCTGGGGCCCTTCTGGGACTCTACCCTGGGTGCTAGGGGGAGACTACAATTACGTACTTGATCATACTCTGGACCAATCATCCCTCTGCCTCACTCTCCCCCTCAAGCGCAGGTGGACCGATTTCACCTTTGGACACAAAGCTGGGCTACATCTGGTGCATGGTTCACACAAAATCCTAATGCCCGGCTCTTCTCATTGCACTCCATTGCCCACAACCTGCACGTCCGGCTTGATAGATTCCTTTGCTCCCCCACTTTATTACCTCTTTTAGGACATTAGGGTGCATAGTTTCTGACCATGATGCACACATCATAGACCTTTGCTGGCCTGCTCCTCCTTCACCAGTCCCCACATGGAAACTGACAAGGGCCTGCCTGGAGGGCCCAGTATTCCAGCAACAACAATGCAACCACTTCAGACATTACTTTTCCAAAAACTCACATGCTGCCTCCACTAGAACCCTGGAATGGAACACATTTAAGGCTGTGACCAGAGGGTTCTGTATACAAAAGATAGTCACCAAAACCCTTGATGTGGACATTATCTAGCCAAACAAGACCTTGCAGCGTTGAGTAGAGAAGCCAATACCAACTCCTTGCTCACCCCCGTCTCATGAAAGCAAAAACCAAGTATACAGAGTTGTTTGAAGGCCTGAGGCCCAACAACTTCAAAACGCATGCTTCCAAGATCCATCGGGAGGGCGACAAGGCTGGCAGACTCCTGGTCTGGCTAATTCAACAGGAATCCACACCCATTCCCCAATCACAGAAATCATTGATCTTAGTGGCAAATGCAGTCAGCACACAGGTGGACATTCTACAGGCCTTTTACGAGTATTACTTCTCACTGTACATAACCCTGTCAACTTTGTTAGTGAGCTCCCCTGAATCCTTCCTTGCACGTGTACCGATCCCATCAATCCCAACTTCCACCAAACTCTCAATGCAACCATCACACTGTCATACAAGTGATCCGAGACCTAGCCCATAGCAACAATCTGGGCCCTTGAAGGCCCTTCTTTAGAGTATTCCATTTACAAGAACAGGCCTGAGATTGCTTCCCTAGGTCAGCCTGCCTCAGTCTTGCATTAGAAAAGCCATTTCATACCTTGACATGGGAATATATGTTCAAAGTCCTTGCTTGCATAGGGATAGGCCCTAGCTTCTAGCCTATACTAAATTGTTATATTTGAGCCCTACTTCCCGAGTCCACCTAAGTTGCCTCATCTTTGCCTCCTTCCCTATTACCCGTGGCACAAGACAAGGATGCCCTCTACTCCCATTGCTATTCACCCTTATTGTGTGGCTCTTTGATATACGTCTTTGAGAGGAAGGCCGGAACTGGGGCATCCCCCTCATTGATGGAGTGCATGTGGTATCACTCTTTTCGGATGATCTACTTTTGTACCTCTGGGGCATGGCCATGGGCCGTGCCTCACTCAGAGACACTTTAGTGGACTTTGCCTCCGCTGTCGGATTACATGTCAATTAGTCTAATACGGCTGTACACCAACTATGCCTAGGCCTCCAACAGCATGAGGTAGACCTGGGTGACCTCCAAATGAATTGATGCCCTCAAGCGATCCGCTATCTAGGGTTCTACCTATACCACACCAATACGGATCTTTAGGAGAGGAAGTACCGGAAGGTCCTGACAGGAAGTGTGGTTCTGGCAGGTCCTTCCATTGGTCCGGACTGGCAAAATAGCTCTAGTAAAGATGGTGATACTCCCCCACCTCCTGAATTATTTTGTGAATCTCCCATTCGTTCCACCAAAATTTTACTTCTCTGAACTTGACACACTTCTCAGGAAGCTCATCTGCGGAACCAGCCACCACAGAGTCACCCTTAGCAAACTAGAGTTGCCAACAAACTGGTGGGCCTAGGAGCTCTGTCCTTTTTCGGCCTATATTCTAGCGATGCAGCTCCAATGGCTCTTTTGCCGGGCTGCAGGATGCTACATCGGGGAGACAACAAATGTGTAGGGTCCCATCCCGATTCCAGCATTGTAAAGTCTCTTTCTCTGGAAGTCGCAACCTTTATATACATGGCCCATACAAGTCACAGCAGCTAAAGCGTGTATGATTCAAGTTCACCGCTTATTTCATGATACTCTGCTTTACTCCCCAATGCTCCCTCTGATTGGATTGCCACGTCACCTGGGTTTCTACACATCCAGAGACCTACAGGTATGGACTGACTATTCTGTACTCACTGTGGGTGACTTATTCTCGATCAGTCATCTCCTCCCCTTTCAGCAATTAGCAGAAGACAATGGACCCACGGACCCCTCCCTCAGGCAGTTCTTGACCCATAGGCAACTCACACACACATGCTGGACACTCTGGAATGTTACAGAGGGAGAAGCCACCACACATGCAGTACTCCACTGCATCCTGCTCATGGGTGCAGCCCATCACCTCGATATACAGAGCCATACGGGATCTTATGCACATCCCCCTTACATTGCTACGCCAGACATGGGTAACCACTTTTGGGTGTGCACTGCTCAACAAAGAATGGGACAAAGCACTCCAGTTCCCAAGAATCATGTCTCGTAACTCCTGCATCATGTACATACAATTCCTAACCCTCCACAGACCACATTTTACTTCAGCATGCCTACATAATCTCTTTCCAGACACTCAGTTCAATTGCCCCAGCTGTCTGACCCCTGACGCCGACCTTGAACATATGCTCTGGTCCTGCCCCTCCCTCTCAAGTTATTGGCACTCAGTCCACACTACACTACGATAGACTGCCCGGCCCCTGCCACCAGGACATTAACCCTTGGACTTCCTTATACCTGCATGCAGCTTGACTCCGTCCAACCGCTACCATGCTGACCTAATTGTGGTCATCCTTCCAAAACTGTAGGTCACTCGATGTGTGCCTGGGGAACTCTTTCCAACTAGCAGCAAACCAACCATGCAGCTCTGGCACTGACCCAGACTTCATCACCTGGCCGGCTTTGGATATATCATTGTCTTTTCCTTCTGGAGTAGGACATATGGTCATTATGGTTGGTGCCTTCTCATGGTCTGCTCTGATTTGCTCATTTCCCCTCTGTTGTCCTTACCAATCTGGGATGATCCCAGTTTCTTCCTAAAATTGATGTGCAGCCTGTGCTCTGGTCAACACCGATGATGTGCTTCACGCTATGTAGGGTTTTGGTCAAGGAACTAAGTATCGAGCAGTCAAATCACTGCCCAAGAGGCATTCAACACTTTCCTTCCCTCTCACCACTACATCATCCAAAGCTGACTTGCCATTGACTTCTACCTCACCTCAGGCAATTGGTTACTCCATGCTGGCCCCAGTTGCTAGCAAGTGAGTGCAAATTGCACCACAGAGAATCTTAAATATGAGATATTTTCTCTAAGTCATGGTCCTAGAAGTGCCTGTATTTCACACTTTGAGCGGAGTCTTTTCTGGTCCTGAAAAATACTCTAATACTTCAGTTGAGTGTGGCAGATAGACAGAAATATTTGGCCCTCTCTATGTGGGTCAAATGAATCCCTACTTTCTTTTATTCCTACCACTGCTGACTCATTAAGATTTACACTCTCCACAAGTAGGTAACTGTAACTCATCTCTACTCCCCTCTGCCACATAGCCCTTCATCCAAATACCCACAGATACTCATAATACAAATCCCCACCCTGATACCAACCTTGAAAACACCACCTGAGCTCCACTCTAGCAGGGTAGTAGCTCGCACCTGGATCTTTGTGACCAGTGCATGGAAGGTCCCAATAATGGAGCCTGCTACCCACCAAGTGGATGAGGGCTTTCTGTTCTGAAAAACAGTGTCCATGCAGGTGTACTGTAGCCAACAAGAGCACTTACATTCTAGTCAAGAAAAAGATTCTGTGTTGACCTAATTGTTTTCTCTGTCCTTCATTGTGATAAGATTATCATTATCATTTCTACTACTGCACAGTTGGAGAGGAATTTTCCTTTTCCAGACGTTTCTACTGCCATTCAGCGCTTGCATTATGTATGGGGCACACTGCTCCAGTTTGTGCCTTGCCTGGGTTCTCTGGATACAAACTGGATCAGTGTGCCCTACTATACTGCTGTGCTGAAGGGCTGGGATTAATGTCTGCCCACTTCTGTTACCCATGTTTACTTTCCTTAATACTATATTTGTAGTCAAATTCCTGCACTCAATATTGTTGTACAACAGTAGACATTAATTACCCAACATTGTAGTAGAACATCCTCCAATCCTAGCCAGTATCTGTGATATTAGGGATAATTACTCAACTAATTGTGTGCTCCAACACTAGAATGTACACTTTGCAGGGTCTGAGCTGATCAACTGGTGAAGAGGTTGTACTTCTGGAATGACTGTTTTGCTCCTCTAGCCCAGGCCTGAGTCCGCCCCCACCTCCCCTGTACTCACACGTTTTGGCAGTGAGGAGCACTGGGCTCCCCTCTCGGTCTCCCACCATTGAGGAGACACGGATGGTGTACGTGGTACTTTCCTCAAGGTTCGTGATGTTGAAGATTGTGGTCTCAGCCGGAACAATGCGAGAAATTTCCAGGCCACCTACAAACAAAAAAGACATGAAACAATTTTATTTCAAGTACTGTCAGTCTATCACAATGAAACCACAAGCACAAACACAGATAAACACACTGCAATGCACAATAAAAAGACATCTTCTCTGAGAGCATTCACCTACCATCTGTAGCATTGGAGCTGGGGGTGCAGCTGATGACAGATCAGACAGATAATGGAAAACAATGCAGCACTAGCTGTTTGTTCCAAACCACGTAAAAGTTAAATGGCAATGAAGGAGAGCACAGAAAACAAATTTCAACAAACCACTTCACATTTGCTGGCCATGTATAGCTACATTTACATTAAGTGGTTTCAAAGAGATGGAATTTTCTAATAAATGTTTGTTACTCTTGTGGTCAGGTCTTATGGGAAGTGAAAGACTGGGACACATAAAAGGCACCGATGTAAAAAAACAGCATTCTTTTAAAGTTTACAAGTGTTAAACATTAGGCACATTTTCATTTGGGGCTTTTTATCTTGGAAGTAGAGTTAGAAATCAAACCAGTAGATATTCATTTTATCCTTGTGTATGTGCATGGCTGAATCCACTATGATTTATTAATGGACTCTTTCAAATATCTTCTTTTGGAGTATAAGTTGACAAAATGTATTTATATATTTTAAGGATATTGCATCACAAAGAACCATTGAGCCACATTTTCACAAAAAATGTCTTGGACGGTTAGCTCATTCACCTCCTTCCCTCTCACAAATACATGCTCCTCACAAGTTTTCTGCTCCTTTGCTGCACACACTTGTTCAGTAACACCACGATTTTCTAGAACCCCTTTCACTTTAGTGTTCTGATGCTCCTGGCCAGCACCACTGTCAGAAGAATGTTCCAGAAACACTGTACACCACCCTCCATTGACAGAGTGAACATTGTTTGTGGGGCACACAGTGTCCGTAGGCATCTCAAAACTAAGGAAAGATAACCGATAAAAGATTAAATAAATGCGGAAAGAGGAAGAGGACAGGCTAACTGTGAAACATTCTGAAACAAGAGTGCTGTGAGCTGGGGCTACACAAAGCCTGAAGATCCCTTGGAAGAAGAGCCAACAAGCCTTGGTAGCTGCAAGAGTCACGGTGCACAGGGGTACTGTCCTGCAAGGAGAGGCAAAGACTCATCACCTCCCAAGTTGGACAGCTAGTAAAGGGGACCAAGGGGACTACTCCAGACCAATGTTCCCTCTAAGGTGCGCTCCTGGGTGGCCACGCACACAGCAATCAATCTCCGTGCAGGGGGCACACTGGAGCGCACATTTCAAAGGAGCGACAATAAAGGTCTAAGAGGAGAAATCTGGCAGGTGAGAAATGAAAACAAAGGAGGCTAATTAAACCTGAAAAGCAAGTATTTTCATCTGCGGATAGGGTGATATCCATCATATTTGGCAGCATATAACTTTTATTGCAGTTCAGAACTCAAAGACAAACAATCTGACAAATACGATGGAGATCACCCCATTCACTGATGCAAATGATTGCTTTTAAATATTTTCAGGGCTCTTGCAGGGGCACTCCTCATTTAATTTGTTTGCTCGCCCACCTATACAAAACTTTGTAGTTTAATGACATATCCCTTGTAAAAAAAAAAAAAAAGAAAACTATGTGCAAACCGAATCTCACAGTAGATTGCAGCTGCCTTTTCCAAAAATGTAATTCTTTGTGTTCTAATCTGTTAGCGAAAAGAAGTTCAAGTATGACATTTTGGAAAAGGTGGCTGCAAGATTCCTCACTGTATGCACAAAGAGGCCCACCAAAATGTGCTAATTCCTTTCAACTTCACTGCACACTACAGTGAGATTTCCTTTTCCACTGTTTTTTTTTTTAAACATGGGATCCCAAACTTTTGTACAAGTGGGTGAGCTAACAAATTAAAGGGGAGCGCCTGTGCAAGAGCCGGGGCTTTAAAATATTTAACGGGGAACTCTACACCAATTCTTTAACATGTGTAAGCCTTGACATTATTTCATCAGCTTATAGCACTGCATTGAGAAGTACTTTATTTAAACATGAACCATGAGTAAACTAGGAGGCAAAGCAATTTCCATGTGAACCCTGTATATGTGGCCCAGGTTATTATAGAACAATATTATAGTCTACTAGTCTACTAAATCAAACATAGGTTTTTGTATATCTGATATTTTGAACACCTACTTGAAAGTGTTTTTTACGCAATAATGAAGAAACTTTAGTTTTGCTAAAATAAAATATTTGCCTAAGCTCACACAATTTAAGTGGGGAAGCACAATTTAGAGAGATTTCTTGGTGTATCTTTGTACAAATCAGGAAGTAAATAGGTATCTATTTGACTTTCCTTATGTTAAAGCTTTCTCTTTACCTCTATTTGCAATATTCCACAGTTTTTATATAGCATGAACACTACCCAAAGGTACTGTAGCAATTTACATGTGCACCAGTTACATTACACAAGGTCACCATTTATTGATTAGAGGCATGGGGAGAGTAAGTGATTTGGCCAGAATCACAAAAGGTTAAGTTTACTCTGAGACTCAAATCTGATTCTGCTGCTCCAAAGTCAACAACACTGGTTATAACACAACATCCAGGGTACATGAGGGGAAGCAGGCAGAAGCAATGTGAAAGCTTGCCTCGTTATTGGCATGAGGTTCCAAAAGGACCTTGAGCTAAGCCAGAACCTTCAGGCTCGAGCTTTCAGTGGCTCACCCACTTATAATGTTTTTTAAACATTTCATTATACCACTAGAAGCTACTATTCTTAGTTTAACCACCCAATAAACACACACACACACACACATATATATATATATATATATATATATATATATATATATATATATATATATATATATATATATATTTAAAACCGAGTACAGGTAAACATTTGATTGTCAAGAGAAAGGAAAGAAAATGTATATAAATGTGTATATATACACCGAAAGAGCATTTTCTTTCCATTATCATGACGGTCATTTACCTGTATTCAAATTGAAATATTGCTATTTATCTTGATTTTATCTCCTTTTTGTCAATATTGAATATTTCTGTTTGCTTTTTGTCAGTCTCTGTGTAAAGCGCTCTGATGCCCGTTGGGCCTTGTGTATGTTAGACAGAACTACAAAAATAAAAACATGTCGTTTTTTAGACCAAACAAATCATTCACATTTTTTATACTAGTGGAGCATTGAATTCTACATTACTACATCGCCTGAAAGCTTTACTTATCTGGTCTTTTAGAAAGGTTCTGAATTTAAGATTGAGTTTTCAGTGATCTAATAGCATACTTCCATATGTGTTTAAAAGTACCCCATCCTCTTCATTGACATGTTTTTTTCTAAAAACTTAAAGAGGGAGAGAATGTATAAGTATTTGTATGACATTGCAGCACAGTTGGGTATTTCATATTATGGCACTCAGAAGATCTCCATCAGACTCTGATTTAGTTTTGGAGAGTTATGCTGTAAGTATCATGCAGGTGTAAGTTCTTCTTCACTATGACTTTTGGTGACTGTGTGAGACTGGAGTGCTGTACCACATTCCTCATTTGATATGGACGCCTGTTGCCCAGCAAATGATGGGTGTTGTAGTTAGCCGATAATAGCAAGTGCTATTGGATTAAAGTATGACTCATTTTGTCTAAGCGACACAGTGAGTAAAATAGATACTAAGTTGGAAAGTGAAGACAAGTGAGTGCCTTATTATCACAATTTTGTGCTAATTCAGATGCAACTTTTAGAACCCATAATTACCATTTTCGTGGATTGTGGTACGTAGGCAGTGTACAATTTGCACTCAGTTAGGAGTTGCAGTCCTCAGAATAAGGAACAAGTGCAAATTGCACGATTTCACCGAGTCTGAGGTGTGCAAGGTATTATTTTGCACTCTAAGCCCCAATTTGTGCAAGATTTTCCTTGGCATAAACTAAGGGTGTAAACCCATATCTCACACAGTTTGCACCAGCGCTGTAAACCCAGTTCAGGAACAAATGAACATTTGCACATGAAACCGCATTAGCTGCACTCAGGTAATTAGGGCCTGAGTGAGCCACTGACTAAAAACCCAAGGGTATATGTGAACCCATTATAGGGTTAATAATAAGACACAAATTAATGGGATTTATATTTCGGTAGACAGGATATCTGTCACCTTTGTGACACAGTAACACGTCCGCCAAGATCTAAATCAGGCACTATGTTTTCAAAATTTTCTTGATGCTAACCCTTTGTTAAGAAAGGTAAGCTCACTGGCTTTGTTTCGCTGAAATCCAGCATTTGGCATTGTCTATGCAGGCAACAAGCAGTGGCAGTGGGATAAGCGATCTGTGCAGTGGGAGAAGTGGTCGAGGTACCCTAAAAAATGTGGGCATCTACGCACACATATATATGTACAAATACATATATATTCACTACACACACCTTTTCTTTTTTTTTTTTACAAAATAAAGATGGCATCTAAGGTTGAGTTGGCACCCTGAAGGTGTTGCCCACAGTACTCGGTAGGAAGATAGTGCAGAGGGTTATTCAGAGCATGAGAAGTTGGGTCTGTGCTCTGGGGGTGTCGCAGAAAGAAGCCTGGGTAGGGGACACGCCGCAGTGAATTAGGAAAGGACCATGTTAAATTTAACAAAACTCCTCTCTGGATCTTCTGTTGGACTGCAGAGATTGATTATTGCATGAGCTGCATGACACCCTCTCTGAAAAGATTATACTGTTCTTTCACCCGATCACCCAAGAGGTAGCAGGCTTGCTTGCATAATGACTAATAGTAAGTTCCATTTGCGCACACATCTCCGAATAATGTGCACAAAGCCACTGCACTGCCACTCACTAAACAAAATAATTGGAGGGAACATTGCTCCAGACTACCACCTGTGTTGCAGGATCCACGCAGAGTTGCAGGAGAGAGGATCCACGCAGCCAGTCGTCGATGCAGTTGGTGGCTGCAGATGCAGGGGAGTGACTCCTTCACTCCAAGGGAGATTCCTTCTTCCTTCTTGGTGCGGACTGAAGACTTGTCGCCCCCAGAGGATGCACAGCTGGGGAAATGTGGCAGTTGCTAGAAGGAGCCGGAGAAACAATGTTGCAGAGCAAAGTCGTTGCTGGAGCTGCAGATTGTACGTTCCTGTAAAGTCCAGTTGCAGTTACAGTGGCCAGAAGTTGAAGCAAACGAAGCAGAGGAGTCCTGCTGGAATCTTGCAGGTTGAATCTGAGGACCCACCCAAGAGGGAGACCCTATATAGCCCTAAAAGGAGGAATGGTCACCTAGCAGCATGGCCACCTATCAGGAGGGGGCTGTGACATCACCTGCCTGACCTGGTCACTCAGATGCTCCCGGGGGCCTCTCCCCACCTTGAATTCAAGATGGCAGAATCAAGTGGCCACGTGGATGAGCTCTGGGCACCATCCCTTGGGTGGAGATGGACAGGGGAGTTGTTACTCCCCTTTCCATTATTCAGTTTTGTGCCAGAGCAGGGACCTGGGGTCCCTTGACTGGTGCAAACCGGTTTATGCAAGAAGGGCACCAAATGTGCCCTTCAAAGCATAACAGTGGCATGGGGAGGCTACCCCACCCAAGCCATGTAACACCTATTCCCAAAGGGAGAGGGTGTGGCCTCCCTCTGCCAAATGAAATCCTTTGGTCTGCCTTCCTGGGCTTGTGATGGTCAAGCAGCAGGAGGGCAGATACCTGTCTGTAGGATGGCAGCAGCGGAGGCTGCCCGGAAGAACCCTAAAATCTGCCAGGAGAAAAGCTGGGGTTCCTCTAAGGAGCGCCCAGAGTACATCGAATCATACAACTAATACTGGCAACAGTACTGGGGTATGATTCTGACATGTTTGATATCAAACATGCCCAGGTTAGGAGTTACCATTGTGGAGCTGGACATAGGTAGTGACCTATGTCCAGTACACGGGTAAAATGGCTTCCCCGCACTCACAAAGTCAAGGGAAATGGAGCTGGAGTTTGTGGGGGCCCATCTGCTCATGCAGGGGTGCCCTCACACACAGGTACTTGCACCCTGCCCTCTGGGCTAGGAGGGCCTGCCATAGGGGTGACTTACAGTGGCCTTGCGCAGTGACCTTTAGTGTAAGGGTGCATGCACCATTTCATGCAGGCTGCAATGGCTGGCCTGCAGACACATTTTGTATGGGCTCCCCTGGGTCCCATGGGTGGCATAATACATACTGCAGCCCATGGGAAACCCCTGGTGGCCCAATGGGTACCTAGGTACCATATACTAGGGACTTACATGGGGGCACCAGTATGCCAGTTATGGGGTGCACAAAGTCAGGAACAACCAAATTTAGAGGAAGAGAGCACAGTCACTGGGGTCCTGGTTAGCAGGATCGCATTGAACACAGTCAAAAACACAGTGACAACAGGCAAACGTGGGGTTAATGATGCCAAAAAGAGAGTACTTTCCTACATGCAGTAGATCACAGCTTGGGGGCATTGGGGAGGGGCGTTCAAGAGGGCTTCTTAGCCAGTGAAGGGGCACAGTCAGTGTGTGTGGCAGGCATGGGGCCTTGGATCAGAGAATCTGCTGCAGTCTTCCTGCACTGTATGTGACTCTTCACTGCAGCACTAATGGTTTCCTGCTACAGCAAAGGCCTGCTGAAGAGGCAAAGTTGTGTGTTGCCCTAACTCTGTAACTCGGCACCCCTTTGGTAAGCATATACATTCTTTAGGGGGAACACCAGTTTGTGGGGTTCTATGTGAAAGCAGCATTCCTAGTTCTGACATTAACCGAAGGAACACAACTGTATGGTTGATTTTGGTATCAAGAGAATAGCTGAAAAACTCTATTTCAGAAAAGATGATTGCTAAAAGAAGACATTGACAATCAAAAACAGAATAAGAACTTTAAGAGTGAAAGCACACGAATGAAATTGAATAAAATATATGCCCATTTTTGTAAAGAAAATCAAAGGAAGCTTGACATCTGTTTGGCCCAAAAGATATATACTGCGACATAACATAGTTTACTATAAAACATAATAATTGCATAACACAGCATAACACAAATAGAACAGCGTAGTCAAATATAAACGAGAATCATATCACAACACACTACAGCTCTACATTCCACGGCAGAACGTAGCACCGCGCATGCGCTGATTGCTTTGCTTCTTACCGAATGAGTACCAGGACCTACCATTGAAAGGGGCCCAGGATATCTTATAGTCAGTGATGCCTGCTGGCCGCTTCCAGGCCAGCTTCAAACTGCGAACACCGGAATCTGCAATTTTCAATTCTCGCACCGCTTGAATCTGGATGGGGTTTGAATCTATGAAGCAAGTCAAGAAACGCAACATTCAGTAACAGATCTCCCCATTATGCCGCAGCGATGAGCTCCTAATTCTATAGCTTTCTCTGCAGCCATTAGACATGGTGAACTCTTTTTTGCTGCTTTACAATGCTTCAACACCACATAAACAACTGTCATGTTGATTAATCCACAGGCAATTCTGCATACCCCTGTTATGTTCACGCGTTTGAGTTCCCTCGCCAGTGAAGAATACAGGCCTAATTTACATGCTTGCTACAGCAAAGTGAGAATTCTCAATCAAAATAGTGTAGGGTCTGAGATCTTCATTGCTGTACATTTTCTCAAAGTTGTCTGCACTCTTCTTATGAGAACACCTTGCACCTGTTAGTATGTTAGTAACACTAACTAAGGTTTCAGTTTCTCTCAGGTATATACTGCTTCAACTGCCCATGTCAAGAAAAAGTATAAAAGTTGGGGAAATTAGAGTTGCAGTTAGCATTAGATGCTCAACTGCTTGGTGATTCGAAGCTCTGTCGTTCTGGACTGTGAGTGATTTTGCTATTTTTGGGCATGAGGCATATTTTAGTCTAGAAGTGTAGAATAAAACTACTGCTGTCTGCAAGATACACCTCAGAGGGTTAACGTGACTGCTAAAGAAATCTGTGAAATCTGCATGTAACAAGTTTAAATCCCAGCTGGTTCTGATCCAAGAACATTCATTAGAAATATCTCAAAAGTAAAAAAAAAAACAGAAAATAAGCAAACTAAGGCGGGAAGAGGAGGCACAAAGGAAAGATCAGGAAGAGAGAAAATATGCAAACTAGGAAAGCAAAATGAACACAGGGCACTTTTATTCATTTATTTTATATAATTTGATGGCACCTATAGAGAATCAAATCACACCATAACACCAAAATAAGTTCAAAACACAGTGACAGTACAAGAGCCTGTAGCAGTACTATGCATTTTAGCAAACAGTACAACCTTTGATATGTTTCTAAACTGCATCAGTAGTACATTCCATACTTCAGTGCATGTGTAAAGGATTTATGTTGCTCCTGGCTTTTGTATTTAGACTTTTGACTTAGTAACTGGACCTGTTCAGCTGACTAAAGTGCTCAAACTAGTGCCTAAGGGATATTTATCCCTCATTGGTGTGGGAGCCATGGTCTTGAGATACATATCGGTCACACATTAGCCCTCATGGTCCACCCGAGTTTTTAGTAAAGTGATGGAAGAGTCTCTATGTTTGCATTTTGAAAAATATGGCATGTTGAGGCATTCTGGATTGTCTGCACTTGCTGGTTGTGAGACGTGAAATCTGAGAAACCGATCAGCCCATCCTTAACCATCCTGTGGTGCGCCACAGGCGCTCGGCTGCATATTAGGCACACTTTATATAGTTTGCCCTGTACTACAGCTGCTATCTGGACATTAATTGCAAGGTTGTGAAACTACCACTCCCTGATGTTGAATTTTATTAGCGAGGTCTTGTTGTCACGTTCGGGAAGAAGCAGTGACAAGTGCAATCCCAAAATATAAAGAACAGAAAATAAGAGTCTTACAGCATAACATGCAAATGGTGCAAATAGGATGGACTGTAAACAAAAGGAAAATACCAAATTATATAAAACTCAGGACAAAGCCCATTACAAAGTCCGCAAAACCAAAAGAAAAGCAGAAAGACCCTTCTATAAGAAAACGTATTGTGATTGGAGGAGGAAAGGTTGGATTTCCTCGTGCAACCACCAGATGATGAATCATCAAGCATTGGCAGAGCTCAGACAGAAAGAGTACTTACCGGTGTTATGAACAAACGTGGCCGCCGGTCCCTCCGAGTTGCTGTAGATAGCATGAACACCGATGGTGTATTGTGTGTTAGGTCTCAATCCATCAATGCGATAGAAGAGAATGTTTGGATCAAGGTACTGGCTTTTCACAGCACCTTTGTCTGAAACGAAAATGCATGTCATTTACTTTAAAAAAATCACTAATAGCGTAGAAGTGTTGCTGTGTGTGAATATATAGACCAATGGTTCTGTTTGAGGGGCGTATCATTCTTGCTGCCTGGACTGACTTTGCTTAATCATAATTAAAGCAGAGCTGGTTCCCCATGACAAAAGTGACCTTAAACGTCCACTGCAACACCAGTCGCTGCTCGGTTAGGAGATGGTGAAATGTGAGTTGAATGATGGAAATGGACATAGTTAATGGTGCCTTTGAGTGGAAGTCCACCAAGCTGGTCTCCTAGAGAAAGCACCGACCAGTGTTGCATGGATATCGGAAGTGAAATCTCATTTCCACGTACTCAACTTGGGATCTTGCTCCTCTGTAAGTCACGGAATTCCCTAATGACTTACAACACCCTCATTCCACAACATTGGGGTACTTTACCCGCAATGCAGATATAATTAGCCATTAAAAATAGCCTGCATAGTAGGTATCCATCTTCAAAAAGCACTTGTGTGTGAGTCCCCAGATTATTAAATTGTGCAGATCACAGCTCGAGGTGGTACCGTATGAATTCTGTGCACATGGCTAATTATTTCTTACAATTTTGGTCCCTGTATCAGAAGTAGTGCATAAAATATCATTTGTTATATTCTGCTTAGCATCTTATCTGCTCTACTATCAACCCGTCTATTTCATACAAAGAAAGTTGTCCTTTGTGTAAGCAATATGGCGGTTCTAAGAAAAGCATGTTGGGCTGCCTATAATGGTCAGTTCCTGGGCTGGGGGGCCTCTGGTGAGCTAGCACGTGACAACTGTGACCGGAGTTCCATAAATGTTAAGAATTGATCGGGTGAGACGAAACTCATGTGACAGATGAGAAATAGACAAGTTTAGGAACGAGATTCTGGCCAGATTCAAAATGTGCAATTGCAACCAGAGGACAAAATGTAAAATGTCCCAATTCACATACATGGAATATAGAATTGTAATCAACATAGGACAATAGCATTTATGAAAGCAACAACACCACCTCTGGTACAATCGAAACCTTACCATAAGTATGTTTGTCAAAATGTGACATTTATCATGAATCTGCTATTTGACTGCTGTAGTTTTTAAATGTCTTTATTTCTGTCAAAATGTGAGGGCTTTCCTGGAGGGCATAAAGTTGGCATAGGGTGTATGGAGAACCCTGCTCCATGCGAGAACCTCTAGTTATTGCAGTAACGCTGTCTCATTGAAGATAAAACATATACACACAAAAACAAACACTGGGATTGAATGCCCCCATCCATAAAAAAAATACAAATGAGAATTCAAGATCAAAATGTTTAACCACCAACCTGTGTCTGCTGCTGGGCTCCACGTAATCTTGTATTCCGTGGCCCCAGCCGTGGCACTCCAAGCAAGAGAAACGGATGAGCTTGTGTACGAAGTCACCTTGAAATTAGAAACATATCCCAACGGTGCTGCGAACCAAAGCAGGGAAGTTTATTTTGTGCAGAGAAATACATCAGGAGGTTTGTTCCAGAATACTAAAGACTGCTACAAACAGCATCTGCTCAGGTACACTGTGGCAGTGATGTGTGCCTATGGGGTAAAGACTTATTAAAGGGTACAGAAAAGATGAAGGATATCACGTAAGATCTGCCACCTTTTTATTACTTTGTGCGATATTTGGGTATTAATCTGGTACTAATAAGGAGCAACCAATGCCCAGACAAGGTTACCAAGTTTCAAAATGATGAAATAATGAAGTAATACTACTATAAAATGTGTTGCATTATGCCGCATAATTTGCCTTTTCTTGCCGCATAATTTACTCAACGCTGCCACTCAGTTTGGCCCTCTGCTGCTGCATAATTCCAGTGCCCTGCCTCTAACACTCAGTTTGTCGCCTTTAGCGCTGTGGATCACCTTCTCTGCACACTCCTGTCACCTAGTGTTCAGTTTGGAATGTTACAACATTGCTTTTGACTTGTGAATTAAATTGAGCCAAACATGTCATCATTAGAAATAATGATTACCTAATTGCGATTCTTTTTGATTCGCAATTAGGTAATCGCTATTCTAATGTATGAAACTCCAGAAGTTTCATTTAGCGTTTCCTAATGGGTTGCAAATCGACCTACCTCATTAATATTAATGTGGTAGGTTGCGACCCATCAGGAAATTTAAAAAATCACAGGGATGGTGGCCTGCTGAGGTCAACAGACTACCATGTCTGTAATTGCTGTTAAATAAAGCCATTTTCTTTTAAATAAGATCCGTTTTCCTCTAAGGAAAACGGGATGAGTTTAAAAAAAACTAACTTTTTTTTTCATTTCTTAAGAGTAGGCAGTGGTCCGTGGGACTGCCTGCTCTTAAAAAACGTTTTTGCTACCATTCACAAAGGGGATGAGGTCCCTTGGGGACACATTACCAATTGAGAATGGGTTACCACCTACTTGAAATAGGTGGTAAAACGTAGATGTTTTGCAATCGCATTTAGGTCACAAAACATTCTTGCATTCTGCTGCGATTTGGCATTAGGAATGGAAGCCCTGAACATGCCCCTTCACAATACTGAATCGGTATGTATTCGCAATTCCAAATTGCGATTCAGTAACATGTTACCATATTACATATTGGAATTCATACATACCAAAATGCATTTTAGCGGTCACAAACGTCCTGGTTCTGCGAGTTGAGCTATTTGTGACCTGTAAAATGCATGATACATATGGCTCTTTGTCTTTGAAATAGGATTGCCAAGATGTGGCTGGGTGTATGCAACAAATAATTGTTTGGTTTTCCTAATCGCGCAAATCTGACTGCTACATAGGTTAAACTAAATACAAAATAAAGCGCTATGGCATAGCCAGCATTGACACCATCATATTGTTTTACACCGGCTGCACCACTTTGTTTTTATTCAGTTTAAGCCCTGTTGCACAGCAACCCATGGTGCTGTGCAACATGTCGATAAAATCGTTGGCAATGCCCAGGGGTCTTGCATAGGCGAAACCTATTGGCTTTGCCAGTGCTTGTTTTTCCTGTGTTGGTTTGTGAATGAATTTCTTAAATCCCCACAACGTGAGGTAGTTCCACACCTAGCAGCACTAGAAGGAAAAACTGGTAAAAATGTTACACAAGCATCGGGTTGTACCGAGCCCTACTTGGAGCCTCCGCGGTGCGCACTTATTCCTCTTTCATCACAATTCAAAAGCTTCAGCTGCATTATTCAGCTGCAATGAGCCACAAACGTTCATCAAAACAATAATACGTCAATATAAAAAAGTCACAATCAAACAGCAAATAAAAAGTTAAATACTATGGAGATTAAGATTGTGATCATTATTACATAAGTAAATGCCCTATACTCCAACTCTAAGTACCTCCTTCAGTCCTGCAGGACACTTGTTATCAAGTTCAACACAACATAACACACCTCCGGGCTCTCTAGGCACTGTAAATGAGTGAAAGACATTTTATGGGATTTAATTTTAGATTCTTGCAGGATTGAAAGCAAGAAGGGTCTCCTTTGCGTAAAATAAAGTTGACAAAATTAAATAAAGTGAAATGTGCTTTGTGCTGTTCTATCATCAAATGGGCACGGGGAAGAGATGGAAACAAAGTTCGTAGGATAGGGAAAGCCAACAAGAAATGGAGTAAGTTAAGGCGAAACCTGGTTAATAAACATGTATGTTGTTTATTAGTAATTAATTGAAGATACAGTGCTGCCGAGAGACTCCCATTTAAATCCCTGTGGAAAAATCTAGCAACCCTTGCATCCAGATTTGCCAAGCGCACAGATTGGCTATGCCTATAAAACGATTCCTTTACTCCAAAGGGAGTGGGCCATAATAACTATGGCTGGAGTCTAAAATTATCTTCTATAAAACAGAAACTACCTCAGAGTGACAAAAGTTGTGGTTGCTGATCTTCTAAATGTATTCTCCACTTTCTACAAAGGGGTGCTTTATGTGTAACCCCACACACCTGCTCCAAAAATACGAATAGATAACCATTTGCTTTTACAGCTGTGCACTAGCTCGTTTACGGGTTTGTGTTCAAGTCTTTTGCCAATTGAGCAATGGCTTCAATGTACTTTCGAAATTGCAGGACTCTAATATTTGATTAAAACTTCCAATTAAAAGAAGAATCATATGGGATACTGAATACAATCTAGGACTTTAACAATCTCTGCCCCATCGAGCCTGAATTTCTGGGTTTTCACGCTCCTGGGGCCACATTTCATCATGAATGGCTTTGTTAGATTTGTCCGTAGCACCGATTTGACCATGAACATGTTAAAAGCATCTAAAAGTATCTGTAGCCCATTGGCTGTTCTGGCTAAGAGTATCGCATCACCTGGGCACAGTAGTACTGGTACCAAAAGAGAGCTGCTCTTGGAAAATCACTGCTTTTTACCTCTAGAGCACAAGTAATCTTCAAGGCCATTAATGTACAATAAAAAACAAAGGAGCCAGTATACAGCCTTGGTGGACCCCCACTGCAGAGATGATTCTGGATAACAGAGCACCTTCCCTGCTACACCGAATCCTAGCTGAAGTGGGTGGATGTAACCTATGAAGTAAGACAACAATAGCTTTATCTTTTCCCATTTCTTCCACGATACCCCAGAGTTTGAGTCATTGGACGGTATTGAACGCACACCTTAGGTCCATAAAGGCCAGATATATGCTGCCTTTTTTAAGCTTAACATATTTTTGTGTGCTGATATGTACGTTAAGGCTCTGCTCCAGTTGAACTGCAGAAAATATTTTTATGTGTCGAGCAATTATAAGCTTAACAAACTCTTATTGATTATTTTAAAGATAAAATAATACCCTTGTTGAAAATGTAAAAAGAGTTCTGTCAAAATATATATACTTTTTTAATTATGAAAGTTACTCAAGTCATACGCGAACGATTCATGCAAATGCTGCTTCTGTGCTTCTGGCTCCAAATTATAGGACAGTGAAGGCCTATGTTTTAGTTATTTTTCTCCTCTTTCTCCGGTTCTGTGTTAACACTGTTCTTACCAAAGAATTAATAAAACGTGTCTAAAAGTTTTAAAAAAACAGTACCTCAAGAAGCGCACAACCAGTGAAAAGACACTGGCCGCAGGTGGGAAACCGCAGCTGGTCTATGCTACACAGCAGGTACAGAAACTAGAAGCCCAGGAGGAATCAGGAAGCCCAGGAAGCCAATAACGTGGAAATGTGAGCAACTAGCAAGCTAACCAATGTTAGGTAATGGTAAGTTAGGGCAAGGCTCTAAGCCCCTTTTAAGCTTTTTATTGTTTACAAGAGGTTTCGCAAGGACAGTGCATGCACTGCATTCTCTGGTCAGGCAAAACCTACAAATGAGGGTCTGTGTATAACACCTTCTCAGTCTTTCTGGATTAGCAAGAATATTTTCTGAAGTTTTCTAACAATTCAAGTGATAAAAAGAAGGAGATGAACTGATGAGGCCACAAGTGCAGTGGACCAAAATGTTCTCTCTATTAATCTAGTCAAAAACTACATTGAGGTCCTAAGAAGCAGCAGTGAGTACTCTGGGATGGATCACCTTTTTTAATCCTTCCATAAAAGCCTTTCGACAGGGATTCTAAAAATGGATTGCTACTGTTTGTTTTGGAGGTACACAGTGTTTGTCGCTAATTGTACACATATAGAGGTGTAAATCAAATCAACATTTTATTAGTACATGTAGCAGACAATGTGTTGAACTGTTACTGCTAAAAGATATATGTTTTGAGTAGTACAGTAATTAATAGAGGTCTCCATTTTGCTGCATAACACGATCACACTGTATACATCCTAATTACTTTAAGAGTGTGCACTTTTTTATCAGCTGTAAGTACCCAAATTCTAAGACATGAGGTGCCAAATTACCAGCTTTTCATAGAGTTGAGAAGTCTGGACCTACCACCAATTTCTCCTGTGGAAGGATGGACATCTCTAAGAGAAGAGAGTAACAAGGAAGGCGGGCCCATGTTGGTGCAAAGTGAAAAGGTGTCATAGGTCTCTGTCACATCTTTAGCACAACATAAGGAATCATTGGGAGTGGGGGAAAAGCATGCACTAATTTACCTAACCAATGTATCTATAGGGCATTTCAAAGACACTCTGGACGTGGGCAACTGATGTGGACGTTTTGCTGCTCTGTATTTGTGTCAGTGGTGAACAGATCTACCATTGGCCTACGTCAATAGCAGCAGTATAGGCTAAGGACTCAGCAGTTGATTTTGCAACCATGAGTTTTCAGAAAGAGATCTTCGAATCCTGTCAGATGCTCCCCTCATACGTGTATATGATGGCAGAGTAACTAATGGCAGATTGCCTTGTGCATTACAAACAACTCTGAGTCCTCTGTTTCTGTATCTAGTGCATGGTGGGCATACTGTCTGTTTGAATTAGTATCACCTGGTTGTGAAGTTTTGTTTGGAATGCTCGTACAGCTAACTCTACTGCCATACACTTCAAATGATGTCTAGAAGGCGCTTCTGAGGGGACCACTGGCCTTGAACGGTGAAGGTATTCATGTGGGCTTGCTAACCTATAAGGGAAACGTCTCTATTGATAATCACCTACGACTGTGGGTGGTAAACCATTGGCCCAGTAATAGGTTCACTTTGTTCCATTACTGTACTTTGTTCTGAATACTGGACTCCTCCAACTCTATATTCTCCCAGTGCCAAGTCGCATGTTGCTATTGTTGTGCAAGTTAGTCCTGTAACATGCATATGTGGAATTGTGCATTTGAGACTAATGTAATGCACACCAGAATCTTTCCTGGCAGTTTAATTTTCATTCTCACTGTCAGACAATATGATGTCTGCCAAAGGGGCCTCTGATGTGCAAGCACTCAATCTTAGCTGGTGGAGGCAGTTGGATTCGCCGAGGACACAAGTGCGATTTTTTGACATTGACAGTGAACACCAACGGATGCTGCAAAAGGACTGTCTACTCAGCATGGCCAAGACAGTGAGTCATTCCATTTACTAGCTACTCCTGTAGATATGGATACAAATCAATCCAGCTGCGCCACTAATGCACCAACACCATAGCTAGCCATATGGTTTACACCTGTGGAGATATAGTGACCCCAAATGACAGGACCTTGAATTGGCTTTTAATCATTAATATTTCATTCAGCTTATTCGATTTGATGTGACAGTTTCCCATTCAAGAAAATCATAACTCTTTCATCACCAACAAATATACTCTTATGTAAGCAAATCACCTCTACAGAAAAGTTTGCATCCATGGGGAAAAAATGAGGATATTTTGCCTTTGCATTTCTTGCTTTTAGATGAGAAAAGAGAAGAGTAATCGGTTTGATTCCTTACAGAGGATTTACTAAATGCTCAACCTTTTTCGCTACGTGAACTCCTTCCCCATCATTCAGCAAAATGTTGCTCCTTCTTCCTTTGAGCATACTCACATGTGCGGGCTGTGGTGGAGATCCCAGGTCCAATAATCGACCCAAAGAGGACGTAGAGTGAGATGACATACTCTGTGTCATGAGCCAGGTTTTTCAATTGGTATGAAGTGGAGGAACTGTTCAATGCCAGCTGCCTGGGGCGGTCCCTCCCGGTGAACTCTGAGTAGAAAAAGCAATACAATGAATAAATGAGTGAGTGCAATGTAACACATCATTGGATGTGCAGGTGGATTGTAATATGAGTGAATTGTTATGAAGTCAATGATTTTTACTTAGTAGCAATTGTAATTACACAAAGTCCTTCTCTTCTTTGTCAAAATCATTACAGTATACTTGAGGGTGGGTGATGCACAGCAAACATGCAGTCATTTTGCCCCTTTAAATTTAACAACACATTTGTTTTTCATGAGGACATTAATACTTGACCTTTGAGTCAAAACTTCTGTTTGCAGTATCCATGAGCTAGGAAAATGGATGAAGCCAGAATGCACAGTAGAGTAGAATCAAGACAATATTGGACAGTCATAGAAAAGGGTATGGCTCATGGTGGTGAGTATAACCCTTAGGTATACAGATGTTTTCAAAGCACCACATAGGAAGGTAAGCAACTGCTTGATGAACCATCAAATCAATGGCCAAGGAAGATTCAATGCAATCTCATATTTCAAAGTTGTAAAACTACCTACTTTCAGAGGGCAGTGTTACCAACACACATAAACATAAACACATTGAAGCACCAAAATTCCCAAACAAACAACTGGATGGATAAAACGTGCATCAGCATGTGTATAGGAATTCGACTACCAGGAGTAATGAAGCCTAGTCAGTGCCCTCTAACCAGCAGATGGACACTATGTTGTTAGAATGAGACACATGTCATACTGACGGAAGTGCTGTCATGCCGGAATAAAATATAAAAAGAATAAAACCAAACAAATAAAAGAGACCTCAAAGCACTGACACAGCATCATAACAATAAAAAAAATGTATAGGGTAAGTACAGAACAAAAAACACAATCCCTTTTAGGTACTTCTGACCTGATGAGAGCCACACAAGTCAAATGCACAATCTGGGCAGTAGCACAACCACCAGCATAGCACAGCAGGAGAAGTAGAAACCAATGTTCCTGTCTCCATATTGAATGAGGAACATGAATCCCCCCACAAGAGAATGCAGAAGGCAATGTCTATACTTCTCATGGTCAGGCTTGGAAGTTCTAAATATGTAAGTTTGTTTCTGACAAGAAAAAACAATGAGGGTCTGACGTAGAGTCCACGGCGTAGAGTTAAATCCATAATGCCAGGGTCAATACTCCCACAGAGTACCTGAAAGAAACTGTCCAAAGTGAAAAAAAGTGTCATACAATACTGGTAAAATATGGCAATGGGAGAAATAATATTTGAAGATGGTATATTTTTAGGTACATGTATGATGGAGAAGCGGACCTGATACACAGAGGTAAATTTACATGTGTATATCTACTCACATGTAAATCTACTCCTACAACTAGGAGTAACACTACACTTTTCCGCATACCCAGTTTCAGATTCTAGATTTACATTTAGGAGTAGACTTACATGTCTCTATCCCCTCTGATGAGGCGGTGGAGCAACCTATGACTGAATACATGAGTGTAAAGTTATTATTAGCAGCTTTGTATCTTTTGGCAAAGCTCTCCACCACTGGGACAGAGACCTCCCTATAGGACAGTATGGGGATATTTAATGAAGTTTATTTATAAAAAAAATATATAGTTAAAAGTATTTTACTGTTGTTATTTAGTTGTATTGCACTCTGTTGAGATTTTACTTCACTTCAATGCTTTCTGTAGTCAGTTTTCATTAATATTATCCATGTTCAATTCTTCTCTGGCTATCCTGTAAATCTCATATTTATTACACAATTGCTACAAGCTGTTACGTACCCTAATAAACTCAAACTAAAAAAAGTTATTGCAAACTATAAATGTAAAATTACTAAATTAAATGAAGCTTAAAATAATAAAATACAAAGTTATCACCCATTACATCTTCAAATTAAATTTGTATTAAATTATAAAATAATTCAATATATTAATTTAATATGTATATGTATAGAATCAAAAATGTAAAAAATAAGATTACAGAGCCCCACTAACATTTTTATTTTTGTTTAATATGCAGTAAGTTTGGTTAAAAGCGGTCCATTTAATTAATTTAAATGACAATTTCAAGTATAAGTTAATATGTTTAATTTACATTTTTAAATTATATGTATTATTAGAAAATATTTATACTTATTGTTTTCATTGCTAAAATATTTACAAAATATTTATAATTTAGATTTAGAAATAATGTAATTCATTTAACATTACTTCCTGCGGGGTGCTAATATAATTCCCTGCATTCATTGTTTTCAATAGGAGTGTATTGCAGTACTTACGTCAATCTGGAGTGGAGTAAATGTAAGCCTTTTTTTACAAAAATATAAACCTATTTGTGCAGATATCTCTGTCACCCTGGAGTAGATCCTTGTGCAGCAAAAATAGGAGAGGCAGAGATGGACCTTTTTCACCCATAGTTTTATGAATTGCATGTTCTGATAACTATCACTACTGGAGTACTAATTTATGTACTCCAAAATTTAATTTGTGAATTAGGCCCACTGTGTCCAAATGATTTCACATTGCAATGCAAGTATAAAAGGATAATGTTCTCATGTGGGGATGGATCTTGCATCTAAAGCAAGAGTGATTCTGCTATATCAACATGTGGGCACTTGGGTATGGCATGATACTTTTCATCAAGAAACTTTGTCTAGCCATAGTATATTAATGCAACTGTAAGTTGTAAAGGATTTTTGCAGTGAGGGTTGTGATGCCCTTCAAGTCATCATAAGTAAGATCTGCAAGGTAGCTGAATAGGACTATTTATACATAACACAGTATTTTGTATAAGTACATACTGTGGTAAATGGTGGCACCATTAATGTCAGTGGTGCTGATGCAAACAATCAAGTAGGCATAAAAGTAAGCGTTGATCCAGACAGACCTGAGCTCAAAACCCCCAAGTTCCAAATAAGAAGCAGTTGCTCAAGCAACTGATCAAACTCACCAGTTCCTGTTAGCAGGGAACAGGAAGTAACAGAAAAAACATCTAGAAAGAACTACCAATTTCAGACATTCTGAAATATACTTGCCTTCAATAATCTAAAGGGTGAAAGGGAATTTACCAGTAATTCTATTTTTACAAGTTCTCTCTTGAAGGGGGCTGGCGGCTAGGATACACTCATACTACGCTAGGTGACCCAAACCTACAGGAAAGCATTTTTCAAGACATAACTTGAAGCGTGAAAGTCAGTGAAGTTGAATCACAGAGTACAGAACAACAAACGATTCATTTAATATTAAACATAAACGAAAGACATATGTAAAAAGATCAGGTTTTTTTGCAGATGGTCTCCCACTTTGTTTGGACTATTAAATCCTTGGTTTTCGACTCTGACAGTGCACTGGAACCTGCTAACAAGGTGCCAGTGTTCTGTCCCTAAATTGGTTGTCGACTTGGTAATTCTCTGATTGGCAAAAGCTTTAGCCTCTCATAAGTCCCTAGTAAATGGTACCCAGGGCATAGGTGGTAAATCGGGCTCCAGGGCTGCAGCACGGCTTTGTGCTAGCTTGAGGGGCCCATACAAACTACTGAAAGCAGGAGCAGTCCAAACTGCTCAAGATCAACTGTGTCCTCACCATGAGTGACACAGTCCCATGCACTGCCTTACATATAAGTCAGACAACACTAAGAAAGGTCTCTGCAGTCCAGGAGGCAGGGTGCATTATATTTAAAGGGCAGGCATGTAGGCACAAGGTTATATGTCTCTATAGTGTCTTATCCATTAAATTACACTATAAGTGCAGGCCTGTCCACAGGATAACATGGGACTTAATGCCGGGGCAAACTTGGGTTGCTAGGTCCAAGAGGTTATATGTCAGAACCACGAGTGCTTCAAGCACCCATGGCTCAACAACGAGGTCGGAACAACAACCTTGTTCTTACCACTAATGCATATCCACGAATGTGTTTACAACTATTTTTCGTTGTAAACGCATTCCTGGTAAAGGCATTAGTGATCAGCATGCATGGTTCCAGCATGCTTCCTCCAAGCCCCCCACCCACAAAAATTACCGCAACCCTCCACCCCGAAAATTACCACAACCCCAACCCCCCCCAAAACCTAAACCACCCCAACCCACCCCTTAAACCTAAAACCTGCCCCCACTCCCCCAAACCCTAATAACACCCAGCCCCCCACCCCACTCCAAAAACTAAAAATACCCTGAGTCCCCACCCTGCCCCTAAATCCTAAACACCCCAACCGACCCCTGTAGGAGGCTGGCTTGGTTTGTAGTGGTACCAAGGGGTACTTACACTCTGCACCAGGTCCAGTTATCCCTTATTAGTGTAGAAGAGGTGATTCTAGCAGCTTAGGCTGGTAGAAGGTAGCTATAGCAGAGCAGCTTAGGCTGAACTAGGAGACATGCAAAGCTCTTACTATACCACTGGTGTCATATGCACAATATCATAAGAAAACACAATACACAGATATACTAAAAATAAAGGTACTTTATTTTTATGACAATATGCCAAAAGTATCTCAGTGAGTACCCTCAGTATGAGGATGCCAAATATACACAAGATATATGTACACAATACCAAAAATATGCAGTAATAGCAAAAGGAAGTAATGCAAGCAATGTATAGTCACAATAGATTGCAATGAGAGCACATAGGTATAGGGGCAACACAAACCATATACTCCAAAAGTGGAATGCGAATAACGTATGGGCCCCAAACCTATGTGAGCTTGTAGAGGGTCGCTGGGACTGTAAGAAAACAGTGAGGGTTAGAAAAATAGCCCACCCCAAGACCCTGAAAAGTAGGTGTAAAGTGCAGCTATATTCCCCAGAGAGCACAGAAGTCGTGATAGGGGAATTCTGCAAGGAAGACCAACACAAGCAATGCAACCAAAGTGGATTTCCGGACGAGAGTACCTGTGGAACAAGGGGACCAAGTCCAAGAGTCGCGACAAAGTCGAGATTGGGCAGATGCCCAGGAAATGCCAGCTGAGGGTGCAAAGAAGCTGCCACCGGATGTAGAAGCTGTAGATTCTGCAAGAACGAAGAGGACTAGGAACTTCCCCTTTGGAGGATGGATGTCCCACGTCATGAAGAAGCTTGCAGAGGTGTTCCCAAGGGTTGCGGTTAGGGTTTTTGGATGCTGCTGTGGCCCAGGAGGGACCAGGATGTCGCCACTTGCGTGAGGAGACAGAGGGGGCACCCAGCAAGACAGGGAGCCCTCACAGAAGCAGGCAGCACCCGCAGAAGTGCTGGAACAGGCACTACAAAGAGGAGTGTACCGGAGCTCACCCGAAGTCACAAAAGAAGATCCCACGACGCCAGAGGACAACTCAGGAGGTTGTGCACTACAGGGTAGAGTGTCGGGGACCCAGGCTTGGCTGTGCACAAAGGAAATCCTGGAAGAGTGCACAGGAGCCGGAGCAGCTGCAAATCACGCGGTACCCAGTAATGCAGTCTAGCGTGGGGAGGCAAGGATTTACCTCCACCAAACTTGGACTGAAGAGTCACTGGACTGTGGGAGTCACTTGGACAGAGTTGCTGAGTTCCAGGGACCACGCTCGTCGTGCTGAGAGGGGACCCAGAGGACCGGTGATGCAGTCTTTTGTTGCCTGCGGTTGCAGTGGGAAGATTCCGTCGACCCACAGGAGATTTCTTCGGAGCTTCTAGTGCAGAGAGGAGGCAGACTACCCCCACAGCATGCACCACCAGGAAAACAGTCGAGAAGGTGGCAGGATCAGCGATACAAGGTTGCAGTAGTCGTCTTTGCTACTTTGTTGCGGTTTTGCAGGCATCCTGAGCAGTCAGCGGTCGATTCCTTGGCAGAAGGTGAAGAGAGGGATGCAGAGGAACTCTGATGAGCTCTTGCATTCGTTATCTAAAGAATTCCCCAACGCAGAGACCCTAAATAGCCAGAAAAGGAGGTTTGGCTACCTAGGAAGGAGGATAGGCTAGCAACACAGGTAAGAGCCTATCAGAAGGAGTCTCTGACGTCACCTGCTGGCACTGGCCACTCAGAGCAGTCCAGTGTGCCAGCAGCACCTCTGTTTCCAAGATGGCAGAGGTCTGGAGCACACTGGAGGAGCTCTGGGCACCTCCCCTGGGAGGTGCAGGTCAGGGGAGTGGTCACTCCCCTTTCCTTTGTCCAGTTTCGCGCCAGAGCAGGGTTGGGGGATCCCTGAACCGGTGTAGACTGGCTTATGCAGAGATGGGCACCATCTGTGCCCATCAAAGCATTTGCAGAGGCTGGGGGAGGTTACTCCTCCCCAGCCCTGACACCTTTTTCCAAAGGGAGAGGGTGTAACACCCTCTCTCTGAGGAAGTCCTTTGTTCTACCTTCCTGGGCTAAGCCTGGCTGGACCCCAGGAGGGCAGAAACCTGTCTGAGGGGTTGGCAGCAGCAGCAGCTGCAGTGAAACCCCGGGAAAGGTAGTTTGGCAGTACCCGGGTCTGTGCTAGAGACTTGGGGGATCATGGAATTGTCTCCCCAATGCCAGAATGGCATTGGGGTGACAATTCCATGATCTTAGACATGTTACATGGCCATGTTCGGAGTTACCATTGTGACGCTATACATAGGTAGTGACCTATGTATAGTGCACGCGTGTAATGGTGTCCCCGCACTCACAAAGTCCTGGGAATTTGCCCTGAATGATGTGGGGGCACCCTGGCTAGTGCCAGGGTGCCCACACACTAAGTAACTTAGCACCCAACCTTTACCAGGTAAAGGTTAGACATATAGGTGACTTATAAGTTACTTAAGTACAGTGGTAAATGGCTGTGAAATAACGTGGACGTCATTTCACTCAGGCTGCAGTGGCAGGCCTGTGTAAGAATTGTCAGAGCTCCCTATGGGTGGCAAAAGAAATGCTGCAGCCCATAGGGATCTCCTGTGACCCCAATACCCTGGGTACCTCAGTACCATATACTAGGGAATTATAAGGGTGTTCCAGTATGCCAATGTGAATTGGTGAAATTGGTCACTAGCCTGTTAGTGACAATTTGGAAAGCAAAGAGAGAGCATAACCACTGAGGTTCTGGTTAGCAGAGCCTCAGTGAGACAGTTAGTCATCACACAGGGAACACATACAGGGCACACTTATGAGCACTGGGGCCCTGGCTGGCAGGGTCCCAGTGACACATACACTAAAACAACATATATACAGTGAAATATGGGGGTAACATGCCAGGCAAGATGGTACTTTCCTACAACCCCTTAAACCTAAACCCTGACCCCCAAACCCTAATCACCCCCAGCCCCCCACCCCACCCCAAAAACTAAAAATACCCTGAGTCCCCACCCGCCCCTAAAACCTAAACACCCCAACCTCCCAACCCACCCCTTAAACCTAAACCATGACCCCCCTCCCCCCAAACCCTAATCACCCGAGCCCCCCTCCCAACCCCACTCCCCCCCCAAAAAAAAGCCCCAGTCCCAGCCCAACATACCTCCTCCTTCACTGCGTCGACTCCGACTCCCTTCTTCTGTACCTTAACCACGCATGTACGTGGTTCAGACAGGCGTGGTTAAGGTACGGAAACCAGGAAGTCGTGGAAAATGAAAGCGAAACAACGCTTTCGTTTTTCACTACTTCGTGGTTTCGGAGTCGTTGTTCCAGGTGTTTCCCGCTCCATTATGGTACTGCCTAGATATGTCGAGTTTATTGTCAAACAACATGCTTTCTCTCTCTTAACATGATTTTGGTATTGAGGGACAGCTAGCATAAACCCATGTGGCACCCTGGAGGTTGCCCACCTGTTTGCCCACCTTCTTTGTGCTCTGGCCGATCAGCCTGCACTTTTCCCTCCTCTTACTGCCGCCAAGACAGGATTCTGACCTCCTGCCAGGTACTGTGAACACTCCCAGGAGTCAGTCAGGAACAAAGGCTGATGTAGGAAGGAGTTCAGACCTCCTGCCCTCCAGCTGGGCTAGTGAATAAACACTTCAGGGTGGTGAGCTTCAAGATTTCACCAACTCTGATCACCATCTGTGCTGTTCCCCAGTAGAGCAAACAGTCCTCCTCCTGTCCTCATGCACATTAGCCCATGGTGAGGCAGGAAATTAAGTATGTAGGACAGTGTACACCCCCAGCTGGCCGACCCCACCTCTAGGGTGAGCAGCTTGGTCTGTGCACTAAATATTGATTTGCGCCATCTTGGGAGTGGCAGAATAAGAGGGTTCTGGGTAGCAAAAGGTGACCCATCCCACTGGATGTGGTTACCTCAGAGGTGAATTAGCTGTAAGAGCTAGCTGCCCATTGGCCACTGGTCTTCACACCCCTTACTCCCCTAAATCCAGGAGAAAGAAGGACCAAGAAGAGCCCTGTGTCACTGACAATCAGACTTTACCCACTGCCACAAAGCAAAAGAAGGATACTCTGTCCCTAGGCAACAGACTGGGAACTGCGTGAACGACCTTTGTCCTTGGCTGAAACTTGACACTCCTGACCAGAGGAACCCTGTGAAAGCCAGAAGCACCCTCAGTTTCCCCTGGACTAGTGGCACTAGTGCCCTGAAAACTGCAAGTAAAAATGCTTGCAGGATCCCAAGATTCACCGGCCACAAGGGCCGCCGCGGGATTGACGAAAGCCAGGAGGTCCAGTGGCTTTTGGAAGTTGTAGTCTTTCGTGCCCAAAGTTTCAGGCTGCTACTTTGCTTCCCCAGACCCTGTGGAGGTTTTTCTGCATCTTTACCACTTCCAAGACTTGTTGGTTGCCAGTCTGGCAACTGACCCTCACACTCAATGCTGCAACTGCAGGACACATCGTGCAGCTTCCATATGACATCTCCAATCCAGTCCCAGCTGAGTTTTTGCATCCCTGTGCCAGCACCGTCATGTAAGCGGTAAAATCAGCACCAGCACGAGTCCCATTCAGCACCATGGACCGCCAGGACAACTCTGAACCCGGATGCCACGAGCCAGGTAAAATTTAACTGACATTCATGAACTGGTCCTAGGGACTGCATAACCTCAACTCTGCAAGGGTTCTTAGTAACTCGTTCTTTAAGTACTGTTTTGCTGCAAGTGGTATTTCTCCATTGACTTCAATGCAATGTTTAAATGTCATTTTTGTTCTGATTTAATTTTGCTTCTAAAATCCATAACTCCAGTTGTACTTCTGCAATTCTGTTCATTTTGATGTCTAAATTACGATACAAACAAGCTCTATTTTTATAAATTGGTGTTGGATTTCTTTTGAGTCGTGCCAATTACTTATGGTCCATATTGGTACTCTGAAATGCTTAAAACATGTTCCTCTAAGTAAAGCCTGACTGCTCTTTGACACATTACTAGGACTGATCTAAGAATTTACTAGTGTGAATCCAAGGGCCATCTTTGGGGTATTGTGAGAGTATTGCATTGTTAGGACTAACCCCCACACAACATAATACTCCACTTTCCCACAGCAGGTTTGGGGACATCAGTCTCAGGCATGCCCATTCTGGTCAAGAAGAAAACAAGCCTACAAAGCATGCACCAGGAGAAGCACGTTGAGAATCACAGCCAGCAATCTTGATGTATAACCACAACCATAATGTTGCAATTCCTTACAAAACTTCTTAAGGAGGGTATGAAAGAGTGTCTCCTCTCATTCCAAAGAGTATTTAAAGCCATTGGTGGGAGTTGGGGAGGGAGACCTTTAAGCCTCCAGTAAGTCTAAACTTTCAACAAAAGCATTGAAGGTGGGAATATGTGTAGCAGTAGGACCCTCCATCTCCTCAGAAGTGGGAGTGAACCTGCCCAACATGGTTGCCAATCCCCACACAAAGCTTGAGGGTTTCAACAGAAGCATTCCTGAAGCGCCAAGAAGGGTTCCTAGTAAATACCTCCCAAGCTCTGGTCAACAGCTTTCCCTAGGTGGCATCTCACCATTCTCGGCTATAATCTGTCTAAATGTGAGGGGAAGGGCACGGGGAGGAAAAGGCACTACCACACACAGTAGGAGTCTAGCTGCTGCTGACAACGAGCATTTTAAAAGTTGATTTGGAGTTGTTAAAATCTTTTGTATAAAGTTGGGGACATTTCCGCACGTAAATGAGAGCACTGCATTTTGTAGAACTGCATTTTTCTGTGCTTTGTGAACTAGGCCCAGAACTAGGCCATGACCCCATCTTTGTTTCCAATGCAGCCATTTTTTAATTTCTCATATTGACACTGCACACAGTAAAATGTGCACAGATGCTCTGTGTTTACATGCGGTCCTCGTAGAGTTGCGGAGGAAGCCTTTTGTTACATTCAAGGCTCTTCCTGCTTAGGACACTGTCGGCCTATTCATTTATGAGACTTCCATTATTTGTGTAACTAGATTGGTACTGCTGTACCAGATGACTAAGTCAGAATATGACAATTAAATATTCAGTTAGCAGATAGTCTAGGATGGTGGCATTAGGTGATGTTGTATAATTATGTATTGTGAGCTCTGCTCACCTTATTCTGACTGTACAATTTGCATTTGTGAATCCTTTTGTATATTTTTCTATTGTGAGCCTTATTGTAAATTTGCCTACACAAAATGGTACATTTTGATGGTGAGCCTGTCTTATGACTCCTTGAAGCTAGAGACTGAACCTTTGTTGGTTTGTTTCATGTTTAGGACTTAGAATATTGTATTCTGAATCTTCACTTCATCTCATGTTCTGTAATGTATTTTATTGATCCTTAGACTAATTCCCTTTTCAGATTTGATATGCATGCTGGCTAACTACTATTTGTGCCTTCTGTTTTGCACTTTGAATTAGTTTTAATAAATCTTCATGGCTTACATTTTGCTGCTGACTCCAGAGAGCTTATTTTATGAAATGCTATTATTTCATTTGTGTTAGGGGTGATATTAGGGTCGCATTGTCTCATCTATTCTTGAGGTTTAAAACCAGTCCTGATGCTGCATAGGCACTTCATATAAAACTATCTAAACAAAGATAGCATCAAAAACATACACGGGAGACCTCAGACTAGTGCACAAACACCAACCAGCACATTTCAAGTAGTACCAGGCCCTTTGTTTCTCGGTTCACACTCCAAATGAATGGAAGACCTCTGGGCAACAGGCTGCACCACAAGGGTCAGCCTATAAAAAAGAATAGAAAAACCAAATGCAATTTTCCAAACATGTAAAACAAAGAAAAACAGAAGGGGAACTTAACTAGAAGTAAGAAAGCATAGAGCACAGAGACAAAACAGAGCCTAGAGGTGAAAGGAACGAGTGAGGCACTGTCTCCATCTGGCAATTGAATTGGCCTCATCTGTCTTTCAAATTGCAGGGGCTAGCACAGTTGTGTAAAGTCCTGAATCATCTTCACATTGTATGAACTGTGATAGGAAGGATGAAATGATAATGAATATCTGAATGACCAGTGAGAAGAGTGAATGAGTCGCCAGCACTGAAGTCTCTAGGGGGGAAGCAGACTGGGGCTGTACCCCAGTGCTTTTGCCGTGGCCCCCCTTCCCGCCACCTGTCTTGTGCCCCGCCACCATAGATGCTACTAGGAGGTGACACAGAAGAAACAAAAATACACTGGGGCATATTTATACTCTGTTTGCACCGAATTAGTGTCATTTTTTTTTACTCTAATTCGGTGCAAAACTAACTCCATATTTATACTTTGGTGCTAGACCCCTCTAGCACCAAATTTATGGAGTTAAAGTCATTTTTTGAAAGTGGAGACCTACTTTGCCTTAATGAGATGCAAGGTAGGCGTTCCCGTGCAAAAAATGACTCTATGGCCTTAACGCCATATTTAAGGGCATATTTATACTCTGCGGCATATTTATACTCTGTTTGCACCGAATTAGTGTCATTTTTTTTTTACTCTAATTCGGTGCAAAACTAACTCCATATTTATACTTTGGTGCTAGACCCATCTAGCACCAAGGCCCTGATTTAAACTTTTTTTGCACCGCATTAACGTCATTTTATGACACAAAAGTGGCGCAAACTTACAAAATATTGGCCCTTATTTATACTTTTTGTTGCAAAACTGCACTAACTCAGTTTTGCACCAAAAAGTTTAGCACCGGCTTGCACCATTTCTGTGCACCAGCCGGGCACCATATTTATGGAATGGTGCAAGCCGGTGCAAAGGGTAGGCTAGAGTTTGAAAAAATGACTTTAGTCGGTGGGGCTGGCAGTATAGAAGAAGAGGGTTTAGCACCAAAAAATGGCTTTAGGCAGGTTAGAGTAAAAAAAAATGACTCTAACCAGATTAGCGTCATTTTATGGTGCTAAACCTACCATGCCACATGACTCCTGTCTTAGAAAAGGCAGAAGTCATGCCCACCACCCCAGTGGCCAGCTCAGAGGACAGGGGTCCCCTGGGCATGGCCATTGCACCCGGTGCCATGTATGGGGGCCCATTTCAGGGCCCCCTATGGCACTTTCAAAAATAAAATGCACTTACCTGTACTTACCTGGGATGGGGTCCCCCATCCTCGCAGTCCCTCTAGTGTGGGTGGGGGTGCCCCTAGGGCCTAGGGAGGGCACCTCTGGGCTTATTCCATGGTGTTCCACCATGGAAATAGGGCCACAGGTCCCCTAACACCTGCCATGACCCAGGTCTTAAAAAATGGGGCAAAGTAAGCTTTGCCCCATTTTTTGACTGCTCCTCCCTCCCTTGCACCATTTTTACATGGGAGTATAAATATGGTGTTAAGGCCATAGAGTCATTTTTTTGCACGGGAACGCCTACCTTGCATCTCATTAAGGCAAGGTAGGTTTCCACTTCCAAAAAATGACTTTAACTCCATAAATTTGGTGCTAGACGGGTCTAGCACCAAAGTATAAATATGGAGTTAGTTTTGCACTGAATTTGAGTTAAAAAAAATGACGCTAATTCAGTGTAAACAGAGTATAAATATGCCCCTTAGCGTCAAAAAATGATGCTAATCTGGTCAGAATCATTTATTTTGACTCAAAACTGCCTAATGTTATTTTTTTTCAAGCTAGCCTACCCTTTGCACCGGCTTGCACCATTCCATAAATATGGTGCCCAGCTGGTGCTAAAAAATTGTGCAAGCCGGTGCAAAACTTTTTGGGGCAAAACTGCCTCAGTGCAGTTTTGCACCAAAAAGTATAAATAAGGCCCACTGTACCTTCCATGTCACATTAATTTGTTCAACTATCTTTCCTAGCAAAGCAGTATTGTTTGCTTAAAATCTTTTCATCTGATTTTATATCTATGTTTTTATAGCTAAATCTGAATATATGAAATTATAGGTGTAGATATATATTTTCACTGAAGACAACAAAGATTAAAGTGACGTTTTAGTTAGGTAGAGTAATGAGAGCTTAGCATACATTTAAAAAAACCTGAAATTCACTGAAAAAGCAAAGGTTAAAGTGAGGTTATAGCCAGATGTTGAAATAAGATAAAAGTAACATTTAAAAACCAAAGAACCACTGAAATTCACAACTTGCAGAGCTAACAATAACTTGAGCCCCCACCATGAACTGCTTGATTGCCTCAAATATCAGATTATTCACAACATGTTAAATTACATCATTGATGACACCGCTGATGACATTCCAAATTACATCATTGATACAATCACCAATCTGCCAAGACACGCACAGCATACATGATTAATGAATGACATTCTCTGCCTGGCAAACATCAAACACAGTTTTATACCAACAGATTCTTAAATGCCCCCTAAGTACTTATCATGCTCCGCTTCAAACACTAGCATAGTGTGTGACAGTATTGTGTAACTAGCTATACACTTTGACACTGTGTTATGAAGAATGACTCTGGGGAAGGGCATGTCACCCACCTGCCTCTTTGATCTTGTGGGGTGGAATACACAGGCCAGAAGATAACAGTCATTTAACCATAAACTGTACAAATCCCAGAAATAAAACATTCTGTGCCAGAGAAACTGATTGTATATCATATCAGCTACTATGTTTGGACTACATGCCCCTCACCTGTCCTATGGGGGCTGAAGAGGAGTCAGGATAGAAAAACTGGAATGAGCATCATTCTACTTTACCTTGCTGAGAGGGTAGAAACCCTACGGAGAAATATTTTACTTCTCACAAAAGAAAATTTGGAAGTTAATGGTAATCAGGGTCAGGGTGACTTTATGTTGTTTACCTTTATTACTGTTTACGACTTTTTAAAGTGTTATTTGCAAACAAATACCTTGGGTGGGTCCCCATGCCAGTCGATAGCCTGTAGCACCAGGGACTGCATTCCACACGATCACTGCTGTGCTGATGGTGATTGCAGTTGCTTTTAGGCTCTGCACAGCACTGGAAGCCACTGAAATATGCAAATAACATTATCACTATTGATCTTTGTTTTGCCACATAAACATAGGTTGTACTGGTGAAATTCAAATTCGAAGTAGTAGCTCAACGATCAGGTACAGGTTCAATTTTACTAAGCCTAATTGGCAGAAAATAATTATACATATGATAGGGATGAATTGAATTCAGAGGTGCAAAAATGTCCTTTGTGACATCTGTCCTCAATGTCTATTACCAGACCTCTCCCATCTCACTATGGTATTTGGAGTTTCCAGTTTGGGGTCAGGAGTCTCCACTTAGGACACCGCGTTGAAAAGCTGTTACCAATGATCAATCTAACAAAGGATCTTCAGTGCTATTCTGGAACTTTTTTTTTAGCTGGAAACTTCAGGGCTTACTGGATGCTTTACGTAAGTGTTCCAAATCAATAAAATTTCCATTCTCAAAAACTCATCTACAAATTATTTTATGGTTCTTAGTAAATTATGCAAACACACTGCTTCCCAGGATGTGTGATTTCTTGGAAACTTCTTAAACCTGTTTGTGTTCTCCTGCCTATTGTAGGCCACTGGGGTGCACATTAGGGTGCACCCTGCTTGATCAATATCTTGGGTAAAGGGATCAAACCACAAATATGTGTTACTTGGGTGTTAATCAAGCAGGCAAAATACAAACCTTGTGAAGCCTGTGCAGTTATACATTTAGCCCTATGTGACATGGTCATTTATGGACTTTTCACACTTATACACAATCTTTAAAAGGTTTGTCAATACCTTGTGTTTGAGTTAAATGACAAGGACCAGTCTATCAGTGTGCAGAGGATTCTGGAACATAAACTGCTGAGAGAGGCAAATGTCTCTTGCCAGTCCAAAAATGTTAGGCAATTTCAGATCCACAATGTTGTATTAGCCTGAGCGCACATAAGCAGTTTTTGAGAACAATGTCTGGAAAGGATTTCCACCCCAAATGGGGTTTCAAGTAACCAGTTAAACATGTGTATGAATCAGTTGATGGCATATTACATGAAAACGTAATGAACTGCTAGGCAGAAATTTACAATTAGTTATACATATCTAGGAACTGATTTTAATGACTATTGCTTTATTTCATAGCTTGATTTACTCAATAGAACCTCTCTTGCATTTAGTTCTTGGTAGATAAGGTATAAAGTCCAGAAACACAATCTGCAACTTAATTCAGTAGAAGGCATGGTCAACTAGAATTTATGCCATGGAATAGGGGAAATTCAGAGTGAGACCATCAACAACAGGATTGCATTGGAAAGAACTAATGGTCACACTGACTTTTTAACAAATTGAATCAATCAATACTTCAGCACTCACAGAAGCCTACTACGCTGTGTTGTAAGAATAAAGAATATGATAGTTTATGCGGAGCATGCAGATGTTCGTTACATCAAGTGATGGCAAGAATAATCCCCACTTATATTTTCATCATCCTGACTGTGGGTGTGTGCTCAGGTCACTCCTTGCACTTGTAGAGTGCTTTCACATAGGGACCAGGATGTGAAATTAAGAATCTTTCCCTTGCAGCAATATCTACCCTAGGTTGCTGCTTGTACCCCTTGTTGACTGCATTATAACAACTGTGATTTATGCACTTTGGACCTGATCTCTTACATATAATAATGCATTTTTATTTTGCTAGTTTTAGTAAGTTACTTTTTTTATAAGAACATTTTATTAGATTTCCAATAACAATACAAAGAGAGCACACACGCTGCAGGCCCTCAGATTGAGCCTTTAGGATCTGGCCAATTAAATCCCTATACCCGGTCATTTCCTTCTGCCTCATCCTAAGCATTCTTCCCCTCCAGCCCGTAATGCGACCACCAATAGTAATCACTATTTATGACCATGTCACGCAACCTATTTTAGAGAACAGTAACAAGACTTCTATCAAAAATCAGTAGATGTTCCAGCCGCCCTTCTCAGCATTTCACCACCACACCATGAAGGTGGAAGAAAGAAGACAATCTGATGGGGAGGCTACTACAGCTTCACCAATGTGTCCTTCACATAGCAGTTGACTCCATCTGTAATATCAAGGCCAACTGGTCACTGCCCTTTTCATTTGTGCTATTACTACAAGATACTGCCATAAAATGCATGGCGGTCTCTCCCAAAATGGACACAAATGCTAGCTATGAGTACTAGCACTGCGTCCCACACCTTGCCAAGGACCAAGACATGAGGGAGGGAATTCCACCATGCTTTAAACATATGGTGGAATTTCTGGTACTAAGTGGATCATTCCATGACAGAGGCAGCTGTGCCGGGGTGAAACAGCCTGCCACCATGGAGGCGTTGTAATAATACGGCGGACTTAACACTACTGGTGTGGAACAATTGATACATCTGACACTATGGTCATTAAAAATACCTCAAAATCGAACCCACCTTCATAAGTTTTCAATGAAGATTGGTTTTAAAAGATAGAATGATGCATTATTTAGGTCAACAGCATATTGTGCTATTCCATCTGATATCATCAAGGTCAGGAGCTGGTGCGAAAATTGAAAAAAATTATCTCTGCTCCATGACTTGTATGATATTTATGAAACAATATCACTGCACATTTTAAATTCACTTTCTTCCTCGCTACCTTTTACCTCTTTGCCTTTCATGCAACTATTGTTACTCACATGTGGTGGCTACTGCAGTCACTACCGGGCCCTCGGTGTCCACAAAAATGGGGTTGACGGTGACAGTGTACTCTGTGTCTGGGTGGAGACCCTGAATCATGTATTCCCTGTAGGCATCACCCAGGTTAACATTTTGAATGTTTCCTTCTGTATTAAAGAAAACAGTAAGAGAATGTTTTTAGAACACTGCATTAAAAAAAACATACTACTCTTTAACACAAAACAGAAAAAGCGCCCAATGTTTTTAACACAATGGATGTGCTTTTCTTGTCTTTCGACCTCCCCTTTCTGTGAAATCTAATCTAAATTAAAATTCTCAGTACCGTAAATGATGCAATGAGTGTTAAAAGTATCTATACTGGCATTTTTTCATTGGTTTCATTCTGAAGGTCATATGGCTGACGTGCCACAATCATTCTCTTTCGCTTCTAGCCTCTTAACCTCTAGGAGTGAGCAATCACAAGAAATCCATCATTGCTGCAAGACAGAAAATGGCTGAAGGCCTTTCTTTTACATTAAATGTTTCATACTCTGTATTATTACAGTATAAGTATAACGTCATGGTATTTTTGCTAACACATTTAACAATTTTGCCATGTTTTATTTTGTTTCTGTCATTGCATGAAATATTGACTACTGCTGTAACTGGCTTCGTAGCTTTTGTGCGTAGTATGCATTACATAAAAATAAAAGGCATGAAAATGTGGTCTGTGCATGTGTTAAAGTGTCAAATAAGCATGCCTTTGGTTTAAACACATAAGAAATAAAAATCAAAAACAGTGTACAGGTAGGTTTCCAACAGCTAGCAGTTAAGCCATGCCACAGCCTTACCGGCAGAGGCCCAGGTGAGTCGGTACCCGGAGGCTCCCCTGACGCTCGTCCAAAGAGCCCGGATAGTGCCTGTGGTGATGTTCTGGAGTGAGAGATCTTTCACTGGTAGCAGCTTCACTGGAGGAAAAAAGGTGGTGGTCAAAGTCGTGCATCAAAGAACAAGGCCATCAAGCGAAGCGTGGCAGCTGAGAAGGGCACTCCTTCCTGCTGGAAATTCTTACTCTTGGCACGTTAAAAATTAATGAAGCCCACTTGTTATTTAAAGCACATTTGCTGATTATCTCTTATAATATTCTACCTGTTGAAAAAATTAAGCACTATGCATTATGCTATTTATCAAAGATCCTCAAAATTACGTTGGTGAAAGGTACCGCAGTATGAGGCGTCAATGCCATCTTTTTGTGGTACGTAATTTGATATAGGTGAAGGGTAGGACAAACAAGGGCTTTATGGTCTGGCCATTGTCTGTCTGCTTCAAAACTGTATCCCTACCTCTTCTCCTGCTCTGCCTTTTACACGGCGGTACCCCCCAAGTGTCTGGCATTTCTAATTTCGTTTTCACAGTTTATGCTGGAATGAGTTTCCAAGCATCTGCACATTGATAGACTAACCCTTCATGCAGGGAGAACTATGGGTCAAGATGACACAAACCAGGTGATGATGGAGCTTTGAAAGAAAATCTGAAAATCCCTACTCTGCAAAACCAAAATGTATCTTTTGAAGACAGAAGGTGGCAATAAAAACTTACAGGTGCGGCCCGCAGTGGAGACGGGTTGGCTTGGTCCTTTGGGGTAGACAGCATAGATGCTGACTGTATATTCCTTGTCCTCTTCCAAGTTGTCAATGGTGTGGGAGGAAATATCCCCACTGAGGTTCTGTTCATAGGTCAGTCCAGGTCGGTTTGCTAAAAGACAAAGTCAAAGTAACACAGAACAATGCACCCCAGATGTTGGTGGGCTCAGTTTTCAAACACTGTTTCCGCTATTGCTGGTAATTTGTACCTGCATACCAATGAGCTAACTCGGATATAATCAGCAAGCAGGCACTGCCTCCCTGTCAGCTACACCACTTTTTAGTAATAATTACCTCTCTCAATGAAAGTCTCTTTGGATGGGCACGGAGTTTCCCTCGCTGATCAGCTGCTCTCCCAAGTCTAATATTAGCCATAGGACATATTATGCAGGGTGCCATGATCTTGCTGGTAAATTGGCGACTCTGAAACATGCAGAACCCGAGTTCCTCTAGATTCTACTTCATCAATCTATGTTTTATTCACTGCATGCAAAAATCATCTAAATTAATGTGAAAAGGCTGAACATGTAATGTGTCGGGGACCAAAGCCCCAGCCCCCTCCATGTTTCTCACTACACACCCAGCCCACAGTACCACTGCCATCTGACCCATTCTCATTCCAGAGTTGCCAGTTTCCACTCTAATGCTAGTTTCCCTTACCCTCCTAGCCCACTAAAAGTGTAACCTTTACCCAGACTTATTATCATTTGACCCAGCAAGTTCTCAGCACATTCTCAATTAAATCCCATCCACTTCCCAGCAATTCTTAGTCTGGTTCCGCTTCCCCTGTGATGGCCTAAACCATTCTCAGGCTCCGCTTGGCAATCGTCTTCTTGGTTCATTCCTATTCTACCTTTTACTCTTCCCATTTCATTCACAGTCTGGCCTCAGCCCCATCCCACTGTTGATTAGTCCCATGCAGTTTATTCTCTGTTGGGCTTCCTGACTGGCCTCCTCTTTCTATTCTCTGCCTGCTTTTTCTTCCTAGTCCATTCTGGTTTGTTGCATCATCTGTATCGCTTCTTGGGATGTCTTGTACAAATTATCACATTTGCTTATGAGCACACTCTCACTCACTCTCAACTTACATCGCGGAATGTAGATTTTGTAGCCTTCCAGCTTGCTCAATGGAGGGGTCCAAGCCACCTTTAGACTAAACAGCCCTTCTTCAATGACTCTGAAATTTGTTACTGGTGGTACTTGCGCTGTGAGAATGAATGAAGACAGAGTTTAACTCTGGGAAATAATTTGTATTATTAATCAATATGCCACATCACAAGGAACTCAACAACCAGAAAAATGCTACACCAAATCAATTTGGAGATAAGGCATTAAGGGTCTGGCTTCATGATCCAGCAATGCCCAAACACGGACTGGTTCTTCTCAGGTAAAATGGTACAAATTTGTGAACTCCTTACTGTAAACATTTTGGACCTGATACACAAAGGTAAACTTACACTTCTGTGTAAGTTTACTATTTTTTGGTATTCACAAACTACAAGTTTAATGTTATTAACAGTAATTGTACAACTGTGGAGACTTCGCATTTGTGGCAGAAACTGTGCATATAAAAAGATAGGCATATACTGTTTTTTTATGTATGGAGTTCGCCACCCTGACTGCAGAGTCTCGACAGTTCTAGCCTTCCCATTAGTACAATTAAACTTGTAGCATGTGAATACCAAAAAATTGTACATTTACACAAAAGTGTAAGTTTACCTGTGAATCATGGTAGTGTGTTTATGTAAATATTGGTTAAGGGATGAAATAATGACATAAACTAGTCGATGAAATGATAGCATTTAATGTGGGCTGGTGATTACAATGTTAGATTATATGTGGTCCACTGGCTAACTAGTGCAGATTCACTGTGGTCTGATAGCTTACATTATATGTCATATAGTGTTAATCTGTTCAGGTTGGATGAGGCGTAGTAGCTAAACAATCTGCATTATAGGGTACAGTGGTGAAACTATGTAGAACAAAAGCAGTCAAGAAGTTTGTTTCTTTGTTTTATTACCTTTCATTCATTTAAAAATCACAAACTCGATAAAATCGAAATGGTTAGTTGTTACAAAATATGATCCCACACAAATTAATACCAACAGTATATTATAAAATAAAATATAATAGACAAAATATTAACAATAACACAATTATACATACATTAAAAATAATACATACAAATGCATAATTCCACAGTGGGTGAACTGTCTAGATTAGGAGAAATTAGTGGTTGAAATGTATAGATAAGATGTTTTGAGTGTCAATAGTGCTCATCATAAATATAGCCTTGTAATTCATAACCGAAAACCAAATGGACATCGAGAAAAGCCATCAGAAACAGGTAGCTGTCTGTAAAAACAGATCTATTGTTTCCAAAAGAAAGGTTCATAAGGGGGAATCATCAATTTATCTGAAAAATAGAATGAAGTAATTAGAGATAATTGAAATGTAAACGCAATTAAATATTGATGATATGATCAGAAAAGTTAAATCAGTCTCTGATTACTGATTATGAATTACTATTTTAGGAAAAACGTGAATGCTGTTAATCATATTCTAAGACCAATCTATGTGACAATATTAAAAATTGGTTATTTTAAGAGAAACTAAGCCTTATCTGATTATTCTTCAAATCTAACTGGGTGACCAATTATTGTATGAGAAATGGCTCACAATATTTATAAATTAGTCTATTTAGTAAATCATAATTTACAGATTGCCTTAAGGGAATGCAACCAAAGAGCTTGAATCTTGTTTTATTACAAAATTATATATTATATCATTTGGATGCCATTGACCCATGTATGAATGAATTGCCAGAGGAAGAACATAAAACACTCTGATTCATTTATAATCAAAGTAATATACAATGAATTCAATTATCTGGAAAGAACCACTAGCATAAAAAATTAAACCAAGCAAAATATTGAATAACAGTGAAAATGACAGGCATTTCTGAAAGGGAGAAAATTCATTGACCAAGGCAGGTGATCTGAAACAAGAAACACAAATTTATAGATATGGCACACATTAAATGTATAAGGAACAGACCGCATGCAAATCCACCTGAGCAGAATCCTGTGGTTTCCATCTATGGTTTTGCCCTGCTGTGGCCTTATTTTAACATATATTGTCCCTCTAAGCTGCCCATTCTTATGTCATTTCATTTACCTTCTTGAGACTACCATTGTGTAATGGAGGTTATGGAATGTATCTACTATGCATAATATAAAAATTAACAAAGAGGTATTTCTAGACCCAGTACAAGTGTTAATATGTTGCTTTGTTTTATATGTAAAACATCACTGTTCAAAACATTGTGTGCTGTTCATTTTATTCCAAAACACATCACATGACAGTAAAATAGCAAACAAACAATACCTGTTTGTTGTGTGAGAAAAGGAGTCAGTATATGATTGTGATTGCAATCTTCCACTTGTACAGAGACAGATGGAATTTGACATTAATACGGACCACCTATTTTTTCTTCTTTCCTGCCTTTTCTTAACATAAAGTACATACTAGAACCCCCGCTTCACGTGTTTCTGCCTGGGGCTACCGCTCTCCTGTCTCTGGCTGAAATCCTTTAAAGAATTTCTGCAGTTTTTGTCTTCTCAACTTCTGTTTTGAGGATTTGTCCTTTCACTGCTCCGTCTATGAGAAGCAATGTTTTAAAGTGACTCTGGCCTCACACCCGCCCACTGCTCTACCTCATACTGTCTGTCACCACAGTTGTTATCTTTCTGCAAATGTGGGCAGATAAAATATAAAAGTGCCAGAATGAGTAGCACCAGCTGTCAAGCAACTGGTGACGTTTATCAACTGGCCCATCAAACAGCTGCGGGAGGACTAACTTTCATTCACTTGTGACCTGGGACTAAGCTGGCCACTAGGAAATAAGCCACCTAAACTTATAAAGCCACGGTTGGATCAACCATTTTATAACATACTTGTTCTTCCTTTTACTGTTGTTGAATCTCCAATGAGATCCACGTAAATTGCCAGGACGGTGAAAGAATACTCTGTGTTTGGCAGTAGATCAGTCACAAGAAGCGTGTTCTTATCAGCGTCCAATATGATCTTAAACACAAACACAAAAGACAGTTAGATCTTCAGCTCTTCATCCCACATTTGATTTTTCACAACTATAGATGTGACACAAAAGTTCCATATAGCAACCCAGAATTAAAAACAGTTCTTTAAGAAAGATGTTAAAGTAAAACCCTCATCTACAACCTAATGACCCCAAAGTGAAATAAAAAGTAAACTTCCCTGAAAGACCACTCTGACTACGTTCTGTCACACAATAAATATAGTACCGCCTCGGTACTAGAAAACTTTAGTGAAAAACAGGTTCTTCTCAGTAAGAGGCCCAACCAATTGGAACACACTAATAAATCATCTAAGATTAGAACGCTGAGTAAACAAATGTAACACAGCACAGAGCACTTCTACTAAACTTTAGTGATAACGATCTGCTCAATGATATAAAAGGGATGCATAATTCTTTAATTACACTTCAGAATGCTATTGAAAACCTTCAATTAAAATTTCACCAAAAACATTTTAAAAAATGACGACTTGGTTATTTAAAGGTGTAGGTAATTACTATGTTTTGTAAATCCAGTGTTACCTAACAGTGATAAACACTATTTAAAGCATACATCAAAGGATACCTTGTGTGTCATTTTAATGTATGTTTTATCCTCATGTTATTTGTTATTTTTCAGTATTAGGTATGCTATATAAGGGATAATGTACCCCCTGCAGTACATTATAAGGATATTGCAGGCCACCGAGGAGTTCAATAGCCTTATAGAGGAATGAGGCTCAAGACAGAGTTCCTTTAGAAGGTTATGGAACTCCAAGGTGACTTGCACTATCCTAACCATCTATGCCAGTGGGAACTTTATCCCATATAACACATGGTCACACATCACCTTTCCCACAAACCACTAAAAACCTTTGTGTTCAGTTCTTTCATATGAAAGAGTGAACATGTCTGCAAACATTAAGAATAAAAATGAAACATCAAGTGCAATATTATATGCATCAAAAACCTGTTAGATATCTGTTTCAAACAGATATTAAACCAGTTCAAAACAAGTCAGTTTATTTTTTTGTTTTTTAATAAAAAGCTGCAGAAGCCCAGAATGTGTAGATGCATGCAGAAAGATGTTAGCTTTTCTCTATCTAAGGGGTGCAAAAATTAAACATATTTTCTCTGCTTGTCATTGTAAGCTATAAAAATAGAGCAGAAGAAAGAAAAGTGATGTTCTGTTTTTGTTGCTTTAAACAGCGTCTTCAATTATGCTCCGTGACCTGACCTCCCTTTCACCTGGGCTGCTGGATCTGGCACAAGCATTGTGACGTCACAACTCGATTATAATAACTTCTTAGAGTTGAGTTCTGATGGCTTTTCTTTATAATCGGTGACTTGAGTGCGTCACAAATTGCATCAAAAGATGCAGATTATAAAGAAATTAGAGATGCATTTATACAAGGATTACGGAATCCCATGTATGACAATATATTGTTGCATTTGGTTGTGTGATTCTGTTTTGTGGATATTGCATGTTACGCCCCCCACTTCACCTCCATACAGACATCGATACAGGAAGCAATGGCTTCTCCGATTGTCTAATGTGGGGGTCCTGGATTCATTTCATGGAGTGGGCACAAGATGTCAAAAACAGACTATGTCGCCCCTTTGGGGTTTGTGCTTTTAGGTACTTTCTCAACCAAACCAGTGCTCTGGTTACTAGAACTGCAGGCAAAATAACATTGTAGTATTAGGATGAAAGCAAACTAGAGAGTAAATCATGATTAGAGAAGCAGAAGAAAGAAAAGGAATAAATGAGAGCTGCTGCAATCTCTAAGGTCACAAATATTAGATAAGTGAATGGTGTTGCTGAAATAGATAGTTTTCATATCTAGTGGGTCATAAGACTCAGCTTCTGCACTGAGAAACACCCAGGCAACAAAATATATGACCTAAACTTTACACTCACTATATTTTATCAAATTCACCAAGTTTAGTAAATGTGTCTGTTTCTGCAGCTTCTCTAAGGAACTAATATGTAAAAGTTATTTACATGAATTTGCTAGCTTGCACCTGTCACAGGTGTGTCTGGGTTTGCTTCAGTACGTGTCGTTGAGCATGCACTGCCAATCACTGGTTTGGAGGGAGAGGACGGGCGGACAGATGCCAAGGTGGCTGCAACTGCTTGAAGCTTCTATCCCCCTAGCTTTCGCCCCCCACTATTCTCAGGTGCTGCTGGTGGTCCTTGGAGCAAGGCGTGAGGAGGACAAGCGCTAAGGTACATATGAGCTGACATTTTAGGAAACACTGTCAAGGATCTGCTTTTTCCCCATCATATGCACAGAGATGCATGCAGGTTATACAAAAATGACTAATGCAGTGATAGCAATCCCTTTATGACCTTCTCCCAAAGAGTGAACATGAAGTGGAGAGGCATCAGGGAGATGGGATGAGCATAGCACACCAATGCACCACAGAATAGCCAGACCCACAGATTTAAGAAGATGCCAGAGGCAATGAATAATTGACCCCCATGCATGGAAGCTGTCCCACTACTGCAGAGCGTGGCGGTACTCACCACTGGACCCCAGTCCTTTCTCCCACTCACAGGCTACCTGAGGTCGAATCCTGGGAATCAAAGCCATTTACTGCGCAGGACAGATCTGCTCTAAACTTTGATTGAAAGTAGGCAGAACAGAAGCTATTTACTTTGATCTTTGTGAAAAATACTGCTGTTTCTGATTATTCCAGAATGCACACAACGTTGAACACGCTCACATGTTTCATGTATTTCAGAAAAGCCAAAAGAAAAAAAAACACTAAACACCTATCCTATATATAAGGGGGTGGGACAGGGGGCGTGCTGTCCCTGCAATGTCTTCGGCCAAGCTGAGGTAGCCTGACACAAGTATGTGCCATATGAATACTGCTTAGTAAATTGCACCTTTCCAACTGGAAAATATGTCCAAAGAGCTCCTTTGGATTTGGAAGAGAATCATCACCAGGTTTAGAAGGCATCATGATTACAGGCAGCGCAGTGGGAGTCTTCAGCCTACCTGTCTCTGATCATCAGCAGTAAGGCGGCCACTGGAGGAGAGCGAATTCAGGATGATGTGGTACCCAGTCACCTCTCCCGTGGCGGGGGTCCAGGTCAGCCTCAACGAGCTGTAGCTGCGTTCGCTGATGCTCAGGTCCCTGGGACCAAGGATTTTCTCAGCTGAAATGGTAAACAGATGACAATTGGCCCATGTTCTAATAGAGTGCGTTTTTAGACTGACAGACTTTATGAAGGCTGTTGTCGGTGTTTAATCTGTAAGTGAGCAGGAGCAAGGGAAACATTTGCCTTCATCATGTGCTGTGAGAAAAATTACACTTTTGTAGTACACATTTTTTGTTTAAAAAACACTGCTTGGTCAATCAGAAATAATTATTTAATAAATGAAATATGTTTTAACCTGTTACACATAAATTCTTATTTAAATTGAAACACAGGCATTATAACATTCTTTCAATATATTTGCAGTCTCTGGTCTTAGCCTATCTGGTTTGGGTTAGAACTCGATTCTATGTCAGAACCGGAGGCTTCGGATTATGCTTTCTCTTTACTTTACTGACAAACACAGCAGCCAATAAAAATATAACAATTTCAAAACTACAACTCCCATGAGCCCCAGTCCACCAATCATGGCTCTACTCTGTCCATAAATAGCCTGAACGCTACAGTCCTTCCTCTTTCTTTGCTGCTCCAGCAGCCAGTTAAGTGATGCGTTGCTTTTGCTGAAATGTATTGTTACTATATTTAGAATGGGAGCGCCCGCTTTTTGTAATAACTGCCGCGTTTTATTTCTGATTTATTCCGTTTGCGTTAGAGTATCTAATTCCTTGTCTATACCGGCGTGGAGTGGGAGCAAGCCGTAATACGAGCAGCAGCTCGTACCGAGGAGGACACAGTCCTCTCTCTTTGTTGTTGCCCGCGCAAGCGCGTTGAGCCGCATCGTAGATTCCGATCGGCTTAACGTGCGCGTTCAAGGCAGGATCAAACTGAAATATCATACGGCTGCATTTTCGCCCGACGGGGCTGTAAGAATACGAACGGGCACTGCCCTGGGGAACTCCATATATATATATATATTTATATATAATTGTATATCAATAGCAGGTGGCTCCCTCCACTCTCAAATTGCCGGCTTAACAGCTTTAGAGCTGTTTTTTCTTGAACTCTTTCACCTGTTTCAGGGGTGTTCCCCCCCTGCCAACTCCTCCAGTCATCAAATCTCACTATGGCGTACTACGCAGATGGGGATGAGCAGTATCAAGACCTGCAGGAAATACCTGTTGAGCAACAAATGGAGGAACGTCTTGTGGAGGCACTGGGCTATCATGTGCAAGACTCCGTGAACTGGGCATTGATTCAGGCTTTGAAGCCTTTTACGAAGCATTTGACTAATTTTGGGCGCAGAGAGTTTTTAGGCGAGGGCAGCCAACAGCCTCGCGCGCATGCTGGTGACTCTGGAGGGTCTTCGGGCCTCTCTCTTCAACGCGCCGGAGGTTCCTCCTCCACAGAAATATTGGCGCAGATGGTGGCCTCAGTTCTGCGCGATCATGAATATGGGGCTTCCCCCCCTCAAGAGGCGTCTTTCCACTCGACCCAAGCAGGCTTTCATGTATCTTCTTCATCCAAGTCAGTCAGAAGACTCGCAAGCGGAGTTCCTTCCGCGTAATAAGCTGCGGAAATCACGTCATTCCACAGCTGACATAAGTGCCCCGACTGGTAAAAATCTCTTGTTTTCCCCTGAAGACATTATACACCCACATTCCACTGACTGCGTTCCTTCAGAAGAGGTAGGCCTCTACGTTCAAGATAGATTGCGCAAGAGTTTTGAGAAAGACGTACGCAACACCCTCAGGTCAGAATGCCCACGACCTTCTCTGTCTGGGAAAGTGGCCGAGACGCCAGAGCTGGATCCCAGCATGGCTACCTTTTTACGTAAATTTGCCAAAGACCCCAAGAAAGGTCTGGAACGGGCCTGGCAAGGCTGCCAGGACAAATTATTGGACATATCTGGCCCCTAAACAAAAATTCTAGACCTTGCAGTTCAATCTAAGGAGACTAACACCCATTAGACCCGGAAGTGGTACTACAATGGACACAGAGGGTGATTTGCCTGTTAGGCAACGCAAACTGCGCCATGTCTACTGAACGTAGACGGTCTTTTCTTATCCGGCTGGATCCTAAGCTGGCTGAATTGGCAACGAATGAGGCAGGGCCTGCGGCCAATGGATTGCTTTTTGGTGACAAATTCACAAAAATCTTGGGCAAGTATGTCGCTACCTTCACAGCTTTGGACAAAGCCCAGTCCAACATCAAGAAGGTATTTAACAACGCTCTTTTTACACGGGCCGGGTGCTTCAGAGGCCGAGCTCCAGGCCGTGTTCACCAGGCCTCCAGATTCTCCTATCAGAAAAACCAGGGTGGTGCCACAGACCATCAAAATTTCTACCCTAACCGATATAGAGGCTGTGGTCGCTCCTCCAGAGGTTATCGTGGAGGTGGTTCCAATCAAGAAACCTCCAACTCAGATGAGGATTATCCCTTTTTCAGAGGTGATCTTGGGGGGCAGACTACAATATTTTCTCCCAGCTTGGCAGAATATCACTCAGGACCCTTGGGTTCTTCAAACAGTCCAGGGTTTCTGGTTGGAGTTCTACGCCCCCACCGAAACAAGGGACTCTTCCCTCTCCTTTTTTCCCTCGTAGATTGCGAGTTCATCACAGAGGAAATTTCCTCTCTCATTCAGAAGGGGGCAATAGTGCAGTCCAAACCACACCCTCAAGGGTTCGACAGCACGATCTTCTTAGTGCAAAAGAAAGGCGGCGGCTCCAGGTTAGTCTTAAATCTCAAATCCTTCAACTCTTGGATGGTATATCGCCATTTCAAGATGGAGGGTATACATCTTCTCCAAGATCTGTTAAGAGACGGAGACTGGATGACACGCTTGGACCTCAAAGACGCCTACCTTTCGGTTCCAATCTTCGCACCGCACAGATGTTTTCTTCAATTCCAGTGGGGTTCCCAATGGTTCGAATTCAACGTTCTTCCCTTCGGCCTGTCATCAGCCCCTTAGTGTTTCACCAAGCTTCTACGTCCGGTAGTCCAATTCTTAAGAGAACGGGGAGTAAGGATGATCATATATCTGGACAACATTCTTATTATGGCACAGGTCAAAGAGATGGTACTCGTGCACCTCAACTGGACGATCCAACTAATCCAGGATCTCGGTTTTGTTATCAATTCCGAAAAATCCAGTTTGGCTCCGGCGCAGAATATAGAATTCTTAGGTTTTCAGATAGACTCAACGAAAGTCTGGTTACTCCTTCCGTTAACCAAGCGGATTTTGATCAGGAAAGAGTTGAGGAGAGCCCTTGCCTCTCCGAATATATCATTGAGGGCGTTGGCTCACCTAGTCGGCCTTCTAGCGTCATCAATACAGGCGATTTTTCCGGGCCCACTGCATTACAGGGCCTTGCAGAGGTTGAAGATTCGGCATCTCCAAAAGGGTCTGCAGTATTCAGAGATTTTTCCCCTCTTAGAGGAGGCCAAGATGGAGATATCTTGGTGGCTCTCTCACATGGATGCCTGGAATGGCAGAGCGATTTTTTCTTCCAGCCCGGATGTGGTGATAGAATCGGATGCCAGCCATTGGGGCTTTGGAGCCCAATGCAGCTTGGTGGAAACGGGGGGTCGCTGGTCCCCGGGGGAATTGAAGTATCACATCAATTGTCTGGAACTCCTAGCGGGAGCTTTCGCAATCAAGTCCCTTTCCCTGCGCAGGGCTCATTGCTGCATCCTCCTTCGGATGTACAATGTCTCTGCTGTCAGGTACATCAATCGATTGGGGGGACAAAATCACGACTCCTAGTGGAGATTGCGAAAGAATTGTGGCATTATTGCCTTCAACAGAAGATTTCATTGATAGCAGAATACATTCCAGGTCGTACCAACACGACTGCGGATTGGAATTCTCGCTTCCTTCAGGATGGCAGTGACTGGAAACTCAGTTTGCAGGTTTTCCAAACCCTTCAATTTCAGTGCGGGATTTGTCAAGTAGACCTGTTTGCCTCTCGATTGAACCATCAGGTTCAAAACTTCTTCAGCTGGAGGCCAGATCCTCAAGCGATGGGGACAGATGCCTTCCTGCACAAGTGGCCGGAGGAACTTCTTTATGCATTTCCTCCTTTCGCAATGATTCCGCACGTCCTGGCACAAGTTCAGAGCCAATGCTCGGAAGTCATTTGATTACTCCTCTTTGGAGGGCGCAGCCTTGGTTCCCAGCTGCGATTCAAATGTTGTGCGATTTTCCAGTGATTCTGATAAGTATGAATGAAGGAACTCGACGTACACCGTTTCTTCACTCTTGTAAGTAAGTTTATTCACAAACGACCCGACCCGGCTGTCATCCTCGGCTGTCCTCAGCTCCAACCGCCTTCCCACTCTCCCAGCTTCTAGAACTCTTTCACAAGTTGCCAGGAGACAGCCAGGTTCTTTTACATCACATGTGAGTACAATACAACACATCCCCATTCATACAAAGAGAAAAACAAATACATACTCCTACTAACAATCCTGAAACTAACTAATACATATCCCTACTAACAATCCTAAAACTAACTACAACTATGTACACTGTTGATTGGATATAAAGTCCAATGTACATTTATCATTTGCATATAAAGTCCCTCAATAACCTTGATGGTTGTTTTACCCCTGCACTGATCCTTTTCGTCACACTTTTCATTCTTGTTCATTTCGTTCCTTTCCAGCCAATCGTCAATTTCCCTCTCCGAACACCTCACTGTCCTCCTCGCATTCCACCAGTTACCATCTGATAACTTTACGCAGTTACCCTTTCCCTTCAACACACACCTTGGTTCCGATAATGTAGATTCTCCCTTTCTTGCCAAATGTCCTGCCATCACTCTCACCCAGACACCCTTTTCATATACCTTCTGCTCTCTCTTAACTTTATCATTGTGTCTTGCTTCATATTGCTGTTGATACGACTTCACCTTTTCCCTGATCTGTTCAGCATTAATCACCTTTTTCTTACTACTCCCCATCCACGCAGGTACAGCCATGGTGCATGGTACCCTTCCCTTCAGCAACACAAACGGAGTCTCACCCGTCACACTACGTGGCGTAGTTCTATAATTCCATAGCATATCCCTGATTTGAGACTTCCATGACAAATTGTTATATAAGGCTAACTGAATGTTCTCTCCCAGCACTCGGTTAAACCGTTCCACCATACCATTTCCTCTGGGATGATACACAGGTGTCCTATAATGTTTGATTCCCCATCTCCTGAGGAAACTCATGAATTCGCTCGAAGTAAATTGTGGTCCGTTATCACTAACCATTTCTCCAGGACACCCTTCCCTTCTAAATATTTCCTCACAAAATGCAATGACACTACCTGATTTCGCCTCCCTCACAAATGCAACTTCTGGCCATTTCGAATAATAATCCATCATAACTATAGCATATCTATCTGAACACCCCAAACACTCAAACGGACCACATATATCTATGGCTACTTTGTACCACGCTTTCTCCGGCAATTCTTGTGACTTAATCGTTGTTTCTAACAACACATGCGACTTGTCACTTGACATACATGCTATGCAATCTCTCACGTACCTTTCAATCTGTTTATCCATCCCTGGCCACAGAAAATCCGCCCGCACTTTTCTTTTCATAGCGGACATGCCTCCATGCCCTTCATGCATCAACTCTAATACTCTTTCTTTCAGGCCATCCGGAACCACCAATTTGTTCCCTCTTCTCAACACACCATCCATAACCGACAACTCCTCCCAAACATGCTTAAATTCACCCATATCAACATCCAAACGTTTTTTTTTTTTAACCAAAGGTAACTCCTTCATTACCTTATTCATCAGCACATCCTCCCGTACTGCATTTTCACATTCCTCTTGGCTTATGGCACCACATGCTTCTGATATGTCCGCCACCACCCACTCATCCTCTTCACAAATCTCATTGTCAACCACTGGTAATCTAGACATACAATCTGCACTTATGTTTTTTATCCCTGGTACATATTTCATTCTAAAAGTGTACTCTTGCAGCCTATACATCCACTTCGTAATTCTTGGTGTAGCTGTGCTAGCCCCCTCGGTGGTAAAAATGTCTACCAATGGTTTATGATCTGTCCGTAGCTCAAATTCCGTGCCCCAAACATATATACGGAAGTGCTGCACACTCCACCAACATGCCAAAGCCTCTTTTTCAATGGTTGAATATGTTGGTTCTGCTCCCTTCAACGTGTGTGATGCAAACGCCACTACTCTCTCTCTTCCTTCATGTCTTTGCAATAATGCTGCTCCTAACCCATAATTACTGGCATCTGCCACAATTATAGTCTCATCATTCGGGTCATATGGTTTCAATGTGGTGGCTTTCACAATAGCTTCCTTAATCACCTCAAATGCTTCTTGACACTCATTGGACCATTTAAAATGGCAGCCTTTTTTCATCAAGTCCCTAAGCACATGCACCTTTCCTGCAAAGTTATCCACAAATTTTGTGTAATATTCAGCCAAGCCTAAGAATGATCTTAGATGATCCTTGTTTTGTGGAGCAGGGGCTTTTGCGATGGCGTCAATTAACTTCCGTTTTGGTTTCACTCCATGTTGATTCAATGTGTGCCCCAAATATTCCACTTCTTCCACTCCAAACCTGCATTTGTTCCTGCTGATGGTAAGGCCAGCTTTCTCCAATTTCTTTAACACTATTGCCAGTATTTCATCATGTACCTGTTCACTTTCACCCTAAACCAGCACATCGTCTTGGAACACTAATGTGTTATCAACATTATTCAAAATTCTTTGCATCACTCTCTGGAACACGGCAGAAGCGGACGCCAAGCCAAATGGCATCCTAACAAATTGAAACGCCCCCTCAGATGTAATGAAAGACGTCAAATGTCGAGATTTTTCTGATAAGCACACCTGGTGTTAAGCATTTGATAAATCCAGTGTCGTGAAATACTTTCCACCACGAACATTGGCCAACATTTCATGTATTCTGGGTAACGGGTATCGGTCTATTAATATGTTGTTGTTCAGGTCCCTTAAGTCTACACACATACGGATCCTGCCATCAGATTTCATAACTATTACTATTGGACTTAACCATTCCGTTTCTTCAATAGGTTCGATTACCCCTTCCTTACACAGCCTGTGAAGTTCATCCTTTAATTTACCCCTCAAGGCCATTGGTACTATCCGTGCTTTGTGCACCTTTGGGACAGCATCTTTTTTTTAAACTATCTGGTGTTGAAATCCTTTGAGGCAACCCAACTTTTCTTTAAACAGCTCTGGAAATGTAGCTATCCACTTCCCTTCCTTGCTTTCCTTTGTCAGCAATACTTGTTCGGGATGATTAGGATCCAACACTATGTTCAAAGCACGCTGTTCCTTCCACCCTAGTAATGATCGTCCTTGACGCACTACATACACCCTTCCTTGTGTTTTCCTATCTTTAAATACAAGTTCAGCATCAAAATAACCTAATACCAGCAGTTTGCCACCACCATACCCTTCCGGTAACACATTTGTGGGTTTAAGTTAGTTGTCTCTCAAATCACCCCATATTTGCTCGTCAATTAAAGTGAATGGTGAACATGAGTCCGCCCACATGTGTATCCACTTCCCATTTATTTCGACAACAAACTTAGGCGGGTTATATTCCTTGGTTTTGCTACCAAGTTGTGTGCATACTGTTGTATCCCCTTCCTCCACAGCTAAAACTTCCAACTCCTCTTCACTTGTGCTACTATTCTCCTGTTCATTTCTCCTCACAGCATTTACCGACTTCCTGAACTTATTCTCTTTAACCATTCTGCACACCCTTGCAAAATGTCCAATTTCCTTGCACTTGAAACACCCTGTGTTAATAGCTGGACAATTTTTTGCTTCCGCTAAGTGTTTACCACTTCCGCACCTGAAGCACTCCTATCTCTTCCCTAAGTTATCACCAAATTTACTTGTATCCTTCTTGGAATATCGTACTTCTCCTACTGTGTTTTGCTCTTTAGTGCCACTTGTGTTGTTGAGCTCCTTGACATATTGAGATGTACTCTCCATATGTTTAGCAACTCCCACTGTTTTGTCCAATGTCGGATTCTTTAAGCTCAACAATTTCTCCTGTATTTTGACCTCCTTCACCCTGTTGATGAATTGGTCCCGAATGATTTCATCATTCAGATATCTAAATTTGCACGAAATAGCTAGCCTTCGTAGACTGTTAACAAACTGATCTATTGTTTCATCTTGTTTCTGAGCACAAGAGAAAAACCTATGCCGCTCTACTACAATGTTGACTTTCTTTCCGTAGTCTTCTTCCAACGCCTTCATGGCATTTTCATATACATCTTCTTCTTGGTCCGAATCTCCTCCTTGTGTGTCTTGTAAAGGTAAAGTTTTCAAAACTTTCCTTCCTTCCACCCCCAAACAATGCTTTAAAATTGCCAACTTCCTTTTTTCTACATATCTCCCCTCCAATGGCCTCTAAATATGTAGTGAAAGCGTCTTTCCAATCTTCCCAGGCCATGCAGGGTTCACCTGAAAGCTGTAAAAATGCTGGTGGTGGAGTTATAGAGTGTGTTGCCATGTTTCTAATATTTCTGTCTCTTCCTTTCACTTTCTCTTTTTTTTTTTTATAAAGTTGAAATATTTACACTGTACATTGTCCATGAAATTGCAGTTTCCACGTTAAAATCCTCCCATATAACGGTCTTCTTCCCGTTTAATTACACTCTTTTTTTTTAGCTTCGTGTTGCGTTTCTAAGCAACACTGTTTCTCCGTCTTGCTGGTTGTACGTGCGTTGCCTAGCAACCCTGTGCGTCGATCGCGTCACACACTATTTATGAATCTTCTTTTTTTTTTTTGTAATGCGTGCTAGCGTCGCGCGCACGCAAAATTTAATGGACTTGCCGATAATTTCTGGATGCAGCTCTGGACGCAGCTCTGTTCCTTGCTTCCCCGCGGCAAACCCAAGCGTCTTCCTCGAGTTTCGGGCACCTTTCTGCTCCGCTGCTGACAATGCTCTACCAGTCCAGGGTCGCGCTTGTCATTTCTCCATGGGCTCCTAACACCCTCGTCACCAATGATAAGTATGAATGAAGGAACTCGACGTACACCGTTTTTTCATTCTTGTAAGTAAGTTTATTCACAAACGACCCGGCCCGGCTGTCATCCTCGGTTGTCCTCAGCTCCTCAGCTCCAACCGCCTTCCCACTCTCCCAGCTTCTAGAACCCTTTCACAAGTTTTCAGGAGACAGCCAGGTTCTTTTACATCACATGTGAGTACAATACAACAGATGCTTCCTGTGAGAGTGGACCTTCTCACAGATCCAATGGGCAGCTTTCACCCTCTGCTCTTACCGGGGTTGCTGTGTCTAATGGCCTGGCGTCTTTCAGGCACCGGTGGCAAGTGCCTGGAGTTTCGGACTCAGCACTGTTTTTCCTATCCCAGTCTTGGGCTCCCTCCACTCATAAAAGATATGAACAGGCCTGGAGGAAGTGGTTATGTTGGTGCGATTCAAGGAGTCTGGATCCCATGGGGTAAGAAATCAACGTAATAGCCAATTTTTTATCCGACCTGGCTTCTCAAGGTTTGGCATATCGGACAATAAATAATTGCCGGTCCGCCCTATCAGCCAGTCATCCTCACATTTAGGGTAAACCAGTTGGGGAACATCCCGTAATTTGCAAACTGCTTAGTGGTATTCGGATGGTAAAACCTCTGCAACCAAAATATTCATCCTTATGGAATGTTAATTTGGTTCTTCATTTTCTTAAAAACTGTCCCGACAACGAAGGTTTATCTCGTAAACAATTATCGGCCAAATTGACTGTTCTGTTATGTTTACTGTCTTGTAGACGTGTCTCAGATGTGAAAGCCTTGGATTTATCAGGTAGAGTATTTACTCCTGAAGGTGTGTCTTTTTCTATTACTAGACGTACAAAAACCTCTTCAAAGTGTATTTGATATCCTTCTTTTCCACACAATAAGAAGCTTTGTGTTGTTCAATGCTTAAAAAACCTAAGAAGATTGTACTCGACAACTCAGACAACAGGATTTTGGTCAATTGTTAATTTCTTTACAGAAACCTTTCCGACCAGTCACGACTGCTACTTTAGCTCACTGGGTGAGATGGTTGTTAGGAGAAGCAGGTATTGACATAGGTATTTTTGGGGCTCATTCAGTGCGGGAGCCATGGCTTCTCAAGCTTTTTCAACTGGAGCCCGTTTAGAAGACATAATGGCTGCAGCGGATTGGTCAAATGATTCTACTTTCAAGGTTTTCTATCATAAACCTATTGTTGATGTGGTATCTAATGTGGTAAATAGACTTTAAACTACCATAATCCAAAGCCTCCGGTCCTGACATAGAATTGAAAATTTTCTAGCTATCGCGTCAAGAATTTTAGATTCTATTAAGGACACGGAGGCGAGGATTATCCCACCCGTTATGCACAATTTTATTGCAATGGTGTTATAAATATTATATTGAAGTGTTGTCGCATAAAATGTGTATGAAATACCCTCCCAAGGTATATCTCGATATCAGTTTTATTTTTGTCTCCCTCAGGAGCATCTAAGACGACTTCGTGAATTCTGCCGGTGGTTCAACGCATGTTTCAGTTCAAGTCTCCAACGTCAGTGGGATCGGTTCCAGAAGACCAGGAGAGAATTTGTTTTCAAGTTCTGCAAGTTTAAGTGCATTTAAGAATTGGTTTCGCAAAGAAAGAGGATGGACTGTAGCGTTCAGGCTATTTATGGACAGAGTAGAGCCATGATTGGTGGACTGGGGCTCATGGGAGTTGTAGTTTAGAAATTGTTATACTTTTATTGGCTGCTGTGTTTGTCAGTAAAGTAAAGAGAAAGCATAATCCTCGCCTCTGTGTCCTTAATAGAATCTAAAATTCTTGACGCAATAGCTAGAAATGTTTTAATTATTAGTAGAGATTTTCCAGTTTTTTGTATGCCTTATTCTCCTTTTCCGCAGTGTGTGGTGTGTGTGTACTTAATAACTCTTTGCTGCTTACGAAGTAAAATCCCCTAACTGTTATTAGCTGCTTATTTTTTTAAGTAAATAGTTTTGAGCCAGTACTCAAATGTTCTACACTACAAATAAATCATGCTAGTAAGCATGGAAGTGTTTAATTGTTTGTAAGTTGTTAGTTGATTAAAAATATATTTTTGTTCCTTTTTCTTTCCCCAAAAAACACTTTTCCATCGAAGATATTTTCTTTCTCCATGTCCCTAGAGAAAAAGGACAGCTATATCGATCGGTGTACTTTCTCTGCTATGCACCACTCACACGAATGTGTTCGTTTGGAAAGATACTGAAGTCTAAAAACTATTATTGTTGTTCCTCTTTCCGTTTCATGGAAAGTACGTTTTATTCAAAATTATTTCTTCTCCGACATTTCTTGTAAAAACGGTGAATATTCGTAGACGTTCCCATACTTACTTCATTTGCGCTAGCTTTTAGTTGTGTAAATATAAACATTTTGAAAACGTATTTTTTTATTGTAATGGAAAATGCTTTTTCTTGAAAGCTTTTACTTCCACATATCTGTGACTCTTAAGCTCTATCAAATATCCCTCAGAGATTCAAGGCCTGTGATCAGACCGCCCTCTGTGCTACTTGGACGATCCGTGATCCAATCAGATCACTTGTTTTACCAGATGATTCTGCGGGTCCCGTATTCCTAGAAAGTAACAGACTCTACAGACCGAGCAGACGCCGCCTTGTTTGGAGCTTCCTTCGATCTGCCCAAACCCCACTGGTGGCCATCAACGTGAGAGGCCGTTTGCTTCAATCAGTGAAACGTCCTCATAAAGCACTGGACATATTATATTCCAAACATGTGACCTTTTCATGAATAATTACTAATGCACCCAAGCCAGTTTATCCACTGGGCGCTGTAAGGAGAACGCTATGGTCATTATTGAGTTCTACTCTACTCTAGCCCAGTCGTCAGTCGCTTCATGAATCAAGCATGTGCACCCTCACCAGCCCTTCCATCTTACTGGGCTGCATTGTGTCTCTTTCTCCAGCCTGCTCCCTATCTCTCATCGACATCAATTCACCGACATGCCAGGGGTCGCAGAAGTGACATCACATGCCCTTTGACCTCCATGTGCACTCACACACACATGCTTACACATACATACAAATTCACACTTACATACACTCTCTCACATAAACACATTCTCACCCAGTAGGAAAGTGCCCTCTTTCTTGGCATGGTTACCACCATTTTCTGCCTGTTGTCAGTATGTTTGGCTGTATTTGACTGTGACTACTGGGTTCCCGCTAACCAGGACCCCAGTAGTTTTGCTCTCTCCTCTAAGTTGTACCTTTTTCTTCCCACAATTGTCGTATTGGCCCCCCCCCCCCCATGTAAGTCCCTAGTATATGGTACCTAGGGCATTGGGGTTTCAGGGGATCCCTATGGACTGCAGCAGTTATTCTGCCACCCATAGGGAGTCCATGCAAAGGGTCCTGCAGGCCTGCCATTGCAGTCTGCATGAACCGGGTGCACGCACCCGGTCTTACTACAGGTCACTGCACCAGGTCACTGTAAGTCACCCACCAGGGTAGGACTTCTCATCCCAGAGGGCAGGGTGCAGGTACCTGTGTGTGAGGGCACCCCTGCACTAGCAAAGGTGCCCCCACGAACTCCAGCCTAATTTTACTGGACTTCGTGAATGTGGAGACGCCAATTTATATATGTACTGGACATAGGTGACTACCTATGTCCAGCTACATAATGGTAACTCCGAACCTGGGTATGTTTGGTATCAAACATGTAGAATCATACTCCAATACTGTTGCAAGTATTGGAAGTATGATTCCATGCACTCTGGGGGCTCCTTAGAAGACCCCCAGCATTGCTACCACCAGTTTTATAAGGTTTGTCTGGCAGCGCAGCTGCTGAAACCCCTCAGACAGGTTTCTGCCCTCCTGCTTCTTGATCTGATCAAGCCCGGGAAGGTAGAACAAAGGATTTCCTTCGGGAGAGGGAGGTAACACCCTCTCCCTTTGGACATAGGTGAGACTGGCTTGGGAGGAGTAGCCTCCCCAAGCCACTGGTTTGCTTTGAAGGGCACATTTGGTGCCCTCCATGCATAAACCAGTCCACATTGGTTCAGGGACCGCCCAGTCCTTGCTCTGGCGCAAAACTGGACAATGGAAAGGGAGATGACCACTCCTCTGTCCATCACCACCCTAGGGCTGGTGCCCAAAGCTGCTCCAGAGGGTCCCTGGGTTCTGCCATCTTGATTCTAAGGTTGGCAGGGAACTCTGGGAGCATCTGAGTGGCCAGGCCAGGCAGGTGACGTCACAGCCCCCTCTTGATAGATGCTTACCTGGTTAGGTGACCAAACCCCCTTTCAGGGCTATTTAGGGTCTCTCTCTTGGGTGGGTCCTCAGATACGGCTTGCAAGATTCCAGCAGGACTCCTCTACAACCCTTACTTCAACTTCTGGTCTCTGGACATGCGACTGGAACCTCCAGGACCCGACAAGCTGCTTCCAAGAAGAAAGGACTCTTCAGCAACATTGTTTCCAGGACTCCTGCCAGCTTTGCAACAATTTCCTCACCATGCATCCTCAGAGGACTGCAATTCTCCAGCCTGCACAAGAAGAAGAAGGAATCTCCCTTGGAGTGAAGGAGTCACTTCCCTGCAACCACAGGCACCTACAACAAGCGACGACCAGCTGCGTGGATCCCCTCTCCTGCTGAGCTGTTTGGATCCTGCATCACAGGTGGTAGTCCAGAGTAGTCCTCTGGGTCCTCTCTGCCAGCTGTCCTACTTTGGTGGAGGTAAGCCTTTGCCTTCCCACGCAGGTCAGTACCCCGTGCAGCGCATCTCTTGCAGCTACCAAGGCTTGTTTGCATCTCCTCCAAGGGATCTTCAGGCAATGTTTAGCTCCAGCCCCCATAACTCCATCCTGCAAAGCACAGCCTACTGCGTGGTTCTCCTGCGGCGTGGCATCCACTTCTGTAGTGCTCCATGGGCTCCTTCTGCACTCCTGTGTCCCCTTCCTGTGGGACTCCTGTGGGTGCTGCCTCTGCTCCTGTGGACTCTGCGATGCTGAGGGTCCCCTGTGACTCCGTTTCCTGGGTTGAGTCCTCCTGGGCCTTGCTGGTCCCCGGCAGCAACTCTTTTCCACTAACCCCATGTTTGCCTTTGTTAAGGCTTGTTGGTGGAAATTCTGCACCGAACACCCATCTGCAATCTTCCTTCCGGCGTGGGACACCTTCTGTATCCATCTGGAACTCTTCTCCGGCTCCTGGGCTGCAGTGCTGACCTGTTCTTCAGAACTGTCAACCAGCTCCTGCATCCACAGCTGTGTGGGTAGTATCTCCTACTCCTCCTGGACTCTACTGTGACTCATGGACTTGGTCCCCTCTCTCCACAGGTCTTCTTTCTTCAAGAATCCACCACTAGTTTTCTTGCAGTCTTCTATGGGTGTCTTCTTTTTCTCATTTTCCTCCTTTTGGGTGGTTTGGGGAAAACCCAGTGTTTTGCATTCCTGGTCGCTCGGGGGTACTGTGTTACTTACCTTTGTAGTTCTCTAGTACTCCCAGCTCCTCTCCTCTCTCACATTTTACTTACCTAGGTGCAGGTACCTTGTTTGCATTCTACTTTTTTTAGTATATGGTTTGTGCTCTCCCGAGGGTCACTATTGGTTATTACTGTTTGCAGTGTTTTCTAAACTTTTCTATGCCTATTTCTGATTGCTAGTGTATATATTTAGTGTATTACTTACCTCCCAAGGGTGGGTCACCTGTCTAATAATTTGTGATGATTTGTTCCAAAAATAAAGTCCCTTTATTTTTGTACAACTAAGGGTTTTCTTTCATGTGTGTAAGTGTTGTGTGACTACAGTGGTATTGCATGAGCTTTGCATGTCTCCTAGATAAGCCTTGGCTGCTTATTCACAGCTACCTCTAGAGTGTCTGGCTTCTAGACACTGCCTACACTACACAAAGAGGGGATAGCTGGACCTGGAATAAGTTGTAAGTACCATAGGTACCCACCACACACCAGGCCAGCTTCTTACACACCCGCAAGCACGCACACACATACATTTAAAAGCATTTTATACGTACCTTATCTGCCATGGCATATTCCAACTAATTGTACACCATTTTATTACACTAATAGTATATAATACATTATTATTCACTATTAGTGCAATAAAAATGACTGAACATAAAGAAAGTGGAGCCCTAACTTATGTCCATAAGGACGAGCTGCCATTGTGCTTCTTGCATCTGAACTTGCCACCACTGAGGCATGGGTCACAAAGGCAGTGCCAGGGGTTGCAATGGGCAAGCCAGAGGTCGCAGCTGCGACCCCTGACGACTCCTAAATGACGACCATGGTCCTTCACCCCCTTTCTTTCTTCCATGCTGCAGAGTGATACAACTGTGTCATCTGTAAGACAACCAGGAAGATGAAGACCTCTTGTAGAACAAGGGCTGGTCACTGTTGTCAACCAACCGCAAGGTGGCGCTGCAGGTTAGCAGTGTTTTCTTGCCTGTATATTGCTGCTGGAAGTTTGCTTTTCTGCAATTCTCAGATGCTGTGCTTAGCATATTTTATTGGGAAATACTTTTAAAACCTCATCACAGTTTGTACACATCATACAAGTCCAATATAACTCAAGTCCCACCTCACCGACACACAATGTCATTTTAACTCACGGCCCGAGAACTGCTTGATTGGTACTGGGGGTTCCGAAGCAGTGAAGCAGATCCTTCTTGTGATCTTCGGCAGTATGCCCTGGAGGGCCTGGAAGCTGTCCACGTACATCACGTGCTCTTCAAAAGGCTCAGAGGCAATTTTCTTCAGCTCTGCCCTGTCAGCATTTTGTATTCCTATTGCGAAGAGGAAAAAAACAATTAGTAACCGAGGAAGGCACGGGCAGGACAGCTAGAGTGGATGAGACATAGTGGTGTGCATTAGGCAAGGTATAAGAACGTGGAATTCTATTTAGTGCTTTAGAAGAAAGACAGCTGAGTGCGAAGCCAAGGCACCTGAGCAGTAATCATAGCTTCCCCAGTTGACTGTAATTTGTGAGTCTCGGACGGTCCATTCGTTTGCCTTTCCCTCAGGGTCCTTACCCAGCAGATACCTAGAGCACTTAGAACCAGGCTCGATATGCCTCCCCTATCCCGAGCTCAGGGGCGTACCTATCATCGTCTCAGCAGGTGCAGCAGCACCGGGGCCCCGAGGGGCCCACTGAACCCTGATAATGCTGTATTTTACTAACCCTGCAGCAGTCAAATGGGCCATTTTCCTTGCTTGCACTGGTACCCATGGCGCCCTTGTCATTCTACTGCCCAAGAGAACTGTTCATTAAGCAACCTGGGCAAGATGTCTCCTCAACCAGCCCTGCCACTGTGACCTGGAGCAGTGCAGAGGAGCCCGCAAGGGGCCAGGATTTGTTTACAAGATAAAGGGGAGAGAGACGCTGTGGCACAGAATGCGCCCGTCTTCTGCCCTCAGATTTAGAAGCGGCCGTTCCCATTGTGATACTACAGCAGTAAGGTTAGCCTCCAGTTGTGAAATCACCTCCATCAGGTCAGCTTCCATTGCGGCGCAGCCGGAGCAAGGGCCACGCCTCTTATTACATCACTGCAGAAAAGCAGCTCGTGCCATGAAGTCAGGAATAAGGTCAGCTCCAATTGCTCGATTCAGAAAAACTAGTTAGATATTTGCTTTTGTTGGTTCCTTTCTATGTTTATAGGAAAAAAAAAAATTGGGAATTCACGACGGGCTCCCCCAGTACCTAGGGAAGTTGTTTCTGCTGCAGGGGGTCAAGCAGTGAGTTTCCCACGATGCTAGTGGACAACTTATAGGAGCAGCAATCTTCACATGCAGCAATGAAACAAGAGTACATTTAAAAATGCAAAAATATATTTCATTACAGCAATTGCACTTTTTTTGCAATTGGGAAAATATTTTTTGAAGTGGAAAAAAAAAGCCCTACCTTTATACCCGCCAGTTTTGAGGGTATTTGCTTCCCAGCCCCGACTGGAAACTAACTGACGCCTGCCCTTGACGGGAGAAAACATTTTACTGCTTACTGAGTGGGAATGGGCCAAGAAATTGTTTGTGAATGCCGATTAATAAGTTCAGCTTTAAACGTTTGTTGTGGAGATACCATCTGAGGTTTATTTCACACTTTTGTCAGTTGCATATAGCACAAACTTGGCCCAAAAGCATGAGTGCTTTTCTTGAGAATCACATCTTGTCAGGCTCAGGGATGTTGGTTGATTTGCCCAGAATCACAGGATGTTGAGCTGCATCTGGGGTTGGAGCCTTGTCTCCCCAGTTCCAAGGTCAACAGCACTAGCCCTTAGGCCACAAACCCCCCCCCCCACCCCCCCACACACAGCCCCGTCCTCAAGTAGCAAAAGAGTTTAGGAGAATAGAACTTTAAGCCTTATCGGAATGCTTTAGTAAATCAACGTGATTTGGAACTAAAGGGCCCAGAAGTACCTACCCCGGATGAATCTGAAAGCAGGATACATCATGCCCCATTCAATGTTTCTGCTTCTCGCCGACAAGGCCACTTTTGGTGAAAGCGCTTTGTGAAAGCCGTGCAGGGATGCAGTAATTGAATACTTCTGCATGCTTGAAGGTCTGGCTCCACTGAGTAGGAATACCGTGAAGCCATGGCAAGTTGGGGATCAGCATTCAAGAAAGGAGAAGCCACGCAAGCTGACACTGGAGAGACCCAAGGATTTACTCTCAAGGTTAGTTCTAAGAGAGTGGGAGACGTCCACACCTGAGTGAGATGTTTGAAATCCCACCCCTCTGAGATGTCATAGGTTGGACAGAGCTGGATTTAGGAGTGCCATGGGATGCAATGCATGCCAAAAGACATGACTTCACAAACATGTTTCATTTATTGTTTATAGGAACAAGCATGGGTTTTCTGGGGGTGAGGTTTCATGAATCGATACCCTGATACCACCTGCATCATATATCGTCTTGCAAAAGCAATGAATGCATTAAAAAAAAAAAAAACAAGCATCGGGCATACATTTTTAAAGTTGTCTGATCCGGTCATACAAGACCACCTACCAATGGCAAACACTGTCACTCCCTTGTCCTGCAGTAGTTCAGCTTTCTCTTCCACAGAGTCACCAGATTTCCCATCGGTCAGCAGAATTACTATCTGTCAAGGTGGCAAAAACCGATTACTGTGTGGCGCAAAGAACTGCAATATTAGCTCTCACGGGCAAAATTACCAAACCTACAAAAGTTTCCTTCATTGCATGACTGTAGAGCTAATTCATATTGTAATGAGTCCTATGTCCAGGTACACAATATGCACTTGAATTCTAAATAATTCCCAAGTAATGCCATAGATGTACCAGCACAATCAACGAGAAGTCCCCACATCATATTGTATATTGAACGCAATAAACATATCATTACGTAAAATAGGCCAAGGGTTTTTACACTACAGAAATTCCCTAGTATTAAATTGATTTTTCTTACCTGAAGCTATCAAGTCATACATGTTCTACTGAATGCAATATTCAACGATGGGCTTTAACTATCTTTTCAATGAGTTTACTGAATTAAATGCTTTATTTGAGGAAACACGTTAGAGAGATGAATAGAATGTCTTTAAATTGGACATTACAATAACCTTCTGTAAGTTTACTTCATTATAGAAATTTCAAATTCATTCCAACAAGTTTTAAAATAGTTTTCCTATAACATTCATAATGCAACTCAAAAAATGACATTTTGTACCCCATAAACACGTTGAAAGGCATGCAGATGTCTTATATGCGCACAGACATTTATGTTCATGTCAGATGTTGTAGCAACATAGGACAAAGATGAGAAGGTAAGGGTGAGGAGGCTAGGGTAAGTGCCACCTGCAGAAAGCATTCAGTAAGAGAGGAGCAACTCTAAGAGTATTCCAATCTTCATTATGAGTGATGAAGTCATAGATTCTTTTCTTCTTACAAAGTTTCACAGTTGTCAGGTGTGACTGCACTAGGTCCATTGTGAGCTCTGGATTGTGGAGTTATCTGTAAGGTGACGAATAGTGTCATCTTTGTGGACAGTACTACCTTGCAACAGACACTGCTAGACCGGAATACAGGTGACTAGGAAACACCTGAGTAACGTTGAAGCCTGTGCTCTGTAGGTCTCCGCTGTGTAACCAAAACTACTACATTAGAAGCTTTTGCTTGGTTGTATTAATATATGAATGCAAACATTGAAAAGTGTGTATTCAAGATGAACATTTGAGTATTTTAAAAACTCAGAAGCCAATGTTTGGATACAAATGGTTGGATTTCCAAAATATGTATAAATGTGATATTTGAGTATTAACGCATGCAACACTGGAGAGATTTATTACTAATAGTGCCAGAGGCATTGCATCTATGGCTGTTTGTATAACCCACACAGAGATATTCCACATTGACAAAGTCTTTTTTTACATTACTGTTGGCAACCATGCCTGATGCACTGAGGTGATTTCAGTTTTTAATCTTGCATGTGAGGACCACCAATGTAATTTTATCTGATGTGGTCACTATTAAGGCACTAAATATATTAATAAATCAGAATGATGTCCACTGAACATAAGTAGCTGTTATTGCAGAAAAGGTTGGAGACCCCTGTCACAGATACTGACATGTTTATGAAGACAGTCATTTTAATACTGGGTTCGGATGATGCTGTGTTCCGGTGTTTGCACAAGTGCACTGAATTTTATCAGTTACACATCTTTGTCTGTTGTTTGTTTATTGCCAGATGTGGCATGTTTGCGCACCTAACTCTTTATGGTGTGAGGCTTAGGAGCATTGTGTTGGGTGGTCAGTGTTGATGGGACTGCCATTTTCACCTGTTACGTTTCTATGAGCTTCATTTACACCAAACATAGGCTTTGTTATCTATCTATTTGCTTGATTGCCGAAATATACTTAGGTACTGAGATTTGCAGAGTGGCACACCCGTCCTAGTTTGGACAATATATCATGTACTGTGTCAAACTACAATTCATATATCAGTTTAGATTTCTGCAGCAGTGAAACCACTGAGATTTGTTTTTGACTAAGGAATGCCGATAGAGAAGCATGAGATTCAAATTATCATTGCTTCTGAACATAAACATCCATGTAGTAGTTAAGATGCAACTTTATTTGGAGGCAAAGAGTAAGGTGACCTCTGCAAGACCCTTAATGGGATCACGCCTTGTCTACTTTTGCACCTGTATCTGGGAGCCCCAAAATAGTAGTAAGAAAGATGAAATGTGTAGAGAAGAACTCAGCAATAATTACGACAGCCCCCTGGTCCAATGTCCAAACACAGGATATACATAAGATTATATCCACAGAACTTACTTACTGGACTTACGTAGAATTTATCAACTGGCACACAATTCAATCTTGCATAGAAAATTATAAGTGTATTGTATACTACTGTCAAATGCACCTAACCCAATCTTGTTTCTAAATAAAAAAGTCTTACAAATATTTTAAAAAAGCAACTCAGCAGTGGTGGTGGCTACTGTGGGATACTGACACCAAATTTCCCCTACCCTTCAGAGACCACCCTGGTTTACTGTGGAAGAAAGATTTAGGTTTGGAGCTCTCATCTAAGTCTTCAGAACAGTACAAAGGGTGCGACCTGAACACAAGAGATCCAGAATAGTTGATTGGGTGTCAGGTAAGTATGTAAGACTGGGAAATAGATGCCAGCTGAGGGTTCCTCAAGTAAAGAAAATGTCCTTTAGAGAACAAGCACTGGCAAAGCCAATAGGTATCATCTATGTGAGATCTATTGGCTTTGTTGGAGTAGTGTGGAGTATTGTGGCGTGGCACTATGTGGCATGGAGTGGAGTGGCACAGTGTGGGGTGGAGTAGTATTGTGTGACATGGAGCTGAGTGGCATTATGTGGAGTGGAGGGGTATTGTGTGATGTGGATTGGAGTGGCATCATGTGGCGTGGAGTGGTGTGGCAACGTGTGGCATTTTGTTGCATTGAGTGGAGTGGCATTGAGTGGAATTCATTCAGTGGAGGGGCATTAAGTGAAGGGGCATTGAGTGGAGTGGCACTGTGTGGAGTGGCATTGTGTGGCGTGGTGTGGCATTGTGAGGTGTGGATTGGCACTGTGTGGCATGAAGTGGTATTAAGTGGTATGCCATGGTATTGTGTGGCATGGAGGGGTGGAATGGAGTGAGGTGACATTTTGTGGCATGGAGTGGCTTTGTGTGGCGTGACATAAAGTGAAGTGCCACTGAGTGGTCTGGAGTGGAGTGGCATTGTATAACTTGGAGTAGCATTGAGTGGAGGAAATTGTGTGGCGTGCAATGGTATTGAGTGTAGGTGAATTGTGTGGCATGGAGTGGCATTGAGTGGAGTGGAATTGTGTGGTGTGGAGTGGCATTGTCTGGAGTAGAATTGTGTGGTTTGAAGTTAAGTGGCATTCAGTGGCGTGGATTGGCGTTCAGTGGTGTGGAGTGGAATGGCACTGTGTGGAGTGGAGTGGCATTCTGGGATTTGGAGTGGAATGTCCCTATGTGACATCTAGTGGCATTGTGTGTCTTGGAATAGAGTGTCACTTTTTGGAGTAGGGTGTCCTTGTGTGTCATGGAGTGAAGTGATATTGAGTGGCTTGGAGTGGATTGGCATTGTGTGGTATGGAAAGGAGTGGCATTGTGTGATGTGGAATGGAGTGGAATTGAGGGATGTGGAATGGAGTTGCAGCATGTTGTGAGGAGTGGAGTGGCAGTATGTGGTGAGGAATGGAGTGGCAGTGCATGACGTGCAGGAACATTGTAAGCATTGAATGGCATTATGTGGAGTACGGTGGGATTGTGTGATGTGGAGTGGCACTGTGCGGAGTGGAGTATCATGAAGTGGCAGTGAGTGGAGTGGAATTGGAGGCATGGAATGCAATTGTGTGTATTAGAGTGAGATTGTGTGACAAGTAGTGGCGGGGTGTGTAGAGTACAGTGGAGGGGCACTGAGTGGAGTTGGGGGGCATTCAGTAGAGTGGCATTGTGTGGAGTGTATTAGCATTGTGAGTTATGGAATGGCATTGAGCTGACTGGCATCGTGTGACATGGAATAGAATGGAGGGGAGTGACATTTTGTGGCACAGAGTGGCATTGTTGGTGTGACATGGAGTGGATTGGCATTGTGTGGCGTGGAGTGGCATTGTATGACATGGAGTGGCACTGGGTGGAGTGGAATTGTGTGGCCTGGAGTGGCACTGAGTGGGGTGGAACTGTGTGGAGTGGCACTGAGTGAAGTGGTGTGGCATTGAGTGGAGTGGAATTGTGTGGCATTGAGTAGATTTGAGTAGAGTTGAATTGTGTAGATTGGAGTAGCACCAAGTGGAGTGGAGTGGCATTGAGTGGACCCACACAACTCAATGTCAATGGAGTGTGGCGTGCCATTGTGTGGAGTGGAGTGACATTAGGTGGAGTGGAGTGACATTCTGGGTCATTGAGGTCACTGAGTTGAATGACACTGTGTGGCATGCAGTGGCATTGTGAGACATGGAGTAGGATTGTGTGTTGTGGAGTGGCATTGTTTGATTTGGAGTAGAGTGGCCCTGTGTGTCATAGAGTACATTAGTATTGTGCGATGCAGAGTGGTATTGAGTTAAGTGGCATTGTGTGCCATGGAGCAGAGTGACAGTATGTGGAGAGCCACCATGTGGTGAGTAAAGAAGTGGCATTTGATGGAGTTGTGTGACATGGAGTGCCACTGATTGTAGTAGAATGGGATTGTGTGACATGGAGTGGCACTGTGTAGAGCAAAGTAGAGTGCAGTGGCATTTAGTGGAGTGGATTTGAGTTGCACTGAATGGAGTGGCGTGGCATGGAGTGGAGTGAAGCTGTGTGAGGTGAAGTGGCAGTGAGTGCAGTGATGTGCCACCAAGTGGAGTGAAGTGGCACTGTGTGGAGTGCAGTGGCACTGTGTGGCGTGAAGTGGAGTGGAGTTGCATTATGTGGATTGGAATGGCATTGTGTGTGGAGTGAAGTGGCACTGTGTGGAGTGGAGTGACACTTTGTGGCATGAAGTGAAGTGGAGTTGCATTGTGTGGAGTGGAATGGCATTGTGTGTGGAGTGAAGTTGAATGAAGTGGAGTGGCAATGTGTGGCATGAAGTGGAGTGGGATTGTGTGGCATCGCATGGAGTGGCATTGTATGGTGCGGAGTGGTATTGTATGGCGTGGAATGGAATAGCAATGTGTGGAGTGGCACTGCGTGAAGTGGTGTAACACTGTGTGGTGTAGAGTGGATTGGCATTGTGTGGTGTGGAGTGGCACTGGGTAGCATGGAGAGGAGTTGCACTGTGTGGTGTGGAGTGGCATTGTGTGAAGTGGAGTGGCATTGTATGGTATGGCACTGTGTGGACTGGACTGGAGTAAAGTGGTACTGTGTGGAGTGAAATAGCAATTAGTGGAATGGATTAGCATGTCAAGGTGTGAAATGGCATTGAGTGGGCTGTCATTGGGTGACATTGAATTGAATGGAGGGGAGTGACATTGTGTGGCAATGAGTGGCATTGTGTGGTGTGACATGGAGTGGAGTGGCATTGTATGACATGGACTGGCACTGAGTGAAGTGGAATTGGGTGGACTAGAGTGGCATCAAGTGGAGTGGAAGTATGTGGACTGAAGTGCCACTGAGTGGAGTGGAACTGTGTGGCATCGAGTAGTTTTGAGTGGAGTGAAATTGTGTGGCAAGGCGCAGCACTAAGTGGAGTGGAGTGGCATTGAGTAGAGTGGGTGGAGTGGAATGTGGAGTAGAGGGAAGTGCCCTTGTGTGAAGTGCCTTTGTGTGGAGTGGCATTCTGGATCATTAGGTGGAATGACACTGTGTGGCATGCAGTGGCATTGTGAGGCGTGGAGTAGGATTGTGTGTTGTGGAGTGGAGTGGCATTGTTTAATGTGGAGTGGAGTGGCCTTGTGTGTCATGGAGTGCAGCAGTACAGTGTAGTATGGGGTGGTACTGAGTTGTTGGACTTTTTTCCTTTGCAGGGTCATCTCCAATCTTTTTGCCTCCTGCCCCCTATTTATTCTGACCTGTTTTTGTTCGCTTTTGAACTCTGAGCACTTTACCACTGCTAACCAGTGCTAAAGTGCATATGATCTCTGTATAAATCGTATTGTTGTTTGGTTTATCTATGATTGACATATTTTATTTACTAGTAAGTCCCTTGTAAAGTGCACTAGAGGTGCCCAGGGCCTGTAAATCAAATGCTACTAGTGGGCCTGTGGCACTGGTTGTGCCACCTATATTAGTAGCCCTGTAATCATGTCTTAGACTTGCCACTGCAATGTCTGTGTGTGCAATTTTAAACTGCCAATTCGACTTGGCAAGTGTACCCACTTGCCAGGCCTAAATCTTCCCTTTTCTTACATGTAAGACAACCCTAAGGTAAGCTCTAGATAGCCCCATGGGCAGGGTGCAGTGTATGTTTAAGGTAGGGCATATTCTAATGTGTTTTATATGTCCTGACAGTGAAATACTGACAAATTCGGTTTTCACTGTTGCAAGGCCTATCCCTCTCATAGGTTAACATGGGGGCTACCTTTAAATATGATTACAGTGTAGATTCCCTTTGGGAGGAGATTGACATGTGGAGTTTGGGGTCTCTGAACTCACAATTTAAAAATACACCCTTTGGTAAAGTTGGTTTTGAGATTGTGAGTTTGAAAATACCACTTTAGTGAGCATTTTCTTGCTTAACCCATTCTGTGACTCTGTCTGTTTGTGGATTTCCTGTCTGGGTTAGTTTGTCAGTTGGGCTGTTTGCACCTCTCTCTAGATAGTGACACAAAGGAAGCTGGGTTGTACCCTGCATATCCTGATGAGCCATCTGTGCTAGGAGGAGGGGTCACTTACACCTGAAAGTGCTGTGCCTGCCCTCACACAATGCAGTCTCCAACCCCCTGCTGTGAGTCTGGGGCCTGGCCTGGGCAAGGCAGGATTTCACAAACAAGAGAGACTTTCCTTTGAGGTAGGCCTACTTCAAAGGCCAAAATGTGTATAAGAAGAGCACCCAAACCCCTGAAAATGAGATCACTTCTGGACATCAAGAGGAACCTCTGCCTGGAGAAGAGCTGATGAGAAGTGCTGCCCTGCCTGTGACTGTGCTTTGTGGAGCTATCCTGCAGTTGCTGGCTTCTGCCTGTGCAAGGGACAAAGACTGGACTTTGTTGTGCATTCCTGCTTGTGAAGAAATCTCCAAGGGCTTGTCCTGAGCTTGCCTCCTGTTGTTGAAGTCTCAGAGCCATCAAATACTATTGCTGCCACACCTGGACTCTCTCCTGAGACTCCTGCCCTGCCAAGTGGTGCCCTATCCAGTTCCTGGGGCCTTGGAAGGTGAAGCTGGCAGACCAAGACTGAAAATCCGGGCACAGACCACCGTACAGGGTAAATATCGACTCACCTTCTGAGATGCGGCTGAAAAATGACGCGCCGCCTGCTTCGCAGCAGAAATTGACACTCCACCGGCATCATGGCTGGAAGATTGATGCACACAGCTCAAGAAACGATGCGCAACACCCACTGGCGGAGGCTGATAATGTTGCAACCCACATAGTGCGGTTTTGCTGATACCGTGCAGCAGGATTTTATACGCAAACCTTGCTGGGCGCGGAAAAATGATGCAAAACCTGCCTGGACCCAAGTGCTTGCCCGGATCGCACATCACTCTCCTGCAGAGAGGAAAAATGATGCACGCCGACCCGACTGGAGGAGGAAAAACTACGCACTGTCTCGCTTGAGGGTAAGAAATTGACCCATCACTAACCTTTTTTCGACGCACACTCGCCCGTGTGTGTTATTTTGACGCTACTGAGGTACTTTTCAACGCTAATAGTGTTTTTACTGTTTATAAAAGGATTTAAGACTCATTTGCATTTAAAAATAATAACTTGACTGGTGTATATTGGATTGTTGTTGTTTTGGTCTTGTTTTGTTTAAATAAATATTTCCTATTTTTCTAAAGCTGTGTTGTGTCATTTTGCAGTGTTTTCGCGGAGTTACTGTGTGTGTTAGTACAAAAACTTTACACCTAGACTCTGAAGTTAAGACTGCCTTCTTGTGCCAAGCTACCAAGGGGGTGAGCGGGGGTTAACTGAGGGTGATTGTCCTTTACCCTGACTAGAGTGACAGTCCTTGCTTGTAAAGGGGGTAACCTGACTGTCAACCAAAGACCCCTTTTCTAACATGAGTGATGTGGCATTGTGTGGAATGGAGTGGAGTGACATTGTGTGAAGAGGTGCGGCAGTGTGTGGTGAGGAAAGGCGTGGCATTTTATGGAGTTGTGTGACGTGGAGTGGCATTGTGTTGAGTAGAATGGGATTGTGTGACATGTGTGGCTTGAAGTGGAGTGGCATTGGGTGGCATGGCATGGAGTGGTATTGTTTGGTGTGGAGTGGTATTGTGTGGCATGAAACAGAATAGCACTGTGTGCACTGACATTGTGTGATGTCCACACTGGCAATGTGTGGTGTGGAGTGCCACTGGGTAGCATGGAGTGGCATCATGTGGTGTGCAGTGGTATTTTGTGGAGTGGCAGAGTATGGAGTGGAGAGAAATGGCACTGTAGAGTAGAGTGGCTTTAAGTGGAGTGGCACTGAGCGGCGTGGCATTGAGTAGAGTGACATTGTGTGGCATGGAGTAGCACTGTGTGGTATCGAGTGGAGTGGATTTACATTTTGTGTAGGGGAGTGGCATTGTGTGGCATGGCACTGTGTGGACTGGACTGGAGTAGTGTGGTATTGTGTGGAGTGGCATTGTGGGCAGTAGAGTCACATCACACTGATTGGAATGGAGTGACATTATGTGGAGTTGGATTGTGTGGTACAGAGTGGATAGTGTGTGATGTGGAGTGAAGGAAAGCCTCACTGAGTGGAGTGGGATTGTGTGGCATGGCTTTGAGAGGTATTATGTGGCACTGAGTGGAGTGTAATGGAATGGCGTTTTATGGAGTGGAGTGGCATTGTGTGGCATGGAGTAGAGTGGCTTTGAGTGAAGTGGAATGGATTTGAGTGGAGTGGAGTGGAGTGGAGTGGAGATGCGCTGAGTGGAGTGGCATTGAGTGGAGTGGAGAACAGTTGAGTGGAGTAGCACTGTGTGGCAGGGAACGGAGTGGTAGTGTATGGAGTGCAGTGTCAGGGAGTGGAGTGGCATTAAGAATAGTGGAGTGTCAATGTGTGGTTTGGAGTGGCATTGTGTGGCATGGAGTAGGGTGGCAGTGTGTGGAGAGGATTGGCATTGTGTGATGTGCAGTGGGATTATGTATAGAGAAGTTGCATTGTGCGGAGAGGAGTGGAGTAGCATTGTGTGGCTTGGATTGGTGTGGCTTTACATGGAGTAGAGTGGAGTGACAGTGTGATGTGAAGTGGAGTAGAATGACATTGTGTGACGTGGAATGGAATGACTGTGTGGGGTGGATTGGTGTTGAGTGTAGTGGCATTGTGTGGCATGGAGTTGCATTGTGTGGAGTGGAGCAGCTTTGTGTGTCATGGAGTGGAGTGGAGTGGAATTGTGTGTCGCGGATAGAAGTCATGTGGAGTGGAGTAGAGTAGAGCTGAAGAGAGTGGAGTGGCATGGTGTGGCATGGTGTGGAGCGGAGTGTCAATTGTATGGTATGGAAGGCTGCCTGAGTTGTCGCTGAATTGCCATGGAGTGCTACAAAGCCTCATGCAGCACTTACTAGCCGCTTGCTAGTAAGTGCTATATAAATGCAAATACAATACAATATGTTACCAATTATTTTGATCTATGACCTATGTAAACATCTGATGCAGAGACGAAGCAAGGTAGAGTTGGGAGGAAAAGGCTATATAAAAGCCATTTTAATACAATATAACGTGTTACTAATTATCTCAACTAAGGATCTATATAAACATCTGATGCAGGGAAGAAGTAAGGGCAGGAGGGAGAGGAAAAGGCAACACAGATATAAAAATAAAGAAAATAGAACTTGAATCACAGTGAGCAGTGGATGAACAGTGGAAAGAAATTGATCAATCTAAATCAATCATTACTTCATCTATGCTCTGAACAAAAGAACACGAATTGTCATCAGCAAGCACTAGCCAATTAGGATGCAGCACATAAGAGTGACAATAAAGCCAATGAATGGTAAGCAATGGGTGGGCTATAAGCCCCCTATACTAAACAATCCTCCTCGCAAGGTGACAGCACATGCGCTGTCAGCAGGCCGTACCTAAAAAGCGATTCAAGTCGAAGGGGCTTCCTTCCTGATAAATTGTGAAACTCTGAGATTAATATAACCATTACAAAGATTAAAAGACGAGGGTTGTTTTATAGGCCTGAATGGAATGAATAACATCAGCTGTTTAGGCTTATTAGCTACATTTAACTGATATGACTCATGACTGGGAATATTGTTTTTTGTTGTGTAAAGTTTTTTATGCTCTAACAGAAACCCCAAATAATGATGAAAGCAATTACAGGGAACATTTTTTAACACAGAAAAGTCCATAGAATTTCGCGGTAAAATCTCCAAATTGAAGCCACCAGATTACACATCATAAATCTCCTACTTCTGATATCCACATTCAGAGAAAATCATTTCATTTCACAATGGCATTTTGGTTTAGATGTCATTCTACTTAAGATTATAAAATAATCTTACAAAAAGGTTTCTTTAATTATGTCACATTATTAAGCTAAATAACATTGATGATTTAATTAAAGATGTAAGTGGAAGAGCAACTGTTACGTCCTGAAATACCAAGTAAAACATATGATTTTTAACACTATGGGCCTGATTACAACTTTGGAGGAGGTGTTAATCCGTCCCAAATGTGACGGATATACCACCAGCCGTATTACAAGTTCCAAAGGATATAATGGACTCGTAATACGGCTGGTGGTATATCTGTCACTTTACCGTCACTTTTGGGACGGATTAACACCTCCTCCAAAGTTGTAATCAGGCCCTATAACTCTGTTGGAACTAGTAGCAAAGAGTTAAAAGAAATTCACAGGAAACAACGCAGTCACAAACCCCAGCGTTCGCTCACCTTGGCAGCCTCCTCTCGTGAAATGGAGGGGTCGAACACAGTATTTGCAAGGAAAGCCAGGGCATCGCCAGTCCTTGTGTTTCCCCCTCCATAGACAAGGTTGCGCACTGCCAGCAGCACCTCCTCAATAGTGACGTAGTCTGAAAACTCCATACTCATCCTGCAAACAAAATGGAGATGCACAAATCAGAGTGGGATGATCTGAAGTCTGGGTGATTGACACTTCCAGAGGGAGCAGAGCTCCAAGGGAGCCCCTGACATTTCTCATGAAATAACTTAGGGCCATATGTACGAACACTTTTCTCCATAGACACAGAATGGGTAAAAACGTTTGCTACATCTGGCCCTTAAAGTCTTACTAATAATATTCCCTGTAAGCCTGTGATATTTCATCTGCGACTTGACAGTTCGAGGGTGTTAGGCTCTAAAAAAGATTTCAAATAAAACTTTTTTCATAGGCTTTTGCTAGAAAAGAGCTAAGAATTACGTGCAATTACTTGAAAAAGTACAGACAGCATGATGTTGCTTTGAAAAACTATCATTTTGTTCTTTACAGGAGATCTCATGAATTCTTGGCAAATCCAATGGGAAATCTAAAAAAACAGGAAAGGCATGCTTAGCAACAGAATGCTAAAGTAAAAGTCCTTGACGCTTTGCAATTTATAATGGCCGTCTGCAATCTTTATTCCACACGTTTGTAAAACTACAAGTTATGTAAACCAACAGCGTCTTCGCTATACTTACCTAAAAGGTATTCCCTAGCCCCGGAGTCACTGATTGAACTCCCTTTGAATTCCGGGACTTTTAGGTCTCTGTTATAATGGAACAAACAAGATTACAAGTTCCAGAATTCAAAGAAAAGTCCAGCATACTTTGCCCTTGGGTTGTATTATCAGTGGTGTAACTAAAGTGTAACCCCCCCTACCCCCCTCCCCAGCAAGTACCTGGAGGGGGGACCCTCACCCCCTAGACCCAGTCAAGAGCCTGCCGCCCGAGCACAGTGTACTGTGCTAAGGGGAGCCCCAGGAGCTTGCCCCCGCCCCCTCACCGCGGGGGCCATGAGGGCCTTTGTTACGCCACTGTGTCTTGTGCCACCAGTGAAGCGCCCCCCTAAAGTTTATTCGACTCAAGCTCCTTATTGGGACCTAACATTTATCAAAGCCTGAATACGTAACACGTGCATGACCCTGCTGGGAAGGCATCTCACTAAACCTGCCACACTTGTGAATAGGACAGGAAAGCCCCCCACTCCATACTCCCCTCAGCCGCCCCATGCCCCCCCCCAGCATTGAGTTTGCAAAAGAATTACTGAATTAATCCAGGGAAATGTGCACTGTCACAGATTTCCACAGTACACCAGCAATTCTTTGTGAAATTTAAGAAAGGTCTGCAACATACTGGAAACTTTGAAATGAACCCACAGGAGTAAATATCTGATGTTTTTTAAAAATTCACAATGAAATAAGCAACAATCCGTAATAATACCTTGTTGTTGCATTGTGGATAAATTCAGCTGATGGACTCAGAATGCACTACATTACAATCCTTACTTGGAGTAGCTACTGGTACATAAAAGGTTTTGAAATATTGCGCCTCTAGCTGTCAGATCGTTTGTTCTCTCCTCCTGTTAATGTTGACAAATGTACCTTTACTGAAACATAAGGTAATCTACATTTTGGACATAAGGTAACCCTTTGATTCATATGTGGAGGATGCAAGATAAATTATGTTTTATCTCCCATTCTACTGTTGACACATTATGTACCAAAGACAATACGATAAATCCTTTCCAATTTCAATGAGTTTCATAATTTACTTGTGGGCCTTTCTGCTTCCTTTCACACCAACTATATTCACATCAACCATATTCCTGTCAAACTGTTTACTTCCCCTCACTACTTTCAATATTAGTGGTTCTGGTAAAAACTGTAATCAAGTTCCTTTTACCAACTGATGAAAGAAGCATTGCCATTGGATGTCTACTGTTGCTACCTTGGATGTGCAGCTGTGACAAATGATGATGTCTCTTGTTGCAAAATGATCGTTCTAAGACATGGGTACTCACAAACTTTTTCTTGGGGGCCAAAATTACAGTATGGTTTGTGGCTGAGGGGCGGACCGATAGAGTGGCAAGTGGGGCGGGGTTGTGTGGGGTGCCTGAGGGGGGGGGGGTCACCCAAAAATACCCCCTTTCAAAACGTTGCTAGACAGTGCTGTACTTTGAAGCCAGATATAACTACAAAGCTACAAGGAGGACGTTTTGTGAAACATTTTTATTATCAGACAATAGCAACTTTAAAAGGCATTGCATGGTAATCCTTCTTAACAGGATATTTAGCACATGCCCAATGCAGCACAGGTGTGTCTGAGTCCGAAAAACAGGTGTGTAAAAGGAAAATATACCAGAACTTATTTTACACTTCATGTCTCCTATTAGTGTCCTGTAATCTGGTACTATGTCAGAAACTGCAAGCCTTATGAGCTGATCCAGATGTAAGATCTGTTAGCTTATTTCTGAGGTTACTCTTCAACAGTCCAATTGTGGAAAACAAACTTTCACAAGCATATGCTGACCCAAACATACAAATTACTTTCTGGGCCACTGTAAAAAGAACAGGAAATGTGTCAGAAGGCACAATGGTACAGAATTCTTCTGGTACTGCTCCAAAAAAGATGCTTTGAGAGCTCAATTGTGCTGCATATCTATCAGCTCCATTTGTTCTTGCGCCCTTTTCATGCCAATAAGTTCATCAATTTCAAGATTTCGTGCACTCACCATCCAGGGGTTTTCAACCAGCCTGAACTGAGGGGTGAGGGCTCTGAATTGAGAAAATCGCCGTTTGATCTCCCCAGAAATGTAATCAAGACATTCACCAGGTGTGGGCAGCATTTCTTTTGCATTTGAAAACCTCTGAGTTACAGCCAACAGTTTTGGAAAGTGGGTGAAGTCAGCAACATCCAATTATTGAATAGCACAAGCTTACTTTCAAATGAGTAAATACCATTCATCATCGAGCACACAAGCTGTTGTTTGCCTTGCAGCATCAAATTGAGAGTATTGAAGTGTGCAAAAAGATCTGAAAGAAAATGGAGCATTAAAAGCCATTCCAACTCCTTTACTTCTTAGAATGATTGACCTCTATTGTTCACAAAGTGTTCAATTTCAGGAAGCAAAGCAATGAACTGCTCCAGAACCTTCCCTTTGCTTAGCCATCGCACTTCAGTATGCATCAGTAGGTCTGTATATTCAGCTTCAGAATCCTGCAGCATAGCTTCAAAAAGTCTTTGGTTAAGGGCTTTGGCACAAATAAAATTAACAATTTTCACTGCACGTTTTAGGACGTTATTCTCTGTGCTTTCATTTTGCACACAAAACTTCCTGAAGAATAATGCAGTGGTAGTCTATCACAATCTGTCCAGTGAGCATCTTTTTTCACAGAAATACAAACCCTCTGTCATGGCCTACCATGGCAGAAGCCCCATCTGTTGTGATGCTGACAAGAATGTCCGGTGCTATGTGATGAGTTTCAAAGTAGTTGGAGATACTGTCCAGTATATTTTCTCCTCTTGTGTGCCCTTGCAGTGGTAGAATGCATAGCACCTCTTCTTTGGGATGAAACGATTGGTCCAAATACCTCTCCCAGACTAATAACTGGGCCACATCGCTTAGATCTGTGGACTCATCCATGGCAACGCTGAAGAATGGTGACTCTCTGACTCATTTGGTCACCTGCTCCTGGACATTTTTACCCATTGCCTCTATTCTGCGTGCACAAGTGGAATCCGATAGCTGCAATGCACCAATTTATTTTAAAATGCTGGCCTTGTTGCTATAGTTTTCAAACAAAATATCAGCTGCTGAAAGGAAACATTTCTTCACCAGCTCTGCCTCCAAGAATGGCTTCTTATGTTTGGCAAGAAAGTAACATATTTTGAATAATGGTGCTTCCGTAACAGCCTCAGATTCCTTCATTTGGCAAAGGAAGAGCTTCTGCTGGGAAAGAAGCAATTGCTTTAACAATGCCACTTTTGCTGAACACAGTATTGAGAGTAATGGGTAGTTCTCAGTGTATCCTGCTTCTCAAGTTTTGTAGTGCCGTCCTAGGTTATATCTCTTAAGAACATTTACTTTCCCTTTGCAAAGCAAACAGGTGGCTTTCTCTTTAGGCCATTCGACAAACAAGTACTCTTCTTCCCATGCTGCCTGGAATGTCCTGTGTTCACTCTGTATGGATCTGGGTCACTTGCAAGGCTTGGTAACTGGACCATAGGCCATTGCAGAGCTCTCAGACGGGTCTGTGACTGTCCAATGAGTACCAAGGCTCAGGAATCAGATTTTCCCCTCATGACCAATGGACCGACACCGGCTCACAACCGATGGACCGACACAGCATCTTGCTACAGACCTCTGTGAGCAACACCAAAGTAATGTTTTGTTTAAACATACAAAGTGATGTGTAAAAAGGAAAGGATGCACACCGTGAATAAACATGCAATTGTTAACACACATGCTGGCATTTGTCCATTCCCAGAGAAGCATGTTATAAAAAGGATTTTTTGCAATTATGCTTGCAACTTGCTAGGCATCATACAGTGATAATGAGGCCAATGAATGGTAAGTGGGCCCCTTTTGAGAGATTGTTATTTTTTTCAGCGCGCTAGGTCACACAGCAATGGAAATTAACTGTGCACGAAATGCCAGAAAACCAAACTAATATATATATACATATATATATATATGTGTGTGTGTGTGTGTGTATATATATGTGTATGTCTATATATATATATATACATATATATATATATATATATATATATATATATATATATATATATATATATATATACACATACACGCATTTCTTGCCACAGCAATATTTCAGCAGTTGTACTCCTCATCCACACACTTTCACATAGAAGCCCACTTATTTGACATACCTGACCCATTGCTCTCAATGCGCTCTCCAGAGACAGTCCAAGGATCGGATGAGCAGTGAAGTAATGCTACTAAAGTAGTTCATTAAACTAATTATTGCATGAAACAGTCAAAGTAACCAAATTGAAATGTGTCCTAAAATCAAGATGTGCATTGAAAGTCAAGCATGTTAGCCAGCCTCAGTCTTCTCATATGTTATTAGAAGCTTGAAAAGTAGAAACAGAAGACAGATGTTTATCAATACCTGATTATGTGCAGCACAAGTAATAATGGTGGTTTCTGCAATAACTTCTAATGAAAACAATTTCTTGCCAAGAGCACAAATGCAAATACTTTTTAACGCACCACAGGGTGAGGCATTCAAGGATATTTTGCAACCTTGAAGAGGAATGCCACTCATCGTATCTGCCCCAGAATAAACACCAATATTTACCTTTCTGCCCAAAGGTGTATTCAGTGCAGGTCTGCACAAACAACGTGCTTGTACGTTGGGGAATAACAGCAACTATTTAGTTTGCCAAATAAAAGGAGTGTCAAAGACTGGTGTGCCGCAGAATTGATTGTTTTCTTTTGGCAATCCATTTATTCAGCAACTAAGACACACACCGGGCACCTGCAACAGAAAGGGGCAAAATGTAATGAGTGGGGGTATAATACGATAAGCATTGAGGAGGGTTAGTCGCACCCACATTATGGCCATACAGGGGCAAGTAGGCAAGGGGGCATCGAAAACCTCTATGCCAGGCACCTGCACCAGGTTTCATCTACCTGGAGCAGGAAAGAGGGGATATTGAAAGTCCCACATACTAGTACCAGGCTGGGGAAGGCCGGGGCACAATAGCCATACAGGGGTTTCTGGAGTAGCTCAGGCTTCATGATGCTCTCACAGGATCTTGGAAACAACTGAGCAGATGGTTGTCTTTTCTTGGCAGGGTCTCCCTTCAGGGCATACTCTAGCACTCCTCGCCACAGCATGCATGGCTCTTCGTCCCCTAAGGTATTCCCCAATATTTCTAGTGGGGTTCTTAGTCCAAGCGCTGTCCCCTGCCTGGAAGGAAGGCAGCTGTCAAACAGCCTCCATTTCTGGGTCTAAGTGTTTTTAAAGCTCGTTTGGTGTGCAGGAATTTCGGGAAAACTATACTGGACAGAGAAGCCGGCCTTTACCGACAGAGCTTGCCAATCTACTTGTATGAGCTGTTGGAATTTTAGGGGAGCCCTCTGATCAGATTAAATTTCCTCTGAATGGTCAGTGTATGTCAAGGTGTAGTGTCTACTGGAGTCTTCCCTGAACTGTATCCAACCAGTTTAGTTAGGAATAAGTCTTTGGCTTGGACAGTGGGCTAAAGCCTTTGTGACACAGACAAGGCAGGAAGAAGGGTGAACTAAGAGCATTCTAGTGGGGGGGAGAGGAGAGTCGGGCACACCCTCCACAGAGGGCACTGTAATCATTTACATAAACACATAGAGAGAATGAATACATCTTCCTGTGCAAGGTCCCAGTTTAACAAAAGTCTTTGGCAGCCTCACTATAGACCCACCTATTTTGTACTGGTATAAACACGTAGGGAAGTCAAAATGGTATCCCTGCTGCACTCAGGCAGACATGTGCACAGGCCCACACACTCATCCAGTGAAAGTCACACTCATCCTATGTTAGTCACAAAAGCAGCCCTGCCAAGTGTCAGGCATCTCGCATTTGAATAATGCATTTCCGGTCATTTTCCCGCATCACCGCAATGCCTGAGATTGTCACTGGAGTCCTGAAGTGTGGTAACACCTTTTTGTTACAGTTTCTCACGTTACTAGGTAAGCTCCAAACAGTGTTTATCATAGGCCACAAGGTGGCGCTGGTGTACAACGGGAGTATAGGATTCTCTATATAGTACGATATTTTTTTACGATTCGCTCGTCTTCATTGTTTGATTTTGCTTGCAAAAAACTTTCAATCATAGTTGTTCAAATGTCACTCATAATTACACAGAAATTTTGAAAATGTCACACATAGCAATATGAAACCTTGCCAGCTACGCACAAGTTACACTTACCTTTCACTTACAACCTACACAGATGGAAGCGAACACCCTAATTTGAAGAGACTGGCAGAACAGTGGAGACTCAAGATTGTTCCCCCCGAAGGATACTGGTAGAAAGAAAGCAAGGTTGCACCAGGTACCCATAGATTGAAGGAGATTTATAAGGCCTTTTTCCCAGAGCCGTACATAGACTGAAGTGTCCCCCTCCTTCACATGTTTGCGTTCCCTGCCCCTGCCGATGCCTCTGCATGTACCGGTCCAGACACCGGTGGTGAGGGATACCCAGAGAATAGCCAAGCGGGTCTTGGGGCTGTAAAAACATTTCTGCGGAGGTGGTCCCAGGAGCACTTCGGCGGAGCGTGCTGGCTGCGTGCGACAAAGGATGCAGACGGCGTAGGGAGCAGGACGCTTCCAAAAGGCCCGTGAAAGTCTGCTGACTTTTAAAGTGCCTTTGCTTCCCACCAGTGCAAGCGTGTGATGTCACAACGGCTCCAGTAACCACAGAAGAGGGCCCGTGAAGCAATGAAGTTGCTATCACACATGCTCCAGCAGCCCTTTGTTGTGCTTACGACGCTCTTGTGTAGCTTTTATAGTGAATACACCACAAGGTCCGTGGGCCGCCAAGGAACGTCTGCCAGGCCGCTGGCGACACAGGGGCCATACTATGAGTACCACAGGTCTGAAATGATGTGATTTCTATCTCCCATGGGGACTTTTAAAGATTGTCTGACTTGCAATTTTTTTGTCCGGCCAATGACGCTCTTTACGGCAAACATGGTGTACATAGCAAAAGTGCTCCACCATATGATTTGAGCTGATTTGGACCTCGGATCATACATGTGTGCCCCATCCTCATAACGATAGGTCAGTTATTATGGTCACTCGTGTGCCTGAGCTTGAGAAGTCCCATCACCTATACGAAGTGTGGACGTCCCACCACAAGTACTGCATCATCATTGAACTCCAGATCAGGATGTCTTGCCAGTCCCCACAAGCTAATGTCCACTGATGGTTAAATCAGGATGGAGTGGACTTAGCAGCAATACGGCATGTGGTATCAGATAAATACGATGCCATCATTCTCTGTAGCTTTCTAATTTCTTCACTGTAAGCGAATGTTGCGGCTGGTAAACGGAGAGTTACTTGAGAAATGACATGACTATGTTCTGTTGAGTTAGAGCAATAGCCCTTTTTGTTTCTGGGAAGGTGGCTTTCAAGTTAGACTTTAAGTTCAATTTCTTGATGTTTACTGTGCAATCACGTGCCACTTGGTTTGTGTCTTGTTAGCCTGTGGGTAGTGAATCTCCATCAGCCAGACACAGAGGGAGGGATGTACATGATCAGCGTTTTTCCTAAAAAGAATCACAACAACTGAATATTTTTTGAACAGCCTGGTGCGGATTTGATCTTAAATTACCATTTAGTGAATTAATTCTGCAGGGCATGCAGATTTGGCAGCATGTTCCCTTTAAAAGGCTGTGGAACATCTTCAAGCATCGTCATCCTGAATATTTCTAGTGTGACCCATCTATGATTGAAGACCCAGTATAGACCACTGGGCGTCAGCTCATTCACATCCTTGGCAACTCTGATTCGGTCACTGACAGTCATCTTCCTTGGCCAGCCTATTGGGGGTTATTACAACTTTGGAGGAGGTGTTAATCCGTCCCAAATGTGACGGATATACCACCAACCGTATTACAAGTTCCATAGGATATAATGGACTCGTAATACGGCTGGTGGTATATCCGTCACTTTACCGTCACTTTTGGGAAGGATTAACACCTCCTCCAAAGTTGTAATAACCCCCTATATCTAGGCCCAACCCTGAAGAAAACAATTTCTTTCTGGCAACCCATCAACAGAGAAACAGAAAAATGATCAGCCTGAGCAAGCCCGCTGAATGTGGTGCTGTGGACTGGTGTCTCGCCTTTTGAGCCTGTGCATACGGAGGGTGCCTTTTTTGTTTAGTGCTTTCTAGTCCCTGCTAGAAACTCTCTGTCAGGTGGCACCAGGCTGTGATCGCACTGGCCCAGCAGTTGCTCCAGATGGATGGTGCAGTCATGGAGAGAGTACATAATGCCACACTGCACATGACCTGTAGTTTACCTGCTAGAAAAGCAGAAAGACTTGTGGTCTGACCAAGCCTTCTACCCACAGTCTATGTTGTTGCACTGTAGCTAGTAAGTCAGAGCCATTTGCGTACATGGTGCTGTTGGGTACTTTTGTTTACTGCACTACCAGTGCTGAGAGCAACAGATATTCATAGCCAGGAGAGAGCAAGCTGTGATCACACCACTTGCAGCAGATCCAAAAAGAGAATGTAGTTACACATGGACCACACCGTGCCAATCTTTTCTGCACAGTAAGTGTAACATGTTGAATAAAAGTAAAGGCCATTGCAGTAAGGCAAGGCCTATGCACTTTGAAAGGTTAGAGTGCTTGCGGAAACAAACCAGAATAGAACTGATATTTTCTTTAACTCTTGCTATTTCTCAGGCAGGAGTGGCCGGCAGTTTGTGCTGGCTCGAAGAAAATGAGGGGGCCCTTTAAATATGGGGGTTCTAGTCCACAGCCCACCTTGCCCATGCCTTAAAACGTCTTTGTACCTAAGGACCACATTTGGCTATACCAATGAAATGGTTGGGTATTCAGGAAGCTATGACTTCTTTTGGAGGTGCTTGAACACCTACGGAACGGGTTGTGCCTATTTCTTTCCTTATGGGGTCCAGTACTTTATCATCTCGTTTTCAAAGAGGGATTTTAATCAAAGAGAAGACCTTGCTATCTTTGGTTCTAGTTTTCTACTTTCCTCTTCCAGAAGTCACAAGTCCTTGGCACCCTTAATTTGTGGAGAACTGTGGTTTGTATATCTTTTCTATTCTAGAGGTAACAGACCCTAGTACTGCTGCAATGTCAAAGATTTCTGTTTTCTCTGTTAGTAACTCCCATAACATAGGTAAGTTCAATTTATGGCTAATTTCTACTTGTATAGTGCACAGTCTTCCATTGGTACAGCATTGCAGCACATTTTGATGGACCAGGGTATGACTTTCTAAATGCTTCCATCGCAGCCCAGAGCCTGATCTGGTTTTGAAGTAGTGTGGATTCAGTAGGTTCAGCATGTCAGTTTTGATGTTTTCAGGAATGACGGAGACCAGAGGGTGGTACCAAAGCACATATGTACTTCCTCGGCTGATACTGGTTGTCTCTGTAGGTTAAGGTAGATTTACATTCTTTGCTCAGTAGTACTTCTGTTGACAAAAGTGTCCTATGTGAGGGAAAAATTAAATTTTTAGCAGTGGAGTGTTCTGTCATAAAGTAACAGGAATATTTAGTTATTGTGGTATGTGGCCCTTTTTTGTAAATGCTTGTAAAACATGCCTAGTATAGGGATAACTGGGAGAGCAAAAAGAAAGTGAAGACCACGAAAAGTGTATGTATATTCAGTTGGCAGGAAAATGCTGATACCGTATGGATCTGGGTATCGATATCTGTCAATAATGTCCATTTGTGTACACAGGCGCTCTTCACAAATTAGATGCTCATTTCATCATTTTGTGTTGTAATCTGCAGACAGAATTTTGAGACAAACTGCTAGAGAATTGGGATGCAAGCTGAACACTTACCGAGGTGCATCCCCATATAATGCAACTCCGAAGCGGATGCCATCTTTTCCAACCGTGATGACATTCTGGAAAGAGCTGATGATGCTGCTGAGGAATTCCTTGATTAACTGGAAATTACTTTCACCCACGCTCCACGACTCATCCACGAGAAACAAAATGTCAGCCATCTCTGCAGTGAAGCACTCTGGACACAAATATAAAAGAATATATCATGGAATCACCAATTATTTAAAATGCCAGGTAAACAGATAGTAACAATTGCTGTCTTCTATAATCTTCAGTTACTATGTGGTTGTTCTCTCTAGAATATCACAAGAACGGGGGTTAATAACACCAGGTATAGTACAAGCAACTTCTGATCAAATTTGCTATATACAGTATGGGACTTGCATTAATACACGTCAATGGATGCTACCGCACTCGATTAAATAATTTAATATATGTCATTGAGTCTTTAAACTGTGAAAAATATGGAATATTTAAGAATAATCTTTTTAGGGTCTTGGGAGCTCTTTATATTTTTCAGTATCTGGTCTTATTTAGTTTTTAGTTTGAGCACGCAAACGCACTGGCCTGTTGTAATCTATCTGTGGGCTTTTAACCACGCCCACCGCACGCCCGTCACTATCACTCACGCATGGGCTTTCCGTTCAAATATCAATTGTTATCATTGATAAATGTTTTACGTTTGTCCCTCCTTGGGGCAGTTTTGTTACCGCCTAACTAAACAATAAAATACAAGAATAAAAATATGTTATGCAACACAAGTGATATATTAAAAACCTACAGCAGCTCCATCAATACCTTCATTAAAATTCCAATGAGTAAACATATCTTAAAAGGATCACTGCATTAGATTGCAATTACACTTATCTAAGAAATACAGAGTCATAAATCAGACGGCTTTAGTATTCCCACAAGAGGAATATTTATACTTTTAATGGTTCAGACTTGAGAAAAGCAACAGAAGGCTTGTATTGTATTCTGCTAGCTTCTATAAATCACTTTCCTGCGCCGTACTCGGCTCAGCGTGCTTCGCTGGTGTTAGGATAAGTAGCCACTCACTCTATTCTGCATATTTGGATGAGTGTTGATTATTTTTGAGTGAGCTACCTAGGAAGACTTTTGCTGGCAGGGGTGATGTTTAAAGTTATTCTGTCACAGCATGCTTGTAGCTTTGCTAAAGTATGGCATTGGCAGGTGAGTGAGGCACAGAGTTACAATAGCACATACTATCATAATTACTGTATCAAACTTACATCTTCTGTCTGTGTACTATATCATATCAACTTATGAGAAAAGGGCTAGCTCTGACTAGGGTTGGCAGTGGTGCACCCCAAAAATAACCAGAGACATCAGGGAGAGCTGTACCAGTACCACCCAGAAGTGATAATAGTACAGCCTACACGTCATCAGACGCCACAGTGGTGCATCTATGTGATGTAACTGACAAGGGAGGCAAGAATGACAGTGCTGTGAAGCAAGTAGAAGTTAATTTTGGGGCAGTGTGACACGAGGAGGATCAGAAGGATGAGGCAGAGGTCACTGGAGATGAGGGTTTGACCTTAAGACCCTTTAGGTCTTAAAATGCAAGATGGCCAGAAAGATGCCCTTAATCTCTCTGTCCTTTACCTGGATGCCTGGGTGGACATCACAGTCATTTAATAAGACATGGGCCCTAACACCGTATGCAAGGGTTGTATGTCAGAATATAGCACATAAAAATATTGTGCCAAATTATTGTAGCCAGAATGTGACTTCTAAAATACTGTGGTAAGTGTAGATAAGTAAGTGTAGATTTACTATACTCACTACTACATCTATGTACCTTGATGATGTTTGCTCTACAAATACTGTTAGACTTTTCATCCTTTTTGCCTCTGTTCCCCAGGTTGTTGATGTGTGCTGGACTCTGATTTTATTGTTTTTGTTACTCTGGGCACTTTACCACTGCTAACCAGTGCTAAAGTGCAAGTGCTCCTGTTTAAAATGTGTACGTAATTGGTTCTCCATGATTGGCATATTTGTTTTACTGTTAAGACCCTAGTAAAGTGCACTAGAGGTGCCCAGGGCCTGTAAATCAAATGCTACTAGTGGGCATGCAGCACTGGTTGTGCCACCCACATAGTTAACTCTGTAATCATGTCTCAGACCTGCCACTGCAGTGTCTGTGTGTGTATTTTTACACTGTAAATTCGACTGGGCAAGTGTACCCACTTGCCAGGCCTAAACCTTCCCTTTTCTTACATGTAAGGCACCCCTAAGGTAGGCCCTAGGTAGCCCCAAGGGCAGGGTGCAGTGTATGGATAAGGTAGGACATATAGTAATGTGGTTTATATGTCCTGACAGTGAAATACTGCCAATTTCGTTTTTCACTGTTGCAAACCCTGTCTCTCTCATAGGATAATATGGGGGCTACCTTTAAATATGATTAAAGTGTAGATTCCCCTAGAGAGTAGATGGACATGTGGAGTTTGGGGTCCCTGAGCTCACAATTTAAAAATACATCTTTTAGTAAAGTTGATTTTAAGATTGTGCGTTTGAAAATGCCACTTTTAGAAAGTGAGCATTTTCTTGCTTAAACCATTCTGTGACTTTGCCTTGTTTGTGGATTCCCTGTCTGGGTCAGTTTGACAGTTGGTTGTTTTTCACCTCACACCAGACAGTGACACAAAGGGAGCTGGGGTGTTACCTGCATTTCCTGATTAGCCATCTCTGCTAGGAGGGAGGGGTGGAGTGGTCACTCTCATCTGAAAGGACTGTGCCTGCCTCTAACAATGCCGGCTCCAACCCCCTGGTGTGTGTCTGAGGCCTTGCCTGGGCAAGGCAGGATTTCACAAGTAGGTGTGAGTCCCCTTTGAAGAAAGGTGACTTCAAAGACTAAAATGGGTATAAGAAGGGCACCCAAATCTACAGACTTTAGAAACACTTCTGGAACCAAGAGGAACCTCTGCCTGCAGAAGAGCTGATAGCTGAGGAAGAAGTGCTGCCCTGCCTGTGACTGTGCTTTGTGGAGCTTTCCTGCAGTGCTGCTTCTGCCAGAGCAAGAGGGCAAAGACTGGACTTTGTGTGCCTTCCATCTTGAGAAGAAATCTCCAAGGGCTTCATCTAGATCTTGCCTCCTGTTGTTTGAAGTCTCAGGGACAGCAAAGACTTCTCTCTGCCAGCACCTGGAGTCTCTGGAGAGACTCTTACTCTGCCCTGTGGTGCCCATCCAGTTCCTGGGACCCTGAAAGGAGAAGCTGGCAGCCTAAAGACAAGAAAATCCACGCACAGAGCGCCGTGCGGGGAAAAGATTGACGCAAATCCGATCTGCGGCTGAAAAAACGACGCGCCGCCGGCTCCGCAGCTGAGAAACGACGCTCGCAGGAAACGCAACCGAAAAATCGACGCACGGAGCAGGAGAAACGACGCGCAGCATCGCTGACGGAGGCTGAAAGATCGCAACCTGCGCAGCGGGATTTTCAAATCATCGTGCGGCTGGATTTTTGACTCAAGTACCACCGTGCGGAGTTATTTTTGACGCACACCCGCCCGTGCGGGGTTATTTTTGACGCACACCAGGTACATTTTCACTCTAGCAGCGCTAGTGTATTTTTAAAACTACTTAAAGACTCTTTTTGATTTTTAATTAATAACTTGACTTGTGTATGGTGGATTTTTGTCGTTTTGGTCTTGTTTTGTTTAGATAAATATTTCCTATTTTTCTAAACCTGTGTTGTGTCATTTTGTAGTGTTTTCATTAAGTTACTGTGTGTGTTGGTACAAATACTTTACACCTAGCACTCTGAAGGTAAAGCCTACTGCTCTGCCAAGCTACCAAGGGGGTAAGCAGGGGTTAGCTGAGGGTGATTCTCTTTTACCCTGACTAGAGTGAGGGTCCTTGCTTGAACAGGGGGTAACCTGACTGTCAATCAAAGACCCCATTTCTAACATTGGAAGCAGCGACGGGATTTGGACTTGTATTTGTACTTGACATACAGTGATTAAGTGTACACTACTGTTTTGAGTGCAGACCACTACGTGACCACATACTACTAGTCTTGTGATTTTTGTTTTTCTCTATTTGGACTGTTTTTGCTCTGCATTCAGTTTCCTTTTTCGCTGATCCGGTGATTGACTTTTTTGGAACTTCATTTGAGAACTTGCTTTTCTGCATTTGGAACTTTGCACTCTTTTAACCTTTTATCATGTCTCTACTTGGAGATGCACCAGTTGAAGCTGTTGTTGACCTGAAGCAATTGGATAGTTATAACACAGCTCAGCTAAAGCAGTTTTGTAAAAATGTTGGTTGTCCCATTAAGAGCTCTTCCAAGAAGGATGAGCTGAAAAAGGCGCTGAGGGCCTGGGTGACAACCAGAAGCACTGGAGGGCACACTGAGGATGAGGAGGAGGGTGAGGATGAGGAGGGAGAGCAATCAGTACATAATGGTATATTGGGGGGGCCTGTTATTCCCAGGGAAAGAGTCTCTAGGGCAAGTAGCAGTGTATCCTCCAAGGGTCTGACACCTGAAGAGTTACAGGACAGACAGGCAGAAAGGGAGTACCAATTGGAGCAGAGGAGGCTAGTCCTTGAGGAGAGGAAGTTAGCAATGGCTCATGAGCTTAGCTTGAAAGAGATGGATCATAGAAGCCAGTCCAGTAGAGATGGTGGCAGCAATCCTACAGTGCAGCCTGAGAGAAGGGTACACATCCCAAAAGACCTTGTGAGGGATTATAAGAGGGAGGATGATATCTACTTGTGGTTCAAGGGTTATGAGTCAGCTCTCCACATGAACCTGGTCCCTGAAGCTCATTGGGGGGCAGCCCTGTGGAAGCATTTTGAGGCAGAGGGGAGGGACACACTGACAGCCTTAGGGGATGCTCAGGATCTCACCTACCCTGTCATGAAGGAGGCCTTACTCACCAGGTATGGTCTCACCCCTGAGCAGAACAAGGAGAAGTTTAGATCCTACAAGTGAAAGGAATCCCAAACATGGTTGGAATGTGTTGATTCTTTTTGCAGGTCACTGGATGGTTGGGTGAAGGGCAGTAAGGTAAACACGTATGAGGGGCTTTACAATTTAATTGCTTGGGAGCACTTGTACAGTTTATGTTTTCCAGAGCTGCGCCAGCACCTTATTGACAGCAAGCTGACTGACCCCAGGAAGCTTGCGCAGGAAGCGGACCGCTGGGAGAGCACCAGGGTCCAAAACAGGTATGGGGGAGACCACGCCAAGGGTGGGCAGGGTCCCTCTCAGAAGAAAAGGGGGGGTAAGGGCAAACAGGGGGAGTTCTCTAAAGGGCCCCAAACTGATTCCCAGGGTAAGGATTCCCAACCCCCCAGTGAAAAGAAGCCATGGTTGTCCAAAGGGAAGCAAGTGGCAGGTGGTCCCCCACGTAAGTGCTATGCATGTGACCAGGTGGGTCATGTGAGGGGGGACCCCAAATGCCCCAAAAGTACACCGGCACCCACTGGTGCACCGTCCCAGGGTTTGGCCAGTGTAGCGCTTGGGGAGGAGTTGGTTTCAGGTGGGTGGGAACCAGCAGAAATGACCCTTGTCTCACTAGGGGACAGTAAGATGGTCCAGAGAAACCTAGTGCCTGATAACACTAAGAAGTACAGGCAATGGGTGACCATCAATGGACAGAGGGTGGAGGCTCTGAGAGACACAGGAGCCAGTGTGACTACAGTGAGGAGTCACCTGGTGTCTGAAGAGCAGATTGATCCCCGGGTACTTCACCAAGTAGTTGCGGTAGACAACTCTGAGCGCCTCTGCAGAGTGGCGCAGGTTCCCTTTGAATGGGGGGGGGGTCTCAGGTTCCTGGAAAGTAGCTGTGAGTCCAACCATGCCTGTTGATTGTTTGCTAGGTAACGACCTGGAGGATTCCCCTTGGAAGGAGGTGGAACACAGGTCTCACTTGGAGATGTTGGGTCTGCCTGGGTGGGTATGTGTATCCACCCGGTCTATGGCAGCCAATCAGGGTAGTCAAGAGCCCCTGGAGCCTGAAACAGTGGCCCAGGGGACCGCCAAGAAGAGGAAGGGCAGGGGGTGCGGGAACCCGGCCCCCGAGGTTCCCACGGTCCGGGAGGAGGCGGAGCCTGAGGGTGACGCCCCGGAACCTACAGGGGAGCAGGTGGCTGAACTGGGGGAGGTCCCTGAGCTGTCGCAGTGGCAGCAGGAAGGGGGACCCACCAGGGAAGCATTCTGCACAGCGCAGAAGGAGTGCCCTACTCTTGAGGGGCTGCAGCAGCAGGCTGCAGCCCAGGCGGCTGGCGAGGCGCCAGGTACTCACCTGATTTATTGGGAGGATGGCCTCCTGTACAGTGAGCCTAAGGTTCCTGAGCCTGGGTCAGCTCGTATGCTGGTGGTACCCCAGTGCTTCAGGGCCTTCCTACTGGGTTTGGCTCATGATGTGCCTTTGGCAGGACATCTAGGGCAGGACAAGACCTATAAGAGGCTTGTCTCCCACTTTTACTGGCCCTTGATGCACAAGCAGTCAGCTGCTTATTGTAGGTCTTGTCAGACTTGTCAGGCAAGTGGCAAGAGTGGGGGGAAATGCAAAGCTCCCCTCCAACCTTTACCTGTAGTCAGTACTCCCTTTGAAAGGGTAGGAATTGACATTGTGGGGCCTCTGGATCCCAAGACAGCCATGGGCAACAGGTTCATCCTGGACTTGGTGGACCATGACACGCGGTACCCAGAAGCCATTCCTCTAAGGACGGTCACTGCCCCCGTGGTGGGACGTGCCTTGATGGGGGTTTTTACCCGCATGGGGTTCCCCAAGGAGGTGGTATCTGATAGAGGTACAAACTTCATATCCACTTATATGAAGCCTCTGTGGAAGGTGTGTGGGGTAACCTACAAGTTCACCACCCCTTACCACCCACAAAGTAATGGTCTGGTTGAGAGATTCAACCGCACCTTGAAAGGCATGATTCAGGGCCTGTCAGAGCACTTGAGGCGTAAGTGGGACGTCCTCTTGCCATGCCTTCTGTTCGCTTACAGGGAGGTGCCTCAAAAGGGACTTGGCTTTAGCCCCTTTGAGCTCATCTATGGCCACCCTGTGAGGGGACCGCTCAGTCTGGTGAAGGAGGCTTTGGAGAAAGCTCCTAGTAAACCACCCCAGGATGTATTTAGCTACATGCTGGCACTAAGAAACCAGACTGCTCGCTTCAGGAGTCTCGCTCAGGAGAACCTGGAAGCAAGCCAGGAGGATATGAAACGGTGGTAAGACCAGAATGCCACTCTGGTTGAGTTTCAGCCTGGACAAAAAGTGTGGGTCATGGCACCAGTGGAGCCTAGGGCTCTCCAAGATAAGTGGACTGGGCCTTTTGAGGTGGTGGAAAGAAAGAGCGAGGTCACCTATCTGGTAGACTTGCAATCCCCCAGGAACCCTTTGAGGGTCCTACATGTCAACCGCCTCAAACCACACTTTGAGCGAACTGAGCTATCTATGCTCCTAGCGACAGATGACGGGGTGGAGGAAGAGAGTGAGCCTCTTCCTGACCTCCTGTCTGCAGGAGAGAAAGATGGGTCTGTGGAGGGAGTGATCCTCTCCCCCTCCCTGACTGAGGAACAGCAGAGGGACTGTCGCCATGTGCTGGGACATTTCGCCTCGCTGTTTTCCCTGATCCCCGGAGTCACACACCTGTGCACACATGATGTGGACACTGGGGACAGTACACCTGTTAAACATAAGGTTTACAGGGTGACTGACAGGGTCAGGGCTTGCATTAAGGAGGAAGTCTCCAAAATGTTAACCCTAGGGGTTATTGAGCACTCCAGCAGTCCTTGGGCCAGCCCAGTGGTCTTGGTCCCAAAGGCTGCTGCTCCTGGTGCCACTCCAGAACTTAGGTTCTGTGTGGACTACCGGGGTCTCAATGCGGTCAGCAAGACTGACGCACACCCCATCCCCCGAGCTGATGAGCTCATTGATCGGTTAGGAGCTGCCAAGTACCTCAGTACGTTTGATTTAACATCTGGGTACTGGCAGATTGCCTTAACTGAGGGGGCAAAGGAGAGGTCAGCATTCTCTACCCCAGATGGGCACTTCCACTTCAATGTGATGCCCTTTGGGATGAAGAACGCCCCTGCCACCTTTCAGAGGTTGGTCAACCAGGTGTTGGCAGGACTGGATGAGTTCAGTGCCGCCTACCTGGATGACATTGCTGTGTTTAGTTCCACATGGGAGGAACACCTGCAACACCTCTGGAGAGTGTTAGAGGCCCTGCAGAAGGCAGGCCTCACTATTAAGGCGAGCAAGTGCCAAATAGGGCAGGGTTCTGTGGTGTACTTAGGACACCAGGTGGGGAGTGGCCAGGTGGCACCCCTACAGCCTAAGATTGATACGATTCTGGCTTGGGAGCCTCCCAAGACCCAGACTGAAGTGAGAGCCTTTTTAGGTCTCACAGGATATTACCGGAGGTTTGTTAAGGGATATGGTACCATTGTTACCCCCTTAACTGAGTTGACTTCTAAGAAGCAACCCAAGAAAGTGATCTGGACAGAGGCTTGCCAGAACGCTTTTGATGCCCTGAAGGCTGCCATGTGCACCGCACCTGTGCTACAGGCACCTGACTACTCCAAGGAGTTTGTTGTGCAAACAGACGCCTCAGAGCATGGTATTGGAGCAGTACTCTCACAGCTTAATGAAGAGTTCCTAGATCAACCCGTAGCCTTCATTAGCAGGAGGTTACTACCCAGGGAATGTAGGTGGAGTGCCATAGAACGTGAAGCGTTTGCTGTGGTCTGGGCACTGAAGAAGCTAAGACCCTACTTGTTTGGGACTCACTTCCGAGTTCAGACCGACCACAGGCCCCTCAGATGGTTAATGCAGATGAGGGGTGAGAATCCAAAACTGTTGAGGTGGTCCATTTCCCTACAGGGGATGGACTTTACGGTGGAACATCGTCCTGGTACAGAGCACGCCAATGCTGATGGTCTGTCCAGGTTCTTCCGCCTTAGTGATGAGAACTCCCATGAGGTTGGGTAGTTGCTCCCCACTTTTAGCTGGGGGGGACACGTGTTAGACTTTTCATCCTTGGCGTGGTCTCCCTTAACTTTTTGCCTCTGTTCCCCAGGTTGTTGATGTGTGCTGGACTCTGATTTTATTGTTTTTGTTACTCTGGGCACTTTACCACTGCTAACCAGTGCTAAAGTGCAAGTGCTCCTGTTTAAAATGTGTACGCAATTGGTTCTCCATGATTGGCATATTTGTTTTACTGTTAAGTCCCTAGTAAAGTGCACTAGAGGTGCCCAGGGCCTGTAAATCAAATGCTACTAGTGGGCCTGCAGCACTGGTTGTGCCACCCACATAAGTAGCTCTGTAATCATGTCTCAGACCTGCCACTGCAGTGTCTGTGTGTATTTTTACACTGTAAATTCGACTTGGCAAGTGTACCCACTTGCCAGGCCTAAACCTTCCCTTTTCTTTCATGTAAGGCACCCCTAAGGTAGGCCCTAGGTAGCCCCAAGGGCAGGGTGCAGTGTATGGATAAGGTAGGACATATAGTAATGTGGTTTATATGTCCTGACAGTGAAATACTGCCAATTTCGTTTTTCACTGTTGCAAAGCCTGTCTCTCTCATAGGATAATATGGGGGCTACCTTTAAATATGATTAAAGTGTAGATTCCCCTAGAGAGTAGATGGACATGTGGAGTTTGGGGTCCCTGAGCTCACAATTTAAAAATACATCTTTTAGTAAAGTTGATTTTAAGATTGTGCGTTTGAAAATGCCACTTTTAGAAAGTGAGCATTTTCTTGCTTAAACCATTCTGTGACTCTGCCTTGTTTGTGGATTCCCTGTCTGGGTCAGTTTGACAGTTGGTTGTTTTTCACCTCACACCAGACAGTGACACAAAGGGAGCTGGGGTGTAACCTGCATTTCCTGATTAGCCATCTCTGCTAGGAGGGAGGGGTGGAGTGGTCACTCTCATCTGAAAGGACTGTGCCTGCCTCTAACAATGCCGGCTCCAACCCCCTGGTGTGTGTCTGAGGCCTTGCCTGGGCAAGGCAGGATTTCACAAGTAGGTGTGAGTCCCCTTTGAAGAAAGGTGACTTCAAAGACTAAAATGGGTATAAGAAGGGCACCCAAATCTACAGACTTTAGAAACACTTCTGGAACCAAGAGGAACCTCTGCCTGGAGAAGAGCTGATAGCTGAGGAAGAAGTGCTGCCCTGCCTGTGACTGTACTTTGTGGAGCTTTCCTGCAGTGCTGCTTCTGCCAGAGTAAGAGGGCAAAGACTGGACTTTGTGTGCCTTCCATCTTGAGAAGAAATCTCCAAGGGCTTGATCTAGAGCATGGGTACTCACAAACTTCTTCTCGGGGGCCAAAATTGCAGTATGGTTTGCGGCCGAGGGCCGCACTGAAGTGACAGCGGGGGGGGGGTGGGGCTTAGAGGGGCGGGGCTTAGAGGGGGAACAACCACCCCGCCCCCTTTTTCAAAACATTGTAACACACACAGCGCCATCTGCTCTCACCCCTACCCTAGTAACACACACAGCGCAATCTGCACACAGCGCCATCTGCACACAGCGCCATCTGCTCTCACCCCTACCCCAGTAACACACACAGCGCCATCTGCACACAGCACCATCTGCTCTCACCCCTACCCCAGTAACACACACAGCGCCATCTGCACACAGCGCCATCAGCACTCACCCCTACCCCAGTAACACACACAGCGCCATCTGCACACAGCGCCATCTGCTCTCACCCCTACCCCAGTAACACACACAGCGCCATCTTCTCTCACCCCTACCCCAGTAACACACACAGCGCCGTCTGCTCTCACCCCTACCCCAGTAACACACACAGCGCCATCTGCTCTCACCCCTACCCCAGTAACACACACAGCGCCATCTGCACACAGCACCATCTGCTCTCACCCCTACCCCAGTAACACACACAGCGCCATCTACACACAGCGCCATCTGCTCTCACCCCTACCCCAGTAACACACACTGCGCCATCTGCACACAGCGCCATCTGCTCTCACCCCTACCCCAGTAACACACACAGCGCCATCTGTCTCACCCCTACCCCAGTAACACACTCACACAGCGCACACACACAGCGCAATCTGCTCTCACCCCTACCCTAGTAACACACACTACATTAAAAACAAATAAATAAATAACCAAAGAGCCTTACCTGACTCAAAGCACTGTAAAGATGCCACAAATGTAGAACGGCAGGCAGGCGGGCAGCAGAGGTGGAGCTGGTGACAGGAAGCAGACGACAAAGCCCCGTAAAAGTTATCTGCAAGCGCTGACTTTTATGGGGCTTTGGCTTCCAGGATCGTCACGGTAACGCCATAAACAATGGCCGCCGTACGTAAACATAGAGGAGGGCCGCGGGAGCATGCGCAAAGAAGCCACTGTTGCGCATGCTCCTGCGGCCCTCTTCTATGTTTACATACTGCAGCCATTATCATATGGCGTTGTGCGTCTCGCGGGCCGCCAAGGTAGGTCTGTGGGGCCGCTGCCGGCCCGCGGGCCGTACTTTGAGTAACGTCGATCTAGAGCTTGCCTCCTGTTGTTTGAAGTCTCAGGGACAGCAAAGACTTCTCTCTGCCAGCACCTGGAGTCTCTGGAGAGACTCCTACTCTGCCCTGTGGTGCCCATCCAGTTCCTGGGACCCTGAAAGGAGAAGCTGGCAGCCTAAAGACAAGAAAATCCAAGCACAGAGCGCTGTGCGGGGAAAAGATTGACGCAAATCCGATCTGCGGCTGAAAAAACGACGTGCCGCCGGCTCCGCAGCTGAGAAACGACGCTCGCAGGAAACGCGACCGAAAAATCGACGCACGGAGCAGGAGAAACGACGCGCAGCATCGCTGACGGAGGCTGGGAGATCGCAACCTGCGCGGCGGGATTTTCAAATCATCGTGCGGCTGGATTTTTGACTCAAGTACCGCCATGCGGAGTTATTTTTGACGCACACCCGCCCGTGCGGGGTTATTTTTGACGCACACCAGGTACATTTTCACTCTAGCAGCGCTAGTGTATTTTTAAAACTACTTAAAGACTCTTTTTGATTTTTAATTAATAACTTGACTTGTGTATGGTGGATTTTTGTCGTTTTGGTCTTGTTTTGTTTAGATAAATATTTCCTCTTTTTCTAAACCTGTGTTGTGTCATTTTGTAGTGTTTTCATTAAGTTACTGTGTGTGTTGGTACAAATACTTTACACCTAGCACTCTTAAGTTAAGCCTACTGCTCTGCCAAGCTACCAAGGGGGTAAGCAGGGGTTAGCTGAGGGTGATTCTCTTTTACCCTGACTAGAGTGAGGGTCCTTGCTTGAACAGGGGGTAACCTGACTGTCAATCAAAGACCCCATTTCTAACAAATACCATTAACAAAATATAACCCATTTGTCACGGATTAATTGGACTGTCGACTAGTGTAGTGTTGATTTTCCTAAATATGTAGTCTGTGGTCACCCTGCTTAATGATCTTTCAGGTATATTTTGAAAGTAATATAATGTAATGGTCTATACACCTGTGGCAAATCACCATGCAACAAACTGCAATAATCCAACTTGCACGGGATGGTTTTTAAATAACACCATTAATGTGTAGCAGATATGTATAAACATATTATTGAGTAAGTGCCAAGGAGGGGAAACAGGGAGTGAATTAAGTAGCAATAATACACAAATGTTTTTAAAACCGAAATGCTCCATATTAAAAAAGGTGGCAATTTCTGAATACCCCTGCGGTATTATTAAATCAAGTATTCTGTAAATTGGCTATCATAGCCTGCTTATCCTTAACAGCATTTGCCTTTGCCACATATTGGTACCAAAACAATATTTAACACATAGCAATACTTCCCTGTTTTATCATATATAAATATTTTTTCTAAATCTGCTTACAACCACACTGCCCAAAAGGTGATCATGCGATTTTGCTTATTTCACCTCTCACAACCCACACCCAATCACAATACATCACAATTGTATCAAGGTAAATCAAGTCATGCAAAAACAGATGTATGCAGGCAAATGTAAATATAACTACAATGTGTGAGATTGACAGTAAAACAAATGCTCACTACAGTGTTTCAGCGGATCTGTAAAACAAAGTGTGTTTTAAATGAACTGATCTTCAAACATATATTTAATATGCAGTGTCAAGAAGGGAGTTTGTCACGAATAGGGCAATCTCCGTTTCCAAGTTTATTCAGGAGAAACAACGCGGCAGCCAACCATTCCAGAGGTTCCAGATCAACTGCCTACTCTGGAATGGTGAACACTTTACATTCTAGATTATGTTCACATCACAAAACATCCTCCCCTGTTCATCAGCAAATAACAACTAAAGAAAACCAAAGTGAAGCAAACAACAAAAATAGAATTCAGCAAGATTAACCAATAAAATGAAATGAAATTTGTAACAACAAGTACATTATCTAACATAATCTCTCAAATAAGAAGGTGGCTTCCTAATCCTCTTTCCTGGAATGGGATCACTCCCATACTCGATCCCACACACATCACTCTGTTCCTCAAGCCCCTCTGCAGAGCACTGCTAGTCATCCCACTAACCACTTCATCATCACCCACAAACATCATTCCTGAGCAACTGTCATCAACACTCTCCTCTGACATACCTCCCTTTTGATATAAAGCCACATTCCGAAAATTCCATCTTTCCCCATTTTCCAAAAACCACAAAAAACGTACCAACCCACTGGACCCAAAAAGGGCTCCTGAACTTGGCCAAACCCCCTTGGATCCTTCCCGATTTCACTTTGACCCAGTCCCCTACTTTTACTCGTACCTTGGTATGTACACACCTTTCATTAAGAGATTGAACACTACCATGTCTGTGAACTTCCACATGAGTATTCAACTCACCCTTCAACCAAGCCGGAACTAATTTAATACCCGGTAATCGTCCCCACATAGAAACAAAAGGAATTCTATTTGTGACATTATGTGATGTGGTACAATACGCCCACACCATATCGGGAATGGTTTCCTTGACGTCATAGCGATTAGCTAAGGCTAGTTGTATGGTTCCCTTGAGAAGTCTAATGGCTCTCTCAGCTATCCCATTCCCTCTAGGATTATACAATGAGGTGTGAGAATGTTTAACTCCTTACGCCTGCAAAAAATGTACCATCTCATGCTATGTAAGCTGCATCCCATTATCCGTAATAAGAACAACCGGAGCCCCCTCTTTTTTAAAAATATCCTTCAAGACTGCAATCGTGCTTCTTATAGTGATATCCCTCAAAAATTCACTACCAATCACTTGGAGTGCATATCCACCACCACCATGGCAAATCTCATATCAGGCGACAATTTATTCAATGGTCCAACAAAATCCAGACAAACCGTGTGTCAAGGCTTTCCTGGGTCCTCTGAGTGTCCCCCACACTCTTCTCAAGAACCAACCTCTTCTCAAGAACCAACCTCTTCTCACTTGCTTTACACAATCCACAATTTTGTACCCATTCTCTGATTTGATTATCCATTCCCAGGCACCAAAACTTTTCCCTCCCTCTTCTGGTGGTCAAACCTTGCCCCAGATGCCCCTCATGTGCTAACTGAAAAATCCGGAACCTCAACCCTACCTTGGGAGTAAAACAATCACCCTTAATAATCACATCATCACTGCAAACAGACAACTCATCAAGCACCTTCAACTAAGGTCTCACTGGTAATGGAGGATTGCTCTCTCTTTCACCTTTCCATACTGTATTAATCTAACCACATCTTTCATGACCACATCCCCATCCATTTCGTCCCTCCATTGCACCATCTAAAAGGAACCAGTCCCACTATTCACTGCATCACGAACAGTGGCAACAGCACCCTCCTTGTCAGCACCTCTCACACCAACACCGTCAACCTCGTCCCAATCCAATGACAACCTCGACAAACAATCAGCCTGAACATTCTTCCAACCCTTCAAAAATTCAACGGTATAATTATACTCCTGAAGTCTGGCTGCTAGTCTAGCCAATCTAGCCGATCCCTTCCCCGCTCCTCCTGCAGACAGGATTTTCACCAGTGGTTTATGATCCGTCCGTATGACAAAAGGCAACACCCACAAATACACCCAAAAATATTCAGCACCCCATGCTGCTGCTAAAGCTTCGCGCTCAATGACTGAATAATTCCTTTCAGCCGGTGTTAGAGCACGAGAGGCAAACGCCACCGTCTTTTCTTCTCCATCATGATATTGTGAAAGAACTACACCCAAACCAGATGCACCGGCATCTACTGTGAGTTGCAGATTTCAAATTCTTATCAAATACTATTAAAATTCCAGCTCGACATATCTCCTTTTTAATGTTGTCAAAACAAAATTGTTGTTCCTCCTCCCACTCAAACCTACTGCCCTTATGCAACAATCTTTTTAAAATCTCTGGCTTCTCTGCAAATTTCTCCACAAACTTAGCATAGTACTCCACCAGCCCCATGAACGACCTCAATTGGTCCCTATCCCTCAGAACGGGAGCCTTGCTTATAGCATCTAACAAGGAGCGTTTAGGCCTAACAGATCCCATAGCAACTGTGTAGCCCAAATACTCTACTTGCTCAGTTAGAAAAACACATTTCTCCTGATTCAGTGTGAGACCAGACTCTTCCAATTTCTTTAACACCAACCTCAAAGTAACATTATGATCAGTTACTGTCTTTCCCATGACTAAGATGTCATCTTGAAAATAGATCACATCGTCTACACCCTCCAAGACCTTGGCCATTGCCCTTTGAAAAACACTAGCTGTGGAGGCCAATCCAAACGGTAAGTGTTTAAATTGAAAGGTCCCTTCTGTAGTGACGAAAGCTGTGAGTGATTTGGAGTCCTCATGCAAACTGATCTGATGATAGGCACTCCTCAAATCGAGTTTGGAAAAATACCTCATGTCTTTCACCAGAGTCAACAACTCGTTAATGTTGGGAAGAGGGAACATATCAACTACTATGTTCTGATTTACTGAACGCAAGTCAACACAGAATCTCAAATGTCCATCCGCCTTTTGAGTAATAACCACTGGTGAAATCCACTCCGAAGCCCCAATAGGCTCAATAACTCCTTCTTCCAACATCTTTCACAATAGACACTTTAGCTCAACACAAACAGACAAAGGCACTCTCCTCAATCTTTGTTGAGTAGGAATGGCATCGGTTTCACTCGCACTCTATGAATGTACCCCTGAGACATCCCAACTTTTTATCAAACACATCTCTCGCACCCGCTAACACGTCTTCCAGAGTGGGATCTTCTACAACTAACACCTGATTGGGGGCCCTAGGGTGTATCATAATATTCAGATCAAATTGATGCATCCACCCCAGAAATGCCGGTCCATCTGCTGAAACCTAAACCTTGCCCCTGACACACCTGGAACCATATTGGATGTCACCTTCCATGTACCCTAAAATGTCTATAAACTCACCCTGGTACTCATCCAGATTGATATCTTTAGGTAAAAGTTTAACACTCATCCAATGCCTCTTAGCAAGTTGTTCCGGAATAATAGTGTAAATGGATCCAGAGTTGATCATAAGTTCCACATTCTTCCCACACTCGGTAAAAGTAGCAGAAGGTCTAAACATTCTACCCCTATTCTCAGAGATGCCCGTAAACAAAGGTTTGTAATCGTCGTTCACTACAAGAATTCTGTCCTTACACATATCTTCAACTGTATCTCCGACCACCCCCACACTAGGATATTTGTTCCCTTTGCTAGGTTCTCTATAAACTCTTGCATAGTGGTCCTTTCGTCCACACCCCCTGCAAATCTTGTTACTCGCAAAACACTTCGTAGAATCTGAGTCATGAAAAATACTACCACATTGTGCACAGTATCTCTTATTTCTTAGTACTTGAGAACCTTGGTCCCCTTTGTTCCTAGACATTCCTGGAAATCCATACTCCTGCTTGCCCTTTCTTTTAAGTACACACTCTTCACTCTCAACACAGTCATCATGACCAGAACTAACTGAAGAAACATCAGTAGTCTTGTCCCGCCTGTTCAATTCTTTCATATACCGCTGCGATTCTTCGATTATCTTAGCCATTCCAATAGCCTCCATGGGATCCTTTGCTGCCCATAACCTCTCTTGTATTTTTTTGTCCTTGCATTGAACAATCAACTGGTCTCGGATAAGTTCCTATGTCATGTTACCAAAACGGCATTTAATAGAAAGTTCTCTCAGTCTGCTACAAATTCATCAATAGACTCATGTTCAGCTTGAGGTTGTGTGTAAAATTTGTACCAGGCCATAACCAAATTAACCTCTTTGGCAAATCTGTTCTCCATCCTCTTTACAGCTTCCTTGTAGACATCGTCCATTGATTGATCATTAGGCCCCATCGCTGCTGGTAAGTACTTAAAAACTCTTTTGCCCTCATTGACAAGAGCACTTAGTAAAATGGCCTTTTTCCTAGCTGGAGAAAAATGTTGCCCATCGAGAGCTATAATATATTTTTCACACATCTTTATCCAATCCTCCCAACAAATATCTGGTTGGCCAGCCTGTTGTAAAAAAGATGGGTGGTGTTATAGTGTTTCCCAATGCAGCCATGACAAAACACACAAAACAAACAAAAAAACACCAATAAGGAACAGTTCAATTTTTTATTTATTTTTTAAGCACTACGAAGAGTTAAAATCAACAAAGATGGCCGCTACTTCCTAAAGTGAGCAGCCTAGTCTTTTTCCCCCTCCAACGAGGAAGTGTTGACTATGACACGATGTCCGGTACAACTATTTTCACTTGAAAACGCGCACAAGCGCGTGCTCATATCCAGAGAAGAACTGCTGGCTGTAGACCACGCACAAGCACATGTGCGCAAGAAGCACACAAGCGCATGCACGCGCCAAGGAAAACTGCGAGAGGGTCCCATCACCTCCCGGGGTTCTGCCCAATTGCAAGTCTGGTGCGTACCTGCTTGAGAGGCACTCCTTTCCCACAGGAGCTGTGAGCAGGAGCACTGCGTCCACGAACCCACTTCAGAGCGACTCCTCTCCTTCAGAGTCTCTGAACGGGAGCGGTGCTGCTGCGTGCACGGCAACGGTCCCAAAAGACTGCACACACACTACCCTCACTCCGAAACGCTGCAAAGTACGAAGCAGCACTTGGACACAGCCGGAAAACCACAGCAACAAGTGCGGAGTACCCAAAGTAGCTCACACGTCCCCTCCAATCTCCAGGGAATGTTGCAGCAGCGCTCTGATATGGCCAGTAAGTAAGAAAGCAGAAACGACAGCCAGGTTGTGTGTACCCCTGGTCAAAGTAAATTTGTTGCCAAAATGCCATGAATAAAAATTCCAGGCATACAGCAATCTCCGTTTCCAAGTTTAATCAGGAGAAACACAACGTGGCGTCCAACCATTCCAGAGGTTCCAGATCAACTGCCTACTCTGGAATGGTGAACACTTTACATTCTAGATTATGTTCACATCACAACAGACTGCCACAGGCTAGATATTAATTTCATATTCCAGAGTGAACAAACTCACCTTTGGAAAACTATTTGGTGGCTCACATACTAGATTAAAGTATACTTCCATTCTCATGCATTTGTATTCCAGGGACGCAGGATACAGCAAAAACTCTTATTTATATTGTCAACCCACACATTCCATTTCAAGCTGTTGCAAAGTATGCCCCCTTAGCGTTATTAAGCATGGAGTGATATCATGTTTACATAGGCACAGAGTCCTGTGCCTTTGCTTAAGTCAAGAGGGCATACACAGAAATTAAATAGGACAATTACTGCATAGAAAACATAGTTATTTAATCTTGAAACAACCAGTTAAGTCTCAGGACAATCAGAGCCAGCATCAGTTGGAGTGTATTGTCACTTTCAGCAGAGACATTGTCCCTAAAATTCTCTGAAAACCCTGAGGCGTGATCTGAGCCACAGCTTAAGCCTATACACCAAACTAAAGATACCTCTTTTCGCAATTCTCTGGAAAGGGAACATGAACTATCTTTGTCTGTTAAAATTGTTGAGACCTGTATCTTTCTGAAGCAAAAAATATACAAAACTAATTAATATGACACAAGGGATGTGCTTGACTGCTGGTAATAACTTTAGGAAAGCTATGACAAACTCGGTTTGATAACCACTCCAGTTTTATGATTAAGATGTCACACTTGAGAAAACAGCCAGTACTTTTTGGTGGTAAAGTTCCCTAGGTTCTCTTGTATCACGCATATGCGTGGCAAGCTACACTTTTTTATCTTCAGCACTTAAAGCTCTACCCTAGGCACTGTAGGATTGGATGCTGTTTATAATTCCTGGAGCATGGTTGCTGCCAAATAAGGTAGCCCCAGTCGGTGATTCTCAGACTTACTTTGAAGGATGTTGCCTTTATCTGGCAAAAAAACTATGCCCATTTAATTCAGGAATAATTTTGGGTTATTTTTGGTCACACCATTGCCACGAATGCCTTAGTATCACTTTATTGAAAGTAAGCTAGCAGGCCTATGAAAGCTGAACTGTGAACATAGCCAAAATAAACAAGATTAACTCAGTTTTTTCTAATAAATGTTAACACATGATCTTCCCGTGGAGCACTTTGGATGCCTACAGGCTTTAATAGTTACATGACTTAAGTCACACAAAGGGAGTAGAAAATAGGGCCCCCCAATCGCGGAATACACTTTAAAAACCATTCCCCTTTTTTGGAGCTATGATTTGAAACAAAACGTGGAGTACACAAAAGATTCACACGCTTTTTTCAATTAGTAGATGTGAAACTAGTGCTTAATTTATAAAAGTGAAAAAAGTGCTAGTGTCCTCGTTCAGGGGACACTGCAGCTTTCACTGCCCATTGCCCCTGACTGCGCCACCAGTGACAGAACCAACACAACTATTAACCATCACACACCTACAAGTGTGACAAATCAGACTATTTCTGGCCATCAAAGCAACAAGAATGGCTTGGGCTGCAGGTATTTTAATGAATATTAAATTAATAAAACAACTATTCTGCTCATTTTTAAATTATACAGTGTCACCACGTGGCAGACTGTCATACGTGCCTGTGTTGGCAATTAATTGCCGAGCACTGGAAAACGGCAGCCCAAAATAAGTACTGTGTGACGCCAGAAAATTCAGGAGTAAGTCAGAAGTCAAGAGTGGTCACACTTATTCATGTAAAAATGTTTGTGAACTGGTACCAGAGTGTCTGTTACCTCATATCATCTGATTACATTATCTTGCCCCTCTCCTCCAATTTTAGATCGAGCGTAAGCATTCAACCTCGTTTATACTTTTAGTATACGTCTTACGGCTTCAAGTGATTTCATTTGTTGGTTGCAGTCATTGTTAACAGATTATTGTTTGCTATTGGTCAGTTCTGCCTTTTTCTCCCTCCTTTTTCTGTTTCAAAGCAGTGACCAACTGGTGTGTTATTCAACTTTGGTTTCTTTATCTGTTGCTGTGAAGGACTATTTCTGTTATTTCTTTAGTGCTCCCCTTTCACTGTGGGTGTTTTAGGCTGGTACCTGCCTGCGTTTTATTGCAGCATTCCATTCCTTCCACCTCCTCCCATGTTGCTGATATTTGTTTTAGCTTTATTCCAGTGCTGTCCTTACCTTTGGCTCCTAAAATAAGCTTATTTTACAAAAGAAACACCCGGTTGTTTAGCTTACTGCTCACAAAAGCCACTATATGCCCTTTCTGGTAGAATGTACCTAAACCTAGAAGCAATGATTAGAAACTTGCTTAGCCTCCCATCGCATCTGGAGTCTCTCTCTCCAGAGCCCTTCCCTGACAGTACTCATGACATTGCACACAGGGCATTGCTTATCTCCCTTATTGGGACCATAAATCTTCTCAGGCTTCTCTGCTCGTTGAAATGCGAGGCAAGAGTGCTTGCAAGACTTTTCATTCTGTTAAAATAAAAAGAAAATACTTTTCCAGCCTTATTTTCCAATTTCTGTTCAGATGTTTACACAATGTGAGGTAGTGCAGTCATCTTCTCGTCCCTCCTCAAGGGCTTCTGATTTCTGATGTCAGTCGCTTCCAGTGACCACCAAAACATGTCAGTAAAAGATGAAGTAATGAGACAGGGTTGGCCAGTTTATGTGGCAAGCAAAGTCCAGTTCTGAATTTACAAAGCCAATAGCTCTAACTCAGGAAAATGCTAGACTATTAAATTGCAAGTACTTGTTCATGAATGTAAACATTTCAGGAGGGAAGGCTGGCTATGCATGTACATGTTCAGACTCGTATGTTTCAAAGAATCCGAGCTTTGACCCCATTATTTAGCATTTTATGCATGGACATAGAGAGGAGCAGGCTCATGTTATGCCATCATAAAAAGGAGCACGGGCAGTGCAGTGTTTTACATTTAGTTTTTAACAGGAAGTGTAGTGTAGGGGTTAGACAGAGCCCAAAACTGTAATGGGTGTTTTTTGATAAAGAAGTGTTCAGGGCATACCCCATCATGTTAAGCTATAAAGCAACATATGAACGGAGAGGAAGTCTAAAGTATTTTCACAATGAAATTTCTGTATTTCGTGATGCACAAATATGCTTGTGTGCCCTTTGCAGCGAAATCGAATCACAGATTACTGTAAAATTCCAGAAACAATTGCTGTAGGATTGGCATATTGTTTATTACAGAAGCTGGTGAAAGAACAGAGGTTATCTTGAATGCACTTTCGGGATCCAGACACAGTGAGTAGGTGTGAGGTGGCAGTTTGCTGAATGGCACAGGGTAATTGACCTACAAAGAAATAGACAGAATGCCCACCAAGCATGTGCCTATTGAACACCACCAGGCTTATGATAGTCAGTGATATGTCTTAGAATGCAAGATGCCCAAGAAGATGTCCTAAACCTCTCTGTCCTTTATCTGGATGCCTGACTGGACATCATAGACATGTAAAAAGATATGGGCCCTGACACTGTATGCAAGGGGTGTATGTCAGACTATAGAACATAAAAATACTGTGCCAAAGTATTGTAGCCAGAATGTGACTTCTAAAATATTGTCATTAAGTGTAGACAGGTAATTGTAGATTTACTATACCCACCCCTGGAGCCTGGAATATAACTGGCTCTACCCCCACACCTCCACTGGAATTATCAGCATGTCGAGCAACATCCCCAGAACAGACCAATCTAATCCCTACCCAGTGGCATGTTGGGCCATCCCCCACATGCATATCTGACCACAAGCGGAGGAATTTTCATTTATAGCGCTGCCAACCCACTAGCACTAAATCTTTTGCTGACTGACTGCCAGTTAGGTAAATGAACAAAAATATACATTATTCCAGAAAAGTATAATAATTTTGTTTAGAGCGATTGGTTGGCTTAAGTTGTCTGAACTCTTGCAATATAAAGTAGATTTGGACTGGTACCTTCTGTAAGAAATACCAAGTCAGACAGCTTTATTAATCACACGAGAAATTATTTTGTTTCACATTTTCTGTGCACGTCCAAAATGGTACCTTTGTATCAGTCATAGTGTGACAGCAGCCAGATCTTAAGCTTGATTGATGGAGCCCCGCGAGTTCCAAAATTAAGATGCATTCAAGTCAAAACCCATTGGTTTAATTGGTTGGGTGAATTAAGTGCATTGAGCTTTGTGACTGGAATAAATGCTCCAGTTAACAACTTCCTGGCGATTACAGCATTGCTAGACTGGCGATGCCTACAGGTACCAACTAATCAAACTGGCACTGCCCGACTGATGGAAGCTGTGAAAAAAAAGCTTAGAAGTTAAGGTGACCATTCGTCTGTAATTTTCACACAATGTGAAATAACACTAATGTCTGTTGTCTGTGATAAAGAGTTCAATGGATAGCATTTGTCTGAAATGTTAGCCCTTGTGCTAAAATATATATGTTGCAATTTAAATGCCTGCTGATAGAATGTCTCCCGTGCTGTGATTCCGAGGGAGGGCAGATACATAAACAAGAATCAAGCCTTCTCACCAGGGTGCCAGCTACCTAAAAAATAATTCAGATCTGTGCAGTTGGTTAATATAAAAGATGCTTGGAAGCCAGTAGAGGCCTTAATTTATGGGGACAGTTAAACTTTCTGAAGGCAAAGATTTATTGTTTTTGAGAGGTATTGTAGGGGGTGTTCCAAGCTGAGTTGTAGAGTGTGTGCTTTCAATAGGCAGTTGTGAAACTGTTTGCGCTAGATGCAATCTCCATATTACTTAAATGTTCACTTTGAAAATACTTTTCTTGATTTTAACCTAAACTTAGGTCCACATTGTGCGGTAGCCTATCTTATTCTGTGTGCAATGCAAATTTAAAATAACGACTTATACATTGACAGTGCTTTCTATGATGAGCTGGGACCGCCTAGTATTAAGAAAACATATAACTATTCCCTGTTTAACCAAACAGAATTCAGTTCAATGGGCTTCTGGTTGCACACACAAACATCTGCAGTGATCACATTAACCAACAGAGGTTTCATAACATAAAATAGTGTTTCTGCCACTGCTTTTTTCAAACTTGCATTTACTTTTCATTTTATGTGCAGTTACCTGATGGTGACAGATCATAAATAGTCACAGAATATTTTGTTCTTTTTAGCTACGCCCTTGATTCCGCCTCCAGGCTCTCTGATCACAACCCCATTGCACTCAAGATCACATCTCCATACGTTTTGAAATGCCCTTCAGCCATTGAGAAAGCCAGTGATGTTAGCATATGTTGTCCTGCAGTCCATCACCATCAAAATGTACTTTTTCTTTTAGACATTGTGTCAAATTAACCTGTGGTCCGTATTTACGTAACACAGTGTACTTACCATTCATCTAACAGAATTGTTCAAAAACATTGTCCTCTGGTGATAAAGGGGATTTAGAAAAAGAAAGTGATCTAGTCAGTTGCTTAATTGCACTATGTGTGGCCAGAAAACCTAGGTTCAAATCCTGGCTCACCCGCATGACTAAATTGTGTGATTTAAGTCAAATCAATTTACTTCATGGGTCTGGTTTACTTGATAGTGATATTTGAGAACACATTCAAGTAATATGGTTCAAGATGGATCCTGTGTATAAGCCTCTCTTGTATATGCTTCAAAAGCCTGTAATGTTCCTCCATCCATAAAAATAATATTGGGATACCTGACAATTCATATGCATTGTTCACTCATGGGTTTGTCAATGTTCTGATGTTCATGTTTAGAAACTTCCAATACAAATAATTGTCAATGCAATGTTGTAATCTAATATACTACATTGAATCACTTCCATGTGTTAACCCCTTACTACATTTTAGAGTCTTTATTATGCTATTATATTTTGTTTGTTGTGTTATTTGTATACCAAATATTCTGAAGGGTCTATATGCTTTTTCTCACTTAGGGATGGGCCAGACCCCTGCTTCAGGATTAGCTCAATTGCAAAGCAATTTTAAGACATGGACAAAGTGGGCAATTGGCCAGGGCTCTCCACAAGCACTACCAATGGACCATCACACCGGCAGAGTTTGCCAAGGTGGGTCGGTCCTGCTTATTCAACCATTTGACGGTGCCTCTTCTGTTTCTGACCTCTCTGCTAAGACTACTTTGCAGGTATGCAAAACTTTCCAGCACTCATGGAGGGCCTATCTGATTGTTCTACTCTTTCTTATTTATCCAGTTCTTAGCAATGCTCCTTTGAATCAGTTGCTGTGGATCTCTCACCTGATCTTGACTTCGTCCTCCTATTTAATTCTCTTTCTCGTGGTCAGGCTCCCACTTCTGAGATAAATATAGAGTCCCTGACCCACACTTTAATGCATCAGGTGGGCGTTCTTGGTGCTATGAGACTATAGACAAGTTGTGGATACCTTGCAGCCTGACATTTGGTGTGAGACTGTCACCCATACCATCTGCTCTGCCTCATTATTTTTTTAAGTTTGACGTCTAGTGGAGGGTCAGGTGAGCCAGATGTGTTTGTTCAACTTTCCTAAACTAGCAGAAGGTGAAAAGTCACTTACCTTAATGTTTCCAAACTGTTTGCCACGCATATTAAAAATGTTTAGAAACATAATCAAAATGTTGTTGTTGCTTTCCCTCCAAGAAAGATAGGAGAGATGCCCTTGATACTGTGCTTAAGGGCATCAGTTACTACTGAACAAGGTCATAATGTGCCATCTGAATGTAGCATAACTAGAAGCAATCTCATACACAGCACAGTGAATAAGTAGTGCAATATAAAAAATAGTAAATAAATGCATTGATAAACCAGTGGGTTGTGGCCGCTCTTCTTTTTGTCCTGAATTTTGACCGTTTGTCCTGAATTTCTGTCCTGAACTTTGATCCATTGTTCTGAATTCTTTACAGTCCCATTCTAAATGTGCCTCCATGCCAAGTGGTCACCCTATCAGAAGTGTCATGGACTGCTCCCTGAAAGCTAGTGGTCAGGGATCAGAACCAAAGCACACACCAATTCCACTTCTTTTCCAAATACAATTTTTTTAATTGCAAATGTATCTTACATTGATTAAAATCAATTATTTTGGCAGTGTAAACTAGCTGTCCTGGACATTTCTGATTTGGTTACTCTTTTATGACCCAATCATTTGCATTAAGAACTTTTATTTTCCTGGTATTTTTATTTTTTGAGTTTTAAATGCTGTTCTAGGCGATATGCATAAACTGGTGTGTAGAATCAAAATAACATGACGTGAATGTCCGGAGTGTGTGGAAATAATGATTCTAACAGGAAGGTCTAGTTGGGTACTAGAGGATGTTTGGCATCCATTTACATTACAACAATGGCATAACGCAAAATGATATGGCTCAGGGGTTCCTATATTTCACAGATATTCATTGGCCCTGGGCTGAATTTGGTACCTGTGAAAGTTTGGAGGCCCCTGAAGGGTTGGTTGGGTGCCCCTCTGCACCTCGGGGCTACAGGGTCCTTCTTTGTGCTGTGGCTTTACAATATGCAGCACAGGAATATCCTGGCATAGGAGTGTTTAACAGTGGATGGAGGAATACCAGGCAAACAGCTCCTGGGCCAACTGTGGTCATTTGAGAGTATGAAAATTATTTCTCTTGTTGTGTTTTTTTAAACTTTGCCCATTTCAAAACTAGCATTCAAAATAAAAATCCATGGAACTGTAAGGTACCCCACTGCTTAGGTAGTAATTGGTGTTCTGATAAGGAATTCGCTTTTTATGCTAGCTCAGGCTCCCTCTAATGTCACTACTCAACTGTAATAGATGAATACAGCAGAGTAATAATGTCACATCTTGGATGTCATAATGAAATGATCTGGTGGTAACCTCTATGATTGAAAAATTATGGAGTTTGACCGCAAATTGGCTTTTTGGTATGTGTGAATTCTATTTTGCGCATTTCCGACTTGCAGAATTGGTTTTGCTATCTCTCCTGAATCATATTTAGAAGAGATGTAAAAGGGGTGTCTTCTCCTAATTGCACATTGAAATTGTATCACAATTGTAGTCACAAACTATTCGCCAGTTACCAACACCTAAAAGGAGGTGGTAACTGATTATTTTGAGACATTTCTCCTTTCAGATTGCTCTCAGCTTGATTGCTTTCCCAATATTTTGCTTAGCAGGAAACTTTTTTAAAGGCAGCACTGGTTACTTTAAGGGACACACGGTGCTTTAAAAAATATATATTCCTTTTTGGAAGCAAGTGCAGAGACTGAGGTTTTATGTCCCTTGCAGGTCTCCATTGCTACAGAGCCAGCCAATCACAGGGGGTTGCAAATTGAAATCTGCTCAGTAACTAGAGGTTAGGTATGTTGTTTTACAACCCACTGCAATCAGACAAATTGCAAAGTAACCTATTAGTACATATATCACATCTCAAATTGCATTCCCATTTGCAAACCAGTTAAGGGTGCCAATTGCACATATGGGGTTTGCAAATGAGAATGATACATCAGGTCCGAAAATACATAAGAACCCATTACATCAAACATGCCATGTCTCAATAATAAACATCAAACAATATCAAACATCAAAATCCAAATAAAACATCGAAAAAGCACAAAATATACATCACTGATAATCGTTAAATGACTGTTATTCTTACTGCTGTTGTGGATTATGCTTAGTCTACCAAAACACAAACACCACCAACCTCAAGTGTCCTTTAACCATACTCACTCTCAAAATCTGTCCCATCCATGCACTTTTAGAATGTCTGATCTTCCTTCCCGTACTTGACCAACTTTTTCTTATTCTACTCCTTTCCTGCTTGCATTTCAGTTGCATTTCTCATAATGAACCTTAAGAAGTCTTGCAAATGTCTCCAACACTTTTTTTAACTACATATGGAAATTTAATATTAACCCAGTCAGAATTTGCAAATGTTTTTTCTGGTACATTTACCTTACAATGTCCCCACTTATTATTATTATCCTTGTACTTCCTCACCAGAATCACACCATGGCTGAACTTCATTCATGGTTGGTTTATTCAAGCTGGATAGAACTTAGAACAAGAATTTCCCTCCAGCAACACACAGTAACTCTCATCTCAGTGCACGGAGAGGCGCTTATGTCTTCCAGAAAATGTGTTGCATCATGCTGGTATAAAGCAAATGACTCACCAGCATTGATTGCAAATAATCTTTCATGTTGGATTGTGGGTGACACATTAATGTTCTCATATATTTGCAGATATTCTCTGTTAGACCTGTTTGCTCTTGGCGTGGTTTCCCTGTCTTTTTGCTTCTGACCTCCTCTCTTTGATCCTGGGTTGGATTTAGGTTTAGCTCGCTTTAGGACTCTGGGCACTCTACCCTGCTGACCAGTGCTAGAGTGCAAGTGCTCTTTGTCTAAATTGTTTTAGTGATTGGTTTATCCATGATTGGCATATTGGATTTACAAGTAAGTTCCTAGTGTAGTGCACCATGTATGTCCAGGGCCTGTAAAACAAATGCTACTAGTGGGATTGCAGCACTGGCTGTGCAGTCCACAGGAGTACCCCTATAAACATGTCTCAGACCTGCCACTGCAGTATCTGTGTGGCCAGTTCTAAACTGCCACTTTGACCTGGCAAGTGCCCCACTTGCCAAGCCTAAACCTCCACTTTTATTTAATTAAAATTACCCTTAAAATACACCCAAGGCAGCCCCATGGGCAGGGTGCAGTGTATCTAAAAGGTAGGGTGGTTTTCCCTATTGCAAGACCTATCTCTCCCATACTGTAGCATGGGGATTGCCTTGAAATATCTTTTAAGTATCATTTCCCATTGGGACCAGATAAAGATATGTAGTTTAGGGTCTCTGAACTCACAATTTAGAAATACATATGTTGGTGAAGATTGTTTTTGAATTATAGGTTTGAGAAGGGCACTTTTAGCAAATGGGCATGTTCTTGCTTACCCATTTTGTGCCTCGGCCTGTCTGAGGAATACACATTTGGTTCAGTATGGCAGTTGGGCTGTTTTTGAATTCACTCTAGACAGTCACACAAAGGGAGCTGAGGTGTGCCCTACATTTCCTGATTGGTCTTCCTGAGCTAGAGTGGTGGGATGAGCTGGCACTTGCACCTGCATAAGACTGTGCGTGTCCTCACACAAAGTAGTGTCCACCCCCCTGGAGTGCGCCTGGGACCAGGGTGGGGAAAGGCAGGGTCTTGTGCACTACAAAGACTTCTCTTTGAAGTTTTTCTACTTCAAAGACCGAAATGGGTATAAGTACTGGACCTCTGACACCACATAGTTAGAATACTTCTGGACTGAGGATATGCTGCCAAGAAGATGAGCTGGATGCTGTAGAAGGGAGTGCCACTTTGCCTGTTGCTTCGTTGTGCTGGCCTGCTGCTTGCTGCTTCTGTCCTCGGAGTGAAACAACTGGATTTTGCTTTCTACATTGTGCTTTTCAAGGTTCTCCAAGTACTTGAACTGAGCTTGCCTCCTGTTAAGAAGTCTCAGGGCCATCAAAGACTTCACCTGCCAGTGCCTGCACTCTCTTGCTGAGAGTCCTGACTTGCCAATTGGTGCCAAATCCAGTTCCTGGGCCTTGGACGAGAGCTCTGATGCAACCAAGAAGAAACCAAACACATCGACTCCAGAGTGACATAAGAACTGGTGCCGCTGTCTGACTCAAAGTCGCCGCCTGCTCTGGAGCAGTGGTGCCCACTGAGTGCAACGACCATGACCTACAACACAAGCCCAGATCCGCTGCGGCACCTCTAAAGTCCTGCCAAAGCTTGAGTTCCAAGCGCTGTGTCACCGAAGTCTGTAACACCCAAATCCGCCGCAGCACCTGTGGCCCCGTGGTGTGAATGCAACACTGCAAAGTGGACACTTTGCATCTTGATCTGCTGGATTCATCCACCCTGCTTTGTCGTAAGGAACCGTCACCTCACCAGCAACACTGCATCACCCCCCATGCCTAATAGTAAGGAACCGACGCCTCACCTCCCCGGTAGCAGTAAGGAACCAACACCGCACATGCTCCAGCGATGCCTCACCTTCCCAACTTTGTGCAACATCATTTTTTACTCCTCGTTTTTCAAGGTACTATACCTAGGGTCCGTGCACCTCAATGACTGGCCCACACTCCCCTGCGAGTGGCGTTGGACTGTTGGGGACAACTCTGTCAAGATGCTGTGATAGCCCCAGTTGGGGTTTCTGTGTTTCGTTTTTTTCTGGACAAATAGATTACACATTGCTTCTGAGATAAGCCTGACTGCTTGTGCTAAGCTACCAAGGGAGTGAGCATGTCTTAGCTGTGTGACTCCCCTACCCTGACTAGAGTTAGGGTCCCTACTTGGACATAGTGCAAAACACTGCCAACTGGAAACCCATTTTCTAGCATTCTCTAATATTTTTCCATATCATTAGCACACCCTTGTTGGTAACTCAATCTTCTGAATACCCAAATCACAAGGATCAATGACAAAATTCCACTCAATATAGTCAGAAGGATGCTTACCCAACTCTTTCCCTTTTAATCTACACTCTTGAAATATACAAGATTTTATTGTGTGTTCAACCTCTTAGAACTTTACGGTCAAAGTGAAAAAATAACAGAAATGGAGAAGAAAATGCAAATATGCAAGGAACATATGGACATATGTAGTCATGTCTATCAAAAATCATTGCAGAGTAATTTAAAACATCCCACAACAGCTATTAATCCAAGTGGTTACTCTTATGTTTCTCTGCAGTGTAGAGAATGGTCATGATGTTCTTTAAGGCTGATTGTTGTGCTGTACAAGATGTCTTTTATTTCCTCAGGAAAAATGGAAGCCCACTATCCCCGCAACCAACAAAGAGGCAGTATGGAGAACTTGTGGAGCACCAGTCCCCTATGTTTGTCCTATAGACCTTTCCTATGCCTCATGGGCTTATTGCTTCTGGAGCTGTCTCGAAGAGCAACATCTTGTTAAGGTCACCTCTAGGATCTCGCCTGGATGGTTTCTGAACATTGGTAACTATAAAAGTCTGGCCTGGGCATTCTGGATTATACTGCCCTAGACCTTAACTTTTAGGAACCAGGGATCCTTTTGGATTGCTATTGTAGGTGTTCTGCTCTCACAAGCCCTTCTTTATTCTCTGTATGGGTCTGCTTGAAATCTGTACCTTATACATGGGCTGCCTGCTGAAATGGTGGCTGTCTTTTTCCAAGGATTCCACACACTCAGGCTGGACTCCTTTCCCGAGGGGTGTCTGTCTAAAGGTAGTCGGGATGTCTGATTCTGTCTCTCGTGATACTGCCGGTCACATCATGGTTGTCTCTACCTTATTCCTACATGGAAGGCTTAAACATGAGGTCTGCAAGACTCCAAGACTGCCCCATGAAGCATCCACAGAAGACACAAAGGCTTCAAATGTGATGGAAGAAGCTAATTTTTTGGTCCAGCGCCATTACCATCGCCCCCTTCAATGCCGCGCAGCATGTGAACTCCACTCACAGTATAACAGCCATTCACCTGATGAGAAAACCCAGTGCACACAGACAGCCGGGGTTACAGTATGTGGAATATATTTGCACTCATTCCACTTAGAATGGTTCGTGCATTAAGTAAGTGTGCTAAGAAGATGCAAACATGTAAACCACCACAAACAATGGCCCGTATTTATACTCCGTTTGCGCCGAATTAGCGTCGTTTTTTTCGACGCAAATTCGGCGCAAAACTAACGCCATATTTATACTTTGGCGTTAGACGCGTCTAGTGCCAAAGTATGGGCAAATAGAGTCATTTTTTTTGCGTGAACGCCTTCCTTGCGTTAATGAGATGCAAGGAAGGCGTTCCCGTCTAAAAAAATGACGGCGACGCAAATGCGTCGTATTTATACTCCCGGGCAAAAATCACGCCCGGGAGTTGGCGGGTCAAAAAAACCCGCATTTGCGCCACTATTTAACGCCTGGGTCAGGGTAGGCGTTAAGGGGCCTGTGGGCTCAAAATGAGCCCACAGGTGCCCTCCCCTGCCCTCAGGGACCCCCCCTGCCACCCCTGCCCACCCCAGGAGGACACCCAAGGATGGAGGGACCCACCCCAGGGACATTCAGGTAAGTTCAGGTAAGTATAATTTTTTATATTTTTTAATTTTTTTTGGTGGCATAGGGGGGCCTTATTTGTGCCCCCCTACATGCCACTATGCCCAATGACCATGCCCAGGGGACATAAGTCCCCTGGGCATGGCCATTGGGCAAGGGGGCATGACTCCTGTCTTTACTAAGACAGGAGTCATTTAAATGGCGTCTGGGCGTCAAAAAAAATGGCGCAAATCGGGTTGAGGCGATTTTTTTGCCTCAACCTGACTTGCCCCATTTTAAGACGCCCTAACGCCATTTTCCCCCTACGCCGGCACTGCCTGGTCTACGTGGTTTTTTTCCACGCACACCAGGCAGCGCCGGTCTGCTAGCGCCGGCTAACGCCATTCCATAAATACGGCGCCCGCATGGCGCTTCAGAATGGCGTTAGACGGCGCTAAATTTTTTTACGCTAAACTGCGTTAGCGCAGTTTAGCGTCAAAACGTATAAATATGGGCCAATGTGTTTAAGAAAATCAGAGGAGTCGCGCTGTCACGAAGATTGAGAAAACCAGTGTGGACGAGCTGCCTTGTAAAGGCTCGCTGATTCCAGATCTGCCCGAAGGGGCACCGAAAACTGCACATTTAAGTTAAAAAATATATTGAAAACGTGCTGATTTTGTGATAGTTGTGCATGGACGTCGAGCTTCCGAAATTCAAGATATAGCAAAAGTGTTATCAAGCATATCCCTGGTGGAATTACACCGTTAACTTCTGTCCTGTGCTGTTGTGTGGCGCCACAACGAGAATTACGCAGACACCGGAAATGAGGGTAGAACTGGATTTAGAACAAGAGTCCAGTTCCTTATTATTAACACGGTCCATGACACATCTGCCATATGACCTGGCTGACATGGGATCACCCTTTCTGAAAGTGGACTGCCCTTTGCAGATGTTCTTATAACCACGCATTTTAACAGCCTCCTGTTTGTTGCTGAAGAGACTAGAGGTTGAAATTACTGAAAATAAACATGACTTTAAGAGCCATGTACTTCACCTTCCTGCTGCTGGCCCTGACATCAGGGGTAACAAGGGAAGAGTAGGTTGTAACAATGGACAAGCAGAGCTGCCTCGTCAATCCTTAAGTAGCGTCTTTGAGTTTCCGCCATTGAGTCACTGCGATACCTTAGCCGTGATATTTGTAAGATGCTTTCCCTCAGTCGGAGCGTTACCTGATATCTGCGTCGATATCAAGCACAGCTGCTCTCACTTCTTTCTTCAGTCTCTCTCTTTCCCTTTTCTTCCATCTTATTCCTTCCATTGTTTTTCCTGTTGCTCTTCACTACCAGCTTGTTCGATTGCTGTTCCCTTTCTGGCCGGTTCATGGCAGTATTGGTTTACTTTTATTGCTTGTGAGTGACTTGAAAGACAAGAAATGGGGATCGTGTGTGCAGTATTTAAATAATAGTGTCTAGAGAGGAGTCACAGAGTTCATGCTAGCAGACAAGTGCCCTCATAGAAGACTGCACCTTGGCACCGAGTTCATATGTATCTAATGCCAACTTGTCGCACTGGCCCAGTTTCTAGGGCAGCAAAATGTCGATTAACAGACTCCAGAGCGTCTGAAGTGAAAAAACACACCAGATTGAAGTGTTAAGATCCAGAGTCTGTGATGGAATCCAAGGCCCACACTTCACTCAAAATGTCAGATCAATAATGAACGATTGGAGAAATGGGGAGCACACCAGAAGAAAGAAAGAGGCGTGATATCCATAAGGGTAAGCACCATGCAGGCCACAAATCACTCCGCTTCGCATAGGGTGCCTGGAAGCGCAGTACTATTAAATGTAGTTGGCTATATGGGAGCTGGTAGGTATGGTGTGTGAGGTTCAAAGGCAGTCTTCAGAAACGGTGCATAGAACTTGTTTGGCTATAGGTACTGAGTTTATTTGGAAAGTAAGAGATGGTATTTCACATCATGTCATTTTGAAGAGCCCACTGTCATCCGGGAAGGTATTCTACGGTGTGAATCAAACCAAACCTAGGGCCTAGTGGGACTTCTCCAAAAGCTTGGGCTTCAGCTTCGTGCAGGACACAAGAAGTGAGGAGGATGCTCTCATGTGTAGCAACAGGTCATTCCACTCTTTAGGAACAATGTATGAGAAGGCTCGATCACCAGATTTGGTTTTCCGTATGCATGGGATGTGTGCAAATAGGATTCCAGACGAGTAGAAGTATCTGGAAGGTGTGTGAAAGCAGATGTGTCTATTGAGGTATGGTGGGATAGTGCACTGTAGTGCCTTGAAAGTGAGGAGTTTGAATTGTGCTCATTTGTGTAGGAGAAGTCAGTGGGGCTCTTTCAAGTATGGTCTGATGTGAATGTGGCATGGGAGATTGAGAGTGATTCTGGACACTGAGTTCTGAATGGTCTGCAGCCTTCTGGTGAGATTTTTGTTGGTCCCGGCATAGAGGGTGTTCCCATAGTCCAGCTTGCTTGTGACAAGAATGTGTGCAATGGTTTTTCCAGGTGCTGATTGGGAGCCATTTGAAAACCTTCCTCAGCATTTTCAGGGTATGAAAGCATGAGGTGGTGATGGCGTTGATTTAGGCAGTTTGTAGAGTTTTTTCATCAATAATGATCCTGAGGTTCTAGACATTGGTGTTGGGGGTGGGATATTGGTCCTAGCTCTGTTGACTGGCAGGTGGAGTCCCATGCGGAAGTGCTCCTACTGAAGATCATGATTTGGTTCTTTTCAGTGTTCAGCTTCAGATAGTTGGTCTTCATCCAATAGGGGACTTCAGTCATCCAGATATTAAACTTGATCCAGGTACTGGGCGTCATGTCTGTGACGTGATAATGAGTTGCATGTCTTCTGCGTAGGAGAGGGCTTTGATGTCATGGGAGCTGACAATGGTGGCATGAGGGATCAAGTATGCGTTGAAAAGGGTCGGGCTCAGGAAGTATCCTTGTGGAACACAGCAGAAGACATTGTGGGTGTATGGGGTGTACATTGCCAGGCTGACTGACTGGGTCCTTCAAGTCATGAAGGAGTAGATCCATTGGAATGCATGTCCTTGCATAAGGATGAGGTGGAAGACCATGTCAAATGCTGTAGAGAGGTCCACGAAGATGAGGGCCACTATATCTCCTACATCCATAGTCATGTGGATGTCATCCATGGGGGTGATGAGTGATGTTTCTGTGCTGGGGTTAGGTTAGAAACCAGAATGAGTGGTGTTGAGGAGTTGGTAGTTGCTGAGTTATTCGGTAAGGCATCTGTTATTAATTTTCCCTAAGACCTTGCCAGAGAATGGTAGCAGGGAGATTGGTTTGTAGTTGGTGAACACTGAAGCTGTCCCATTCCTTTGGAAGTTCGATGTGCTACGTACTTGGCTTTAAAAGGTGACATGTCTTGCCACCTGCAAACAGTGTACGGAGATGAGAGCTGGCATGTGAGGCTGTATTGGGAGACTAACGGGCTGTGTTTCAGCTGCATTCTAAAATCTCTGTAATTTACATAGTTTAAAGAGGGCTCAAGGTACAGTCCGTTAAAATAGTCGAGGTGGGAAAGCATTAATGCTCATGATCACCATGCACTTAGACACTCTTGGGCCCTTATTACAAATGGCCTGGTTTTATGAGTGGTAATTGAGATAAAAACTGTCATTAATGCGTGCTGAATGCATTGCATGCAATAATTATCATCTATTAGAAGTCTTGCCCTTAAAACTGGGCAAAGCAGGAGGATTTTGGTGCTTACCTTGCCAAAATCTGAATGTCCTGGTGCTTGCCAGGCATTTTTCCCAATAAACAGGGCAGACATGAACTCCTATTTGGGGGATGCACTTTTGATTGCAACATGTGTGTACTGTGTGACATTTAAAAAATACAAACCCTATTAGTCTGTTACGTTCAGTAACAGCCACTACTGCACATATTGAAAGTTATCTGAAGGATGTCTTTGGAATACTTCACTGTGCCCACGTACATCTTTCTGCATTGAGTGTATAGGACTGACACAAGCCCCTGATGGTTTGGCAGGAATTCGAGGCTGCAGTTTAACAGCTGTTGTAACAAGAACCCCTTTTATTGTGGGAATGTGGAATCTCAATTCCTCATTTGAATATTTTGGCTACAACCAGAGCCATCCTCTCAGTTCAAAAATCTTTAGAAACAGGCATAACAATCCTATTTAATTTACGTGTAAGGCAGGGAGACAGTCCCTGAGTTGTATATTATGTGTAAATGCATAGAAGAATGCCATAAATTACGTGTACTGATAAAATACATAAAAAACCTTAATCCAATGTTCGCATGTATTGTGTGTGAACATTGGAAAGCAGTCCCTCAATTAGACATTGTGTGCAAAAACAGAGAAGCAATACTTCAATTGTATAATCTATGCCAATGCAATATTTTATTCTATGTAAATGAAATCCTTCAATTAAATATTTGTGTGATTGAAGGTGCAATTCTATCAGCCCAATTGCCCCTATCAATGCAGAAATAGTCTGTGTACGTGCAAGAAGGAAATTGTGTAAACTCTTTTTGGCAGGTTGTGGGGCTATCTGAGGTTACTCTTCGTGTAGTTCAGTTTATTATTCGTAATGTGCAAAGAATGTCAGTTGTTCAGCTTCAAAGCACAACAAGCAATAACACACGAAAAGAGTAATCAGGTGGATTAGCAAAACCATGGCCACGAGGTATAGTAGCAGGAAAGGGTGTGCATTATTTACACATGGGTGAAGAAGAAAGCATACTTATAGAAGAAAGAAACCTGTTTAGAGGGAGGTCAAATAAACACAGGAACACACATAGTGAGAGAGATAACAAAGAGAGTTTTGAGGTCCACGGCTATTAGTCCAGGTCAGTAGCTAGGAGTTGTCATTCGTACCTGTAGCACAATGCTGAGGTAGCCAAACAAGACCTCGGATGTTAATGGGCTCGACTTAGATAACCACCCTTGAACATCAGTTAGGCCACTCTGCAAAGCTGCACCCCCCACCACAATCAAAGGTGGGCTATTGTATTTGGAGGGCAGCGTCTTCACACGAGGGTCTGGAACCATGCAAGTGGGAGGTAAGTGATGGATTCCATGTTAGGCCGTCAGGTTACAGTAACAGCAGGTAGGCCTTGCTTGGACTCCATTCTCCCTCAGTCTGTAATCCTGTCCCAGGCTTCACCCAGCACACAGACACCAGCGTTCCATGCACCATCACATTCATTCTCTTAGTACACACACTCAACATTCTACGCCACGCAGTCCCAAGCCATGCATACCCAGACACATCTCAGCACTACACCTTCTGCTGTCCTTACACACACAGAACAAACCAGACTTGCTACGTCACTACATCATCCCCGTTCCTTACACACAGATCAAACATCCAACCAACGCAACAGTGAGAAGTCAAGCGCACACTTCCCCAGGCAGTGCACAAAAGGCCACAAGGACAATTCACTCTATCACACCCTCCCCGGACACACAAAACTGCAGCCTCACCTTCCAAGTACTAGATGGGAGAAAGCACCACAATCTGCAATCAGCATCCCGCTGAAAGCTGCACAAACATCAGACACAAAGTCTCCCACACGTGATGCCAACCTCGAATATGCGCCGACTAACACCCTGAAAACACACCATTCAAAGGGCAGTTTAGTCCCGTCAAGCCACCCAAAAACCAGGTCATGTCAGTCCATCGGACTAGCGCTTTGAGGTGCCAAGATAGGGGAGCTTCCCCATGCACCCTCGCGTGACAGGGTTCTACTCCTCACCAACTTCCACGGGTACTCCTCAACCCTCCTCATGCAAAAGGGTATTATTCTTCCCAAATCTTGCAACACCTGCAGCAGGGGTACTGTGCTTCCCCTCCTATTACACACCGCATCCCATGTGCCCTATAAGCAGATACTGCTAACACTGTGCAACACACCTTGAGGCACGGTTCTCCCTTCCCCCCTTCCCCATTTCTGCACACAATAATCCACACAATCACTATGTAAATCTACAACACACCGTTGGTAACTAAATACAATTTCTCCAATATATCTTCCCGACTCCACTCGTAAAATATGATGTGCAGCTTCACACCATGTAAGTCTAACTCCTAACATACCGTCATTGCCCATAAAACTGCAAGGATGACCAAGTGTGTCAAGAGCATGACATTAAAAATCATTGTCTCCCCTTAAGTATGAAAATCCTATATTATCACATAATAACTTTGTAGACATTCTTAGCTCTATCTTTTTTATACATATCGGTAATGTTAAAGTTAATTTCAGATAACTGCACGACACCATTCAAAAATGACATTTTCCAACAGATTAAAAGCATCCAATGAGAAGACCAATCCTTCACTTGACCTTCCTACATAAGATTTCAGGAAAACTTGCCATTACTTTACATTTCCAAAAGTAAGCTAAAAGCGATATTCCGCAGTCCCTCTTTGTCAGTACGCCACCTTCCATGTCCGTGATACTGCTCAAGGACTCTGCTTTTAAAGCCCACCCTCGACTTCTGCCATGATACTGGGAGAAACAACTTTGGAACAGAGATTCTTTTTTATTTTTCATGGGTACTGCGTGTCCACCTCCTGCAACTCCAAGCCGCCCACTTCGGTGTGCCAGGTTTTCAACATTCCCGCGCAGCCTGTCATGCACCTCAAACTCAGCATTCACAGGAGCTGGACCGGCTCCATTTTAAGGACAGGGCTGAAGCATGCTGGGGCATCCACACTCATTACAATGCTGATATAGAGAGTTCGAGCCTCCCGCCACGGGGTGGCGACAGAGCTCATGAGAGCGCGAAGCTGATAATCACACAGGCCCATATTTATACTTTTTGACGCTAAACTGCGCTAACGCAGTTTAGCGTCAAAAAATGTTGCGCCGTCTAACGCCATTCTGAAGCGCCATGCGGGCGCCGTATTTATGGAATGGCGTTAGACGGCGCAATCAGACCGGCGCTGCCTGGTGTGCGTGGAAAAAAACCACGTAGACCAGGCAGCGCCGGCGTTGTGAAAAAATGACGTTAGGGCGTCTTAAAATGGCGCAAGTCAGGTTGACGCTAAAAAATCGTCTTAACCCGATTTGCGCCATTTTTTCGACGCCCAGACGCCATTTCATGACTCCTGTCTTAGTAAAGACAGGAGTCATGCCCCCTTGCCCAATGGCCATGCCCAGGGGACTTGTGTCCCCTGGGCATGGTCATTGGGCATAGTGGCATGTAGGGGGGCACAAATAAGGCCCCCCTATGCCACAAAAAAAATCAAAAAATTAAAAAAAATTATACTTACCTGAACTTACCTGTACTTCACTGGGATGGGTCCCTCCATCCTTGGGTGTCCTCCTGGGGTGGGCAGGGGTGGCAGGGGGGGTCCCTGGGGGCAGGGGAGGGCACCTGTGGGCTCATTCTGAGCCCACAGGTCCCTTAACGCCTACCCTGACCCAGGCGTTAAATTCAGGCGCAAATGCGGGTTTTTTTGACCCGCCACCTCCCGGGCGTGATTTTTGCCCGGGAGTATAAATACGACGCATTTGCGTCGCCGTCATTTTTTTAGACGGGAACGCCTTCCTTGCATCTCATTAACGCAAGGAAGGCGTTCATGCTAAAAAATGACGCTCTTTCTTCATACTTTGGCGCTAGACGCGTCTAACGCCAAAGTATAAATATGGCGTTAGTTTTGCGCCGAATTTTCGTCGAAAAAAACGACGCAAATTCGGCGCAAACGGAGTATAAATACGGGCCACAGTCTCTCCGAAAGGTACGCAACACCAAAAGATGAAGCCATAGCCATCGCGATTGTCGTAATAAACTAGCTCTGCGTTTTTCTCCTTTCCTTTGTCTAGCTACCTAAATGACCTCGCCGCGGCTGTATACCTAAACTTCAGTTCTGAGAGCATTCTTCACATAAAGAAGCACGGCACTTCTGTTATTTGCTCACAGCGTTACACACTTGCAGAATATTATCACTATCTCATATTACAGACTTTATGCATTGGGCTCTTCAGTGACAGCCGCACTGCATTCAGTGAGTGTATACTGCTGTGTGCCAGTGGAGACGTCACTGCAGACCCTACCTTGAAGGCATCAGGAGGTCCGCCCTTTTTGAGGGGTCTTCTGAAGCAAATTTCCGTTCCTGGGCCTAGCATGAAAGACATAATGGATCCAGATAGGGAATTTAACAATGTCTCCCCACGAGGGAGAAAAAAATCTCCCCGTGCGTCAGGGCCATTGTCTTGTTTTCCAAAATAACTTCTTCGGGTATTGAAACAAAAAGGAATGCCAAATGGGCTTTGCATATCATATCAGGGCGGCAGTGTGCTAAGTGGTGGGTGGAGGCAGGGCCTGGGCCACCCCAGAAAGCTCGATGTGCCACCAAGTAGGGTCTAAATCACAACATATTATTTAGTGAGGGTCGAGGATGTGGCGTGACAGTCACAGCTGCAGACCTGGGAGTGGGGGAATTGGGTTCGGGTGTCGGATGTTGCTTGAAATGCGTGTTAATCGGAAAAACACAAAAAATGCAGATGAACAGCAGCTTTAAATGCCTGCAAACTTGGAAAGATTAGATAAGGCAGAACAGTTTCTCCATATAATTTTTTTTTCACAAAAAACAATGAACAATTTGTGAGTTTGTGATTTACATATTTTTGTGTGACTAATGACACAAGACAACTTATTTCTGTGAGTTTTTCCCAATTTTCTCTTCTCCCGTCTCCTCTCCCATTTTTATGAGAGTTCAATTCACTCGTCAGAGCTTTTTCTCAGCATCTATCGAGGAACCTTCCAGTAACAGCACCGTTTATATATGTTGCATGTACCCTGAAGATTCTCTCGAGGACGCAGGGTAGGCTGGGGTCCCTGGCGGCATGACAGTGATGGCAGAGCAGCAAAGCACCTCGCAGAGTCTACCGCAATGGTATAGAAGGCGCTACAATTCATTGGTAACAAATGTGATAAAAGTGGCGCAAGTCACCAACGAGTTCCATGGCCATTCTGAGGCTCGAGACCACAAGTCAGGTGCATTTATAAGCTCATGCTGACTCCCAGTATTGTTATCACGTATGCTATTTCATGTCATGCATTTCCTCACATTTTGCCTTCTCCCACCGACCGTATTGCGGCAGCTGTGTAGTCTCTGAGCTCTTTGCGGGTTTTCATCCCATTGGATGTACTGGGCGGGCCTTGTGAGCTGGCCCTCGCTGTTGCAGTGGAAGGGGAGCAACATTGCCATTTGCCACCTACAAAGGGCTTCCTTCACAGTATACTGCGCTTGCATTGGCCATCAGCAGGCGCTGCTGTCTCCGCGCACAGTCACCCGCCAGCAAAGCCTCCTGCCAGCGCACTCAATAACTGCAGCTCCAAGTCTGGAGTCTGAGAAGGTGCAGTGAAGCTCTTACTAGGCGGAGAAAGACTTTTTGCAGTGATGTAAGCACCGAGGGCCTCATTAAGAGTCTGGCGGGTGGAAAAGGTTGTCTGCCAAACTCCCGCGTTCAGGAGACCACCAGTGCGGTCTCCTTCCTGCCCTATTATGAGTTTCCTACTGGGTCAGCTGCTGGCCCAGTGGGAAACGCACAACAACATTGACCCTGGCTCGTAATATGGCCAGCGGCAGTGCTGTTGTGTGTTGAGTGCACCAGAACCAGTCGTGCAAATCACTGTCTTCAAAGCAGACAGTGATTTGCAAGACGGGTCTGGCCAAGGGGGCCCCTGCACTACCCATGCTAAGTACATGGGCAGTGTGGGGGTACTCCTGGGGCCCCTGGCACCCCGTCTCCACCAGCCTTTACATGATGGTGAAACCACCACGTAAACTCTAGCTGAGAGAGGGGTTGTAATCCCCAGGGCAGCACTGCATTCAGTGTTGCCCTGGCAGACTGGGACCGCCAGCACCGCAAGGCCATCAGGCGGCCAAAAAGTGGCAGTGCTGGCGGTCCGACTGTGGCCAAACCACCATGCTCATAATGTGGCTGTCTGACCACCGCTTTGGCGGCAGTCAGACAGCCACCGAGAGTCTGGCGTCCCAGGATTGCCAAACTCGTAATTAGGGCCTGAGTGCCCTACGACAAGGTGTGTGCTGTAGTGTAAGTGGCATGCAGTGCCCTATTTTAGGGTGAATGCAGTGTCGCCCCATTTCAGAATGAATGCAAAAAATGTTGAGTGCATGGAAATTCTATGAGAAGGTGAGAGTAGATGTATCCTATGTCTGGGTCCGGGCAGTGATGTATATTCTGTGGTGAGACCTATGACCATGAGTGCAGAAGAGAAGAATACACAGAGGGCCATATGGCAAGGTGACAGGCTAGAATGCCTATTTTAGGGGTGAGTGTAGTGTATACGGGTTCTTTAGGGACCTATACTAGCGAATAGGATGCATTTTTCTTATCATAAGCAGGTCCTGATGTCAGAATACTCATGTTGTAAGAAAATAATGAACAGTATATTCATTATCTGTAGATATATTACATATCAATTTCAAGAAAATTGTTTAGCAATATTAGAATCTGAGTGATTCGTTCAGCATCAGAGTGGCCAAGCTGCTGACCCTGGAATGAACTACCTCCTTTCAATCCATTGTGCAGTACGACACAAACAAAACTGTTTTGTGGCCTTCGCTCCTTTTCTTCATGTTTGTTGACATTCACCGTACGCACCTCGTTTCCTGCTTGTCACTGGTGTATCGGCAGGTTTGCAACACTTTCTTTTTTAGGGTAATTACAAAATTCAACGGATAATTTAGATACTTTACATCAACTTGGTCCAAAGAAATTGTCATGTTGGGCAGGAAAAGCTTTTATTGTGAACGGTACATTTTTATTCGAACCATTTACGTTCTAAGGCACAATATTTGTTGTCAGGAACAGGAAGGGGGGCTCCTCTTAAAACATTTAGGTTCTAAGGCACAATATTTACTATCAGGAACAGGAAGTAGAGGGCCTCCTCTTAGAAACAAAAAGCTAGACACCAAAGTGTGTCCTTACACTTGCACTTCCGCCTTTTACCGGTAGAGGATAGTGTAGGCACAGAGAGCACCGACATAAATTACAATAAGCCGTTGATGAGCTTCCAGCAAAAGCTAATATGTCATTCTGAAATGTCTCGGTCTGAAAATGCTGTTGAATTAACTCGGCAATAAAACTGAAAAATGTAGAGGAAGACAAGATGATATCTGCCAATATCCATTTGTGGGATGATGTCAGATTGATACATTGTCATCATGGGAAGATAAATTGGGCGACAGACTGGAGATGTGTCGGACACCTGTGGTTAAAGCATCCCCTTCCAGCTCTCCATTCCATTTTGAATGATATATGTTGCACTTAAGATGTATGGTTGTCAGATTTTTGAAAAGCAAAATTCAGGAAATACCAGACATAAAGGTAGGGCTACAGGTTTTCAGCAGTCGGTGGGCACAGAATGACCTTATGGATAGCACTTATCAACATAGAAAACTGACGTCGATGAGGCACTAAAGTATCAAAGTTGAGGTACTAACAAGGGGAAGATTAAATACGACGTTGAAACACAGAATATGTGTCAATTATAATGTTTTTTTTGGTGATTGCTATTAAGAGTCCCTTCGCGAGTTCTCAAGAAGAGATGCCTGCTTTTTTGCTTAAATCTTACCTCTTTGTAAACTGGGACATGTGGCATATTTATGGAAATTTATCAAGCAGAATTTGAACAAGGAGTGTAAGTGCAAATCAAGGATGTGTTGTAAATCTGGCCTAAATCCTCTCAAGCCATATATTTTCCTTATAATGCATGGAATTCTGCAATGGCTGTATACAAAAACCCGTCTTATACCTTATTATAATACCTGGGATTCTGCAACCCATATATAAATGCCTGTCTCTAATTTCTTTATAATCAGCAACGTGTTACGCACCCAGTCGCCAATTATAACTAAACCACTTCAGAACCCAACTGTAATAATTTATCACAATCGAGCTATGACTTCACAATGCCTGCTGGCAGAACCAGCAGCCAGGTGAAAGGCAGGTCAGGCCACACAGCAGCTGTTTAAAGCAACAAAAAATGAAATGTTGCTTTTCTGCTGCTCTTTTCTTTTAATATACAGTGACTAACAGAAAAAACATGATTATCTTGTGCATTCCTTAGATAATTATAGAAAAGTTAGAATCTTTCTGCATGCTTCTACACATTCTTTGCTACTGCAGCTTTTTTTTATTAAAGAAAATAAAACTGACTTGCATTGAACTGTTTCTAATATCCGTTTGCAGCAAATATCTAGCACTTTTTTGATGTGTTTAATTTTGCACTAGAGGTTCTATTTTTATTCTTCATGTTTGCCAACATGCTCTCTCTGTCAGATGAAAGTGGCTACACACCAAGGTTTTAAGTGGTTTGTGAGAAAGGTGATAGTGTGACCTTGTATTATACGGGATAAAGTACCCCCTGGTCTCATTCCTCTATATGGTTATGAAACTCCTCACTGACTTACAGCATCCTTATAATGTACAATACAAGGTATTTTATCCCTTGTATGTCCAGCGACTTGTGACACACCCAGTCCCCAATTATGAAGAAATGACATCAGAACTCAACTGAAATAATCCATTATAGTTGGTCCCCGACATTACAATGCCTGCTGTCAGATCCACAGTGGAGGTAAAAAGGCAGGTTAGATCATGTTGCATAATTAAAGCAGCTGTTTTACTTTTCTTTCTTCTGCTCTGCTTTAATAGCTGTACCTTGACAAGAAGAAAGGAGATATTTATAGCAACATATTTATTTTTTGCACTTGTTGCCTAACTATAGAAAGGTTAGAATGTTTCTGCAAGTTTATACTGCACATTTTAAAACAAAATACTAATAACTTATATTAAACTACTTCTAATTTCTTTTTTGCAACAAATATCGAACAGCTTTTTTGATGTGTTTAATTTTGTACTAGAGATTCTTTTTTTATTCTTCATGTATCCAAACATTCTCTATGCACCAAGAATTTACGTGGTTTGTGAGAAAGGTGATGGTGTGACCATGTATTATAAGGAATAACGGGCCATATGTACAAACACATTTTCCCATAGACACAGAATGGGTAAAACCCTTTGATACATCTGGCCCAAAGTACCCCTGCAGTACATGATAAGGGTATTACAAGTAGAGGTTGGAATTCTGTGGAGTTACATAAAAACTCTGCAAGATTCCACAGAGTTCTGCCAACTGGTGTAAATATGCATGTTGTGTTGCAATTTAGTGCCATTTGCGTGAGCAGCACTGAAAAGTCATTGTGAATAGCACCATGCAGTATGCAAAAGTATAAAATCTACTCAAGTGACAGCAAATCTACTTGAGAAGCTGCCCAATGACGCGACCACCCATGTTAGAAAATGGCGCGAGGGGATGTCAAATATCACTCGGATTTCTGAACGCTTGTGGGGAAAAATTCCGTCATGCGGCAATTGGCAGAATTTGGCCTTTAATTCCGCATTACAACAGTCATGCAGAGTCACCAAGTTCCAACCCTAATTGCAAGTCACCTCGGAGATGTATTGCCTTACAAAGGAACATAGGCGGTCATTCCTACCTTGGCGGGCGGCGGTCGCCGCCCGCCTGGCGGGAAATGGCAGAAGACCGTAGCGCGGTCAAAAGACCGCGGCGGTCATTCTGTCTTTCCCGCTGGGCTGGCGGGCGACCGCCAAAAGGCCGCCCACCCGCCCAGCGGGAAAGCACCAGCAACGAGGAAGCCGGCTCCGAATGGAGCCGGCGGAGTTGCTGGTGTGCGACGGGTGCAGTTGCACCCGACGCGATTTTCAGTGTCTGCCACGCAGACACTGAAAATCAATGTGGGCCCTGTTAGGGGGCCCCTGCAGTGCCCATGCCAGTGGCATGGGCACTGCAGGGGCCCCCAGGGGCCCCACGACACCCGTTCCCGCCAGCCAGGTTCTGGCGGTGAAAACCGCCAGAACCAGGCTGGCGGGAAGGGGGTCAGAATCCCCATGGCGGCGCTGCTTCCAGCGCCGCCGTGGAGGATTCACAGGGGCAGCGGGAAGCCGGCGGGAAACCGCCGGCTTCCCTTTTCTGACCGCGGCTTTACCGCCGCGGTCAGAATAGCCCCAGAAGCACCGCCAGCCTGTTGGCGGTGCTTCCTCCGTCCCCTCCGCCAGGGTAGGAATGACCCCCATAGTCTTTGCCCTTGTTCCTCTATATGGTCATGGAACTCCTCAGTCACTTGCAATATCCTTATAATGTACGACAAGCAGTACTGTATAACAAACTGTCTCTGATTTCTTTATAATAGAAGACTTGTGATATACCCAGTTGTCTACTAGAAAGAAATTATGTCAGCACTCAACTGTAATAACTTTACAGTTGAGTTATGTTGTCTTACTGCTTGCTGCCAGAGCCAGCATCTAAGCAGAAAGTCAGAGCAGGTCATGGGACTTAATTAAAAGAGATGTTTAAAGAATGAAAACTAAACATGATATTTCTTTCTACTGCTTTATTTTTCTAGGTGTACAATGACAAGCAGAATGGAGATGTTTATGGCAACATGTTTATTTTGTGCACTAGTTAGATAATTATAGAAAAGTTAGACTATTTCTGCATGTTTCTACACATTCTGAGTTACTGCTCCTTTTTATGAATAACTGACTTGCATTAAAGTGCTTTTAGTATATTTTTGAACAGTATTGGACAGCTTTTTAATGTTTAGTTTTGAATCAGAGGTTCTACCTTTAATCTTCATCTTTCCAAACATGCTCTCTCTTTCAGGTAAAACAGCTACACACCTAGGATTTAAGTAGTTTGTGATGTGTGACCATGTGTTATAAGGAACAAAGTACCCCATGCCACACATGATATGTACTGTGCTGTATCCTGTTTGCTGACATTATGGAATCATATTTAAAGGTTTTTGAAGAGAAATTGTAACTGGTCCTCTGGAGAAATTTAGCCTATTGTCAGGGGACCTGTGGGTAACAAGCCTTGGCAAAGCAAAGGGTGTCACCTATGCAGGAGTTTTAGCCATGCTGTACACCAGCATGGCTGCTGTTCAGCTTGGCTAACACTTAGGCCCTCATTTCAACAGAGGTTCCGCCGGGCCAAAGACCGCCAGTGTTGGCGGTTTTCCGCCAACCATATTATGACTGCTGGCGACCCTCCACCCTTTTTTGGATGGAGAGCCACCAGCAGCCATACTGGCGGTCGTCGGTGTAGTGGAGGCTGCTCCACTGTCACCGCCACGTCATCAGAACATCGCCCACTAAATTACGTCTCAGAATTTGGCGTGGCGGTGTTCTGGTGACAGGGTGCTGGCGGTGGAGCAGCCCCCATGGATCCCGTTCCCTCCCTGTGGATCACCAAAACAGGTGAGGTGATCGTCCGTTAGGGAAGGGGGGGTGGAGGGGTGTTGTGTGGTGTGTGCGTGCATGGGGGTGTGCGTGTGAGTGTGTAGAGGGGGTGTGTGAGTGCCTGTATGTATGCGGGAGGTGTAATGTGTGTAGGGGAAATGTTACGTGTATGTATGTGTGCATGTGTGCATGTATGTGCGCGTGTATGTGTGTGAGTGGTGTGAACGTGCGTGAAAGGGGTGTGGGGGGTATGTTTGGGGGTATATGGTGGGCGGGGTGGGGAGGGGGTCCTACTACCTTTGGGGAGTTGTAGGGGGGTCATGGGTGATGGGGAAGGACTCAGGGGAGGGGGGGAGACCCCAATCAGTGCCAGGGAACGAATTCCCTGGCACTGATAGTGCCTACCGTTATGGATTTCGTGGCGGTTCAAAACCCCACAAAATCCATGGTGGTATGCATCATTGCACCGTCCACCAGGGTCATAATGAGGGCCTTAGTGACTTAGAGGAGAGTGGCGTGGAGTGTCATAGAGTGGTATGGCAAAGAGTGTTTTAGAGTGTTTTAGAGTGGAGTGGCAGAGAGTGTAGTGTATTGGAGTGGCATAGTGTGGAGTCACATAGAGTGGCATTCACTGGAGTGGCATAGAGTAGAGTGGGCTGGTGTAGAGTGCACTGGCATAGAGTGTTGCAGAGTATAGTGGCTTAGAGTGCAGTGGCATGGAATTCAGCGGCATACAATGTGGCATTGTAGAATGCAGTGGCGCGTTTTAGAGTGGTGCAGAGTGGAGTGGCACAGAGTAGAGTGGTGCAGAGTAGGGTAGAGTGGCATAGAGTGCAGTGGTATAGAGGGGTGTATAGTAGAATGGAGTAGTGCAGACTATAGTGGCGGAGAGTACAGTGTTGTAGAGTACAGTGTCAGAGAGCAGTAATGGAGAGTGGCATAGAGAGCAGTGAAGTAGAGTTTAGTGATAGAGTGTAACGGCAAATAGTGTAGTGACAGAGTGCAGTTGTGTAGAGTGCATTGGCATAGAGTGCAGTAGTTAAGTAGAGTGGCGTAAAGTGCAGTGACGTGGAGTGGTGCAGAGTGGAGTAGAGTGGCATACAGCGCAGTAGCGTAGAGTAGATTGTTTTAGAGTAGAGTGAAGTGGCATAGAGTGGAGTGGTGCAGGTTAGATTGCAGTTACATAGAGTGGCATAGAGTGTAATGGCGTAAAGTGAGGTAGACTGCAGTGGTGTGAGGTAGATTAGAGTGGCAACAGTGGATTGGAGTAGTGAGTATGGGCATAGAGCTGAGTGCCACAGAGGAAACTGCACTGGCATAGAGTGTATTGGCATAGAGTGCAGTGGTGTAGAGTGCAGTGTGGCATAGAGTGCAGTAGTGAAGAGCAGAGTTGTGCATAATAGATTAGTGTGGCCTAGACTGGAGTGGTATAGAGTGCAGTTGCAAAGACTGCAGTGGTGTAGAGTGATGACGAGTGCATTGGCATTGACTGAAGTGGTCCAGGGTAGATTAGGGAGGTGTAGCTTTAAGTGGTATAGGGTGCAGTAGTGTACAGTGGAGTAGTGCACACTGCAGTGGCATGGAGTGATGCAAAGCGGAGTGATGCAGAATAGAGTAGAGTGGGGTGGAGTGGTGCAGAGTACAGTGGAGTGGCGTAGAGTGGAGTATTCATGGTGTGGTGTCACACTGCCATTACAGACAACACATTTTCAATTAAAATGGCCATTACATTTGCACAGACATACAGTTTTGCTAATAGAACTGTGCAGTGTACAGAAGGAAATGTGTAGAAATTGCATCACTAAGGTTAATGATTTGTTTTGATCACCTAAAGTATTTCGGGCCTGATGTAGCAAAGGTTTTTACCCATTCTGTGTCTATGGGAAAAAGTGTTCGTACATATGACCCTTAGTTCCAACACACCTCAGAATAACAAAATGTGTCTTCATTTGTGTTCCTATTTCTGATATATTCTGAAATACTTACACAGTTCATTTAAATGGTGTTGTGTGCTAGAAAAAACTCTTTCCTATCCCTAGTATCCAGCAAGATTGTCACTTAAATCCTCTCACTTTGAAGTCAGAGAAAGAAAACTAAACCAGCGCCTTTGGAAGACAGCACCTGATATTTGACCTCAGTCTTTGAATGCACAGCAAATGTGACAAGATAAGAACAAGATTTACAGGCCTTTTTACAGAAATGGAGCACTCAGATGGATACTGTAAATAATGTTTTAGCAAGGGAAGATGTGAACTCAAGTTAGACAGCTTAAAACAAATATAGCAACCAAATGAAAAGCAAGAAAATGTGAGTTACAAACCAGAAAGCCAATGGTGGAATGCATTTCTAGGTCAGCTTTCTGAATGTCCCCAAGATGTCTTTAGCAGACCAGACAGCTGTGCTGTCTGGTAGCCTGCGACCTAATAAATGGCCTTAACAAAACTTTCACAGAAACATAATACATCTTGCTTTATGGCCTAGTGCATTAAGCTAAGATGCACTTTAATGCACACTTCCTTTTGAAATAAGCTGTCTGCACACACCTGTCGGCACAAACTTTTTTTTACAACAATTTGAACAAGTTATGTTTTGCAATCCAGATGAAATAAAACATTCTTCAGTTCTTTATGCTTCTTTAACTCTGTCATTTAGTTGTGTGTCCATTTCTTAATTTTAAATAATAGCATTTACCCTGCAGCTGACACAGGTTTCGTTTAACTCTATTTCTAACACGTAGAAGTTTGTGTTTTCTAAGAAAAATGAAAGTGTCCTGCTTAAAAAATTAGCAGTGTGGTATCAGCGGTGCACAGGGACGTGGGGGGTGGGAGGTTGCAGTTTGAGCGGTGCATCACAGTTTACTGTGCAGCCAGATACGTTTAGACATTTATCATCAAGCTCATTTGGGTTAAAAAAAAAACCAGACAGATTCCAATTATTAAAATCAAGACAATTTGTTGCATTATTATTGGCATGTTCATTCAGTTTTTTTGCCTTTCTGAATTGTAGACATTTACAGGCATAAACATGGATCACTTATTGTTGCTTAAAGTGTTTGGCGTTAAAGAGACTGCTTGTTTAGTACAATGTATGTTGCATTATCTATTTTAGTTATGGTATGATTCTAACTCTTCTTAGTTCTTTTGTTAGTGTGTAGGGTCACCCACTCAGTGGTAGGCCTAGGTAACTTCACAAAATCAGTTTAATAATCAACACTCAAATGATTGTTAACCCATAAAGCCTCAATCAGAAAACAGAAATACGTAACAATAGACGTGAAAATAGAACACGTGGAATGTAAAGGATCAGAAACTAAGAATACAACCCTTTGAACTAACAGCACAAACCAACTGTACAGAAAGCACAGTGTCCTGGCAGGCATTTGACCAACTGGCTTGTAGTTACCTCATCCTTACCTAAATATCGAAGTCCCTGATCACAACAATATTCATTAACATACCATGAAAATTTATCCCTTCCTCTGCTATTACATAATGTCCCTATAAATTGTGTTAACTGTTGCTGCCATCTGTTGGATCTTTTTGCAATGTCTGTACCGCCTGAGAAAAAGTTAATGTGACCCTAAGGCCCATAGTTTTACTTTTTTAGCGCTGCGTTTGCGTCATTTTTTGATGCGAAAACGGCGCAAACGTGCAAAATACAATTGGGCCATATTTACACTTTTTGACGCAAAACTGCGCTATCGCAGTTTTGCGCCAAAAAGATTAGCGCCGGCTAACGCCATTCTGAAGCGCCATGCGGGCGCCGTATTTATTGAATGGCGTTAGCCGGAGCTAGCAGACCGGTGCTGCCTGGTGTGCGTCGAAAAAAACCACGTACACCAGGCAGCGCCGGCGTTGGGGAAAATGGCGTTAGGGCGTCTTAAAATGGGGCAAGTCAGGTTGAGGCAAAAAAATCGCCTCCACCCGATTTGCACCATTTTTAACGACGCCCAGACGCCATTTACATGACTCTTGTCTTAGTAAAGACAGGAGTCATGCCCCCTTGCCCAATGGCCATGCCCAGGGGACTTATGTCCCCTGGGCATGGTCATTGGGCATTGTGGCATGTAGGGGGGCACAAATCAGGCCCCCCTATGCCAAAAAAATATATTTAAAAAAAAAAATTATACTTACCTGAACTTACCTGAATGTCCCTGGGATGGGTCCCTCCATCCTTGGGTGTCCTCCTGGGGTGGGCAAGGGTGGCAGGGGGTGTCCCTGGGGGCATGGGAGGGCAGCTGTGGGCTCATTTTGAGCCCACAGGTCCCTTAACGCCTGCCCTGACCCAGGCGTTAAAAAGAGGCGCAAATGCGGGGTTTTTTGCCCCGCCCACTCCCGGGCGTGATTTTTGCCCGGGAGTATAAATACGACACATTTGCGTCGCAGTCATTTTTTTAGACGGGAACGCCTACCTTGCATCTCATTAACGCAAGGAAGGCGTTCACGCAAAAAAATGACGCTCATTCCTCATACTTTGGCGCTAGACGCGTCTAACGCCAAAGTATAAATATGGCGTTAGTTTTGCGCCGAATTTGCGTAAAAAAAAACTACGCAAATTCGGCGCAAACGGAGTATAAATATGCCCCAATTGTATTTTGTGTTTGCGCCGTTGTTGTGTCAAAAAGCGGCGCAAATGCGGCGCTAAAAAAGTATACATATGGGCCTAAGTTCTTCATCTAGAGTTACTTGAAAATACATTTTAGTGGAAAATGCACGGACACAAAATACACACGATTCTCTAGGACTTGGAAGCTATGATTAGAAATAAGTATTCAATTAAATTCGAGCATCTTAGCTGATCCTTATGTCATCCAAATGTAAGAGAATGGAAAGGTTAGTTTGTTCAAACCGAGTTTGTCAACACAGGATCTCACAGTTTTCACAAGAACGTTTTTAAACAAAAGTTAAAAATGATGTCTATTGTAACTGACTGCAGCCATTTGTGTACTAAGCAGGAGTGGCTCGCGGGATGGGAAAGGGGCGGCACGGTGTGTGGCGGGGTGGGGGGATGCGACAAACAAAAATTAGATAATGTTTTTTTTTTTTAAACGTACTTTTTTTGTGCCTCGCCGCTGCCATCCGCTCCTTGACTGGACTGCAGGCACAGGATCCCATCCTGTCCTGCATCCAATCCTAACACTGCTTTCATGCTTCTGGCAGCATGAAAGCAGAATTAGGATTGGACGGAGCGCCCAGCCAGGGCTCTGTGGCAGACTGAAAGTCTCTGCCTGCTGTCTCCAACCTAGCAACGCAGTGCCAGCGTTGCTGGGTTGGAGAGAGCTCAGTGCACATGTGGGTTTGGCCGTCCTGAGACGGACGGCCAAACATACATGCGTAGTGAGGGGGAGTGTTGTTCATGGCCCCTCATCCCCGTCACAGCCTCAAGGCCCACCCCTTTTACTATAAAATGATAATAAATGCCGTTTATTATCGTTTTATAGTACAAGTTGTTCAGCTGTTGCTGCTGGCAGGGTGCGACGCTCTCACGCCCTAATGGAGGAGCCGCCCCTGGTACTAAGATGTCATCTCACTGCATAGATGTAACACTTTGAGGGGCCAATAAATAGTAAACATCAAGCATCCAGCAGGCCTCCCAAACTACTCAAGAGACTTGTAGAGTATGGCATCATCATTTAGTGAGGGTTTGTTCTAAAAATTGGCCTTTCTTAATATCAAAGCCAAAGACAGCTTTCCGTCACGTGAAAAAGATGTTATTCAAAAGGATACACAAAAATGTCTGAAAGAGGCTCTGACAGATGCACTACATCGAGATAAAATACAGAGGGGACTTGAGCTTTTCTGTTATGTGGGATCAGAAATGAAGTGACACCACATTTCTAGAAGTAGCTCACTGTGGGGCCGGCAGAGGGCCCTTAAAGCATCCATGCTGTTGTTTCTTAATGCTAAGGCGTTTGCCTCTGTATATTTCCCCAGTTTCCTTGTCTTCTCCTTGCTCTCAAAAACCGCAGCAGACCTTGTCCCACAGATGGCACCTTAGCTATTTGGAACGTTCCATAATATGTGATGTGAAAATTAATTCTCCATAAATAGCCTACATACGTGTATTTCTTTGCAACTTTGTTACTTTGGTGGTGGTGTGTGTGAGGTAAATATCTTAGTTGCCTTGCTGTTAGCAAAATTAGTGTTGTCAGCCCATTCTGAGTCGGCTCAACAAGCTCCTGAAATAGTTTTGGGAAAAAAGTCTGATCACTTTCAGTATTGGCAGATAGGAGGTGCCTCAAAATATACAGACCTTCATAAGTGGTCCAGCTTCCCCACCCCTTCTCCCTATCTCTAGATTACCTGAGCCAGCTGTCCGCTGACTTAGGTCCCTAACTTATATAGCTTTTTGATGGCAGGGAGCAACATCGTTTTCACTCACGCAATCTGCATCACAAATACTGGCACATTTACTTGGTTTATCACATACATGATATTCCAGTCTCATTTATTGAGGAATTTGAAAAATCGTTAATGTATTTTAATAAAGAGGATTAACACCCTGTAATGTTAGGTGATTTTAATTTTCACAAATACAATTCTAAGAGCAGTGGTTTTAAAGATTTCTCTGCCCATCTTTCTTCATGTGCTGTGCCACAATTTATCCGAAGACCGACATGCTGCCAGCTACACACTAGATGTTATTTTCAGACCACCTCAAGCATTCTCCTCTGATAATGAGGATCCATGTAGATTTGATCATTTTGTAATTACATTTCACCTTAAGAGCTTTCTCTCCCCTGCCAGAACAAACAGGATATGGGTGAGAATTAGACTGCCCTTATCCGTCCCCCTCAGATCTCGAAGTCTATACTTGGATAATGTAAATTATTAACAAAATTGTTCCTGAAACCAACATCAATTTTAAGACAAGCACCCATCAGACACCTTCGTTTTCTGACCTGCAAGACCTATATTGAATGACAAGTTCCTCAGAGCAACACAGGTGGCTTATCTATGACAGAGAAAACAAAAAACTTTACATAGCTCTGAGCTAAACATCTTTAAATTGGCATCAACCAAGCTTTAAATCAATTTTATTCTCACCATATTCTATTAACCACCGTTACACAAAAATAAACTTTAGAATCATAAGCCCATTATACCAGTTCCCTTCAATAAACTGGTCTCATACTTTCTGCAATTAAATAGACTCCTTCAGTTTTTAAAACATCAGTGATTAAAACAAACATTAAGAAGACATATCAACCATATTTAAGATCCTTAAGTCAATCATAGTACAATGAGCTCCTGGTGTGTTTTTTCATCCTGCTTCTATGAGCATTATAAATTGTAAATCAGGTTCTTCTCTTGATTCTTTGCCTAGCGCTCCCTTTCACCAACTTGCCCTCCTAAGACTTAAATCTCTACAAAATTGTGAGCAATGAATCTCTCACTTTGAGAATTGTACCCTTTGATGTAAAAAGACTCATAGTTAAACCACTTTTGAAGACCCACAATTTGGACACCATCATATTGACTAACTAGAGGTCTGTCACACTGTTGCCTGCCATGGCAAAAAAACTCAGAATATTATGTGTCCACACTATTTTGTATGTTCATAGAGGTCAGCAATGTGCTTGATGATGCTCAAGTAGGATTTCATCTGGGCTGCACACCAAGAACATGATAGTTGTAGCTGTTAACAATCTTCGGAAGGCTGAAGTCACCAACAGCATCAGTGACCTAGGTCTGTTTGATCTATTAGCAGTATTGAACACTGTTTATCAAGGCCTTCTGCTGGTCACTCATTTGGAGGCCAGTTTTAGTGCTTGAGTACTTGCCTAGTTCCTCTCTTTTTTCACTCACCCCAAGCCAAAGGTCACTTTTTTGGCCTATTTTTCTCCTCTTCTTCTGCCATCAAAAATGGAGTAACTCAAGGATCGGCATAACTGATGTTATACCACTGCCTTTACATTTGCCACCCAAGACATCAAGTCCTCTTCTCTTACCGTCACCAGTGGAGTAACTCAAGGATCTGCATATCTGTTTAATAGATATGCTATGCCACTGTCTTTCCTTACCCTACACATGACCTTCAGTCCTCTTCCTCTACCACTGGAGTAACTCAAAGAACTGCATACCTGTTTAAATGATATGTTATGATGCTTCCTTTTCTTTTCCAACACAAGGTCTCCAGTTCTACCAGTGGCAGACGACAGATGTTGTTGTGTTACTAAATTCTTAACTGGAGTTTAGGGAATGGATAGAATAAACTGGCTTAGATTAAGTCTTGGCAAGACTGAGCTAATGATGGCATGTAGTAAGTATAAATAAAGTGCTTAGCACAGTTGAAAAATATTGCAGATGGATATCAAGCTACACCATAGGAGCCAAGTATTATTATTTAGTCAAGCACAAGGGTTACAGTTATTCATATTGTTTCTATTTAGTGTTGAACAATCTTTAGGTAGTGGGATGTTTAACACTATTAGTAACATTATTCTGCATATAGATACAAGGTATGTTGTCTAGTAGAAGTGCACATCTGTGTCCCCTTCTCCTTGTTTGTAGAGATAGATTTGCTACATGCAACCACATTCAGTTTGATGGATTTGGATGTTTAAGCAAAATGATTGGTTTGTGTTTGAAAGGACACCTAAATGACTGAGCGTTAGAAAAAATATTTATGCATGATGTCCTTTGTAGTGCATTGTCATTATCACCCACAATCACTAACACTCCTTCACACCCATCTTATTTATTATTGATCACTCATTCTCAATCTCTTTCAGTTGTTATTACCACCACTTACTCTAACTCACTCATACTCACTTACTCAAACTCAATCTCACTCATTCTCACTCCTGGCATTGACTCTTACTTTCTCTCATACATAAATGCTCACACACGCTGTCTCTCTCACACACAGACTCATCCACAAGCTTGCACGCCACATTCATTTAAAAGCATTTTTGATTGGTTAGCTCTGCTTCCAAAGAAAGGCCTAGTTCCAGCTTCTGTTGTTCCATTTTTTTTATTACAGGAATTATTAATAATATTATTACCAGTATCAGTGTTAGTGCGGTGAATACATTTGTAGTAAACATGGAGACTGGAGGCTGATCATCATAAGAGTGTTCTTCAGCTGTGTTCTTGAAACTAAGGGCCAAATTTAAGGACAGCCTTGTGCCATCTAACACCACATCAACGTAATTTTCGGAAGCTAATGTGCCGTTAGATTGCCAAAAACGCCACACCATGGCCCGTATTTATACTTTTTTAGCACCGCATTTGTGTCATTTTTTGACGCAAATGCGGCGCAAACTTACAAAATACAATTGTATTTTGTAAGTTTGCACCACTTTTGCGTCAAAAAATGACGCAAATGCGGTGCTAAAAAAGTATAAATATTGTCCCATATGTACAAAGTGGCACAAAGCATACATTGCACCACTTTGCAATCCAGTGCACCACATTATGCATGCGCCATGCTGGAAGCAAGCATTAAAAGGACGCACCTGTTGGAATCAATGGACCTCCTTGCACTTTGCTCCAATAGCGTCAGATTTTTGATGGTAGTGGAGCAAAGCGCCACAATAGAATCAAAAATATTGACGCTATTGTTCCTATTACTGCCATGATGCACCATATTTTAAATATGGTGCACACATGGTGGCGTTAGGAGGGTGCTGGGGGTGCAAGAAAAGTGGTGCTTCACCATGTGAAGCACCACTTTCCTCAAATCTGGGCGGTAATTTGCCACCTCTGAGGAAGATGCATGTTGCAAACCAGGAATTGGAGCTGTAAACCCTGGCAACCCCTAAATGACATCCATGTCTACCTGAGCACTTCCCTGAACTGTTTTATAGTGCTAAGACTGTGATTTCTGAGTGAAGTCGAACAAAGTATTTAGAAGTGTCCACATGGCTGTTTCTTGATTCTGGTCATTTGAATTTCAAATGTAGTGGGTGACAGTCGCTGTTTAGTTTGCAAAACAATAACGAAATGGTTACTTACTAGTAGGAGTAGCTTTGCAGCTTGAAGAGTTTTCTGGATTCACATGCTGTGCATCGTTCTGCCATCTAGTGGTTGGGTCTGGAATTGTCTTTGTTTTTTTTGTTGTTTTTTTTCTCCTCCTGGGGTCGTCGACCACCATTAGGTGTTAGGACCGTCCATGTATGACATCAGATGGCACCCCGGAAGTTCCTGTGCACGGTAGCCATCTCTGGATTCTTTTTCAATTTGTTTTTGTTGTATCTCTTTTTTTTTACCTCTTACCCCAACTTTTTGTCCTGTTATTTTTTCTGAGGAGGTGGGTGGGTTGCATGTGAATCCAGAAAACTTTTCAGGCTGCAAAACTACTGGGAAGTAACCATTTCGTTTTGCAGCATGAATCCTTTTCTGGATTCACATGCTGTGCATCAGATTGTATTGCAGTTTCTTCCATTTATTTGGGTTGGTCAGGTTGAAATGATGAACTTGCAAACAGGTGATGCAGTACTTTTTTGTCCCACCTGTGCTTCTTTATGCATTTGGATGTCCACACAATAACGTTTTGTGAATGTGTGAGGAGATGTCCATGTTGCTGCTGCACAGATGGTGACTATTGGCACATTAGCTACGAGGCCAGGTTTGCACCTTTTTTCCTTGCTGAGTGTGCCTGTGGGCGTTGTGGCAGTTGTTTGCCTGCTGCTACATATCATGTTTGAATTGTCTCCACGATCCATCCTGCAATGGTCCACTTTGTGATGCGGTTCCCTTTGTTGCCTTTAGCATACGCAACAAATAATTGATTCCCTTTGCTGAGTCACTTGGTTTCTACCAAGTAGTATGCTAGTGCCTGTCTTACGTCCAGTGTATGCATTTTTTTTCTCCATTTTGCTCTGTCGGGTTTTGAAGAAAACTGGTAACTGTATGGTTTGATTCATGTGGAACCTTGTGACCACCTTTGGTAGGAACTGCAGGTTTGTTCTGAGAACTACTCTGTCCTTGTGAATTTACATGCATGGTTCTTCTCTTGTTAAGGCTTGGATCTCACTTACTCTTCGTAACGATGTGATCACAATTAGGAAGGCTGTTTTTAGAGTGAGAAAATTGAAATTAGCCTTGTGCATGGTTTCGAATGGTTTTGTCATGAGTTTTGTTAGTACTGTATTCAAGGTCCACACTGAGGCTGGTGCCTTTGTTGGTGGGGCAAGTCTTTTACATCCTTCCAGGAACCGTTTGAGTAAGGGTGCTGTGAAAAAACCTTTGCATAATGCCCCTCTGGTATAGGCCACGATTGCTGCCAGGTGTACCTTGAGTGAAGAGTAGTTGCTTCCGTTGTCCAATAAGTGTGTGAGACAGGTTATTAACATCTCCTGACTTGCTATTGTTTGCTGTGTATTGCTCCTGTGCACCATAGGAGATATTTATTCCATTTTCATGCATACCATTTTCTTGTTGTTGTTTTTTTTGTTTCCTTTAATATCTGTATGGTTCTGTGTGGTAGGTTTAAGTGTCCGAATTCTATGTATTCTTGCACCATGTTGTTAGATTGAGTGTTGTTGGTTCTGGATGGAATACTTTCCCACCCTGTACTGTGAGTAGGTCTTGTTCTGGTTTGATTTTTATAAACTGTTCCCTTCACAGTTGGAGTAGGTCCGAGTACCATGCTTATCTGGCTCATTGTGGGGCTATGAGGATGAGATTCATTCCCGGTCTCCTGGCCTTCTCAGGTACCTTTAGAATTAGGGGAATTGGTGGAAAAGCGTAGTCAAATGTCCCTGATCAGTTTGATGACAGGGCATTGCTTTCTAATTGGTGGTGTGGAAACGTAGAGGCGAAGACTTGGCATTTTCCGTTCTCTGCTGATGTGAACAGGTCGATTGTTGGTGTGCCCCAGTTTTTGAAGATTCTTTCGAGGCTCCTTTGCTTTATCTCCCATTCCTGTGTGTTGCTGTTTTCCTGCTTAGTTTTTCTGCGTCTATGTTGTCCTTTCCTGGTAGGTGTATAGTTTGTAGGCTGATGGCTTGGGGTATCACCCTTTTCCATATTTCCTGGGCCAATTTGCTTAGGGTGAATGATTTTGTGCCCCCTTGTTTGTTCAGACAGAACATTGTCATTGTTTGTCTGTATTAGTACTGATTTTCCCGCTATTTGCGATTGGAATGCCTTCAGGGCTAGAAACACAGTCTTCAGCACTAGAAAATTGATGTGTTTGACTGCTTCTTCTTTGTGTCGTAGACCTTGTATCTTTAGGCTGTCTGTGTGTGCTTCCCACCCCTCATGGGATGCATCCGTGGTAATGGTCACTGAGGGAGTTGTTGTGTTGAAGGACCTTCCTTTGTTTATTTGCTTGGATGCCCACCATTATATCTCTTTTTGTATTGTCTCTGTTACAACCACTAGATCCTCTGTGGTTTGTGACCAGTTTTTGGTTAGCCATTCTTGGAATGGTCTCATGTGTAGTCTTGCATGTGGTATGAAGGGAATGCATGATGCCATCATGTCCATTAGCTTCATGACTGTCCTTACTGTCAGGTACTACCCCTTGCGATAAAGGCGACATTGCTCTCTGATTGCCTGTATTCTCTTTTGTGCTGGGTAAGCCTGTGCTTCCCTGGTATTGGGTCTGGCTCCCAGGAAGATTTTTTCCTGTTGAGGTAGTGTCGACCATTTTTTGTGATTTATGGCAAAACCCAACTTTTGAAGGGTTGTGATGACTTTGTTGGTATCCTTTAACATTTCTCCTTTGAGTGCGCTCTTAGGAGCCAGTCGTCCAAGTAGGAGATACACACGGACTCTTTTCCTTTTTAGAAATGCTGCAACTGCAGCTAGGCATTTTGTAAAAATCCTTGGTGCCAATTTTATTCCAAATGGTAAGACCTTGAATTGATAGTTCACTCCTTCTAGTGCGAATCTGAGAAATGTTTTGTGTGCTTGATGTATTGGTATGTGTAGATAGGCATCCTGAAGGTCTATGGTTGCCATGTAATCTCCTTTTTGCAGGAGTGGTATGACCTCTTGAAGCTTTGTTATCCTGAAATGCTGTGTGCGAATGAATTTGTTTATGAACATGAGATCTAGATGAGTGTTAGTGAAGGGTCCTTTTTGGCACCAAGAAGTAGGGTGAGTAATTCCCTTTGTTTAACTCATTCATTGGAACTTTTTCTATTGCTTGTTTCAGCAAGAGTTCTTTTCAGTAGAGTGAGCTCTGTTGAGTAATACCTCTTTTTCCTTGGTGGATTTATTGGTTTTTGTTAGTTCTATTCCGTGGCTGTGGTGTACCACGTCTAGTATCCAATTGTCCGTGGTAATTGTTTCCCACTGTTGTGGGTACTGTGCTATTCTTTCCTCTACAAGGGTTGTGAGGGTGCTTGTGGGCACTTGCGTGTCATTTGGTTGTCCCACCCCGTGGGCTTGATCCCTTGCTATTCCTCTTCCCCAAAAGGGCTGTCTGGTGGGGTGATGCCATTGTTGGTATCCGGTCTATTGGTTACTCTGTGGTGTATTACCCTGGGTTGTGTGCTGTTGTTGTTGCTGGCCAGAAATAAAGGTTCCCCTTCCTGTGGGCCTTTTGATGTTGCTTTCTCTCCTGAAGCTTCCTCTGAACTGTAATTCCCCCACTGCCTTGGCTGTGTCATTGTCCTTCTTGATCTGTTGCAAGGACTCGTCCACGTCTTGTCCGAACAAGCTCTCTCCATTGAAGGGTTTGTGAATTATGGAGGCTTGTACCTCTTGTTTAAAGCCAGATATCCTGAGCCATGCGTGCATTCTCAGAGTTATTCCTGTGCACATCTGCCTGCTTGCGGTGTCTGCGGCATCTAGGGCGGATTTCAAACATGCATTTGCGATGTTCTTTCATTCTTGTACCACGGGTTTTGCCCTCTTGGGGGTTCAAGTGCGGCTTCTCCCTCCTCATCTTCTGCATCTGTGGTGGTCTTCAATGGTCTATGTGGGATTCGATACTGTTTCATTGCATCATCTAATTTTCTTTTGTAGGAGTGCTGCTATATAGGCCTCCAGACAACATATTTTCTTTTCCACCTCCAATGCCTTTTAGGCGTCTCGTTCTGCGGAAGTTTTTCTTTACAGCGTGTGTTCCCCCGATACCCTTGGGGTCTCTTTCCCTGATATCTTCTGCACCTCCTTCCCTGATGGTTTCTGAGTGTCCTTTGCCAACTGTGGTCTCAACAGTTTCGGCAGTCGGTCCTCTTCGGTGTCCCTGGTGTGGGATCTGTGGGGCTCTTTTGTTACTGGCTCACCCTCGATCGTCCTTTTCTTTGACATCGGGGCTGCCTTGAGGTATTGCCTTTCAGGTGCTTTTCCCCCCAAAGTCTTTGGGGTCTTTTTGTTTTTTTCTTGTTTCTTTTCAATATCTCTTACCATCTTCTTTTTCGGGAGTCTTTCCTCTGCGGTTCCTTCGAAGAACTAGACGACCGACCATTAATGGACTCTGCACCTCCCGCTTGATCTTCCTTGCCGCTGGAAAGTAAAAATTCCTTCAGCAGCTCCTGTTTTCTTTGGCTCTGCATCGTGGCGTGACATTCCTCCCTCTGTTTTTGGTGTGCTTTGAGCATCTTTGGAACGAATGCTACATAGGCTTCATAGTCCTCATTTCTGTGATCCCTCGGGTGACAGAGATTGCAGACCTTGTGTGGGTCCCGCTGGGTGAACTTGTGGTGGCAGTTCGGGCAGAATTTAAAGGGGGTATTTTCCATGACACCTACCTTGCTTCATTCTTCTGTCCTGCTGATTTCCACCAGCGTTCCCTGTTGGTAATGTGCTTGTCTGTCTCCTTGCCTTTGTGTTGGTCTCGGCATTCAAAATCTTTTGTTTACGTTTTTTTGCCGTCCTCCGTCCAAAACATCAGAGCTTCTTCTTTTGCTTCCAAACCCAACGGAGGAAAAAAGAATCTGAAGATGGCTACCATGCACAGGAACTTTCAGGATGCCATCTGACGTCCTACGGGGATGGGCCTCTCACCAAATGGTGGTCGACGACGACCAGGAAGAGATAAAAAAAAAAAAAAAAAGTCAATTCCGGACACAACTACTAGATGGCGGAATGATTGTTTGGGATGCTGAACGAGGAGGGTGTGGATACCCTGGGGGCATAATTTAACTTCCTCACTGCAGTACCACTACCGCCAGAGCCACCCACCACCTCTGATATGTCCTGCCAGTCATCAGCCTGGCACAGGAGCGTCATGCATACAATCCAGGCACGTTCACAATAGTTCTGCTTTTATTTCCCTTGCAGTTTGTGGGAATAGAAGATGGGCTGTCAGCACAGTGAATGGTGCTCCCTAACCATTGTAAGGACTGTACCCTTTCTGTCTGCTTGAGCTTAGTGAACATAAGAGTAAATAGCTTTGAGGCAGAAATTTACTAGCAAATACCCTCTTCTCTAGGTTCCAGTTAGTCCACCCTTGCTGTATGTCAGTTCTCTTTCGGTGAGTAACAGTTTGGGCATCGAGACTAGATGCAAGTAACGATGCTGGATACTCACTTCCAAGTAACGATGCTGGGTACTCACTTCCAAGTAACGATGCTGGGTACTCACTTCCAAGTAAAGATGCTGAGTACTCACTTCCAAGTAAAGATGCTGGGTACTCACTTCTCGCCTCCTGCTCTGGTAACGTGAAGCCATTCATCTGAATATGGAAGGTGTGCTTACATAGCACCTTTTCCTGGCAGCTTTAATTCTGTTCACGGTTTTCCTCGTGTGGTAGTCTAATAGTCGCTGTCCACGTCTAAATCAGACATTCTCACTGCATTTGTTTTTTTTGTAATTATCACGTATGATTATTACAAGTGGAGCTTTATTACAACGCCTTTGGCACCAACAGTAACAACCTCAAGAAGAGACAGACATTATAGGGCTAGCGCATTAGCCCGACGGGACACGGAGGGGATGTTTTCGCCTTCAGTCCCATGTTTTTTCTCTACATAAAAACCGCCTTCAGTGAGAACCTGCGCTGAAAGCTCAGACGCTACAAAATGCTGGATCGCCGAGGGTCAGGGACGGCATAGCAGACATGCTTGCTGAACTATGAACATAAATATTTGTTGAACATATCATTAAGGATCAAAAGTTGGGAAAAAGGAAGAACATTTCCGGAGTTTATTGCTGTAAATAACACACAACACTTGCCAGAGCAAAGGAAAATCAGGCAAGTTTAGAAGTGAAGTGTCACAGTAAACCCTGCTAATCAAGGGCCTATTTCAACATGCCCTCGGGCACCTTTGTAACATCAGCCACTCCGGCATCCACTTAATCCCAGCAGCCAGGGATCAACTCTCTGGAAATTGCTAGAAATGTAACTATTCTGTCAGTCTTGGAACTGAATTCCGTGGGGGACATCTACTAAAAAATTGTACAACAGAGTGCAACAACCATAGTTGCTGTGCTGTGTTGTGTTGTGCTGGAGAGAGAGCATCAGCGCATACCTAGCAGGTTCTGGTGCTTCTGGTCTCTTCCCCGACAGACAGACAGACTGACTAGTAAGGTCTGGCTTAGGTTTTGCACAGGAAGGGTGCACTTCCGGCAGACTTTAAAGCCAGTGGTGCCCCGTACGATTATCTTTTTTGGAGCCTCCTCATGATCTCCTTGGATTACCTCACAACCGCTGGGCAAAAGTGACCCTCATCTTTCCATAGCCCCTCTCTCACATACATTTCATTTGTTTTAAAGTGCTGGTAAAGGCCTGCTTTGCTAATCTGCTCAGCTATTCACATAAAATACAAATATGTCCTTTGCAGGAGGCATAGTAGCCCCTGTGCTACTTCATGGTGAGTCAAAACTGACACTAGACAAAAGTCAGATTTCTCTTTCTAGCAGGAACATTAATCACAAGAGTTATCTTGACATTTTTATTGATGCCTGAAACCCGGAAACACAAAGAACTCTGTATCAGGTGCTTTAATATTGTAAGTTATGGCCAAACACAGCACCCCATTATGAGGTCAGTGCCCACCCTCTGGGTCTGCGCACAGTGCGACTGCACCATTTGCACCCCCCCAATGCTGGCCCTGTACACTTCCACTAAACATTTTAACTTTTCTCACACTGTTTGTGAGCCGTACAGTGTAGCTTACATGCAATATGTAAAAAGGTAGGAGAAATAAAACAATTTCTCCTTGTTAGTGCCTTCCTCAAAGAGTTTTTTTTGGCACAAAGCCAAGTTTTCTGTTATTAGTAGATACATCTTTCCATCAAAAACCATGGGTTGTAGCGTGGGAACGGCCATGTACTACACGTGGGACACCTCATTGACTCAAATTAACGCAACGTGGCACAAAGCGCTATTTGATTCTAGGGATGTTTTGCAGGGCAAAAAGGATTTGCATTAGAAAGTAACTACTTTATCAGCACTCTGTGCAAGTGTGCGCCTTTTTTGTGATTTTGCACCAATGCACAGTGTTGTAGGTCTTCCCTCTAATGTTTAATAGCAGCAATGGGAATGCTAGAGGGCAGAACTCTTGTTGAGGGTGGAGTATATAACCTACACCCTTACACCACCCTTAAGCCAGCACCCCTCTTACCACAACTAATCTTTCCTGCCCAGGGCAGCAGTACAATTCCATCTGAGCATACAGTTTCAAGGTAAGATCCAAATTCTTTCCTGGAGCTTATAAGCCATTGTACATTGCCGATAGGTAACAGATATTAGCCAATATTTGGGCATACATGAGTGACCCCATCAAATGTTTGCCTTCACTTATGTTCCCACACCCCATCTCTTAAGTTCCCTTCATCTGTCTTTCTTCCATCAGGCCCAGCTCTTTAAAATCATTTTAATTCTGTCAGTTCCTTCATGGAACTTCATTAAGGGTGTGCAATACAGACAAATGTAACTTCCATTAGGCTTGGATATGTTTTTTTAAAGTGCTAACTTTGAGACCTGCACAAAATTGATGCAGTGAAAAACCTGTAAAATATATATTTTTTTAAAAATTGCCTTAAAAACGTTCTGGTAGTGTTAGACCTGTCAGCCTTGGGGTGGTCTTCCCCCAAACTTTCTACCTTCACTCCTCCTGTCTTGCTGAATTAGTGGCCTTAGGACTCTGCCCACTTTACCACTGCTAACCAGCGCTAGAGTGTTTGTGCTCTTTCCATTAAACATGGTGAAACTGCCCTACACCCAATTGGCACATTGAATTTAATTGGAAGTCCCTAGTAAAGTGTTATACTACAGGTACCCAGGGCCTGTAAATTCAATGCTACTGGTAGGCATGCAGCACTGATAGTGACAACCTTATAAGTATCCTTTTAAGTCATGTCTCAGGCCTGCCATTGCAGCCTATAAGTGCAGTTTAAACTACAATTTCAACCTGGCAAAATAAACCTTTTGCCATGCGTGAACCTTCCTTTTTCATACATATAATACACGCCTAGGGTAGGCCCTAAACAGCCCTTAGGGCAGGGTGAATTGTTTATAAAAAGTTGGACATGTACTGTTATATTTACAAATCCTACATTTATTTTCACTACTGCAAGGTCTAACTCTCCAATAGGATATTATTGGGTTACCTTATTACATTTAATAAGGGAGCAGAGACCAGAGTCAAGACTGATTTGTATATGGCTAGGTCCAAACTGGGGTGGCGTGGTGGGCAAAAAAATGATAGATTAAACCCAGATCTTTGTGACGGGTGAATGTTTTTATTGTTCAGCATTCCGTCTGTCATCTGTTCTTTTTGCTATTGTCGTCCCATTCAATATCACAATGGAGGGTCTGGGCGTTGGCAGAATGGGCCATCCTGGCTTGATGGGGGAGAGGGAAGCATAGCTGTGACCTACTACACTTGCATTTCAAGGGCATTGCATTTTCAAGGCACTGGTCCAGCTCACACACAAAGCATATTGTGCCTCCAGGCAGACTGGGACCAGCGCAAGGAGGCAGTAAATTCCAGACACTTCTGTAAGGGGAATACATCTTCAAAGGAGGCATCACATATAAAAAGAGAACCCTACAACCCAATCTTCATTACACTGTTGGACCTGTGGATACTACAGAAGGACTGCTCTGCCCTGCCTATCTGCTGCTTGAGACCTGACCTGCTGTCTGAGAAATACTGTACTTGCACCCTTCATTCCAGGCTGAAGTGACTCCAAGGGTCATCTTAGTCATGCCCTGTTCTGAGCTACAGGGACACAGCAAGGTCCAGAGGTCATCCTTCAACTGCCCAGCTGACCTGCTGTACTGAACCTGCAAATGGACCTGTTGGCCTCTGTTAGACTGAGTTCCTGATCCCCAAGAGGTGCCCCTCAGGTCCTAGACTCATGGTGTGGCATTAATTGTGCTCCTCCTTGAACAAAAGGTGAAATCCTGATGTTTTGGGCTCTTTGTGACCGTAAATGGGCCTGTTTGTGAGAAGATCTTACCAGCCACCAACGTAAAGCTCCAGTGAACCCAACTCTTCACGCTACAGGGACAACCAGTGAAGGCCAGCTACGCAAGATCTGCACTTCGCGCTACAGCATCGAAAACCTGCGCTGACTGCCAAGTCAAAAAATCATGCTGTATTGTAGAACCCAAGAAAGTATAGGAAATTGACATTTGGGCTTATTAAATGTGGAAGAAGAGGGCTCACTTCAGTCAGAATGTATGAATCAACTGACAAATTAATTTAGTGCCTAGTGACAGCCAAAGTTTACTTCTGAGAGCACTCTGTTAAGCAGCTCGTCTCATTCCTACTGAAGTTACTGTGAAAGCCATCTTTAAACTGCCACCTTTTGTGGCTTTGTAACAAAGGATTCTTTGATGAGAACATACAATACCTTGCACTATCTTACACCAGTCACACTGCACAAAATCATCACTCTTTTCCTGTGTCAAACATCCTTACATCCTTGGGTGCCATTTCTCACATCATTACGAACACTCGCCTGTGATATTTGTAAGCTGTTCCTAGATGAATAAAGTACCTAAGAAGTATACATTTTCTTCAAAATACCTCCCTCCCTAACTGCCTGTCCTTGGGCTCCAGCATTACATGGCAACTCAATCACTTTGTTATTCACACTGGGAATCAAGGTCACTTGTTACCTCCTGGATGATCACAGTTAAAGCATGTCACTAAAAATGGAAACATTACAATAATGGCTTTGTGTGGCTGCCATGCCAGTACAGCAGCCTTTCCCTGCCAGATTTCTCTTTATGCCTAGCTTTCATTAGGGGTTTCATCACATGATCCACATCACAATCACCAAATAAGACATCAAGTTGTTTCTCTGCAAAGGTCCCTCTCTCCAAGCATCAGTGTCAGTTGCTAAGCTATTGTAAAATGCTGGTTCACCCTCACAAAGATTGCACCCAGGTTCAGACAAGAAATTAATAACAGGCATGCTCATCAACCCTTGTTTTTGTTGAATACAGAGAAATCGGAAAGACTAAGGGCCTGATTCTAACTTTGGAGGACGGTGTTAAACCGTCCCAAAAGTGGCGGATATACCACCTACCGTATTACGAGTCCATTATATCCTATGGAACTCGTAATACGGTAGGTGGTATATCCGCCACTTTTGGGACGGTTTAACACCGTCCTCCAAAGTTAGAATCAGGCCCTAAGGCTCAGATTTAAGAGGGCCTAGCACCTACTTGCGCCACATTAGTGTCATTTTTTTTTTACTCTAGTGTCGCCCAACGAGGCCAAAATCACTGTGCCAGATTTACAAAGTGGCGCAATGCATGCATTACACCACTTTGTAACCCCTTGCACCACATTATGCCTGCGCCAGGCATAATGTATGCAAGGGGGGTTCCCACACTAGGGGAGCCAAAAAAAGGTGCAAAGAAATCTAAAAGATTTCTTTTCACCATTTTTGTCGGCATTTTTGATGCCTGCACAGAGCAGGGGTTAAAAGGAGGCGCAACATTATTTATAATGGGCCTCAATGTGCTTTCCAGGATTAGTGTCAACATTTTTTACGCTAATCTTGCAAAGCGTCCAACTAACATCAAAAATGTTGATGCTAGTTCCCTAACTACCGCCATGGTGCGCCATGTCTTAAATACGGCACACACATGGTAGCATTAGGGGGGCGCTAAAGGGCACAAGAAAGGTGGTGCTGCATTGGATGCAGCACCACTTTTCTTTAATGTAGCCCCCACCTTATAACAGTGAAATACATGCGCTGATATGCTTAAGCACAAAATGCATTTTGAATATTGACTATATGAAGAGTTTAAAGAAAGCACATGTACACAGATCTATCAGACAGGTTTATGAATATTTGGGGGAGGCTGTAAATGTTTGTGAACTGTACTTACAAATAAAAAACCATGCCTCTTGGAATTAATATTTAATTGATATATCAATGGTTGGATCCAAAGGTAGTGGACAGAAGACAGATACATGAGCTTAATTATGGCAAGATATAGTAAACAAATTCACAAGTCAAAGTCAATGAGAGCTATTTCAGTCAGAAGAATTAAGGGCACAAGGGTTGTTGGGTGGGAAAAAATTGATTTTGTTAGGAAATACAGCCCATCCCCAGTGTCTTTGATTCCCATACCAATTAAAATTAGTTTAGACCTATGCTAGAGACAGACCCAAGCAGCAACGCTCTAGTGACTGGTGTTGCACAAGACAGGTGCAGTATGAATCAATATGGAAGCGAAAAATGGCTGACTTTTTGAAGAGACACAGCTAAAACCCTGGAGCACGAGTTTCTACAGACTATGGCCCTCATTACGACTTTGAAGTCTTTTCCACAGACTGCCGAAGTCACGGGCGCTAGAAGATCACCAGTGTTGGCAGTCCGAAGACCGCCATATTACGACTTCATTCTGATTTCCGCCCATTTATGGGCGGAAATTCGACACAGTCAGCCTGGCCGCCAGCGGAAGAGAGGCGTTTTACACCACCAGGCCAACAGGACTCGGCCTGCCGTATTACGATACGTAATACAATGCAGCGGTTTCCTTAACGGCGGAGCAGTGCTGGCAATGAAAAACCCCGAGACCCATCCCCTCCGGATGACCACCTTGCCAAGACAAGGGGGCGGGGAGAGGGAGGGGTGTTGTGTGCATGTGTGTGGTGTGTGTGTGTATGGGCAGCAGTATGGGTGTGCGTGAGTGCGTGTGTGTATGTATGTGTGCATGGAGAGTGTGTGTGTCTGAATGGAAGCGGAGGGAGGGGGGTGTTGGGGTGCGAGTGACTAGGTGTGTGTTTTGGGATGCATGCGAGTAGGGGTGTTTGTGTGGGTGCGTGCGAGCGAGTGGAGGTGTATGTCAGGGAATGTGTTGGTCAGTGGGTGTGTATGTCAGGGAGTGTGTTTATGAGTGGGTGTGCATACATGAGTGTGTTGATAAGTGGGGGTGCGTGTACGAAGGTGTGTTGATGAGTGGGGGTGCATGATTGTTCGTGTACGAGCAAGTGGGGATGTCTGGATGGATGCATGCGGTTGGGGGGAGTGTCTGTAACTGTGTGGATGGGTGAGGGCTGTTTGCAGGTGTGTGGACATGTGGGGGTGCATGTGCCGGCAACAGGAACTGGGGTTCCTGTCGCCTGGTACATTCCCACCAGAGTTTTCATGGTGGAGTGACTGCTGCGGAAACCCTGGTGGTTTGCCGGGTCATAATACTGCCAGCGATCTTACGGCTGCCGCCGGGCCAGAGGTGTTCACCTCTGGTCCGGCGGTCCAACCGCCCTGACAGTGCTGGTGACATTGTGGTGGTTGGGCTTCGGCCAAACCACCAGGCTCATAATGCAGCGGTCTTTACCACCGGATCCGCGGCAGTAAGACCGCCACCCTGAGTGTGGCGGTCTCCAGACCGCCACACTCATAATGACAGCCTATATCCTAGAGCGAACGTTCTGCCTCTGTTTGTGACCCTGGTTGTCTCTAATATTCCTACTTCTAGCTGTACAGGTACATATTCGGCTTGCAAGTGGTTGACTTGTCTTGCAAGTGGAGAAGGCTCCTCCATGCCTGAACTATTACAATATTAAAATGGAGTTCACCATTCAACCTGGGTCAGTAGCACTCAGAGGAGCTGTACTCGAGCAGAAGGGAAGCGTGTGCATATAGACGCTCAACCGCTCATTCCTCATCAGCATGCTGGATCAGGCCCAAAGAAAAGGAACAATGAAAAGGCTGCAAGTGATGTCAGTGCTCCATCTGCCCATCAGAGCTAGCCCGACAGCATCTGCTCACGAGGAAAATTGAATGTTCAGCTCTTCAAGGGAAAGAGAAGGCTTTTCAGCATACGATCTTTAAACCGAGAGGGTGATAATAGCTTTCCTTGTTAACACTAAGGATCAGACCTTGCAGTGTCAGGAATTAGCGAGTTCAAAAGGGATAGAAGCAACATCTGGTAAGTTTTACGTCTACTGACGGAAGCATTTATGACTTGCTGATATAAGGCCCTACCTATCTCTCTTCCTGCTCCAAATGGAGAAGCCATGAAAACAATGTCTGATTCAACTACAGAGATCTGCCTGTCAGTGGCAGGTTACAAGTTTTTATTTCATACAAGATTGACTGACTGCTTCATCTTTGTACTATTGACGAAATGAGGATACTTGAGGTGACATTTAATGCTACGATTCCAGTAGTCATATCTGCTTGGAAGGGTAATTAATTCTAGAAAGGATACCTCACTGTCCCATTCATTGTGGTGGTTCCTGACTAGTCAAACCAGGCATGGTGCAAAGTGCCTGGTTCAACTAGAACCATCTCTACAAATAGGATGCAGTGTTGTTCAAGTAATTGATGTCCATCATCCTCTGAACATGTACAGCAGCAAGGAGCTCATTCTGGGCATTAATCTAAAATCTTTATACATATATTCAACGAGATTTGGGATCTATTTTTGTGCTTATGTGAATTTTAACTATATTTCTATTGTGTGCGCGGTATACTTCCTTTATCGGCTCAACTGTTATGGCAACTGGAGTGCTTTTATCTATGATTATGATCTGATTCTGGGATGAAATGTTTGAGATTGGTGGCTTAACTCATTTGTTTGTTGGATGTATGTTACGTGTAGGAATAGGTTATCTTAGGCATTGCTTAAAATTAATTTGTTAAATGAGAGGGCTCTTTTGTTCCTTACTGAATTTGTAATTTTCTATTTTACTTTATTCTTCACTAAGTTCTTTTTTGTTTCTTTTTGGGGTCTTACTTAGTATAGTATTTATGTTGGAGTAGAGTACTTTGTGGAGTACTTTGTGTTTTATAATGGTGGTTTTTCATGTAAAATGAAAATTTCAAATAAAGTAATGTACAAAGAATAATACTCATACACATTGGTTGCTTGTAAGTACCGACCAAAAAAGCCTATTAGTACCAGCATCGTCTTCCCACACATCACAAAACATATAACTCCTGTCCTCCATAAGCAGTACTGGCTTATACACCGCTTACACATTCAGTTGAATGTGGACAGCAAGTCATCAATTCTCTGCACGTTCTCACACCCTCATTATTTGCATGTACAGTGACCAATCGCATTAACAATTTACTCCTTGGGATCGTAGGGCAATGTCTGCTCACCACATCTGGGAGTCACCATCTCACATTTGATGGGCCAATGCTCCCAAGCCAGTGTCCTGGCAATGTCATAGTTGTCCAATGACAAATTGATGATGGAGGGGACAGGGGTGTCTATACGGTGGAGAACCAGGCATTAGGCTAGCACAGTTTAGCTACCTCGCCAGTGTATTCCACTGTTGTCCCTTTGGGTGAGAGAGAGATAGAGCACCATAAAATTGCTGGTAGCATTACTTGTAGCTTTTGTAGTATAGAGGACGAAGCAGTAAATGTTTATTGATTTGAAGTTTAATTAATATTGAATGCAGAATACTAAGTACTAAAAGGCTCCTGAACCTAATCTCTCAACTTCATAAACAACTACCATTGCCATCCCATCCAAAATACCCATTACGTTTTGTAACACATGCTAATGTATTGTAAAAAAGTACGCGTATACTCCACGCACAACGTCTATACAGCAGGACAATGAATCTCCATCCACAAACACTGCCACTGGCAGGTCCTCTACAGTTTTAAACTGTGTGCATAAAACACCTTAACAATCTCAATAGCAAGGAAGGGTGCAACCTGCACATTACATGAAATATACACAGGAGTTATCTTTGTATAATATCATTCCCGTACCTTCAAAATCGAACCTTGCATGTGCAGATGTCTGTAATTTACTCTACAGACATTCCCGAAATATGCTAATATTAGAGAGATGCAGGAAAAAAATACTGTTGTGTCTACAGGTGGACGGTAAACTCTGCTTCTCCAGCGGAGTTCCGTAAAAACGTTGCCAACCGCAGCATTAAGTTGGCAAGGGCAAGTGAGAACTCAAGCGCTAGATGCCTCCCGGTGAGATTTCACAATGCAGACAGTCGTGGCAAGTTGCTACCGCACATGTTGAGAAGGCTGCCACTCATATTGAGAAGGCTACAGCTCGAGTAGAAAATCTACTGGAGCAGCAGATGTGGTGCCATGTGGTGCAGTTCTTGCTTATTGTACAGTGCAGGAAGAGATCCCAGTGACAAAAAAATCAGTGCGAGCAGTGCAGCGGACCGAATTCTGCCACTCGCAGAACTTCGCAGAATCTTACAAAGCTTTTATGTAACTCTGCAGAATTCTGCAGAGGGAAATTGTGAGTTCTGCCCACCTCTAGTTGTGTTGCGGCATGCTATAGCATGCTGTGCTGTATGTGCTTCACAGAGTAACACATGTAACCTGGCTCTGCTTAAGGGCACTGCACTCGATCTGCTTCACACACAAGTTTTCGTATTTTGTGTTTGCCAGGGGGCAGACAAACGCAGCCTATATGTTTTAGACTAGAGCAGTTGTTCCCAACCTTTTGTCCGAGGACCTGGGGGGACTGTGAAGCCTCCTCAGGGGGTCCGTGACTGCCTAGAAAATTAACTAATATTAATAGATTAATAAAATGTATATAAATAAAATGTTTAAATGTACAATTGAGAAGTTTAAAACGTACTATAAATGTCAAGGAATTTAAAATTAAAGGCTAAAAATGAAATTAGTATCCTCAAACTGATTGTGGGGGCAGCGCAGGTGCATCCAACGAAATATATTATGGGCGAAGTGTGGCTCCAATTGAATTTAGAAAAGCTCCAATCTTCCTATTACATTTTCTATTTTTTTTTTTATTTAATTTGTTTGCAAATTAAATAAAATGTGTTATCTTTTGTGTATGTGTTTGATGGAATGCTTGTTTCTGTATTTTTTGTGTATTGTTTCGTGTTTCAAATCATCAACAACGTTTAGGCCTGGGTTCCTGGTTTCCAGTAATGACTCAGTGGTGGGGTCCCCAGATTCCAACAATGATTTAGTGTGAGACCCCGGGTTTCAGTAATGATAAAGTGGGGGTTCACAGAAGTCAACAGGTTGGGAACCACTGCACTAGAGCAAGTGAAAGACACTTTCAATGCATGACAGGGTTTTCCTGTTTATTCTGCGGTCAACAGACAGAGTCTCACTGGAAGCACAGATGTTTCATTAAAGAGTCAACAGCTATTACACATTACTCATTTAGGCCAGACATAGACGCATCTGCTAAAGGTTTTCCTCACCTTGATTCTGAAACTCCCCGCTGTCCCCCCAGCCCCCCCAGCACATGCAAACAGTACCTTCAGGCTGAGCCCATGCTTCCTGCTGCACCAAAATGGCTGCCAGAATTAATATTCGCGTGCATAACAACATCGTTCTTCAGGCCTCCTCCGACTGCACCAGTGTCAGCCTCCTTTAGATTCCACTTCTACTGTTTGCTTGCTGTATCTGAGAATCAAAGAACATAATATGACTTAACACTGTGGCATAGAAACTTTGAAAAAATCAGACTAGGTACACACACTGCCTTCAGTAGGTGAAAAGTAGTGCTGCGCCCCCCCCCCCCTCTATTCCACTTACCCTTACCGACATGGATGTTAAATAGGAGTAGTAAGGGGTACGATTTGATACTCATGTATTGCCCTTTCGTACACTTGTAATTGCCCTTGCTTGCTGGTATCAAGGGCCATGAAGGCAGTGAACAGGTGAAAATGGAAAGGTTTTTAAGTGCCATGTTCACTTTTTGCAGTTGCACCCTGTGCCCTATCGTCAGGCACAAGCTTGTGCAAGTCACTGCAAACTTACTAGCGTCTGGCATCGACGGTGATGAGTAACCTTACCTGCCCGATCATTAATGTCACAGTATACACAGGGTTTGTACAGAACACAACGGGCCCAGGTTCCTTCGTGCACATATAGGTAACTCTCATGCTCCCACAAGAGCAGCCTCCATCACGTTAGTGAACTCTTGCCGCTGTAACAGTCTGCACGTAAATCCCTGTGCCCAGAGGTGTGTCCTGTAGAAGACTTTGAACATCTGGATTTCTGCTAGGCGTGTACTAGAATGCGGCTCTTCTTTTTTTTAATGTTTTATTGAGCATGGTATTTGGCTCCTTTGAGTCGTATTCATTAAATGAAATAAGATAATATAAACATTACACACCTTTATCAGTTAGAAAAATCTGTAAAGTTCAGTCAGTTTGCATAAACCTCGTGTCTAGACAGTAGCAAGCAAGACCCCCGAATCAGTAGTACACCTTAATCCAGTTATTGTCAGATGGGGCGCTCCCTGTGTTTCCTTTCTCGGGGGGTACTTCTGACTGCTCTCCTGCTTGTTTCCACCAGCGGGTCCAGTGGGGAGGGCCAGCATTTGTTCTCAGGTGGCATAGTAGAGGCACCTGGTGGCAGGCGCATATAAAACACTCAAATCTAAGGTTTATTTCTTAAATGCCCCAATCTATGAGCCCTTCTTTCATTGAGGATTATAAAACCAACAAACCCATCATGGCTACTTCTCTTCTTCTTTGGTCACTTCCTGTTTGTTCACAATACAAGGAGCATGGCACTGGCACTCCAAGCATTGCAAGCCCTTTAGGAACCCTTGCTGTGGTTTCTATCTCCTGGTTACTTTCTCCTGGAACTCTTTTCCTGGAAATTTGCTCTATCTCCTAGAATCAAGCTGCTGGAATCTTGCTCCATCTCTTGAAACCCTACTCCTTTTCTACACTTTAATGGTATTTGTGAGATTCGGGTTCCTGTAATGTTCTTTTTTTTATTCTCCTGCTTGCATTTAAGATTTTTTATGCTTTTTCCTCCCAAGTGTCACAATTTCTGGAGGCACTGGTCATCCTTGCAAGACACCATCTGCGAGCTGACAGTCGTTCAAAAAAAGGAGTCACCCCTATCTCTGCAACATGGAAGCATAAAGAAGACACAAGAGCTGCGTCCAGCTATTGACACCTCCGTTGAGAAGCAGCACAAAAAGATGGCTGTGGAGCCAAAGTTGGAAGGTAAATCATATATGTGAAGCACACACCTTCAACAAATAATCCATCCCAATTCAGTCACATTTCAATCATTTATGAGAAGGCCATGAGACCTCAAGGGGCAGAAGGCAGAGCTTGGCCTCAAGAAAGATGGTTACCTTCTGCTAAACTCTGTGACCATCACTCCAAAAAGAAAATACACTTCCTGCTGTCCATGGAAAAGCATTGGGTTGTACTGGTTTTTCTGCACCCCTTGAGGATGAACTGAAGGGACACGTACAGAGTCCAAAACTCTCTGCAGGCCACCATATGAGCTGCACGGCAAGATGGCAAACATTAAAAGGACACTGTTCCCTTCTCCCATCACCAAAACTGGACTGCGGAAACCGTCATGAATGGTACTGGGGGCCATCATTCTTCTTCAGTATAATTGTAAGCCACCTCTCCAACAACTTGCATTGCTGCTAAGCTTTCCAGTCTGAATCAATTAGAGGATAAGATACAGACTGAAGGTGGATGTCATGGTTAGTGCCCGTCCACTAATGTGCATTAATGTGCTTAAAGTGGTAGCTCTCTGCTGGGGAGTTATTTGTTGTTCATGGAGGAAGGCCACTTTAATTTGTACCAACCTACTCAGTGACGCCACTGTCTGTTCTGGGGGCTGCCATTGTGTGGGTTGAATTTTTTGGGTTACATAGACGTCTATGATTTAACAAACACCACCATTTGCTGCGAAGGGAACTGTACCAACTAGCTGAAACTGCATCCTGATTGGCCAAGAAAACTAGATGGTCCAATATATCCCCAACTGCTACGGAAGGTCAAAACATTGTGCTGCCTGCATACGTGGAAACTTTAGGCAGATACTTGAAAATAAAGCCTCAAAAGAACTTCTCTTTTAAGAGCCATTGAAAGGTGGAAACAAGAAATCGACCCAAGGAAATCCAGAACACAATATAGCTACAGAACACAACATAGCTATAATTGTGCTGGAGTCTCTTAGGAGTGAATTAAAAGACTTCAAATCTTTAATAAATACAGTACAACTCCCAAGTAGTGAGACAACAAAATAACTGAAGTTAATACATGTGGAGATGTCTTTGTTCAAACTAGTTTAACAATTCAGGGAAACGTCTTGAAGCACTTGAAAGTACTGGAAGCACCTGACTCAGCACTTGAAATCTGGAATCTGCAGAGGAAGGCAATTGACCACGAGCATAGCAGTCAACAGGACAACAGTCAACTCTATGGCGTTCCAGAAACAGAGGAAAGCCATGATGTGTTAGGACTGTGGTCAACCTTCATAATGCAACTGTTAGCAGTAGAATTCCCACCTCACATTGATTTCAAAGGGCGTGAGAGAGCGTAGTTTATATAATCTATATTAACATGAAATGTTTATGAATTAATGTGTGATAATGCCGCTTAGAAATTGTATTAAATGTATTTTGCTTAAACGTGCACTTAAAATGTGACCAAGGGGAGTGGCCGCCAGTGTATACGGGGACTAATAGAAATGGCTAATAGTTGTGTATTCTGTTATTAAAATATGGATTTGTACTAATTAATTAATGATTATGTTATTACAGTTATTCTAAATGAATCTTGTAGGCCTTAAGTTAGCATGAGCCGAAGCTTAGCTGCCTTGCTCTCATATTAAATGTGCTTTTCTAAATGTGCAGTGTGCTGACTCGCAAAAGGACATGACCTCTTGTTTTTCTTCAACTAGAAGCTGAATGTAACCATAGTGGACCCGTTCTCATGAAATTCATCTTGCTTGTAGAAATGTTTAGCTAAAATGCAACAGTGTAGATTAGTATAATGTACAAGGTCGTTTAAACCGGTAAAGACAATGGAGCTACTGACCAAAAGATGTGCAAAGAATTACAGAAGGATGAAATCATACCGGACGTGCTACCTCTGAAGACGTCAATCACATAGACCAATAAAATGTCTGTAAAATAATATGGGGTGAAAGATTAATGACATAGGGGGTCATTACGACCTCAGCGGTCTTTTCACTAGACCGCCGAGGGACCGCCGTACGGAAGATCACCAGTGCTGGCGGTCTTCCGCATGGGCCATTCTGACTGTTGGCAGCGCTCCGCCCGTTTCCGGACGAAGAGCCGCCAACAGCCATACTGGCGGCAGGCGGGGAAGTGGAGCTAGCTCCACCTCCACCGCCACGCTAACAGAACACCGCCCAGCGAATCACGACCTGTGATTCGCTGTGGCGGTGTTCTGTTGGCGTGTCGGTGTCGGCGGAGCTGGCCGTTCCCTCCCGGAGGATCACCAGGAACAGGTAAGGTGATCGTCCGCTAGGGAAGGGGGGTGGGGGGGGTGTTGTGAGTTGTGTGCGTGCATGGAGGTGTGCGTGTGTGTATATTGAGGGGGCGTGTGAATGCGTGCATGAATGCGGGGGGTGTGTGTATGTGCATGAATGCGTGCATGAATGCGGGGGGTGTGTGTATGTGCATGAATGCGTGCATGAATGCGGGGGTGTGTGTATGTGCATGAATGCGTGCCTGTATGTGTGTATGTGTGTGTATATGTTGGGGATCGGGGTGGGGGACGGGGGTCCTGCAGCCTTTTGGGGGTGGCAGGGGTGGTGGGGGGGTAGGGGACGGAGTCGGGGTGGGGGTTGGGGGTGGGGGAGACCCCTATCAGTGCCAGGGAAGGGATTCCCTGGCACTGATAGTGCTTACCGCCATGGATTGCATGGCGGTCCCCAACCGCATGAAATCCATGGCGGTAAGCCGGGGTCAGGCGGGTTGGAATACCGCCGGCGGTATGTGCCGACCGCCGGGCTGGAGACCCAGGTCTCCAGCCCGGCGGTCGTTACCGCCGTGGCGGGCGGAACGGTGAAGCGGCGGCTGACGCCATGGTCAGAATACATGAAAAAAGACCACCAGCCTGTTGGCGGTCTTACCGCCGCTTCACCGCCGACCGACCGCCAGGGTCAGAATGACCCCCATAATCTGTTTTCTAAAATAGGGTAAAGATAGTGGGGTATAACCATGGACCAATGAAATTTTAGGGGAATGTACTACGAAAAAGGGATAAAAACCCATGACACGGGGAGCCATTTAGGTGGGTTAGGGAATGCTATTGATTTTATCCAGAAACTTTGTCACTCTGTTCGGTGACTTATTGGTTTACTTAAAACCATCCTTTTCCTTAGATTGTCCATTTTACACTTTGCCTCCTTATGAGGGAAGTGCCCCTTTTGCCCCAGAGCTGAGTTTTGACTGATGGCGAATCAACTGATGTCCTGAAGACGAAGACTGACCTTGAGTGCTGACCTAAACCTTGGAGGGTAACTATGACAATGAAATTGTGATTTGTCTGTTTGCTTTTCCTTTCTAGGCACCAACTGTTTACTTTTGACAGAGACCGTAGCTAGATGTTTTCCAAATTGGTGTTCTAAATTGTTTTGCATGAAGCCCAACATGCCAATGCTAATCAGTGGTTAGGACACGTGTTCACTAAAATTGACGCAAATAGACAAACAACTGAATCTATGTTTTGTTGAACTGACGCATTAATGACACTCTGCTAAAGTTGATCTATGTGCACGCTGTGTTATGTTCTGATGTTCGCGATTCTTGCCTTAATGACATCTTATCAGAATTGCCATATGGTGACTATGCTGTTTTGTTTCTTGGTTTTGAGATTAACACATCTACTTTTAGAATTGTAACTAATAGGGAATAAAACTCATAAAATTCTACTAAACCGGTGTGGTTATTCATGACTGCAAGGTCATGGTGGTGTCTTGAGTTGATTAATGTCTTTGACTAAAGTGAAATGCATTGTGGTAATAAATATTGATGACATTATTGATGTATTGATTGACATATTGATTAGCTATCTCGTCCTAAGGTGTCTCTCAACTGGGTCAAAAGATTCATTTGCCTAAAAACGAGTCCTAATGTGTAATAAATTATCATAAAGGGACGCGTTAACAGTTCTGGTAGCAGAGCGACGGTTTGGCCCTTTGGGGCCCTAGGACGGAGAATTATTGTTTAAATTGTTTTTCTGAGATAATGCAAATTGGAGATATGATGTGTTTCTAAATTCCTCATGACTTTCCCGGGATCTCGGAACCTGCCTAAGTGAGTTGGGAAAGTTCTCTGCATCTTAGCATATGTGGCGTAGATTTTGCGCTTGCTCAGCTTATGCATTTTTGCAGGTGATTTGTGAAGATTATGTGTGTTTAGGCCAAGTAATGTTGTTTTAGCAGGAGTGGGCGTACTCCACAGTATGAAAGTAGGGAAGTCGGCGTACTTCATATGAGTGTGGGGCTTTGTGCTAAAAAATTATCCACGTGGTTGGTTGTTAATGTACGGACCCGTCGCGGTTTAAGACTCCGGAGTATATTGACAAGTGTAGGAGACACTTGGGTTTATGTTGTAATTTGCACGGTTCTATAGGTCAATTGGGCGTGGTTGACAAGTCGAGTTGGAGTCAAATTGTATGAGTGAAACCTTCGATGGAGATTTGGTAAGTTCTAAAGTGCACTAGAACGAACCATTGACAAGTCGAGAGTAGGATTTGCGGGTCGAATTCTGCTTGCGTATGTGGGGACTGAGAAGGAGAGAGTAGCGGCCGAGGCTTCAAGTGAAATCTCTGTAAAGTTCTGAAGCGAATGTGTACCTTTCCTGTAGTAAACCGGCAAATTTGAGTTGTTGTTGCTGTTAAAGGTGCTCGCAGTAATTTTGCTTTAGTTTGGTGTGAATCCAGTGAGGGGCGGACAAGCCACAAGACTTTGTCAGCTGCAGTGTGTGTGAGTGTGACGTCAGTGGTACCGCGCTGGGATAGGTCAGTTGTCGAGAGGGGTCGCGCACGGATTGGCAGCCGTCCGTGAGAGACAATAGGTTGAGAAAGGTGGGTGAAGAGTGACCTGGGAATTAAAGTCACTTCCTGATTAAATACAAACAAAGAAAAGACGTAAAGATGAATTTTATCAAAGCTTTTAGGAGCGCTCTGAAAGGCGAGTGAGGGTACTCCAGCTTATGTAGTAATGGAGGAGAAGGGAGTAGCACCTTGCTTATGGATGAAACAGTGGCGCAAATTGACAGAAAAGGAGGGATGTTTGGCGTTTCCCGAACATGGAACGTTCAATACAAGAATTTTAGAAAATTTGAGGTGGATGTTAAGTGTACAAAAGCCACCTCCGAGGCCAGCTCAGTATGAGGCATTAGCAGTCTGGGATTTAATGGCTATTAAACAGAGACAGCAGACATTTGAGAGGAGATTGAGAATTGCAGAAAAGACCTTAGCTGAGGCTAGATGGGACAATGAGAGCAAAATGTGGAGACGGGGAATAGTTGACGGGCTCAAATTGTTTCCAGCAATAACACAGGGAGACGAGACGCAGGGAAAGAAAGCCACCTGTAAGACAGACAAGGACTCTAGTAAGCCTAAAGAGACTAAGAGGTCTTGGATAGAAGAAGATGACTCAGACGATGAAGAATTTCTTAATCAGTTATTGCATGATCGCCCGCCACCTTATGCAGTAGACGACAATGTCCCGAGCACTAGTGCGGGTCCTGGGAACCAGACGCAGGAGAAGGGAGTTACTGATACAGTACAGACTAGTGATACGGGTTTGATATAGAATGGTGTAAGTGTACCCACTGCGCCAGACATGCAGATACAGTTGCAACCTCCACCGCAGATACAGAGAATCTATCCAGACGTCCCAACAGTAGAGACTACTACGAATCTGATAGTGCCGCCTGATCCGATATACACAAATCGAGGTTAGTGCAGATTGAGCCAACTCCACAATTGCTGCCCCAGCCGCAGCAACAGCTGATTCCGGGGTATAGTCCAGCAGCAGGACCTCCGTTAGTACCTGCCCCAGCCACAGTGAGTCAAGCCTTAGGAGTTACTGCTCCGCGAGGTTTAGGGCCAGGTCAGACACCAGCCGCCATATCATTACCGATTACTGTTGGCCCACCGGTGCCATTATATGCGCAGGGTAAGCCTGGTGTGTGTGATCAGGGAGTAATGACCCAAGATGCAATAAGAGGAGGGTCCATAGGAACTCCCCAGTTAATGGCTCAGGGGGGAGCAATAAGTTGAAGGACCCAGGACTTTGTTGGATCTTAGTCCGGCTGAATCACCGTTAGAGGCAATGAGACAGGCAGGGCTAGGGGTGCTAACTCCACAGACAATAAGTACGAATGCCTCACAGTCGCCAATGATGTATGCAGGGAATATTTCACTGCAAGGTTTTACGGTACAACAGTTGAAAGAGTGGTTAGAAAAGACTCATGCTTCACAAAGTACTGCAGTGACCGCAGAAAAATCTGAGAGAGATGAGTACCTAAACTTTGTAGGACTGGCTGTGGAAGCTGCTGAACTAGTGGAAGCGACAATAGGGGTAAACAGATTAGAATCATACACAGAAGCAGAATTGAGATACTTGTGCCCCAAAATCACTAAAGAAGTGGGCAGGGTGCATCAGAGGTTGGCGAACCTGGCAGACAAATACAATATTGACATTGAGAATACTAAACATTTGAAAAGGAGTTACAGACTAGACTTCGACTCTAAAGATTTTGACCACATGAGGTAGGCCGGAATAAAAGCGCATCTTAAAGAAATACCGCAGAGTGCACAGATCTGGGGAGCCTTAGAAAAGTGGGAAGGCAGATGGGCAAAGAAAAGAGATAAGGAGAAAAGTGACAGTCCGGGATCAAGTCCGACTAAAGCTTCACCGGACACTGAGACAGTAAAAATATTACCAATGAGAGAAACAGCTGGAGGGGTTCTAGTCCATGTACCGTGGACTAGAGGAGACATTCTGTCTTTCACAAATGATTATCCCAGGTTGAGGGAGAAACCGATAGAGTGGTATCAGCAGACAGATAGGTTTGTGAAACTTGCAAAGTGTCTGTGGGAGGACTTGAATACTTTGTTTGAGATCATTGTTCCACCTGACTTATGGCTTGAGTGCAAGAGAGGTGTGGACTGTCCGACACAGGAACAGGCAAGGGATAAGGTGACTGGAGCACCATCTGAGGAGGTGATGAAGTATTATCATAAAGTAATTGAGTTTTTGAAGCAGAAAGTGTCGCCGAAAGTGACTGATTGGTAGAAAATTGACCGGACCTCGCAGGAGGTTAAAGAGTCTATCCATGCTTATTATGAGAGGTTGTTGAAAGCGTTCAAACATTATAGTGGTACCGAGACTATAGAGCCGAAAGACATGAACCATCTTGTGTTCAGATTTGTTGAAGGGCTGAGACCAGAGGTTGGCCAGATGATTAAGAATCATTTGATCTGTTGGCAAGCGATGCCGATTGATGAGGTGTTGCAGTATGCAAAATACTGCAGTGACGAGATTGAGCCGAAGCAGAGAAAATTGAAGGAGAAGGTGATGCAGATAAAGGCAGCGCAGGCAGGTATGCAAAGGAATGGAATCCAGCAGATGGTACAGCAGCAACCGCAAGGGAATAGCGTGTTTCAGGCGCAACCGAGAGGCCGAGGTCGAGGTTTTGTGAATCGCGGTCCAGACTTGATTACTGTTGTGGTTCAAAATGATGCGCAAGGGATGAAAAAGATGTCACCATGTCACGCGTGCGGGGGCGTGGGGCATTGGAAGTGGGAATGCCCGAATGCGGTGCATGATGGTGTCGTTCAACAAAGCACTGATGTCGGTACATTTAAAAATGTGAGGGGTCCAAAATTGAGAGGTCAAAATCAGAACTTTCAGAATAACATGGTTCAGATGCAGGGGTTACAGCCCATGCAGCAAATGTAAATGCTGCGTGTTCAACCAGCACAAATGCAGAAAGTACAACAGCAGGTTCCCATGGTACCTAGACAGCAAATGCAATTACCATTAGCTCTAATGGGACAGCAACAGGTGATGCTTCCTCAGCAGGTCACAGGCCAAATGATGAGTCAAAATAACACAGTATAGCAGTTCCCATTGCATGGTGAAGATGGAATGAATGATGAATGGTCGGATGACAGTTCAGACAGTGAGGAGTGCAGGCTTGCAGCGTCCCTAGAAGTAGATCAGAGGGGACCCTATGTAGAGGGAAAGGTGATTGGTCACAAGGTATCATTCTTGGTTGACACGGGAGCTACACGCTCTACAGTCAGAAGTGCAGAGGTTCCGAAACTGCCACTTTCAGGGCGTACCATAAGAGTGGTAGGAGTAGCAAACCAGTACTTGACAAACCCGATCACAGACCCGGTTCAAGTCGAGATTGGCAACTTCCAGGGACTGCATAAGTTTGTAGTCTGCGATTCGAGTCCCGTATCCCTACTGGGAAGAGACTTACTGTGCAAAACGAAATGTTCGATTACCTGTTCTAATGATGCAATTGAAGTGCAGACGAACAGTGATGATGAGGGGGATGATGGGCAGTTTACAGAATCAGAAACAGAGACCGCAAATTAAGATTACCCTTTGATAACCCTATTCCCGATGCTTACAGTAACTGACTTGCCAGCTGAGTTGCAAGGGACAGTGACAGAGAAAGTGTGGGACCTGACAGGAAAGGAAGTGGGATTGATAAAAGGAGTTGAACCGGTCAAAGTACAGGTGAAGCCAAATGCAGTGTTTCCCCAGGTGCCGCAGTACCACATGGCACAAGATGTCCTTATTCAGGTATCACAGATAATTGCAGACTTTGTAAAGCAAGGAGTTCTGAAGGAGGTATTGAGCAGCCCATGTAATTCACCAATAATGGGTTTGAAAAAGCCTTGTGGGAAAGTTCGAATTGTGCAGGATTTAAGGAAAATAAACAAGATTGTGGTAAAATGTTGTCCCATAGTGCCAAATCCAGCAGTGATTATGTTTCAGGTTCCGTGTGATGCAGAGTGGTTCACCGTTGTGGATTTGTCACAAGCATTCTTTTCGGTGCCTCTTCATGAGGACAGCCAATTTTTATTCCGTTTCAAATTCCTGGACAAGGTGTACAGTTGGTGCAGAATTCCTCAAGGGTTTTCTGAGTCGCCATCCATCTTCAATCAGATATTGAAGAAGGATTTGGAGTCGTTAGAGTTACCTTCTAGTTCGACTCTAGTGCAGTACATTGATGACTTGCTGATTGCGTCCAGAACAAAAGACGACTGTAGGTATGACACAAATGCCTTACTGAACCATTTGGGAAAGAACGGACATAAAGTGTCCCCAAAGAAGCTGCAGTACTGTCAGAAAGAGGTGAAATACTTAGGGCACTTGATTGAAAAGAGGTCCAGGAGAATATCAAAGGAGAGGGTGACAGCCATACTACAGATGAACCCCCCGACAACAAAGAGAGATGTCAGGATGTTTTTGGGAATGGTGGACTACTGTCGTCAGTGGATTTCCAACTTTTCGATTATCTCAAAACCATTGATCAAGCTGACAGGCAAAGAAACTAAGGATGAACCGTATACCATAGCTTTGTCCAAAGAAGAGCTTGAGTCATTCATGGAATTGAGAGAGTGCATGTGCAGGGCACCAGCTTTAGGTATGCCTGACTACACGAAGCCTTTTCTACTGTTTTGTCATGAACGTGATGCTTGTTCTTTGTCTGTCTTAACACAGGTCCATGGAGGTGCAAACCGCGCTGTAGCATATTTTTCAACTACCTTGGACCCAGTCGCAGCAGCCTTACCGGGTTGTTTGCGCGCAGTTGCAGCAGTTGGTCAGAGCCTCACACAGTGTGAAGGCATATTGATGGGACATCCCTTAACAGTAATGGTTCTGCATTCAGTTGAAATTCTGTTGACCCGAACTAAGACTCAGCACATGACAAATGCCTGACTTACCTGGTATGAGACAATTATTTTGGGGTCGCCTAATGTCTCCTTAAAGCGATGTACTGTATTGAACCCGGCAACTCTACTTCCTGTTGAAAATACTGAGATTAGTAATTCGGAGGAAGTGGAACATGACTGTCTTGAGGTAACAGAGCTCTGCACCAAACCCAGACCTGACATTAAAGATACGCAGTTAAAGGAAAATGACTGCATTATGTTTGTTGATGGATCATGTTTGAGAGACTCAGTCGGAATACTAAGAGCTGGATATGCTGTGTGTACAATCACTGGCATTATAGAAGCCTCCTGGCTCGAAAGAGTGTATTCCGCACAAGTGGCTGAGTTAATTGCCCTTACTAAGGCATGCCACGCAGCTGAAAATCTGAAAGTCACTATCTATACTGACATCAGGTATGGGTTTGGCATTGTGCATGATTTTGGCCAATTGTGGTCACAGAGGGGTTTCATGACCTCTTCTGGTTCTCCACTGAAAAACGGCGAACAAATTAAGGATTTGCTGCATGCGATTCAGTTACCTCTTGAAATTGCCACCGTGGTGAAATGCAATGCTCATGTTAAGTCGCAGGACTTTGTGTCAATGGGAAACGGCTATGCAGATCAAGTCGCAAGGTTTTGCGCATTGAACTGTATATCGTTCAAGGACCAGTGGGAATTGTTGCCGCAAACTGAAAATGAGACATGTCTGAACTTTGCATTAAGAGTTGTTGACACATTAGATGAGCTAAAATCACTGCAGGGTCATGCTAGCAGGGAAGAGAAATGCTCCTGGCAGAGAATGCAATGCGTACAAAGAGCTGATGACTTGTGGGTCTCAGAGGAGGGGAAACTAGTTTTGCCAAACAGTCTTTTATCACAGTTTGCAAGACTTTATTATGGTCAGGCACACCTTGGGAGAGACGCAATGAACAGACTGTTCAAAATTGATTGGTTCAATCCGAAATTCAGACAAGCTGCAGAGGTTACCTGTCACAGGTGCATCATCTGTCAACAGATGAATGCAGGAAAAGGAACAGTGGTGACTTTGAGCCACATAGGGAGAGCTGGAGGTCCGTTTAGCAAGATGCAGATGGATTTCATTAAGATGCCTGTATGTGGAGGCTTGAGGTACGTGTTGGTGATTGTGTGTGTTTTCAGTCACTGGATTGAAGCCTATCCTACCCGTAGGAATGACAGTCTCACAGTAGCAAAGCTGTTGCTTAGAGAATTAATACCAAGGTTCGGAGTTCCGGTCTCTTTAGAATCAGATAGGGGCAGGCACTTCGACAATGAGGTGATAAAGCTCTTCTGTGCTGCATTAGACATTGAACAAAAGCTGCATTGTAGCTACCGCCCCGAAGCATCAGGACTAGTGGAACAGATGAATGGTACCTTGAAGTCGAGAATGGCAAAAATGTGCGCAGCTACTAATATGAAATGGCCAGATGCATTGCCTTTAGTGCTGATGTCAATGAGAAACACACCTGATAAGAAGACAGGACTATCACCCCATGAGATCTTGATGGGGAGAGCTATGAGGTTGCCCGCAGTACCTGCAAATGCTCTTGTGAATATCACGGATGATATGGTGTTGGACTACTGCAAAGGTTTGGCTGATGTGGTCCGCTCTTTTTCCCACCAGGTGGAGGCCAACACACTGCCACCGATCAGTGATCCAGGTCACAACCTGCAAACCAGTGACTGGGTGGTTGTCAAGAAGCACGTAAGAAAGTCGTGTTTGGAGCCACGCTGGAAGGGGCCATATCAAGTAATACTGACAACAACCACTGCTGTCAAATGTGCAGGCGTTCCAAACTGGATACATGCCAGTCACACGAAGAAGGTGACATGTCCAACTGATGAGGAACTTGAAGTTTCTGACTCAGCAATTCCGGAGAAGGAAGTTTCAGGGCCGGAGAACAGTCAAAGGGGAACTGAGACTGCAGGAGAGCCCACTGAGGATGGCCTAGTCACTCAAGCAGTAAAGGAGTTCGAGAGAGGTGACAGTGAGCCTTTCTCAGTAGAGGCAGCAAGAGAACTAAGTTAAGGAGAGGTTCTCCCAGAAATAGACGGATACGGGTTAGAGCTTGAACCCGTTACAGACCCAGAGGAAGAAGGGGAAATAATAGAGGAAGGTCAAAGCACACCGGCATCTCCTGAGCCAGTTGCAGGTCCATCAAGAGAAAACCCCATAGCACAAGAGGAGGGTGCTGTTCAGCGTCCTGAAAGGCCAAGCAGGAAGAAAACGCACAAAGGTGATAACTGGCCAAAGAAACAAGCTGTAAGAGAAAAGATCGTCCCAGGTGAGACAATAGAGGAAGAAATTGTCACAACCAGAAAGGAGGATTTAAGTGAAGGAGAATTACAAAGTGAACGCAGGCTGAAAAGAAAAAGAGTTGCAAATAGAAGGTACGTAGGTCCTGAATGGGCATATGAAACAACATCTGAGTGGCAACAAGAATTCTTAGCGTTCTGTTTTGATCGAGAAGTACCAGGCCAATACTACGGTACCTGAATTCAACAGAAAAAAATAAATAAAAGACTGTGCTAAAATCGAGAAATTGAAATTGAAAGCTGAAAGCTGAGAAAGAGACTTATGTATTACCGGATATGACATTCGAAACCTGAATTGACTTTGAAAAACCGATTATGACAAGCTGCTAACCTGATTTGACAAAAGGGGGTCCTGGGGTGAGTGAAACGCTGTAAATAGACGCAGAGAGAGAGAGAGACTTTGCATTAGAAAAAAAAAAAAAGGGAGTTTTAAATCGTCCTCAAGTTGATTGTTTGTTTTGAGTTATTCTGCTATCTGATTCTTTACAGACCATGGCTTACAATAGAGGTAGTAGCAAGAAGGGTAAAGTGTGTGGTTGGTTAAGTGTTATATTAGGTATTGTGTGTGCAATAATAATTGTGGGTGTGATTGTGGGAATGCCGTGGTTGGATAAGAAAACAACTAATAATGCTTCAAAAACTGAAACTGCTACGCTAACACCATGGGAAAAGTTTGAGCAGGATACACAACACTTGCATGAGGGAACTAATTCAAAGGGGGAACTTTCCACTAATGTTTTTTATCGCTTGCTGAACGAGTATGTTGATAGCATGGATGCGAGAAACTGTTATGTGTGTACAAAGATTCCTTCATCAGTACAAGAGGGGGTCACCTACCATAGTCTTCCTTTAACTTACGGGATGAGCTGTAGTCTGCTACTAACAAGAATCTATGACCAGGAACATGTGCAATATTTTTATTCAAATTTAGATGTAGTGTTTTCTTTTGTGCCTGTGATTGAGTTTTTGAATAAGTTAGCTAAGGACCATAGTATAAAATTAGTTAGAGGTTTCTTTGAGCTGACACTAACATTTGGGACAGCTTAGGCACACCGCAACAATTTGACCTGCTTATTAACACCTGTAGAGAAAAGCTTCTTAGATCACACTGATGATAGAGGCAAGGCATTGAAAGAAAAATTAGAAAAAGGATTAGAAAAATGCACATATGCAAATGATTATGCTTACACCGCAATAAAGACGCAAGGCAAACTAGCTATAGATGCATTACATGTAGGAAGGATTGCATATAACGAGTGAATGCAGGCATGTGTTTTTGTTTCAGAGTAAGTGGACCTTCATGTTAAATGGACAGGATCCAGCGATCCCTGGGATCTATTATATCTGTGGACTTAATGCTTATTACCGTCTCCCTAAGGGATGGTATGGGACATGTTGTTTGGGGATAGTCTTCCCAAAGATTTACCAGATTAATGACTTAAAGCAAATACCTAAAATGTCTGAATTACAACATGCTAGACAAAAACGAGAGATAGCGGCTGCTGTCGTTGGTGACATATTTGGAGCCATAATTCCTTCAGTATGGGTTATCTTAAACTCCATAAAGATTCGAAAGTTGTCTACTATTGTGGATAACATGCTGACAAACTTCACAGGGGCTATACTCCTGATGGATACTGAACTTGCGGCAGAAAGAGCTATGACTCTTCAAAATCGGCTTGCTTTAGACATTCTTTTAGCAAAGAGCGGCGGAGTCTGTAAGATGCTTAACGAGCGCCATTGTTGCTCGTTTATTCCGGACAATAGCAAAAAGATTAGAGGTATGCTTACTAACTTAACTAGAGATAGTGCAGATTTAAAAGATTTGAAGGAACCCGGAGTTTGGGAGAAGGTTGGGAAAGGAATTGCCAGAGTAGGGAGCTGGTTTAGTAATATTTGGAATGGATGCTTGCAAAAATATTAGGGGGTCTATTAATTGTCTTAATTTGTTTATTGAGTTTATGGGGAGCATGCAAAAGTAATGAAAGAATTAGAAGAAATTGGACAAAAAGAAGCAAGAGGAATGAAGAAAATGAAAGGGAGAAAATGTTTAATGAAATTTGGGAAAGCTCACACAAAGGACAAGATGTTGAAATGCGCATTATGCGCAAGGTGAAAAATTGAAAGTGAAAGGTTGAAAGGCAAAGGTTTGTGTGATGACGAGCGTCATTAGAGGAGGGACTGAGAGAGCGTAGTTTATATAATCTATATTAACATGAAATGTTTATGAATTAATGTGTGATAATGCCGCTTAGAAATTGTATTAAATGTATTTTGCTTAAACGTGCACTTGAAATGTGACCGCGGGGAGTGGCCGCCAATGTATACGGGGACTAATAGAAATGACTAATATTTGTGTATTTTGTAATTAAAATATGGATTTGTACTAATTAATTAATGATTATGTTATTACAGTTATGCTAAATAAATCTTGTAGGCCTTAAGTTAGCATGAGCCAAAGCTTAGCTGCCTTGCTCTCATATTAAATGTGTTTTTCTAAACGTGCAGTGTGCTGACTCGCAGAAGGACATGACCTCTTGTTTTTCTTCAACTAGAAGCTGAATGTAACCATAGTGGACCCGTTCTCATGAAATTCATCTTGCTTGTAGAAATGTTTAGCTAAAATGCAACAGTGTAGATTAGTATAATGTACAAGGTCGTTTAAACCAGTGAAGACAATGGAGCTACTGACCAAAAGATGTGCAAAGAATTACAGAAGGATGAAATCATACCGGACGTGCTACCTCTGAAGACGTCAATCACATGGACCAATAAAATGTCTGTAAAATAATATGGGGTGAAAGATTAGTGATATAATCTGTTTTCTAATAGGGTAAAGATAGTGGGGTATAACCATGGACCAATGAAATTTTAGGGGAATGTACTACGAAAAAGGGATAAAAACCCATGACACAGGGAGCCATTTAGGTGGGTTAGGGAATGCTATTGATTTTATCCAGAAACTTTGTCACTCTGTTCGGTAACTTATTGGTTTACTTAAAACCATCCTTTTCCTTAGATTGTCCATTTTACACTTTGCCTCCTTATGAGGGAAGTGCCCCTTTTGCCCCAGAGCTGAGTTTTGACTGATGGCGAATCAACTGATGTCCTGAAGACGAAGAATGACCCTGAGTGCTGACCTAAACCTTGGAGGGTAACTATGACAATGAAATTGTGATTTGTCTGTTTGCTTTTCCTTTCTAGGTACCAACTGCTTACTTTTGACAGAGACCGTAGCTAGATGTTTTCCAAATTGGTGTTCTAAATTGTTTTGCATGAAGCCCAACATGCCAATGCTAATCAGTGGTTAGGACAGGTGTTCACTAAAATTGACGCAAATAGACAAACGACTGAATCTATGTTTTGTTGAACTGACGCATTAATGACACTCTGTAGGCCTTAAGTTAGCATGAGCCGAAGCTTAGCTGCCTTGCTCTCATATTAAATGTGTTTTTCTAAACGTGCGGTGTGCTAACTCGCAAAAGGACATGTCCTCTTGTTTTTCTTCAACTAGAAGCTGAATGTAACCATAGTGGACCCGTTCTCATGAAATTCATCTTGCTTGTAGAAATGTTTAGCTAAAATGCAACAGTGTAGATTAGTATAATGTACAAGGTTGTTTAAACCGGTGAAGACAATGGAGCTACTGACCAAAAGATGTGCAAAGAAATACAGAAGGATGAAATCATATCGGACGTGTTACCTCTGAAGAAGTCAATCACATGGACCAATAAAATGTCTGTAAAATAATTTGGGGTGAAGGATTAGTGACATAATCTGTTTTCTAATAGGGTAAAGATATTGGGGTATAACCATGGACCAATGAAATTTTAGGGGAATGTACTACGAAAAAGGGATAAAAACCCATGACACGGGGAGCCATTTAGGTGGGTTAGGGAATGCTATTGATTTTATCCAGAAACGTTGTCACTCTCTTCGGTGACTTATTGGTTTACTTAAAACCATCCTTTTCCTTAGATTGTCCATTTTACACTTTGCCTCCTTATGAGGGAAGTGCCCCTTTAGCCCCAGAGCTGAGTTTTGACTGATGGCGAATCGACTGATGTCGTGAAGACGAAGACTGACCCTGACCTAAACCTTGGAGGGTAACTATGACAATGAAATTGTGATTTGTCTGTTTGCTTTTCTTTTCTAGGTACCAACTGCTTACTTTTGACAGAGACCGTAGCTAGATGTTTTCCAAATTGGTGTTCTAAATTGTTTTGCATGAAGCCCAACATGCCATTGCTAATCAGTGGTTAGGACACGTGTTCACTAAAATTTACGCAAATAGACAAACGACTGAATCTATGTTTTGTTGAACTGATGCATTAATGACACTCTGCTAAAGTTGATCTATGTACACGCCGTGTTATGTTCTCATGTTCTCGATTCTTGCCTTAATGAAATCTTATCAGAATTGCCATATCGTGACTATGCTGTTTTGTTTCTTGGTTTTGAGATTAACACATCTACTTTTAGAATTGTAACTAATAGGGAATAAAACTCATAAAATTCTACTAAACCGGTGTGGTTATTCATCACTGCAAGGTCATGGTGGTGTCTTGAGTTGATTAATGTCTTTGACTAAAGTGAAATGCATTGTGGTAATAAATATTGATGACATTATTGATGTATTGATTGACATATTGATTAGCTATCTCGTCCTAAGGTGTCTCTCAACTGGGTCAAAAGATTCATTGGCCTAAAAACGAGTCCTAATGTGTAATAAATTATCATAAAGGGACGTGTTAACAGGCGCACAGGCTGAGAACGGGATGACATATAGAAGAGATGTCCTAAGGCCAGTAATTATGTGTTGATTACCCCTAGCATACACGGATAATTTTACAAACTGTGGAAAAAAGTGAAACATCATCTTCTAAAGGCCATAAAATTTCATTTGCATCCATCTTCCCTTATGAAACCAGTGTAATCTGAAGGGAATTCCTAGCCTTACTCTCTCTTCTCAAACACAAGACTATCAGTAGGGCCTTTTGGACCCTGCTGTGATGATGGTGACAGTTAAAGGTAGCCCAAGGGAATTTCCTGACCCTCAATAATTTTCTAGAGACCCTTGAGCAACCTTTAATGGAAACGTCTGTCACTAGGTATAATGAAGAAAACCAGTGGATGGATGATCCCTTCGCCCAGTGAATCCAATTTCACTCAAGACCCTCCAGCGAAACCCCTCCCTAAAAATATTTACAATGCTCAAGATTGAGACTCTGCTGAACCCTCCGTGAAAGATCAAGATAAATCCAGTTCACCCCTTAAAGTGTAAACATTAGCCTGACAAAACAAGTATGGTTCATAAAATGCCTACTGTTATTATCGGACATGCTATAGTAATGGAGTCACTTTGGAGCTCCTACAAAGGTTGCTCAGCTATTTAACGTTTGACACAAACAAAAATCCGACTTACACAACAGATCATTCCACAACATATTAACCCTGAAGATAATGAAAAAAACAGTTCAGGGAATATTAAGATCTGAATGGAAATTGTGTAAGCTCAACGCAGATCCTATGGGCCACCAGGAAGTATCATTCAGATTTTGCTTCCCCCCACAATAGCATAGGACAAGAGGCAATTGGTCACCCCACTTTGGCCATTAATTGTCTAAACTGTGAATGATGGCAATTTGTATAAGGCCATGTGCACATCTCCTAAAAAAGTTCTTCATTTCCATGCCATTTCTGCTTTGATTTAGTGTTTTTAGGTTGAGTGGAAGCGTACGACCTCTTGTATACTTTTTAAGTATACTTCAGTGGGCTTAAAGCCATTTAATTTGCTCATTTCAGTGCCATTTAAAAAATCATCCTTGCTAGTGTTCAGTCATGCCTATTAGTCCCTCCTTTTTCTCTTTGGGAGCAGGGACCAACTACTGTATAAATACGCTTTGTCCTGTTTATCTGTTCTTTAGGGGACTTTTTTTCTTTGTTTCTTGCTTGTGTTCAGTGAAGTTTAGCCTCTTCCCATGTGCTACATGCCCCTTCCACTCCCCCTTGTTTCTCCAAGTCTGCATGCACCCACGGTGTCACTAATGAGGCCAACAGGTGCTAGAAGTTCTGAGTATTCAAGAATGTCTTTTCTTTTATTTATGTTTTAAAGGCGCCGGGCTCACTGAATCCTTCATGTCTCAGGGCAGCTATTACAGCTGCCACCATTACAACCAATCACAGTGGGACACCCAGGCTGGCGCCTGCTCGAGCCAATAGAAGAACGATTAACTTGGGCCAGTGGGAGCCTGCACCCTCATGCCTCAACTCACTCCAAGGGCTCTACTGACAGCTTGTTTTTTATGATGGAAACAAGCTGCCAGAGTGAAACTGCTTGTTTAGTTTACACCCTCTATCCTCTAAAAATAATGTCCCTTATGAATATCGTCCCTTTCCTTAAAATTACTTCAAGAACTTACTATAACCTCAAACAATAAACCACCTCAGGGTCTTCTAATATGGCAACAGGGTGCTCTGCCCGTCCTGACTACTGTTGTCTATCCAATAATGAAACTGGCACAAGACCCTGGTAGTTTTATTTACATTGTCTTCATCCTCACATTTGTTTGCTGCAGCACTGCAGCAGCTGGGGCAACTGGAGCTGTGGTTGCTGGTGCCAGACCCGGTCGGCTCCTGGCGCTGGCATACAGGGCAGCGTTTGTTTGTCGCCGGCTGATACTGCTCCACGCAGCGTCGCCCCGGGAGCCTCGACTCAGGCTCCTGTAGTGCTCGCACATGCGCCTGACGGAGGCTCATTGTGGGCCTTGTGGTTGAGGGAAGAGACCCAGAGTGGCACAGGTCACTGCTCTGCTCTCAGCTTCCAACCCCTTGCGCTCAGTTTTTTCCAGCCCCTAGCAGTGCCGTGAGCCTGCCAGGTGAGCAGAGCATCGTTGTACTTTTCCTTCCTCCGTCTGTCGGGGAGAACACGTTTTCCATTGCACACTGCATTCTTTTGTCTTTGAATTTTTGATAATGCGTGAAGCCAGAAAATAAACACAGTGATGTTTGAATTCTTGGCAGGTCGGCCCAAGAGCTTCTGACACAAGATGGTGATATGGATTTTCCTGGTGTGACAGGGAAATTAGTTACACTGCGCCATTGTTCAAAATACTGCTTTGTTTATTTTAAAGTAGTTTGTGGCTTAAGTTTGTTTAGGACCACACATCTGTTGCAGCATGTTTGGCTCTGTGGGCTGATGATTGCGTGAATTCTGTGGGGTGAGAGAACAGTTGCATTTTCACACCCATTCAGACTTGGCCTCTTTGACGACTTGTATTTATTAAAACAGATTTTAGAGCTGCTGTAAAACACCATTGTGCTGGGAAAAGGCTTCTTCTACCACTACTTTTACAGAGTACACTTGGTGAGGTGGGTGGAAAGTCCTTATTGGAATTGTCTGAACTGCTTCCAACTAGTCACCCATCACCGTTTAATCGTTGAGTGTAGGGCGAGATTCACAGCCCTGTTCCACCCATCTCTTTTTCTAGTCATCTGAAGCCCCAATTATTTCCCCCCTCGTCCCATATTATCCTTTTTTCCTGTTGGTCACATATGTGTGGGTGTGCTGGTGGGGTGGTGAAAGTGGTATTATATTGGAATTAGCATGGCAGATTTAAATTAGTATGCTAAGTGGCAACATTTTCATTTTTTGCTGTAGACAGAAGAAGAAGGTAAATGGAAGTGCTTTAGTTATATGCAGGGCCACTGGAATTATGTGGCAGGAAAACACCAAATTATAAGGCAGGGTTGACCAATTTATGTGGCAAGAAAAGTCCAGTTATGAATTTACACCACCAATAGCTGTAACCCAAGCAAATGTGAGATCTATTGCATTGCAAATGCTTGTTTTACATTTATTTTGGAAATGAGCAATTTTACTTCTTTTCTTTTTCTACAAACAATATGTACTCCGCATTTAAATAAAAGCATTTTTACTGTTTAATAATTTAAACTTTTAATCCCTATTGAATATGTTTGAAAAAAGAATAAAGAAATAAAAACATTGCCGGCTTGTAAAGGACAGGTCTTTTGACTCAGGCAATACTTGTTCTATTAGTGTTATTAGTGCTTTTTAGTGGTCTGCCCAATCTGTGAGCGCTGGCCAGAAAACAGTAACACAATAGAAATTAAACTGAAAATGTAAAAAGAACACTTAAAAGTTATTTTACGCATTGCAAATTACTCTTTATTTCTACAGACTCGGGGTAGATGATCTCATAAAGAGCAGAGTAATAACATTTTAAAACAAAGTGGCGATAAACGTAGTTGGGACATTTAAAAGAAGATATTTTCAATTAATAAAACTTATGTTAAAACTCTTGAGAGTGGCTTGCAACTGCTGCCCCGAAGCCTCTCAAAAGCTTTTAAAGTTTAAATACGCTAATAACTGCAAGGACGGGAGCTCTCTGTCTAGCTCAGCTGTCCATTCCTTCCTGCTCTACAGTGGCTTAACGAAACTTGAGGCGGCCCCCCTACACAGTACATGGAGAGGCCCTCTTCCAGATTCACGCAGGAGCTCCCAGACCATAGCACTGTGCTGAGGGGCGCCCTGGAGCTCGACACCCCCCTCAAACCCGCACCGTGGGGGCTGCGCAGTGATGCAACAAAACTTAAGGGGGATCCCTGCAAAGTACCTGTAGGGGGGGCCATTTCCGCAGGACCCAGTCATTGTGTACTGTGCTGTGGGGGCCCCCTGGAACTCACATCCCTGCCCCCTCCGCACCGTGGGGCCTTTGTTACGCCTCTGCCGCTCTGCTCAGAGTTACAGGAGGCCATCTCTGCTTCCTCCCTCAGCCTCCGCAGGTATGGCCTGGATTAACAATGTGAAGTTCTTATCTTTTGAATCCCATTGGATCCCAGCATGAATTGTGCAAGGGGACTGATGTTTGGGGGACGTATAAATGGGTGTCACCATGACTATATTTAATTATTATGCATGTAAAGTGAGATTAGAAAGGGCATGAAACCATCAAGGTAGGTGAGCGTAGAGTTGAAATTCCGCAGAAGTGGGAAGAGTGAATGGAATGTGAAGTGCAGATGGGAAAGTGGGGCGAAGGCAGGAAGAAAGTAGTCAAGGAAGCTGACACAGAGAGAACCTCTACAGTGGAGGGAAGAAGGAACCAGTGTCTACTGAAAGAGTTTAATAGCTGAGAATGGGAGGGTCGAAGAGGTGAGGGGGACTCTTATACTGTACATTTGAAACTGCCAGGAATCACATTAGCAAATTGGTAATCAAGCGAAAAGGAGGAGTCAAAATACATGACCAAGTTCACTCAGTGGGAAGGAAAGATGGAGAGGGTGGGGGAAGATAAGCATGAGGCTCTACGAGATAATGAAGAGCTGTAAATTAAAGTTGTGGACTAGAACGTAAAGCTATGAGCTAGAAAGTAGAGTGTTTCATTTGTGAAAGGGTTGAGCTTGAAATAATAGTCAATCATCCAAGATATGACAAGCTTTAAGAAGGGATGGTAAACCTTCTAGTGAATTATATGACCATCGTAAATAAAAGATCAGAAAATTAGCAGCACAGAAATGAGCTTCAAAACCAATGAAAGTAGTGGCATAGGCAAGTTAGGGAAGTGAGATGTTATCTAATGAAAAGGAATGGACGCACGGCTGAGACTTGGAGACCTTCCCACAAAAAAACAGTTAAACAGGTAGACACACTTCCTAGGGTGCAAGAAATGTGAAGGAAAAGTAAAGTCTGAAATATCAACGTATTAGAGAATATAGAGTGCTGTAGGTGTTGGGATGGTAATATCGCCTTCATGGTAATATGGGCACGTAGCCCTGCCCCAAGTGACCCGGCTGCATGAGAAACTGGTATCCTGGGCTTTTGTTGGCCTACCTAGCATGCTATTCTAGCATACACTTGGAGGCCTTAGGTGTGTCCATGGTAGAGCTGAAGCCCAGAATCTGGTCTGTGACCTGGAGAGGTGCACCAAGTGTACCCTCTTTAATGACAATGGACTGCTGTTCATTTTCTGGTTTGTTGACGTTATTCGGTGGTAGTAGCATACTGATTTTTGCGGGTTAATGATCCAGAGCAGACCTTTGTTTCTGTACTCAATGGGATTCTGGCCTACAGGCCCCACTCAGATAAAGCTCAGCTGAAATATCAATACCAAGACCCTTGCATTGACCTTCTATGTGTTTGTGTTGAGAGAAGGCATGCATTGTGGATGCAAGCACACCTGTGGTAGCAAGGCGGTGTGTACTGTGAGTATGATTGATGTGACCTTTGCAACCATCTTAGATAGGCACTGGTTTGGCATGGCGCAAGGTGAAAGAGCCTCAAACCTGCTCCAGAACCATCGACAGTGGATTCACATTCACTGAATGGAAAATGAGTATAAAAGCTGGACCCTTCCCCATTTCACTATGTTCCAGTTCCAAGCTGCTCCTCTGACCAAGTAAGGGAGTGCTCGGCAGAGTGCTTAAAGCATGCTGTGAGACTAGAGCTAGTACATCTTGACAGCCAGCCTCCCAGAAGAGATGGGACATCACCTGAAGTCTGCACAACGTGCTGGAGAACATGTGGGTCTGTCTATCACCTAGAATCCCACCTGTCTGCTCAGAGAGAGAAGAGTACTTGGCCTTACAGGAGGAGAGAATGTCCAGGAGGAGAGGCCCAGACGTGTCCCCTACATGTGGAGCACCCAGAAGAAGCCAATTGCCATGAGGCACACAACCAACGTTGACCATTCTTACACAGTTTTTGTGGTAAACAGAGTGAAGAAAACTTGCAAATTAAAACAGCAAAATGCTGTCTGGTACTGTGACAGCATATCTGGAGTGATTTACGCTGTTGCTGCACAGCGTATCCTGAGAAGATCTCCATCACTAGTGTAGCAGTGAACAATCCCAACAGCCAAGGCTTCAACCAAGGACTGTTGCACTAATTGTTGCACTGTTCATTTTAAGCAGCTGTATGAACGACTGAGGCCGCTGCCTTGGGTTCACGCCACTTCTGAACAGAGTGCTACTGCAACGCAACAAATGCACTGACTGTAGCTGCTACCCCTGCATCCTTTGGAAGCTGGTAACACGGAGCCTGGAAACGAAGGACAGAAACTGTATCTTGAATGGTAAACACAAGCCTACCATTATAGTACCAACATTACCAGTGTGAACTCTTTTATTTCAAGATCACACAAACTGACCTACAGGTTTCTTAAACTAAGTGATCCCTTAGTGAATCCTCTCTGGTGTCTGTTGTTGCCTGTGTCCTGCTATCCCCATTTGATACCATAGACCTTGGGGACCCGACAGGAACTGGGATGAGGGCATTAGAGGTGGTGGGATGCTAAGCAGGAACCCGTAGTTGGGAATATTGAACCCCACAGTGAACCCTATTAGTATAGTTGGTATGTCATTTTACAGTGATGTTAAGACAAGGACTCGGCTGGACAATGGGTTATTGCGTCTGCAGGTTCACTGTTGAGTTCTAAGTATTTGCCTCATACTACATCCCTGAGAAGCCTATCATTGTTCACCCTTGCTTCCCTGAGAGTCCGGTGTAGAAGGGGTGTACTTGGCCCAGTTTGCATAGCCATGGAATGACTGACCCCAAGTTGCCGTGAAACATGTTGACCTTCTTGTTTGGGTGAGAGCCATTGTCCTCTGTATCCCTTAGGTTTATGGTTAGCGCATAGGAACATTATTTTCCCTTTACTCTCTATGTTTTTAATCTTGTCCGAGACCCACCATCCCTAATAAATCTGACTGTGGGTGGTTCTCGAGTCAATTTTATTTCTAGTTCTCTCCATTTTTGATAGTAGGTCAAAATTTGCTCCTGCTTAATTCTGTGGCACGCTCACTGTAAAAGACCTTCGGCACAGAGCCCACTCATAGGGGCCCTTTGGGCATTGCAGTGCTGGCCCGACGAGGAGCAGACCCAATGATGATGCCTGACATCCAATGGATGCTTGAGGGTTCTAGCACCTTGAAGTTGACCTAACCACAGTTGTTGTTTGAGCATTACAAATACTGTGTGCTGCAGTACATTAATGTCCTCCCAAACCCCCACCCTCTTTTGAGCACACCCTGCATCAAATATCTTGCCTTTGTGTATGTGCCAGTGCAAATGTTTCTACTGTACAAAAGTCAAAACGATCAGCTTTGACAATGCTTGTTGAACCGTGAGATGAAAATGCACATGGTAGTGTAATCATGAAGAAAGTGTACACATCTGTCAGGAAAGCCTACTTCAGGGGGCAACAACTCTCCCTTGGCTTGCAGCATCCCACTACTTCAACACCTCTTCCAAAAAGCTGGTCAAGCGCTTCTCGCACATTGTCCAAAGCTCACTCCTGGCCAGGCCTCTTTACCTCCATGGTCAGCAGGAGTGAGGATGCCCTGCCAGGGTCGGACTGGGGCTGAAACTGGGAACAAGCGCCGAAAAGAAAGTGGCCGCCACTAGTGAAAGGGATAGCTAAAACGTGGCCCACATTCTGCACACTGGGAAGTTTTGACGTTATAAGGACTCGCTGTATAAGTATTTTGAATGGTGTGGGAGATTGCATGGATTTCTCCTTGCAGCATCTAATGCCTGTTTTAATATCAGAGAAAAATTCAACAGTAAAAACTGGCCTAGCAGACCCAAAAAAGGCCCACAAACAGCCACGAAAACGGCTGGCACGCTGACCTGTCAGACCAGCTCTTGGGGCACTGTCAGATTGCACTAGACGCCAGTCCGACCCTCTGCCTGCCTTGACGAAAGACGACACGAAAACCGAACCACTTCACCCACAAACGTCTCGGTCCGCTTCAAAGAACAGGCAGCACAACCAGACTCCCAATCAATTCATTTTTATTTCATTCTTCTTCTCCAGTGCAAAAACACCGCAAAACAGTCTTCAAATGTGTTAGAGCGAAGATGTCGCAAACCTAGCCAGGAAGCAATGGAGCACTGTATATTATACGGAGCGGGGAGCTACGGGATGATTTACAGGACTCTGTACATCAAGTGGAGATTACACACACCCATTTCACACAGTTTTAGGCACAAGAAGCCAGAGTCACACGATTTTTGAGGCAAGTATTGAGGCCAGGATTCGAAACTTGGAGGCAAGTTCCAGCATAGGCAGCTCTAGCCACGAGGCCTCATCTCGGCAAACGAGCCCCCGTTGAGACGCACCACACGTGGAAAACATTGAGACTGTCATTAGAGACATTTTTCTGGAATGAAAAGCATGAAAACCAAACCAGGAAAGGATGAAAGCTCGTTTTAAATGTTATGAAAAATGGCGAGATCAAAGCGAGCTCCGATCTTCAGGGTCTTGGAATGGGGTAAAAAGAAGCTGCAATAAATACTACAAGAAACTGCGGGATCAACGGGGGTCTTCATCAGCACAGGTATGCCGATGAGATCATGCTCTCCTGGGAGTTCTGCTTCCACTCACTAGGAGACATTCTTTGTAGGAAGAAAGGCAATGTGTGCTCTTTAAACATCTATTCAAGGCGTATATGGTTACCTAAGTTAGCGTGTTTTCTGTTTGTGGCTCATATAAGCAGCTGGGATACAGGGTTGGGTTTGGATGTTCTGCATTGTTTTTCTGTCTTTAAAAACAAACATTAGTTTGTAAATCCCCGACCACAGCAGCGTGGGTGATAGCACTCCTGGTACGCGGTAGTAGTCCAGCAATGGGTTGTAAGCATCTGTCCTCCAGACTCAAACCTGTCACATCTCTGACTGTTCTACTGAAAACGTCAAGGGTGACAACTAATATAGAACTGTAGATATGTTTTAGTGGGCCGAGATCTGGATTGAGGGTATCAACCACATTCAATATTGCCCAGACCATGCTTCAAATGGTATTATTTTTGCTCACTCCAAAACTGCACTGGTCTTGTACTTTGCCAAAGTTACTGACCCTTTCACACCATAAAGGAAAGTGTTTTCCTTTAGAAGACATAGAATAAGGGGTGCTTTTAGGTAAGGCAAGAATTGCTAATGGGGTTCCCATGGTATCAAATTTACAATCATCATCAACCAGACAAGGTAAGGGTGTGAACCCTTCCGATACAGACTGAGAGTTGAGGCTGGAAGCAGTGCTTGGAACTCAACATTTTTTTACATGATGCTTTTGTAGGACGCATGAAGGGCCGGCCCCCAGGTGACAACAAACAATGCAACGTCACTTCTATTTATCCTCGACACAGGTCCCACATTCAGCAGGGAATCAAAGACAGCATGGAGCCAGCTCTCCCTCTTGAGGAAAGTGTGCCCCTTTCTTTCAGTAGCCAATTTTAAAACAGCAGAGCCAGGCCTGGTACTATCATACCTGGGTATAGGCAACACTCTGCAAAATTGTCTCCCAGACACCCTTCTGGCAATACTGAAGAACATGCTAAACACTGGCGTATGTCTCATCAAGGGCTTGGAGAACTTGAACTGCATCATCCCAGTGGTCATGGAACTACGAAAGCATCCTGTGCTGGTCTGTATTATCTTCAGGATCAATTACATTTCCTACAAGGCCATTAGAAACAATATATAATATACACCACCTCTCATTTTTCTTTGAATGACCCTCTTCTTACTTTCCATCCTCTACATGTCTTCTCTCTTTGAGTACAGCCTACTTTTAGTCATGTATGTCTTTCATTAATCTCTATCATTGCAAATTGCGGACACCTCATCTGTAAGACCTCAATCTGAAAGTCATACCCTGCAGCCTAGCAATACCAAATCTCCTCCATTTCAGCTACTAATCCTAAAAACCATTTGCATGAACCTGCATACTTACCCACTAATGGTCACTTACAGCCAACTCATCCTCTCCTAGGCAATACAACCATCACCAGACCTAATTTCACCAGCTGCATGACTATGGCAGCAGAATGGATGAGAAACAACTGCTTGAAACTCACCTATGATAAGCAGGAAGTACTGGTCTTTGGAAACAAGACCTCCCCACCTCCCCATGGGAGGCCACCTGGTGCCTGACATAGCTAGGGCCACACCCATCAACCACGTCAAAAACCTAGGGATCACCCTGGACAACAAACTCAGCATCATGGCACAAGTCAACACAATGAGCGCTATCAGCTTTCATCTTATGCATTCTGCAATAAATGTCAAATGGCTGCCAAAGAACACCAGATGAACCATCACACAGGCATTCACTCTTCAGTAGCAGACTCAACTAGGGCAACACACTCTATGCTGGAATCTCCAAGAAGCTCATACACAAGCTCCAGACCATCCAGAACACAGCAGCAAGGTTAAAACTCAACCTCCCACACCACATCTCCCCTCACCTTAGAGAGCTTCACTGGCTCCCCACTCACAAATGCAGCTAATTCAAACTCCTTATGTACACATACAAAGCCTTGCACAACACGACCAGCATATCTGAACAACCAAACACACTTTCACCAGTGTTGGACCTGGCATCCTTGGCATGGTCCCCCCTGTCTTTTTGCCTCTGCTTCCCAGGTTGTTTCTGTGTGCTGGACTCAGTTTTTGCTGTTTTGTTTGCTCTGGACATTTTACCACTGCTGACCAGTGATAAAGTGTAAGTGTTCCCTGTGTAGATTATTTGTGTAATTGGCTTTCCATGATTGGCATATTTGATTTACTAGTAAGTCCCCAGTAAAGTACACTAGAAGTGCCTAGGGCCTGTAAATCAAATGCTACTAGTGGGCCTGCAGTACTGGTTATGCCATCCACATGAGTAGCCCAGTAAACGTGGCTCAGACCTGCCACTGCAGTGACTGTTTGTTCAGTTTTAAACTACCAATTCGACCTGGCAAGTGTACCCACTTGCCAGACCTAAACTTTCCCTTTTTCTACATGAAAGGCACACCTAAGGTAGGCGCTAGTTAGCCCCATGGGCAGGGTGAGGTGTATGTTAAAGGTGTACTGATGTGTTTAACATGTCCTAGCAGTGAAAGACTGCTAAACTCAGCTTTCACTGCTACGAGGCCTATCTCTATCATTGGATAACATGGGGGCTGCCTTCAAATATCATTAAAGTGCAGATTCCCTTTGGGAGCAGACAGAAATGTGTAGTTTGAGGTCTCTGAACTCACAATTTTAAAATACATCTTTTAGTGAAGGTGTTTTTTAGTTTTGTTAGTTTGAAAATGCCACTTTTAGAAAGGAGGCATTTTCTCGCTTAAACCATTCTGTGACTCTGCCTGTTTGTGGATTCCCTGTCTGGGTCAGACTGACAGTTGGGCTGGTGTGAATTCCCTCTAGACAGTGAGACAAAGGGACTGGGGAGTAGCATGCATATCCCGATGGGCCATCTGTGCTAGAGTGGAGGGAGGAGTGGTCACTTACACCTCAATGGGCTGTGCCTGCCCTCTCACAATGCAGTCTCTAACTGGTGTGAGTCTGGAGCGTGGCCTAGGCAAGGCAGGAACTTGTGAACAACAGAGACTTTCCTTCAAAGTGTGCCTACTTCAAGGACAGAAAGGGGTATAAGTATTGGACCCAAAACCCCACATTTTCAGATTTCTTCAAGGATTCAAGAGGAACCTCTGCCAAGGAGAAGAGCTGAAGAGCTGAGGAGAAGTGCTGCCACTGCCTGTGACTGTGCTTTGTTGGGCTATCCTGTAGCTGCTGCATCTGCCTGTGAAAGGGGATAAAGACTGGAATTTGTTGTGCATTCCTGCTTGAGAAGAATCTCCAAGGGCTTGAACTGAGCTGCCTCCTGTTATTGAAGTCTCAGGGACATCAATGACTTCTCTCTGCCAGCACCTGGACTCTCTGCTGAGACTCCTGCCCTGCCAAGTGGTGCCCTAACCTGTCTGTAGGCCCTTGAAAGGTGAAGCTGGGGTAAAAGGACAAAAATCCATGAAAAGACAACCGTGCGGGGAAATGTTCGATACACCATCTGCAACGCAGCTGATAAATGACGTGCCACCATCCTCATGGCTGAAATTGACGTTCCACCTGCTTCGCGGCTGGAAGATCGACGCATCGTGGCTGGAGAAAGGACGCTCAACACCCACTAGCAACTGTTGATAACAACGCAAACCCCACGCAGCGCAGTTTCCTGAAACCATGCGATCGGATTTCAACGCAACATCACTGGGCATGAAAAAGCGACGCAAAGCCTGCCTGGACCCTAGGTGCCCATCCGGAAATTGACGCATCGCTCTCTTGCAAAGGAGGAAAAGCAACTCATCGCCGACCGGACCGGAGAAGGAAACAACGTGCAGCCTCACTTGCGAGTAAGGAATCGACACATCGCTGACTTTTCCAATGCATGCCCCCCTGTGCGCCTTTATTTTAGATGCAAACCAGGTACTTTGTTTAACAACAGCATTCCCACTGTTTTCTGAGGATTAACACTCTTATTCTTTTTAAAATTCATATGTAGAATTATCTATGTTGGATTTTTGTTGTTTTGGTTTTGTTTGATTTAGATAAATATTACCTATTTTTCTAAACTAGTTTGTAGTGTTGGTACAAATATTTTACACATTACTTCTGGGGTGAAGCCTTTCTGCTCGTGCCAAGCTACCAAGGGGGTGAGCGGGAGTTACCCAGGTGTGTTTCTCCTTTACCCTGACTAGAGTGAGGGTCCCTGCTTGGACAGAGTGCAAACTGACTGCCAACCAGAGACCCCATTTCTAACAAGTGGACTGTCAGACAACTGCACTCGGCCTCACTCTCACTCGCACACACTCCCTGCATTCACAAAAACAGACAAGGAGGTTGCTCGTTCTCCCACATCGCACCCAAAACATGGAACAACCTCCACAACACATCAGAGCCTCCTATTCACTTCTTGAGTTTTTCAAAAGCTGAAGACTTGGCTCTTCAAATAACCATGCAAGGACCACACGTCTACACTCTTGCTCAAGTGCCTTGATACCCTCACGGTTGACTGGTGCACACTACACAGCAACATAACGATTAATACTAATTTAATCCAACATAAACATCCTGGAGTAAATACATGGAGTGAGCTTCTTGAGAGCACAAGACTAATGCCAATAACCAACAATAACCAATTACCACTGGATTAACCACTAACCTTTGGGTTCCGGAGCAGCGCTACCTGTCCTAAAACGCTTCAATACCTTGTCAGTGGTAGTAAACACTACATAATTGCAATACAATACAATACCTGGCCAAACAAATTCCCAGCAAAGGCAGACATTGTCATACCAGGAGCCAAGGCTTCAGCAAGAGCTGATAAGGTGCAAGTTGTTAAAACAGAATCTAAGCTTTCTCCCTATACACACTGACGATCAGAAACAACCCATACCATCAACATCAGTAATGCTCCCAGCATCCTGCAATTCAGTGAAAAGCTGCAGAGTGCCTATTACCTGCCTCGTGAGCATTCTGTTATTCAGGACTGTCTTCTCACCGTACAGCGTGCACACATGTCCTTTCTCTGGGCATCTCAGGCTGATCCTGCCATGATCATTCAGCAATATGGTGCAGCTACTTCCATTGCAAGTGGAGCAAAAGTAGAAGCTCCTGACTGTTTCCTATAGCGAGAATAGCTGATTGGTTCCTATCTGCAAGATGAAAGCAATGGCTACTCCATTAATTCTATTACCCATAAATCACTCACGCCATATCATACTCATAATTTTACTTCACTTATTGCCTGGCTCCCATTTTGTTAATCAAATCATGTCCGTTAATGCAATTTCTTTTTTACTCCCATCGACTTTCCCACCTATTTCTCTTCCCTCCTCGCCTCCATGTGCAACTTCCTTTCTGATTACTACTTCTTGTCGACTCTCTCCCTTTACTCCAACATTGTAGGCCAACTCAATGCGACTCTGTGTAACCCTCCATGCGTCGGTCGCCAGTGCCTCACTGAACCTACATCCTTCAGCCGCTCTCGCCATTTACCTCCCCTCATTTTTATCTCACTCTATCCCCTCACTCACTCTCCTGCCTCCCCAACTCTCCTATCCTACAGCTATCCGCCCTCACCCTGCTTTCTCCTCGTGCCCGGCCTATCACCCACGCTCTCCTTTTCTCATTCCTCATCTTCACACTCCTCGTGGGCTCTTCCTCTCCTTTCCTTGCGCCTTTCACCTACCGTGGAGCTCAGGGAGGCAGCACTGTCTGCTGTCAATCCTCAGCCCTGATTAATGCTCCCCCTTCCCCACAAACCCCTCACACAGCAGACTCCGCCTCACCCCCTTCTGCGTTCTGACATGAAGCAGGTTTCTCATGTACCTCCACGTGTTTCTGATGTTAAGACACAGGAAACAAAAGAGCCCACTTCCCCGCCATAAAATCAGAAGCAGGTGGGGTTGGGCTCTCCACACCTGGATGCGTTCTGTTCATTACTGGCCTGCTGCACATGTAATGTCAGGCTGCTGGGTCCCTCCGGCACATGGCGCCATCATGGGAACCCGGACCAAAGGCGGCTTTCTAGATTAGTTGTGAAAGATTTGTGCGTTGACTTTTAAAGCGGCTAATAAAGGAAAATAACGGAAATTATGCTTAATAATCATGTCCCACCAATGCAATTATATTGTGCCTTGTCAGGTGTTGAGTCTAATGTTCATTAATTTATTTATATTGAAGTGACCGTACACCATGCTGGCTTTAAGCTACTTAATGCGACATCATTCTCTCTTGGCCTTCATTTAGTAATGTGAAGAAGTCGGCGCTCACCCACTGCAATGCCAAGCAGTGATGCAGGTCCTTTGAATATGTTGTAGGAGTTTTAATGAGTCAGGCACATGGACGTCACTTCACCGAAATGCCACGGTACAGCAAGTGACATCACACGCCCTTTGACTCCCTCTTTCCCTCACACATATACTTACACCACATACATATAATTTCACACTTACATACACTCTCTCTCAGATAAACACAATCTCACCTGCAAGCACGCAGACTACAGTAAAAAAAAAATGTACTTACCTCAGCTGCCATGGAAGGACATATGCTAACTGTACTCCATTTTTATTACACTAATAGTTAATAACGTACTTTTATTTACTATCAGAGTAATCAGATATTGACAGGAAACAGAGTGTGGAGCCCATCTGACGTCCATGAGGACGAGCTGTCCCTGTGTTCCTGGCACCGATTTTGCCTTCTCTGAGGCCAGGGGTCACAAAGCCAGTGCCAAGGTTCGCAAAGGGGAAGCCAGGGGTCGCAGCTTCCAACCCCGGAGACCCCTAAATGACGTTCATGGTCAGGCAGTGATCCATGGACAAACATGGACAAATCATGCTTATCCAAGATTTACACGTGATTAGTTAGAGAGGGGCTTCTTTATTAATTTATTTAGATAGCATGGATAGCAAAAACTCTAAAAGCCAATAGCAAGACCTAGGTACACACACTCTCTTTCCCTCTCTCTCTAAGAGAGAGCATACAGAACAGGCAACTGTGTAAAATGGGCCTTCATAAAACACAAAGTTGAAGCCCAATTGATTTATAAATGTCCCCTGAACACTAAGATGGCAATATAGGAACCATATTACACATTACTCATTGTGTCTTTTTTATTACATGATTTATTAACTACTTCAAGAACTCTTTAAAAGACTTCATGCATTTGAGCAATCATCTGTTTAGCATTTACTGTTTGTCTGAGACTGCAGAAGTGCCTGTCAGTGTTTTGAGTAATGTATGCTTTTGTTGGGCGTACAGTGGTTATGTGCTAATATTTAAAATGTGTGTTATACAACAATGTGTATTATTATAAGTTATTTTATAAATGCAAAGTGCACTGCAAGGGACTTAAATACAAGTATTCTAAAATGTGCTTTTAATTTCTAGTACATTTCCACTATTGAGTAGGTTTAAGAAGGAATTTATAAAGAGAAAGAACATAAAGTGGAATGTTGGGCAGTCATTTTTTGCCAATATTCTACTGCATTTATAATGTTTTTTTCACAGATTAGGGAGGGCTCGTTGGTAGATGATTGCATCAAGCATGGGCCTGCAAATCTGAGTTTGTCAGGTGCGCTGATTAATGCTCAGGCAGTAACTTTGTCATTGTGAAAGCATTGTGAGTGTTTTTACCAGTAATGAAATAAGGCAAAGTGCTGTGTTAACCGTCCATTCAACTGGTTTATTTGTTAGGGAAACTTAATGTCCTGCAAATTAATTCAGTGCTGTAAATTATGAGAAATATCTCACAGTTAAAACCTCTCTCTGTGAAATCCGGGCTTTCAAACCACTGTCAGACATTCAAAAAGAAGGCTCATCCATATAATACATAGTAACTTTATAGTTAGGTAGGGTACTAAGATCTTAACATATGTTAAAAAAAATAGAAATACACTAAAAAACAAAGCATAAAGTTATGTTGTAGTGAGGTGTTAAAATGAGATGTCAAACTAACCTTTACAAAATGTAACAACCAATAAAATTCACCAATTATCCTTTAGAAAACTAATTATAATGATAGCAGCCACTGACCACTTCAGCTACATGCCAACGCCCGCAGGTAAACTGTGACCGTCCCGCCATGGAAAGCCAGGGCCCTCTGCACGTGGCCTCGGATCAGGCCCTGCGTCCAAAACCTGATTGGCAGCCAAACCCTCCCCCACCACATTGCACAGCCTTTGACCATGCGCAGCACGGTGGCCACAGGGACTGGTGTCGGGCCAGACCCTGCACTCAAACTTCATGGATGGCAAACTGTTGCACTACCTACAGCCTGCACAATGGTGGTTGGTGGCAGGGTCTTGTCTGTTACCAGATCCTTCTAAAAAATTTTAAATTTACTTTTGATAACAGCAGCACCCGGTTGGATCTGCAGTATCACATGAAAGAGCCTACCTTGATGACCTGGTCCCAGACACTGGAACCAACCGTGGTACTTGTGACAAGAAATAATTTTTCTTTTAAATGTTCTCAGTGAATGTCTTAGGTTTGTTTATGCAAAGTAAGATGTCCATCGCTGTGCATGATGTGGGATTGGACATAGGGCATAACTCCCTGCTGTGCACAAACACCCTGCTGACAGCCTGTGTGCTGCGGGGAGTTGGATGAAGGGCCTGGCCTTTGGCCAAGGCCCGCACCCACCCCCCACAAAGCCCCCCTTCCCCATTGGTGTGCACAGCTGACTACTGGTAACAATATAAATAATATCATTTCAAGTAAGGCAAACATTATGGTTTTTCCGAAAAGTCTCAAATAGCTATAATAAAATGTATGTTTCATAAATTCACACAATGCAATGATTAATGAAAGTGATTGTCATGAAATATTTTGAATAAGCATTAAAAATATCTCATGTCTTTGGTTCTATCTTTTACATTTTTGTAGGCAAAAAGTGCAACCATAGAACCAACAACTAGAGATCTCCACTTTTCAGCTGAAGAGCATATATCTCTAGTACAGAGTGCTTTTAAAAACTATGGTAAGCTGTCATGGGGTCATGGATTTAATCACCCAGGAGACTCCATGTTTTTTTCAAAGCATTGTTTTGGGGGGCACTCTTGTCACTGATTTATTATTCATTTTGCCTTTTTTTAATTCCTAACTATGAATGGGAGGGGGTATCCTGCCCCCCCCCCCGCCAGCACCCATCCTGGAGATCACCTTCTGAGACATCGCTGGCCCCAAATTAATTTAAAGGGGCTTGGGGCATGCAGCCTACCTCCTCTTCCCAAAACTAACCATGGGGGCCCCATCCGTGGGCACCCACAAAACATACTGCGTTAGGTGTTGAGGGGGGACAAGCCCTCTGCACCCCTACCGGCTCGCCTGCATGCAGCCATCCTGTACGCAGTGGGAACCCATTTGGCATCCCTCCAGGAGGAGTAAGTTTTTGTTCTCTGCTCAAGCCCGACGGGAGCAATACATGTGTGCATCCACCAGGCAGGAGCACAGATCTAACTATAACTACTCTGTGGTGACTGCCATTGGGTAATATATATATAATACATATATGGGTTTCCAACTCCCTGCACCCAACTTAATGAGGGTGACCAACTCGTGTTGCACATGGTCTTTGGACAAGCTAAGTGCCCAATCTACTGTGGATACCAAAAGCCTTCAGCTGTGCACAGCAAGGTTGCCCCAGACCTTGTTCTCAAACCTCCGCAAGAGACCAACATCTACAGATCCTGCCCATCACCCCTGCAGCAGGGGCAGTTGGCTGCAGGGCCTGCTCTGCGGGCAGACCTCACTCCCAACCTGCTTGTGTGTGGCCACTCCAGGTGCGGCCGTTGTCCAAGCACAGCAGTAAAGCCCTGAATACTTGTTTTAAAATTTAAAGAAGTTTTGCCAATCTCATGATAAATCTATTTTTATACTTATTTTATTGTCAAGAGCTTCCCTTTTGGCCCCTCAACATTGGCCTTGGGGTCTGGATAAGGTTACCCTGCCTTCTTATGCCTTTTTTCTTTCAATAAACCTCTCTTTACATACTAGTTTGGTTTAATTCAAACAAATTCTGTATCAAGGAATATAAACTCCTATGGGCATTAAAAGAGAAATTGCTCTTTTTGGGAGGTTTTCCTGTAAAAATTGGTGTTTGATCTGTCAGCCATATTTCTTATAGTTGTTTATGTTTGACTTTGCAAACGTACTATAGCATTCTTAGCAGTGACAAGTAAATCTGTGTGAGGCACTGCAGAGCTTTAAAACCACCCAATCCAGTCACTAAACCACATATTATGACAGAGAGAACAAGAAACCCTGTTACAACCCCAAAACACCCCTCCCTCTACTTGTCCTTATTTGTATAAAACACCGAGTGCAGTTTTCCCTAAACATGAATTTTTTACGGGTTTATTGAAGTTTGATATCTAAAAACTCAGTAAAACGTGCACATATAATAAAGATCCGATATGATTTTTTCAAAAGCCAAGTAACCCTAAATCTTCTGCTCAAGATTAACGTATTTTACGCAGACACAACTGCGACTGGTAGCTTTCCAATATACTAGAACATGTGGAAGCAAAAATAACAACCCGCTAGGGATAAATACTGGCATTATTGCAGCAGTTGGTGTTGCACCACCATCTCATAATAGTCCTTCGCGTACAATTGCAGAAAGAAGGTATCTGTGAAACGCAGATTGAGCTCAGTGAAAATGGAATGCACGTAGCACAAACAATAGCACATGACCATCAGTGTCAATCTAATTCAAAGTTAATATACCCCGGTCCAGAGTTACGGAAATACGTCCTACCATTATATGTCCTGAAAGGGTTAGACCATAAAGAAGCTTCAGAAAACAGGGAGGTGTCATAACTGTTTGAACCTGAATATTTTTCATTTCTTAATTTGTGGTAATAAATCAGAAGCTCTGGGAAGAACAAAAGAACTCCATTGGTCATCACTGAATGGATTGTGTCACAGAAAAGGAAGTTAAACTATTATGCTTTTTGCCATCCAACCTGGTTTATCTTTTGTAGAGACCAACCACAGAGATTACTGATCAAAGAAAAACCTATTTGTGACTTGAACAATTCTGGCAACACAAACGCTCCTTGTTAGGGAGGCTTCCTTCAATTGAACCCAAGGGAGAAAGGATCTTTTTCCCCACTCCCAATGAGAAGTTATAAGATACCTGAAAAGCAATAAAATATCTATTTCCCCAGCAGATTGAGTAAGCAAATAACTCCTGTCAGGGCATACATCTTACAAATACTGACTCTTCACCAAATTCCCATCCTCCTTAAGTTTTTAAAGTACCTTTGTGAAGTTAGGCTGGAGATAAAGGGCCAGATGTATGAAAAAAGCCTTTTGCGAATCGGAAATAGCGATTTTTAAGAAATCGCTATTTCTGATTCGCAAAATGCAATGTATCATATTTGCGATTCAGTAATAGCGATTTCTTAAAAATCGCAAATGCTATTACTGAATCGCAAATTGCGATACCAGCCCCCATTCACATCTATGGGCCTGTCGGCCCATATTTGCGAATATATTGCATGTCCCAAATTGCGAATTCCTAAGTGGAATTCGCAATTTTGAGAAATGCAAAGTCCAGGGTGCTGGGGGCCTAAGGCCCCCTCTGCTGCACCCCAAAACATTTTTTAACAACATGTAAGGTGCACACATGCCAAAAGGGCATGTGTGCTTTACATGTAAATTTTAAAAATCCATTTAAATTGAAGAAAAAGCAGGATTTAATTAGACTTTCGAGTAACATTACATAATTCACAGAAGATAAATTCTTATTTCCTGAGTCAGCATGAATACTTCTGCGAACTGTTCAGCTCTCACAATGTGGTAGCAAAGGGTTCTAACACTAGTCAAATAAAACATTTTAGAGAAGGCATCCTTGGAGAGTATCCTTCTGTAGAAAAATGTATCTGATTTAGTACTATTGATGGACTACTTTTTTAACTGCTTGAGAATGTACTTAGGTAGCTTACCTTGAGATCTGAGGGCATTATGCCAATTGGTAAAGTCAAACTCGGCTAACTTCACTCACCTCTAGAAATATGTCAGAGTTTCTGGCTCGATTAGGTACTTGGATGCGGCCTCCTCTGACTGAACTGGCAGGAACTATGATCTCTCCAACAGATGCATTGATCACCAGAGTTAAATTACTGGCACATACTCTGGGCGCATTTAACCTTGCAAGAAGTGTGAACATGCAGCCCCCTCAAGAGCTTGGCCCGGCTGATGAAGATACCATGCCCTAGGCCAGGCAGAAGAAGGCCCAGCTCATGCTGTTACTGCATAGAGTGGCCCATTATCATTCTGTCTCTGACAATTGGCCAGCAAGCAAAATGACAATGGGCTTATAGGAATCAGAGCCAGGTCGGGGAAGGGCTGCTGCAGGACCTTGTGTTTCTAAGAGAGTAAGTACAAATACTACACAGTCCTTGACATTTACAGACGCATGGTCACCCTACCCTAATTTGTGCTGACTATCCCCTGCTATCACATACCAGCCCCTTAAGTAAATCCCCTGTTTCATTTCAAGATTTAGATAATTTTCCATCTAAGTGCGCCATTTCTAGAGAACCGTTTTTCTGGACCGGCAGCTTACCCTACAAAACACCCCACTTTGCAAGAAAACCAGCAGCACAAAACAGGAGAAAGGCTGTATGGTTTAGTAAGACTGTTTGTCTCAACACAGAGTATTCTGTCACGGTGGTGAGTACCATGGCATGATTAGGAGTGCTTAACCATCAGCCCTGATTGGGATTTAAGCAAAAGGTGGAGTCTGGTACCTTTAAGATTGCACTCTACTTGAAAGAAGCTTAGGGACAGCCTGACTGTAATATAAGGCTCTGACTGGTATGTTGCTCCTGACTTTGCTATTTGCAGTCTAGTAATAGAGGTCGATACAGAGGATAATGACACCACAAAAGAAAATATGTGGAGTCGTCTCCTTATAAGCACGGCCATAAACCCAGAACAAAGAAAGCATAAATCCATGGGGGACAAGAACTCCTTGCCTGCACTCCTGTTACCTACATGTCTCAGAAAGAGCTGCTGGAATTCATCAAGAGGTCTGTTGCCTGAGACACGAAAGGGATATGTTGCCTGAGACACTTTAAACTAGCCAAGTCATGCTCAAGACTTTTGTAGCTCCTCCCCTTCAATTGTAGCCAAGTGTGATTTACCCCTTCTGCAGGCAGTGATGAACCATCCCAGGAACAGTGCAGTCATAGTTCTATCGGGTGGTGCCACATCTGCAGATTAACCTCATATTTACAACTAGGAAGGGGAAGATGTATTCTGACAGTATCTCCTTCCAACTTCTGGCACCAGGCACCTGCATTATGCCACAAGGACAGTGGTCATGTGATCAATGAACAGGTATAGGACAATTTTATACATAATTTCACTTCAGCATACAACGCTGAAACACAGCTGCACAATTTGCTAGGAAAAGTAGTTTACAAAATATTTCAATTGACTACCATTAAGAATTCCAGTGCCCAGATACTCAACCTTTTGCCTTCTGAGGACCCCTACTAAATCACTCCTGGAAGCCAGGAACTCCCTGGCCTTTTTCCTCCCGCATCATTCCAAAATCATCCATTTTCACTTTTCTCACATCGATTTCTTCTTCTGCACCCTCTTTTCGCTCTCTCCTTCTGCACGCACTCCATTGCACCCCACTCACTTCAGTGCACACACACAACTGAACAAAACACACCTAATTAAGTGTAAACTCTTTGGGCGTGTCAATGGTGCAGAAACTTGGTAACTCCACACACTTTCACATATTATCACTGTTACATTTGGCGCACGCCACCATTGCTAGGAGCGCTCTGCGTAGTGGCCAAGGTTCGGGTGTTCATGTAGTCTAAACACCTCGATCACCCAATCCTGAACATCAGTTCACCAAAAGGCCAGGGATAGCGGAAGTGACATCACATGCCACTTGACCTTTACACTCGCGCGCGCACACACACATGTTACACATGCACACACAATCACACATACACACACTCTCTAACATAAACACACACTCACCTGCATGCATGCACACAACATACATTTAAAAACATTCTTTACCCATCTCGACTGCTTGGGAGGGTCATAGTCCAGCTAATTGTACTATTTAGGAAAGTAGCCTCTTTCTAGCATGGTTCCCCCCACTTTTTGCCTGTTTGTCAGTGTGTTTGACTGTGTTCACTGAGATCCTGCTAACCAGGACCCTAGTGATTATGCTCTCTCCGTGTAAAGTTGGTTGCTGGAAACTTTTTCACCCCACATTTGGCATACTGGTGCCCCCATATAAGTCCCTAGTATATGGTACCTAGGTACCCAGGGCATTGGGGTACCAGAGGATCCCTATGGGCTGCAGCATGTATTATGCTATCCATAGGGAGCCCATGCAAAGTGTTCTGCAGGCCTGCCATTGGAGCCTGCGTGAAAGGGTGCGTGCACCCTTTCACTACCAGGTCACTGTAAGTCACCCCTATGGCAGCCCCTCCCAACCCAGAGGGCAAGGTGTAAGTACCTGTGTGTGAGGGCACACCTGCACTAGCAGAGGTGCCCCCACAAGCTCCAGCTCCATTTTTCTGGACTTTGTGAGTGCGGGAACGCCATTTTACGCGTGTACTGGACATAGGTCACTACCTATGTCAAGCTACATAATGGTAACTGCGAACCAGGGCATGTTTGGTATCAAACATGTTGGAATCATATCCCAATACTGTTGCAAGTATTAGAAGTATGATTCCATGCACCCTGGGGGCTCCTTAGAGGACCCCCGGCATTGCTACCACCAGTCTTTCAAGGTTTTCCAGGCAGCCCAAGCTGCTGCCACCCCTCAGACAGGTTTCTGCCCTCCTGCTGCTTGATCTTATGAAGCACAGGAAGGCAGAACAAAGGATTTTTTTTTGGAGAGGGAGGTAACACCCTCTCCATTTGGAAATAGGTGTGACTGGCTTGGGAGGGGTAGTCTCCCCAAGCCACTGGTTTGCTTTGAAGGGCACATTTGGTGCCCTCTGTGCATAAGCCTGTCCACACCAGTTCAGGGACCCCCAGTCCTTGCTCTGGCGCACAACTGGACAATGGAAAGGGGAGAGACCACTCCCCTGTCCATCACCATCCCAGGAGTGGTGCTCAGAGCTCCTCCCGAATGTCCCTGGGTTCTGCCATCTTGTTTCCAAGGTTGGCAGGGAACTCTGGGAGCATCTGAGTGGCCAGGCCAGGCAGGTGACGTCAGAGCCCCCTGATAGGTGTTTACCTGGCTAGGTTACCAATCCCCCTTTCAGGGCTATTTAGGGTCTCTCTCTCTTGGATGGGTCCTCAGATTGGGCTTGCAAGATTCCAGCAGGATTCCTCTGCAACCTCCATTTCGACCTCTGGCCACTGGAACTGCGACTGGACCCTCCAGGAACCGACAATGCTGCAATCCGCTAAGAAGACTCTTCTGCAACTTTGTTTCCACAGCTCCTGCCAGCTTTGCAACATTTACCTGGCTGTGCATCCCCAGAAGGCAGCAACTCTTCAGCCCGCACAAGAAGAAGGGATCTCCCTTGGAATGAAGGAGTCACTCCCCTGCATCCGCAGGCACCTGCTGCATGGATCTCCTCTCATCCTGAGCTGCGTGGATTCTGCATCACAGGTGGTGATCTAGAGTAGTCCACTTGGTCCTCTCTGCCAGCTGTCCAACTTTAGTGGATGTAAGCCTTTGCCTTCCCATGCAGGACAGTAGTCCCATGCACTGTGTCTCTTGTAGCTGCCAAGGCTTGTTTGTATCTCTTCCAAGGGATCTTCAGGAAACATGTAGCTCCAGTCCCCAACACTGCTTTCTATGATGCACAGCTATCTGGGTGGTTCTCCTGCGGTGTGGGATCCCTTTCTGTAGTGCTGTATGGTCTTCTTCTGCAACTTCTGTGTCCACATCCTGTGGGACTCCTGTGGGTGCTGCCTCTGCTCCTGTGGGTCCTCTGTGATGCTGAGGGTCCCCTGTGACTCCCTGCCTGAGTTGAATCCTCCTGGGCCTTGCTGGTCCCCGGCAGCACCACTTTTCTACTAACTGCAAATTTGGCTTTGCCAAGGCTTGTTGGTGGAATTCCTCCACAGACACCTATCTGCAATCTTCCTTCCAGCGTGGGACATCTTCTGCATCCATCAGGAACTCTTCTCCGGCCCCAAGGCTGCAGTGCTGACCTGTTCTTCCTTACTGTCGTACAACTCCTGCAAGTGCAGCTGGGTGAGTAGTAGCTCCTACTCCTCCTGGACTCCACTGACACTTTTGGACTTGGTCCCCTCTCTCCACAGGTATTCTTCTACAGGAATCCACTGCTGGTTTCTTGCAGTCTTGTCTGGGTGTCTTCTTTTCTCTTTTTTCCTCCAAGTGGGTAGTTTTGGGAAATTCCAGTGATTTACTCCTGCTTTCCTCGTCGCTGGGGGGTACTGTGTTACCTCTGTGGTTTTCTAGTACTCCCAGCTCCCCTCTACACATTCCACTTACCTAAGTGGGGGTCCTGTGTTTGCATTCCATTTTTTTAGTATATGGTTTGGGCTCTCCCTAGGGTCACTGGGGGTTATTGCTAATTGCACTGTTTTCTAACCTTTTCTATGCCTATTAGTGTTTACTAGTGTGTGTATTTAGTGTATTACTAACCTCCTATTGGAGGGTTGCCTTTCTAGAATTTTGTGGTATTGTGTTCCAAAAATAAAGTACCTTTATTTTTGTACAACTGAGTGTTTTCTTTCATGTGTGTAAGTGCTGTGTGACTACAGTGGTTTTGCATGAGCTTTGCATGTCTCCTAGATACGCCTTGGCTGGTCATCCACAGCTACCTCTGGAGAGCCTGGCTTCTAGACACTGCCTACACTACACTAATCGGGGATACCTCAACCTGGTATAAGGTGTAAGTACCTTGGGTACCCACCACACACCAGGCCAGTTTCCTACATTCTCCATTTTTATTACACTAGTAGTGAATAATATATTAGTATTCACCATTAGTGTAATAAAAATTGACAAAAAAAAGGAGATTGCAGCCCCAACCAATGTCTATTAAAACGAGCAGCTCCTGTATTTCTGGCACTGAATTTTCCACCTCTGAAGCCAGCAGTCGCAAATGCAGTGCTAGGAGTCGCAAGGGGCAAGCCATGGGTTGCAACTGCGTTTCCTAAAGGCCATTCTCCAGAAAGCAGGGATGAACTATTTGTAAGATTTTCTGCTTGTTCAGGAAAGTAGGACACCTTACCTAACCTTCTGATTCTCCGTGGCATGTGGCCTAAAATCTACGAGCAGTAAATTCCTTCAAAAGTTGGAATTAACAGAGGTCATGAAAGCCAAAACTCTGAACCAAGCAGACTCCTATGCATCCTTTCAATTTTAGAATTCTTCCTACCTTCCCCCTCCAGCAACAGTAAGCCCACCACTGGTGACTTTCAGGAAGAACCTAACGTCTCATGTTCCTATGTTTTCTGTGTTGCTGTCAGTCTTGCACAAACTCAAGGTGTATTCTTCCACTCTGTTGTGGACGCGTTACATGTGACACAGCCTTTGTGGCTAGGTTCGAGCTATAGATATATCAGTCTATCAGTAGTCATCGTAATGTATTGCCTAGTGTACCGTTCTCCAGTGCCGCCCTCTTTCATGGCATCTAGCAGTATCAAAGTACCGAGGAAAGACAGTAAATGGACTTCCAGAATCTGGGGTCTGCTACAGCTGGCAAAATTCTATTTAGTCTTAAACACTGACATGCCTCAGACCATTTCTGCACTAGAACCCAAACCCCATCTACGGTACACTCCTCATTTTCCACTCACTGGGGTCTTGAAAGCTTTGGTTGCAAAAGCAGTGTCTTACCAAGGCTTTCCACTCCAAAGTCATGACTTAACATAAAGCAGAAACAGTTTTCACTGATGGACGGACATTGTTTTTCCTTCAGTGATTCAAAGAGGAAGTTCCCAGTGGTATATCAGTAGATAGAGGCATTTAGGCGCAGCTTTATCAGCCATACAAAGACGACTCTCATTTTTTTTATCACTTTGAAAAATAAATTTAAAAATCCCCTTTGTCTATTGCATTTATTTGATGTCATCACGTGGCAATTGTGGGTAATTATAGCCCATTTTCCCCAGAGTAAATCAGACATCCATAAATGTATTTAATTTCAGTATCTGGCAATGAGATGCATGGCTAAAGGTTTCCTATCACGTCGCGTATAGGGAAGTTAATGCAATCTTCCAGTTCATGTACTCACGCTATGTACAAATTACACGGAAGGCTGGTGCGTCAAACGCGGTTAACACTCTGTAAACGAGATCTGCACAGTGCTCTCTGTGCTATCTTTAACGGAGCCATCCACCAAGGAAATAAGAAAGCAGATCTCTTTACCCAGTCCTGCATCTCTAACAATCACCAACAATGGGCATTCCAGAATACTCCTTTGTTTGATGATGTCTGCTTGGGTTATGAGACCCATTGTGGCATAATTCGAGATTGGCCTTTTAATACTGGTACTCACAATGTGGAAATTCTTTTGTACGAAAGAGCAGAGGAAAGAGAGCAGAGATTGACTGACTTGCCCCTCTGGAATGGAAATTGACCGAGGATTCTGTACTGGATTTAGCACAAGTCGGTGGATTTTCCGTTATTGACAGATGCCCAATCCACCCATCTCCAAGTTGTGCTGGTGCTGTGTTTCTGAATGCAGAGCTGACACCAGTGATAATGACGGAATCACCCAAACTATTCTTGGACCACTCACTGACATGGTGTCCGAAGTCCCACCCTAATTTTTCCTGTCCACGACCACCATGCATGTCTCATGGGCACTGATGTCATTGTGATTTCTGCACAAAATCCACTTTGAAGGTTCGTCTTTGGAAAACAAAAAAAGTGCAGGGTGGCCAATCACGTCACCACGACTTTGGGACCTGGCCAGAATTGTTTCTTTTTACCAAAACTGCTCCTGGTAAATTGGCCAGAGCACTTACCCTGAAAAAGAAAAACAACACTTAGCCTCAAGAAAAGGCTACATTTAGTGGCCATCACAGCTCGCCAGAGTTAAAGTGGCATTTCTGACTTCAATGGTCTGCCAAAGCCTTCATGAGGGTTTATGTAGCTACAGTAATTAGGTTCGTGGTTTTACCGACCAGCATTACATGAATCCTGCGATGGAAAACAGCCAAAAGCAAACGACTAGAATGGGATCTAATTCTTGACCTACAAGGCACTCTTCCTAGAAAGTTTGTGTATTCAACCCATCCCCGAGGCCCTTGGCAAGAAGGCAGGGCTACATTAACTTTGACTTCAATGCCAGAAAAGTTGGGAAAATCACCAGGGAGCACTTTATAGCAGGGCCCTATTCACTAACAGTGGAGCATACTGCTCATTACACGTTAACTCTCCTGTCCCAGGGATTCCACAGCAGTTGCCAGCAGCAAATTGAACAAATCTCAGAGACTTCACAAACAACATCACCCTCATTGTTACAGCACTTTTTGCAAAGGTTTATTGTTCCAGCTCCTCTCTCTCTAGGACCTTTCACTTTAGGACGGGTATGGGGATTCCCTGATCAATCCCTAAACAACACTGTATCTGGCCAAAGCTGTAGAACGTTTTAGATGATCCTCGTGGGACTACTCAGTGGGAATACTTCCCATGCACTGAAAACCCTCATGCTGATCAGTAACGAGGCATAGTGCATAGAATACAAGGCTACTCACTACATCTCGTTCCACCAGAGAAATGATTTTTAAGCAGAATGCAAGGCATAGAACAAACTGAATTGGCCTCTGAGGTTCTGGCAGAGTATGCAAGGATCTAACATTCATGCTGTTCGGCCAATCACAGATTAAGAAATCAGAATTCAAAGGATTAACTAAAATATCACCTGTACATGAAGTAAGGTCTTTCAATAATGCTGTTTTCCTGTTCTTCCTATGCCCCCCTCCATGTATCAGTGCCCACTCCTGAATAAACTGGAGACATCACCCGGCACATAAGAAATCAAGAATAGGAACAAAAAAGAAATAAGGATTGGAGGGTGGCAACCTACCATGACCCATTTCCTGCGCTCTTGACCACTAGGGGGCCTACCACTGGGACTTTTCAGTACTCAGTTCAGCATCCTGACCTTCTGTTATTTCAATACTCTCACTTCAAACCTCTTGGACAATATTCTCAACCTCCCTTTTCGTTCTAGTTCCATGCTAAGTTTTGCAGAAAGCTGTTTGCTTTTCCTGCCAAATACTCATTTTCCTAGGATTCCCTGCTCACTGCCTCATTCTCACCTTTACAAGCCAAGGATACGTGTAGGATTCAGCACACCTGTAGCAAGAGGATGCTAGCTTGATCACACCTAAGGCTTGTGGTCATTTATGAATTCTTTGAAGCCTCTGCGTCTTGCCGTCCAATGTTGGTTAGGGTAGCAGTGTTCATGTTAAGCTGACCCCTAGCTTCCAGAGTTCCTGACACCAGACCGGTTGCTAATCCTTCTTTGCAGAGTTTCATGATTCCTGAGCTACAGCAAAATCATTGTTCCTTGAACTAGCACTGCCCAGTATTGCCTCCTTGGCCACCTATTTGCTGACCTAACACTGCTTTAGTGCATCCTTCTTTCTTGAACTTCCAGTAATGTAGTTGTTAGCCTTTTCCACTTCTTTCATTCCTTTATTTCTTCCTTAGTTCACTTCTCAAGTGTGCTGCTTTCTTATCCCTGCTGCTCTAGTTCTCAGGTACATACCCCCAAACATATATTTCTTTAGCTTTCCTTAGATGTTATTTATACCCTTTACAACCAACCAAGAAGTGTCTATGTCACCCACTGCTCCTCCTCGACAGGCCTCCAGGCTGAGACAAAGGAAGCTCTGTGAGTCACTTTACTAGGCACCAGCCCTAAGACAACACCGTGTGCCCTGCTTGTACTCGCCAGGGCTGGAAGATTCAGTAGTGCACACACAAGCCACTGCCTCTCACCTCATTCGTCTGTAGTGCTAGGCACACCCAACTTCACCCATCACCCGTTCAACCAGAGATGGGCGGGCCAGGGAAAGCTCGCGCCAGGCTCCAGCTAGATCAGACGCCTGGCTCTAGTTCAGCTCAAGATCTTCTTGGACCAATGAGCTAATAAAAATGAGCCACGCCTATATGATATGTGGCTTCTGCTTTCCATGCTCTTATCTCAGTCTGAAGCCCTCCTCTACCCTGGGCTTTCCCCTTACCTCCTGCAGCAGAGGATAGGCAGCTCGTGCTACACTCCTTTAGCAGTGGGCTGAAAGTGACGACCCTTCAGAGTTGTGGATGTTCTTGGAGAGCGAAGTTATGCTAATGATTTGTCCGTGGTGCGAATAGGCAGGTTGAACATTCACAACAATACCTCCCTCTCTAAGCACTTTCACACTTTTCCAGAACTCGACATGGTCTTGAAGGTGAGCCCACCTGTCCCGCTGTCCCCCTGATCCAAGAGGGTACTAAGAAATGCGAGAAAAACTTGCATGGTGTGGACTTTGTGTGGCTTCGTTATCAAAATACGTCATTTAAAGATGTGTGATGTACAAAAACCTGCATAGTGTATGGCTTGATGGACTAGAATGTGCCCCATCTATAACAACATAGGAGCCATGTAGGGAGCTGATGGTGGTGGAGGGGGGGCCTGTGAAAGTTTCTGAGTTCATGGTTAAAAATTATTCTTTCTAATAAATGTTGTTAATGCACTATTACAATTTAATCTAATAAAGTGCCACACTTTAGTGTGTCAAGAAAATACACTTTCTGGAAATGTGAAGAGCATAATAATATTTTTAAATGTGTATTACACTATTTACGTGCCACATGTGTGGAACCACGACCCCGGGCTCTGCCTAACTTTCTGGCTTGCCCTGCCCTCACTTGCAGCCATGGCTTGCATTCATTTCTGCCACTTTACCAATGCGGGCTCTCTTTCAAATCACTCCACCATGCACAAAGCCATAAAGAGGTCATATACTGAAAGCCACACATCATAGGAGCTACCCATTCAAAGGTAAAGGCAGTGATTCCCAGTTTTTCGGAATGAAGGTGCTATTTATCACACCTGATAAATAACAATACTGCGGGTTTCGTCATGCAATAAATGACACCTATCACATGTTTTGGGGGAATAACATGCAGATTTCGGTGCTTCCTGCACCAAGCTCTGCATGGGACAGTAACCGCCGTACACATTCCCCTGCTATATTCCGGCAGGTTTGACCTGAGGGAAAAGCTGTGCCCACTCTCTCAAAACCTCAGGTGTCACCATCTGTTTCCAGGCCCCCACAGACGTGACCGGCAAGAAAGAAATGCTGAAATGAATGGGGCCACATGCACAACTTTGGCCACACAGGTATGAGACAAAAGTGGCAGAACACACAGATTGAGGCAATGCTGCTACCCCTCCCTCCACTCCTCACCCCCCTGCGTTTTAGAGGTCTGAGTGGTTCCATGGGGGGAGAGATGAAGACAACAGCCTGTGTAGGTGAGCGCTCTCGGCTGTATGGGCAGGGACCCTGGAATTATGCGGTAGTGGAGAGCCAAATTATGGAGCATGGTTAACAGAATTATGGCAAAAAAAGACAAATTATGCAGTATAATGCAGCACATTTGGAGATAGTATTACTTGAACATTTCTCACTTTTACACTTGTTAACACAATGTGGGCATAGGTTGCATTCTTCTTTAGTACCAGCTTAACACCCAAATATAGGAATAAGCAACTGAGAGGTGACCACTCAACCTTTGCAAAGGACTTTGCACTGCACAGCACTGGGTTGCTACGTTTATAGTAACTTTTGAACCGTTTGAGCTAGAAACTATTTTCTTTGTTAAAATCTGAAAATTATGCAGCAGGTGATAGATTATGGGGCAAATGCAGCAAGTCCATAAGTATGCAAAAAACGCTGCAGCTGCACAATGGCATAATTCCAGTAACCCTGTGCACTAACACAGTAACAGAAACAAACCCAAAAAGGTGGCTGTTGAGCCAGTGAGTGGAACCCGGGATGTGGACCGCACTTCCAGCTACTATTAGACATGGCAGACCTGAAAGCTGACTGGTCTGGCTTACAGGTGATCGAGAGAGGCAAGAGCTGTGGTGGGGAGAAGACCCAATGGATTGGGAAACATTGGGATGAGCAGCACCTCTCAGCTCACACTATGTGATACATCTATGGAATACAGGAAGTATGAAACAGGACTGGGAAACAGAGAGCAGGTTCGTCTGAAACAAGGCAGGAAGAGGACAGAGAAACAGGGAGCAAGCTCTGGAAGAAACAAACAGGTACAAGGCTAAGAGATAGGGAGCAGACTCTTGCTGGAACAATCAGAAGCAGAGCAGAGAAACAGGAAACAGGTTCAAGCTCGAACAGAACAGGAACAGGAACAAGACTGGAACACCATCCGATAAGGGGTCTGTAACACAAAGGAATCGAACTCCAATGCATGACGAGGAATTCAAGGAAATGGCTGCTTATAAGCAGTTCCAAGCTGCAGAAAACCTAAGGTGGAATCACATGACTGGGCTGCACAGGAGAGGTCTCAGGTGTGTAGTTTCAGACACTCGTAAGTCCTGGAGGAGAGGATCCGGTGAAAAGGAGCAACTGGACTTCTCCCATAGAAAACAATGTAAAACAGAATCCAGGCTTCACTGACTACCAGGCTGTGCATTATGGTTTTTGCAGTCCCAGGAAGCAAATATAATGCTACAAAAGCATACCATGGCGAAAAGAGAAACAAACAGGAGTCAGCAAGGGACTCTAGATAAGTGTTCAAGGTGATTCCCAGGCTACCGACAGTCCCCTTAGAGTGCCCCCTAGAAATGGGATGACATGGTTGTAACAAGGTCGACTCCAGGGTCCCTGTTACCACTTGTTAGCAGCCTGGCTCTCTGTCTCCCTCTGCCCCCTGCTCCTGGGTCATAGGGAGGTCTGGATGGCTGGGTCCGGAGCTGGTACCATCAGCAGCTCCATGCTGCTGACATCAACCCGAGACTGCGCACTTCAGACCAGTTATGGGCCACACAGCGCAAGCACTGACTTTCACAAAAACCCATATCTATTTAGGCTCAGATTTTCAACTTTTTCATGTACAGGTTACATCACTTTTTTGATGCAGCCTGGATGTAAAATCTTTTTTTGATATTTACAGACATGCAAAATGTCAATTTGCATGGCTTTGTAAGACAAAGTAACTCAATGCACTGCATTGTGCACCTTGGCATTGCTTTGCATCCGGTAGGTGGTCCATTTGTGGTGCATTGGCATTTCTGTGCATCCACCATTGAATTTTGGGACGAACCTATACTTACAAAGAGTTGTAAACATGGGTTTCCACCAAAATGGTGTGCCCTTCTGAGGCTGGCATAGCAAGGAGATTTATCTTTTTGTCTCCTCATTATTTCCTCTTTGCATAAAAAGTAAAATGCCTCCAAAAATATTTTGTTGTGCTCGAAGGTAACGATTCCACACAAAAACTATCCTGACCATACTGCAGACACCCTTGCACTGTTGAGCACAGAGGCCTGCATTGGTGCTAGACAGCCCAAAGAGCACCAGCACATGGCGAGAGAGGAAATGTGCCATTCCTTAGAAGAAACAGAGCAGTTCAGCTCTATTCAGGGGACACAATGCAGCGCAGAATATCTTCCCAGAGTTTTTTTTTCCAAAAATGAACTCTCAAAGCAGCAGCTTATTTTTGAAAAAAACAAAAAGACTTAATGAAGTGTGAAAGGAGAACGTTGACTTTGAGCGTTAAGAACGAAACACAACTGATAATTTCATTCAGGTACCCTTTTAAGGTCGTTTTGAGTCCTACTTTAGCTAGATGGGTTAAAGAAATAATGACGAGAGTGGGGATAGATATTTCAAAATTTGGGTCACATTCGGTAAGGGGTGTAATGGCTTTGAAAGCTTTAATGACAGGAGGTGGATTAAGTCGGATTTTAGCTGCAGCGGAAAAATCAACAGAATCAGCATTTTTTTTTTATTTCAAACTAGTTGAGAGTGCTGTGAGGAATATTATGGCAAGGCTTTAAACATGCAGATATTGGCTTCCATGCCTTGCCACAGCAGGGTGGGTAGATGTAAGGAAATGCCTCCTTGGCATGGTTACCCCCTGACTTTTTGCCTTTGCTGATGCTATGTTTTGATTTGAAAGTGTGCTGAGGCCTGCTAACCAGGCCCCAGCACCAGTGTTCTTTCCCTAACCTGTACTTTTGTTTTACACAATTGGCACACCCTGGCATCCAGGTAAGTCCCTTGTAACTGGTACCCCTGGTACCAAGGGCCCTGATGCCAGGGAAGGTCTCTAAGGGCTGCAGCATAGCTTATGCCACCCTGGGGACCCCTCACTCAGCACAGACACACTGCTTTCCAGCTTGTGTGTGCTGGTGAGGACAAAATGAGTAAGTCGACATGGCACTCCCCTCAGGGTGCCATGCCAACCTCACACTGCCTATGCAGTATAGATAAGTCACCCCTCTAGCAGGCCTTACAGCCCTAAGGCAGGGTGCACTATACCATAGGTGAGGGCACCAGTGCATGAGCACTGTGCTCCTACAGTGTCTAAGCAAAACCTTAGACATTGTAAGTGCAGGGTAGCCATAAGAGTATATGGTCTGGGAGTCTGTCAAACACGAACTCCACAGCACCATAATGGCTACACTGAAAACTGGGAAGTTTAGTATCAAACTTCTCAGAACAATAAATGCACACTGATGCCAGTGTACATTTTATTGTAAAATACACCCCAGAGGGCACCTTAGAGGTGCCCCCTGAAACTTTAACCAACTACCTGTGTAGGCTGACTGGTTCTAGCAGCCTGTCACACTCGAGACATGTTGCTGGCCCCATGGGGAGAGTGCCTTTGTCACTCTGAGGCCAGTAACAAAGCCTGCACTGGGTGGAGATGCTAACACCTCCCCCAGGCAGGAGCTGTAACACCTGGCGGTGAGCCTCAAAGGCTCACCCCCTTTGTTCCAGCACCGCAGGGCACTCCAGCTAGTGGAGTTGCCCGCCCCCTCCGGCCACAGCCCCACTTTTGGCGGCAAGGCCGGAGGAAATAATGAGAATAACAAGGAGGAGTCACTGGCCAGTCAGGACAGCCCCTAAGGTGTCCTGAGCTGAAGTGGCTCTAACTTTTAGAAATCCTCCATCTTGCAGATGGAGGATTCCCCCAATATGGATAGGATTGTGACCCCCTCCCCTTGGGAGGAGGCACAAAGAGGGTGTACCCACCCTCAGGGCTATTAGCCATTGGCTACTAACCCCCCAGACCTAAACACGCCCTTAAATTTAGTATTTAAGGGCTTCCCTGAACCTAAGAATTTAGATTCCTGCAACTTACAAGAAGAAGAGGACTGCTGAGCTGAAAACCCCTGCAGAAGAAGAAAGAAGACACCAACTGCTTTGGCCCCAGTCCTACCGGCCTGTCTCCTGCCTTCTAAAGAAACCTGCTCCAGCGACGCTTTCCCCAGGACCAGCGACCTCTGAATCCTCAGAGGACTGCCCTGCTTCAAGAAAGACTAGAAACTCCCGAGGACAGCGGCCCTGTTCCACAAAGACTGCAACTTTGTTTCAGAGGAGCAGATTTAAAGACCCCTGCAATCCCTGCAAGAAGTGTGAGACTTGCAGCACTGCACCCGGTGACCCCGACTCGACTGGTGGAGAAACAACGCTACAGGGAGGACCCCCAGGCGACTCCAAGACTGTGAGTAACCAAAGTTGTCCCCCCTGAGCCCCCACAGCGACGCCTGCAGAGGGAATCCCGAGGCTCCCCCTGACCGCGACTGCCTGACTCTAACATCCCGACGGCTGGAAAAGACCCTGCACCCGCAGCCCCCAGCACCTGAAGGATCGAAACTCCAGTGCAGGAGTGACCCCCAGGAGGCCCTCTCCCTTGCCCAGGTGGTGGCTACCCCGAGGAGCCCCCCCCCCCTTGCCTGCCTGCACCGCTGAAGAGACCCCTTGGTCTCCAATTGACTCCCATTGGAAACCCGACGCTTGTTTGCACACTGCACCCGGCCGCCCCCACGCTGCTGAGGGTGTACTTTTTGCGTGGACTTGTGTCCCCCCCGGTGCCCTACAAAACCCCCCTGGTCTGCCCTCCGAAGACGCGGGTACTTACCTGCTGGCAGACTGGAACCGGGGCACCCCCTTCTCTCCATTGAAGCCTATGCGTTTTGGGCACCACTTTGAACTCTGCACCTGACCGGCCCTGAGCTACTGGTGTGGTGACTTTGGGGTTGCTCTGAACCCCCAACGGTGGGCTACCTTGGACCCCAATCTTAACCCCGTAGGTGGTTTACTTACCTGCAAAAACTAACATTACTTTACCTCCCCCAGGAACTGTGGAAATTGCACTGTGTCCACTTTTAAAACAGCTAAATGTGTTTTATGTAAAAAGTATATATGCTACTGTGATTATTCAAAGTTCCTAAAGTACTTACCTGCAATACCTTTCAAATGAGATATTACATGTAGAATTTGAACCTGTGGTTCTTAAAATAAACTAAGAAAATATATTTTTCTATACAAAAACCTATTGGCTGGAATTGTCTCTGAGTGTGTGTTCCTCATTTATTGCCTGGGTGTATGTACAACAAATGCTTAACACTACTCCTTTGATAAGCCTACTGCTCGACCACACTACCACAAAATAGAGCATTAGTATTATCTCTTTTTGCCACTATCTTACCTCTAAGGGGAACCCTTGGACTCTGTGCATACTATTCCTTACTTTGAAATAGTGCATACAGAGCCAACTTCCTACAGTAGAAAATCACAATTTTATTAAAGACACAGTGGCTGATATATCACCCATATATATGCTCACCCTATAATCTATTCTTACATTTTTCAGGCAGAAGTGGTTTGAGTTAGTAATTAACACAGAAGAGGATTCCAATGGAAGATTCCACGTCTGGATTTTCAAGCTTAAAGAAGTGTTTTATTCTAACAGTTTGCAGCAAAAGAAGGAAGATGGCTGCCTGACTTGGATTTATATAACAGAATAGAATGTTTGTAGATTCTTGTTCTAAGTTTTGCATGTTTGCTTCAAATTGCTGCTGTGGGTTGGCAATAAAGAGGACATGCATAATATCAGCCTCACTGTCTTCAGTGAAATCATGATATTCTACCTACCCTACGGTGGAAAATCGGAATTGTCCCGGAGAACTATGCTTACATCAAAATGGATCTACACACTCAGGTACCTAACCATTGTGTCCCTCCATTTCAGAAGCAATAGCCGCTGTTAACAGCCACATTTCAAATGTACTCCTGTTTATCTGGAAACCTGATTTACCTTCAAACCCAATAATTTCACAGGTTATGGAGCCTAGTTCAACGTTTTTTGTTTTTTTTTATGTAGAGCAATATGTGATATAATTTGCATATAATTACAGTAGCACTTTAAACCACAGCCCCCGTCTATCATTGTGTTCTCTAAGGACATGCCAAATTGCCAAATGCTCCAAGGCCATCGTGGGCAGCAGCGGCGACAATGGACACCCCTGATGACTCCCATCAGTAATCGCAATTTCAGGCAAAATATCATTTTTTATCTTCAATCGGGCTAACTATGCAGCTTAACTCAGTATAACCTCCCCCCCCCCCCCAACCCATTCCCCTAATCATAATAAAATGGAAATTCTACTCTAGAGAATCTAATGCTCTTTTGCTTCTTTAAAAACAGACACTGTTTCCAAGTATGGGCGGATCTGGTACATCCGGCTCTTGGCACGGCCCCTCTGGGAAAAGAGCTTTACATGACTCTTAAAAGTACAATCACACCAGGAACCTATTACAAACACCTGAACAATGACCTCACAATAGGAAATCCTCCTGGCCTGGGACGAATTACAGGCACGGCCTTCTCATTCCCGAACAAATGGGACGTTTGGGAGAAAGAATTGGTTTTATCAACTGTATCCATTAAGGGGTTCCAGCAGCAGCATCAAAAGAATGGCAAAACCCTAAAAAACATCAATTACGATTTTTGACCATTTCAGTCACTGCGAATTTTTAAGGTAGAGTCACTGCTATTCTGCACTTCAGTAAATTGTGTTTTTGTCACGTTTCACATCTGTACGGCTTGACCATGATATGCACACCACGAATGTGCTTGCCATTAGCTACTTCTGCAGCCTACTTGACTTATTTTATAAATAGGGCTCCCGGTTTTGTGGTATGTATTTTTTGTTACACTTCTGTCTGCATTTGTCCATGTTTATCTGTATTTATCCGTATTTTTTGTGCTTAATGTAAAATATGAAGCTGCATATGGTATATTTCCACTTTTATTTCACTGACAAATGTATTTATTGATTTATTTATTTATGTGTTTGAATGTCCTATGAGCTTTTTGCAGCACAATACAGTCATCTGAAATCATTTTCATTTTAGAACAACTTAAACAGATGTACTGCTGCACTTTTTAAAGGTTTTTAGGAAATATTGTTTTCTTTTTTTTAACTCCGTCAGTCTGCACAGCTAGTGGCCTGGCATTCATGATTGACAATAGTGAGAATCAGCAAGAAGAGAAACTATTTTCTGTTTTTTCCATGTTTAAAATTAAATACAGAGAGGAAAATAGATTGTTTTCTGCTTGTATTTAGTTGTAGAAATGGAAAACTGTGAGAACTTACTTTTAAATTCCCATCGGGGCCCAGTCATTCAACTACGATGACGAACCATGTTTATGTGTATCTGTTTCTGCAAAGATATTAAAATAAAATAGTACATAGAAAATCATAGGAAATGTGATAGTGATAGTACTATTAATGCTAAATGAAATATGCATTGGCAAAGCAAATTGGCCCGGCTTTAACGTGGTAATGCATATGAACATAGGCATGCACAAAGACTGTTGAGCACATTAATGGAAGGACTATATTAAGGAATACTTATGTAAGATAAAGAATAGGATCAGCGGTGTGAAGTTTGAGTGTTCTTTTGTGAAACAGCCCAACCTTCATTCCAATGAGAGCGCATTATATACCATCAACCAATCACATAAAGTGAGAGAGCAATACTCCCCTGGGTGCATTCAAAACAGACTGAAAGTTAATCTTAAAGATATAGTAACAGTTGGGCAACAGATATCTGCGCTGTCAAGGCAGACCTAAAAAGTTCATTAAGAGATAAAAATAGGTGCCGCATAGCCTTTATTCATAACCGTTGTCCCCACTGGTGATTTCATACACAAGTTAAAGAGGCGTGGCCTATGCAGTGACCCAGTAAGGAACATTAAGCCTGTAACGGCCTGCTAAGTCTCCATCATCAGACCTGAGACTAGGTGACAGCAGGTAAGCGGCCCCTTTAAGTTCGTAGCTGATGCACTTTGCATCCTAGATAAAGGTGAGGCTTGTCTCTCTCCTCCGTGTGTCTGCAGCGTTTCACGTTGTGGCATTCCGGAGCTTCTCAGCAGAGACACTGATGGCTGAGATGTCAAACGATTCACTTCTTTCTACAGGATCACAAACAAGGTAAGCATAGAACACTTCTTTTCACAACCAGTGTGTATGCTGTGTGGGCCCCTCAACCTCATTGCCACATGGTACAATATTTATATTTAGTTCCTTGACGGCCTGATTAGACGAATGAACACTACCACGTGCCAATATCCAATCAGTCGTCTCTTCATCCCGCGCACATCGACCTATTCATTCAGGGCTGTATGGTCATGCTCTTTGTTGTACCAGTGCCCAGTGGATTTTCAGAAGAAAAGTCTTCAGGGTTTATCTTTGATAGTCAGTTGCACCTCAGCTGCAGGACAACATCATTATGAAAGAAGCGCAGGTTCAATTACAGACCCTGGAAAGCATAACAAGCCTTGGCAAAATCAATAGGTTTCGTCTATGCAAGATCTATTGCTTTGTCAATGTTTATTTTACACATGTTGCGTTGCAACGTGTGCTGCTGTGCAACATGGCTTAAAATAAAACTCAGTGCCATGCAACTTGTGTAAAGGAAAACGAAAAGAAAACATGGTAATAAAAGAAAGCAACAGATGTGTAAAGGAAAATACTGCAACTCTGAAGTGCCCCAAAGGCAGTTTCATATAGAAACTTGACCCAAAGATATTGGAGCTCTTTACATGAGTACCAGTTGCATCACACAATCATTTTAGGTTTACTTTAAAGGCACATGGAGCTTAAGATACTTCTCCAGAGTCACAGGATGTTGAGCTGAGACTTGAACCTGGCTCTCCATGTCCAAAGTCAGCAGCTCTTGCAATTACACCACGTCCTCTTGCTTCAGGGGACTGTAGCATATTGACCTGCCTGAAATCTTTGTTTTTATAGGGCCAAAAATGTGATTCATCCTGTAAGTCAGTCTGTAAAAAGAAGAAACAGAGATGCGGAAGTGCAGAGACATCAAACTAGTTAATGATTGTGAATGGTAGCAAACCTCACAATTTTCGACATTTTATCTAATTACGCCTTTTGTTGTTACAGCGTAGAAAGAAGTGCAAGAAAGTTAAAAACACGCAGATAACCAGCCCAGCAGCAACACAACGTTATGTTCCACTACCACTGCGCTTTGTCTAGCCTTCATAATATGTGAAATGCACCAACATGCTGCCTACTTTTTGCATAGGCAATAGATGCAAATAATTTACATTGTGTAGGCCTTAACCTGCTTCGGTCAGGTGGCTGGGGGAGTGATCTGTCAACAGCAATGGGAGGTCAGAGGGGGGCAAGCAGCAGTAGAAAGAAGGTGGTAAAGGGAGCGAGCAAGCAACAACAAATGGGGGCAGGGTGGAAGGGACAGGTAGCAACAGCCTGCAAAATGATGCACTCTGATAGAGTGCTACAGCTCAAAATAACAAAAAAGTACCTCGGCAGGCGCATAGACACAGACGGAAAGCAGTACTTGGTCCAAGCTCCATGGAATGGTCACACATGGAACCTGGGGAGGAAGCCGGAGGCGAGGAGGAGCTGCTGTCCAATAAGAAGTAAGAAAACAAGAATGACTTGGGAGTCAACCAATGGTACATAAGGGTAAATAATAGGTGGTCTCTAAGCCACTTTCAAGAATTGTTTTTTTCAGAACAATAGCTTTCGCTGACAGTGCATGCACACTGTAGCCAAAACCTAAAAGGTCATCATCGAGCATAATCTATGCTCTGTCACGCAGTCCATGATATTGTCAAGACTAGGTAATGGTAGTACCTTTCTGAAGGCCCTACTGAAAAAATACCCATAGACTGTAAAATGTTGCAGCCACATTGATTTCTGACACATGTGCTTCAAAGATGTGACCTGCACTTAAATTCTCATCACAGGCTTACAACTGAAGCTGCCGGCATCCACAGAACAGCAGGCCTTGACTTCTGTCGTGAGGTTACTTTAGTAGTTACACGGGCACATTATTTCAGATTAGGCCTGCAGCTTGTGCCCTTTCCCTCCGATACATGCATTTTTATTTTTCTTGTTATTTCAGCAAGAGCTTCATTTTAGGGGAGATGTTTTTATTATTTTATCAGTTGTTCTTTCGCGCAGAATTCTGTTGTTCATTTCTCTGCACAATACTTTCACTTTGTACTTTGCTGAAAGCTGAACATGATAAGTTATAAGTTATTGCCAGCACAAAGCGTTCATCATCTTCCGACTCCTATACACAGAAAAATATGTGTTTTCACATCAGAGCAGTTTCTCAGAACACCAAATGTTTTATTATAAAACACCTCACTGCCCCCTAAAAAATAGGGGAGTTCCAGCATGTTCCCATTGTATGCTGCACTCCAACTTTGCAGTTACTACTGAGATCTGATGCGTTCTCTGCTTCCATGGAGAGGGACTCTCAGTAGGCCAACAGGCCTCTTCTTTACCTACAACCACACATATGGGGGATGAGTTACTTCTGGGGGTGGGGGTGGGGGTGGGGGTCTTATGGGCAGATTAGGGCTTTCACTGCCATGCTCTTGTATGGAATATCAGTAGTGTAGGTAGGGATTTTAGAATCATCATTGTGACAGTATCATGGGACTTTTTCTATGTTTCACTTTTCTTGTCATTGCTTTGCTTTAATGTGTTTTATCATCCTTATAACCACTATACATGCCGTTTTACATGCATGCAGTTGATTCAATAAAACATATTGAACCCAGTCCTGCTTTTGTTTGTCTCTGTATGTGTAAGACATGTGGCTGAGAGAAAAGGGTAAGGTCTGTTCCACCTCATGTTTCCCTGAGAAATCTAGATGTCATGAGAAGGGCGGTCACAAATCACCTTTACATTTTTGGTACTGGTAAGGTGCTGCTAACTGGCTTGAAGGGTTAGGCTGACAGCTGTCACACAGTGCCGAATCAGACTAAGTCCCCTGTGCTCAGTGGTGCTGCTGCCCAGATTCAGCAGTACTGTTACCATAACGGGAGTCTTTACAACCCTTCAAAGCCATCCTCTCAGATACCCACAGACAAACTCACTCTGTGGAGGTTCTAGAGTTTTGCACAGCCTGGAAATCCTTGTTCTCGTTAGGCTATAAACTCCTTTTAACTCATTACCTAAGAGGGCCCTGCAAGGACGGATCTCTTCCTCTTGAGATGCGGTAACCTCTTTTCCAGTTCACTTTCCAGAATGACATAAACATATTTTCCATTAAGACGTGCCCTCTTAACAGCACTCATCTGTAACAGGGACACCAGGAGGCCACAATCTATTTCAATTATTAGTGATCAGTGTTCATGGATCGATCATAGCAAGGTTGTGAGGGAGATCCCAATGAGACAGAACCCACACGTGACAACTCTTTATTTTTGTTATGCAAACTAAGAACAAGCATTCTCGAAGCCACTATGTTAGGCTTGTATTTTCAGTCCTAACTAAATGTTAAAAAAATAAACCTGCTTCTGTGAAAAACAAGCAAAAAAAATAGTGTTCTGCGTTCAATCCAGCTACAAGACAAAATATTTAATGTGGTATATCTCCCTATATTTGTGAGACATGAAATAGTCCCCCACGCATTGTCATTGAAGCTCTTCATTGGAGGTGGAATGATACACCACAAAGCCAGTGACATAAGGTAAAAGAAAATTATCCTCGGTGTGAGGCCAAAACCCAGTTTGTGTATATTTTAAAGAATTGGTAACAATAGGTTATGCTGTCAAACCAGTCTTCAAAATGGTCTTTTAATTCTTATCCGGCTTATAAATGATCCCCTCAGTTTCACACTCATCTCGCAGTTCTTCCTTTCTAGCCCAGGGATTTATGAAATAAAAGAAGTATATGTATGACATGGATCTAAAAGCGAAGCTATGTAGTTTGGGAGGTCATAGAGGAAAATGGAAAAAGGGATCAGAGGGATCCAAAAATAATCTATTATGAGATGTTCCTACAAAAATAAACAAATAAATCAATCTTTGCTTTGGAGAAGTCCTCATCAATCTCTTTAATTAGAGAATCGCATACCCATGAACATGGGCATTTTTAGGTCCCTATGGAATGGATCTGCAGATCAGAAACAAATGCCCCTATTCAACCATAGTAATATTGTTTCCAAATAAAATGGATATGAGCATGCTTGGCAATTATTTTTTGATTATTTCTGAAGAAACTTTTAGCGCCTGTCAGAGCAAATAGCAACATCAAAACATACAGAGATGGATGTTGGGTCAGTCTCTTTCAACATCCTTCCATCATTCGCAATTTGGATCAGGCCAGATAGATGTTTCTGCTCTCACCATTATCTATTGGATATTCACAGACTGAATTAAGAAACGTGGCGCTGCACAAAGTGCAGCACTATTTTTTTTGTGCCCCTTAGAGCCCCCTAAAGCCACCATATGTGTGCCATATCTTAGATATTGTACACCATGGTGGTAGTTAGGGAACTAGTGTCAAAATATTTGATGCTAGTTCAGAGCTTTGCAAGATTAGCATCTAAAATGTGGATGCTAATCATGTAAAGCTCATTGAGGCCCATTGTAAACAATGGTGAGCCTCCTTTTAATGCCTGCTTTGAGCAGGCGTTAAAAGTGCCAAAAACAATTACACAAAGAAATCTGTTAGATTTCTTTGCACCACTTTTTTTGCCCCCTTTAATGGGGGAACACCCCCTTTGCATACATTTTGCCTGGCACAAGCATAATGTAGTGCAAAGGGCTACTAAGTGGTGCAGTGCATGCATTACACCACTTTGCAAATTTGGTGCAGCGATTTTGGCCTCGTGGGCCACATTAGCATAAAACAAATTACGCTAATGTGGCTCAAGGAGGCACTAGGGGCTCTTAAATCTGCCCCTTGGTGCCTTAGTCTCGCCTGAATCATGCTTTCCCATGCAGTGCATGGATAATGGTAGATTTGTGCTCCTAAATGCAGGGGTGTAGCTTGGTCAGTAAGGTTAGGGTGGGGTGAGCTTCATATTTACCATCAATCATGATGACATATGTTGTTGACATACATTACCTGAGAAGCAGGACATGAGGGGGGCTTAAGGGGCAGCGGAAAGGGAGAGGAGTGCGGATTGTTAGCAGTACCTAAAGCAAAATATTTTGTAAAATAGCCATTTTTAAAAAAACTTCAAAACAGAGAGGAGAGAATGTGTGTGTGCATGTATGTGTTTTAGTCTGTGTGTGCATGTAATAATCCTAGATGGGATCCGATGACATCTCACCATACCGACTGTAAGCACCTGTTCCCAACTATTTACTACAGAATACATTTTTGGGGGGATGTAACACCCCAAACACCCCCCCCCCCACCCTCCCCAGAGCTATGCCCCTGCCCAAATGTGTTTCCATAGTCCTGTTGATGGTTCAACAGTTAATTTGCATCAAAATATGATTTATTTCCTATTTGTGATTTGCGCTTCTACAGCTGTTTTCATGTACCTGCTGATGTTGCATCATCAGTATGATTGTACCTTATTGTGAATTTACACCTAAATGCAATTTTACTCTTAAGTGTAAAATCCCTGTACTGTTTACTGTGCACCAAGGGTCATATATGCACCTACAATTGATCTTATTCTTAAATGTGATTTATGCTCCTAAACATTTTCCTTCCTTATACTGCGGTTGCACCAATGGTAATTGTGCACCTCCATGTGCCATCATCCACATGTGATGTAATACTGAGTGACTTTGTTTACATCTAATGTGACATCGTACTATCATTTCTTTCGACACCATGTGATTTTGCATCTAAGTGGGATGCCACACTACTGCTTACTTTGCACCAAGGGTGATTTTGTACCTAAACACAATTTCGCTCCTAAACATGATTTTACCTCTAAATGTGGTCCTAAACGATTTCCTCATTCGTGTTCAGGCTTGATTTCCACCTAAGTGACATTTTACTACCTCATTAGCTCTACTGACTGATTTTTCACCTAAATGTGAAACTACATTCCTGCTGAGTTTTTGCAGGGTGATTTTGCACCATAACTGTCCTTGTGTACCTTAATGTGAAAATGCATCTACAGATAAACATGTCACTACACTCATGCAGATATAGCTCTTGGGTGATTTTGCACCTAAATGTCTATTTGTAGCCTGATGTGTTCACACATACATCATGATTTTTTGTCATGGGTGATTTGTTACCTAAATTTGATTTTGCAGGTAAACATAATTTATCACATAAATGTGATTTTGCACATAAATGTGTTTTTCCTCATATGTGTGATTCCTAATTATTCTAGTGTTTTCATGCTGTTGCGGTGAGGGTGATTTGGACCGATTGTGATTTTGCTCCTAAATTTTATATCACATATCTCCTTACTTTGCACCATAAGTGATTGTGCACCTAACACAGCACCACAGACTACCACAATGCTGATTCTTTGTACCTCCAAGTGATCTTCTGTCAACAATTGATTTTGAATCTAAATGTGGTTGCGTCATTAAAATTAAATGTGATATGTGTTCCTAACAGTTTTCCATTATTTTGCTGAAGCTGCACCAAGGAAGATTTTACATCTCAATGTGTTGTCAACTAAATACGAGTTCATACTGATCCATACATTTACGCCTAATGTCACATCTCCCTGCTGCGTTTTGTCTCTCTGCACAGAGTGATGTCTCAACACTACAAATTTTCACTGTCCCATTCCGAATCTGCACCATTAGGACAATAGCATTTATGCTTTTCGCCTCATCTTATTATGGCAGCCAACCCTAAAACAAAGAGAAAATCATGTCAGGTGGAGCTGTATGAAACACCATTTCAGTGTTGCAGTGCCCCATTGCCTATTCACAACTAACTTCAAATTTCATAAACGCTTGGCCCTGACATCTGACCTGCAGTTTTATCTGTGCCGGGATTAAAGTTGAAGGCTTATCGAAAGCTCTGTGTGGGCCAAAGAGGAAGAAGCATTTCCTAGGTTGACAAGAGGCGAATCTTGAGATTCTGTGCTCAGTTCCTGGCTGGCTGCACACACTGCTGGCCTGTCCTGGCATCGCTATGGTTGAGGCCGCCTCGAGGGAGGACCACAAGCTGCTCAGAGCTCATAACACTTATGGTGACAGCCGATTCACTAAATACCACACTGGGAGACAGATGTCAAGCTTGGGTTTCTTCTTCATTTCTGAAGTCAGCGACGATTTACTGATGGTCCAGCCTTAAAATGAGCCCTTTCCAAGTTCATGGTCAGCCCATAGGTTGCGGTTTGGGGCTCCCAATCCAAGATGAATTATGGGTGTTTTCCTGTGAGGTCAGTTCCTGATCAACTACATATACAGAGGCAACGCTGGATGAAAGATGTATCGCAATGCAATAATTCCCATTTTTTTACTTTCATTCTTCATTTCCTTGCTTCAGCTTTACTCACAGATTATTGCTTTTTGCAGCTGTAAATTCCATTGGACAGTCTTCTGGATTTTAATCTGGCTCTCTTCTCCTTCCTGTCCCTTCAGAAGTAGTTGTTAGGTGCGCGGCATTGTCATGATTATCACTCTGCATCTTCAATCAGGACACTTCAGATAACCAGGGGCCAGATGTAGCAAAAATGCAATTTGCGACTTGCAAATTGCGAGTCCCTGCGACTCGCAATTTGCAAGTCGCAAATTGCTATGCAGTACGGTGTCTCAGACACTGACTGCAACTCGCAATGGGGTCGCAATGACCCACCTCATGAATATTCATGAGGTGGGTCGCAAATTGCGGCCCCATTGCGAGTATAGGCACTCGCTAACATGGAGGCCTGCTGACGTCAGCAGGCCTCCATGTTAGCGACCTGCTGTTCAATAAAGCAGGTTTTTTTTTTTTGAAGTGTAGCCCGTTTTCCCTAAGGGAAAACGAGCTGCACTACAAAAAAAAAACGAAACCTTTAGTTTCGGATTTTTCAGGGCAGGGAGTGGTCCCTTGGACCACTCCCTGCCCTGAAAAAATAATATGGGGTCCAGTCACAAAGGGGAAGGGGTCCCATGGGGACCCCTTCCCGTTTGCGAGTGGGTTACCATCCACTTCAAGTGGATGGTAACTGCGACTCCATTTGCGAGCGCGTATGCGCTCGCAAATGGAGTTGCATACCACTCCGACTCGCAAATAGGAAGGGAACACCCCTTCCTATTTGCGAGTCGCAAATGCATATTGCGAGTTGGTAACGACTCGCAATATGCATTTGTGATTTGCAAACCCACGTTTGCGAGTCGCAAACGGCGATTTTCGCCGTTTGCGACTCGCAAAAGGGTTGCTACATCTGGCCCCAGGTTCCCCCCTATGGGTGTTTCTCCATTTTGGAACCCTCTTAAAGAGACACTTGGCACCTTTTCTTGAATGCTGGTCTGTACAGGGGGGCCCTGTGGGTACTGGAAGGAGTGGTCCTTTTCTTAGGGCAATCTGAAAGTGGGATCATGTTAATGTCCAGTCCTTGACACCCAGAAATCTTAATGAAAGACAAAGACAACAGTCTCAGACTGGGGCCCGACAATACAGACATTTTCTTTCATTTTTTTCTTATTTTTGACATACAGTCCTAGAGTGATATATTTTTTTCGTCTTAGTCTCAACGAACACGATAAACCCTAACTGAAAAAACGTATTATCTCAGGTTACTTCCCCCCCAACCCAGTCCTGACAGAAGCTTTTGGGGGGCCTATGGCAAACACTACTGCAGGGCTCCAGTCCGATTATCTTCCAAGAAACGTGATTAGGGAAACACAAAAATTAAATGTACCATTATTATAATGTGTATGCTGTTGTGTTATATTAATTATGATCAGCTGATTGATGGTTTAATTGATTGATATACGAAGAATAAAAGTACAAATATTGGCTTTAGTGTGGGTAGGTTTTGCACTTTTTTTTAAAAACAATTTCACACAAACCTGAGTTAATTGTATTTACATTTAGTCCATTTTTGAAGCATTAGACCAGAATTTCTATTGCAGGTCTGAAACGAAGCAAGAGCAACAGTTGCTGCTCTGGGGGTGGTTACGTTTGCTGCTTTTCCAAATATTTTTCACAGCAAGATGTATTTGTAAGTGCTTTTACAGCATATCTCCTGTTTTTGGGGACTCTAAATAAAGGCACTGGTTAAATAAAGGTACACAAATATTGGCAAAGACAATAGGTCTGAAGTTGCCTGACATCCTTTTGGCTTTGCCAATGCTTTTTTCTCCATTGCTTGTGCAAAAATATACTGTTAGGGGAGCTGGCACACAATAGCCAATGTGCAGAAAATGGATAAAATAAAAAAATATTGTTATTGTCTCAAAAACACATTTCCATAGTACTCTCTAGCATAATAATAATAATAATAATAATAATAATAATAATATAAGCACCATGGATCCCCAAGGCTGTAGATGTCCTTGCACCCCTGAAAATGCATATCATTAAAAGATCTGAGCCCTCTGTGCCTTGGATCTCCCTGCCTTAAGTGCAGAGAAAAGCCACCATCAAACGCTTGAGCGCGGCTGGAGAAAGTCATATGACCCGAGGCACAACAGGTAAAGAAGATGGCGCTCAGAAACGTCTGTAAACTCACTCGCAGCACCATGAGAGAGCACTTCTTGTTGCGTATTGAGACAGCCACAAATTCTGCTAGGGAAGTCTTTAACATTGTTAACTCCTTCATCTCCCCTGATGCAGTTAAAAGCGCCTTTCACCCCCCCGCCAGATCTTCGTACCAGGCTCTCTGACTTTTTCAATGACAAATTCCCAAAACTTTACTCTACTTCCCCCGGGGAAATCGGCAGAAGTGACTCTTTGATGCTACCTGCTAGTCACTTGCCTGTGATCACCAAGTTCTGCTTAATATCTGAAGATGACCACCTCATGTCTTCAGACTGGCTGCTCAATCTGATAACCCCTCTCTTAATGTGATTTGGAATGCCTCCCTGAAATCTGGTATTTTTCTGCCACTCCTAAAGAAGCCCAATGCAGACCTGAGTGTGCTCAGCAAATGTAGGCCCATTCCACTACTGTCAGCTCTGGCTAAGATCTTGGAGTATCTAGTAAATTGCCAACTTTCATCCTTCGTTGAGGCAAACGTCTTGTTGTACGACACTCAATCCGACTTTCGTGCTGGATACAGCACCGAAACGGCCCTGTTGGAAGTGCCAGAGTCCGTAAGAGAAACTTAGAACCGGGGGGGGTGGGTCTGCTATGGTCGTGTTGCTAGACTTGTCAGCCACGTTTGACAAAGTGGCACATTCAAGCAGTCCCATTGACTCCCCATGGCAAAAAGCATTCCATTTAAGGCCCTCACTTTAGCTTTTAGAGCACAGGATGCCAAAGATCCCTGATACCTGAGAAACTGACTTGGCAGGTACCAACTGGAAAGATCCCTGAGATCTAACCACCTTCGACTAATGCGTATACCCATGTTCATAAAGTCCATCATGGTAGTGGGTCAATTACAGTACTAATGTCGAAGCTCTGGAATTCCCTACCAATCAAACTTTGCATGGCCGAGTCCAAACACTGCTTTAGGAAGGAATTAAAAACCTGGCGCTCTGACCAAAAATTGTCAGGTTAAACCAGCTCGTTCTCCATCTCTGCTTTTCAGCGCCAGGATGCTTCTGTCAAAGCAGCCAAGCGCTTTACAAATGCCATTGATTGATTGACTGATAAAGCCAACTACCTTATGAGGGGGTGAGTTCTGTGTAAAAGAACAAAATGTCATCACACGCACAGTGAAGTTAGCCGATGGCTTAGGTAGGCCAACTAACTGCCATATGCTGTAGTAGGTGGAATCAAAAGTAAATTACACAACAGACCAAAGGATGGCGAGGGTTGGCTTTAAGTCCCTATTAGTACATTATGCATATATTTTTTGTAAATTTAACAGGTTTTGGCTAATGTGAGGCCTGCAAATGAAAATGAGTTACAGTGCTTCGCTCCACACATCAAGAGCATATGCTTATAGTCAAAAACAGGTACAGGAAAGACAGATACATGAGTATCTACTGTTTTTGACACTATTTGTGAAGGTGGGTGCATTACACTGCAGACTGGCCTCTTCATGCCACTCTGCCCTGATAAGGGGCTCACGAAAGTGAGGGAAAGAGACAAAGGTACCTTTCCTTTTTTATCTCTGAACTCGGGTACTGCAGGAAAGGACCCCTCTGCTTCGGAGCAGATAACTGCACCGCTAGCCATCTACCATCACAGCAACATTTCTCATGCAGTTATAAGCAGGTTTCAGGAAGAATACACAGATCTATTCTGTTTGGAAATCTGTTCTGCTTGGAATGATGGCCCGTGCTGGTGTGCCCATTTGAAGAGCAGGACCTGGTGCAAACGTTCCCTTCTGCTCCTTCCTTGTGACAGACGTGGTTACTATAACTAGAAATGTGAAATACACATCAAGTACACATCATCCTAAGATCCAATTCTCGGACATCGAACTCTATATCTTAAGCATGTTTTTAATAGTGTGAAGGCCATCAAATCTACCAGGGTAAGATACATTCACATTGACTACAAAACCACAAGCTCCCCTTCCTCTACTTCCCCATCTCCTCATTAAATCACTCAACCCACAGAGAAAGAAATAAAGCAGGAAAAGGGCAGCATAAATCAGGTTGGTCTGGTCAATGTCAGGAAACAGAGGTACTTTCACACTGACACAGACTGACATACAGCCAAGTACCAAATTGACATCCCTCCCACTAGCCATCAACACCCCTTACTGCAGCCTTCCTCTGTCACCAAACCTTGTGAAGTCCTCCTCCAACAAAAGAGCAGCCCACATAAGTGGCTCTCTGCAGAAGAACTCAACTATCTTTATGTATGATTCACATGAGGCGTGTTATTACCCACTGCAGATTTAATTCCAGTCACTAGTGACCTGAGCACACATCTCTTATTAGCTCTCGAAAAGGAGTCATCAAACTGAAGCTTGATCTTCTGCATGAGATCATACAAGATGTACAAACCATACTCTACCAGCACTCACCTCCCACAGGCTTCCCCCGCAATCACACCTCACGCGATAAACCTGCTCCTGAAGAATCCAAAACACTTCGGAGCATTATTCCATGCACACGGTGTCAAATAATTTCTACACAAGCATTGTTCTCAATCTTCACACTACTATGAAACCTCTAGGAGAAAACATCCTCCATCTCAATAGAAAAAAGTGGCTGTGGCTTGCCTCTATCCAAAAGGAGTTCCCTCGATGCAAACGGATTAACTCAATAACTATCTCATCTTTCTAACTGCTCATGGTGGGGATTACAATCATAACACCTTAATCACTGAGACTAAACATCACACACAGTCCACTTGGCAGAAAGACACTTCTATTGATGTTTCATTGATTACAGCAGTGATAGATCAACTCCTCTTGTGACAAGATTCTTCTTGGAGATTTCATCCGCCACTGGGAAAAAGGACACCAACGCATGGGTGCCATATTAAAGTATTTCGTTTTTATTCTCGATCTGCTACGGTATCAACCTCTAACATCAAGCTAAGTCTGAAGTGTAGATGTAATACTCTTTATTTCACATTTGCCTACCTTGATGGTTTGCAGATTGTCAAGGTAAGTAGCAGTAAGGTAAGTAGATATGGAGTTAAGAACAATATATCTATACCTGCCTATATACTTTCTTTGACAATATAGTGGTAACCTTTATTCTAGAGTCAATATTTTTGCAAGTGAGTAGTTTGTACCTTGATATTCTGACATACAACCCCTAACACCCCTCCTCAATCCCTTCATATTGGACAGCAACTCTTCCTGCATTGTTATGAGACTTGAAGGTAAACTGCACTAAGTCCTTCACCGTGGTTTGCGGCCACAAGTGTACTGAAACAAACTAGATGCAAGAGACGGGGTAGCCGTTCTCAAAGTGGAAAAGTGGAACTACTTAGGAATTTCCTTTTATTCGAACCATGATTGGGGTTCTTTGTTGACTCGCGGCAACTCTCTAGAGTGGTTGAAGCGTTCCTTTGTTCTGTTACCAAGTTGGGACGTAAGCCAGTTAGAGAGTGGCTACCCAACTATAAGTTTAAATGTGTTCCAGTGGGCATTTATGCAGCAGGAGCCTGGGGCTACTCTGATCTTGAAGTTATTCAAAGGGTTGAAAACAGCTTCCTGCGGAGACTCCTTGCTATTCCCTCGGGCACCACCACATATATCCCTCACATTGAGGTCAGGCTGAATTATCTGGAGGACTTTGTCCCTTTGCTACTATACCTTACGATCTGGCAGACACCGGAGGCAGCTTCTAAACATTCATCTTAAAACACTGCCTGGTCTTGCATCACATGGCTAGTGTCCCCTGGCTGGCTTATGTTCCAAGTGTCTTTGAAATAAGGGAAGTCCTGGAGTTTTTCCTCTAACCCTGAGTTAGTCGAGGGGATTAACAAGGCCTGACTTACCTCTCTATATTTTAACTATCTCACAGTGAATACCATGTCATGATCTTACGATTGCAGTTGGTGGTGAATTATTCGTATTGGCTCCGAAAATGTAGTCTGGAATATTGCCCAATTTTCACACAGAATCCAGAAGACAGACTATATTTAACCCGTGTGAACATTGACACACTGCATTTTATTTTAGCATCCCCTCAATAGAGTGCGTGGTTTTTGTCCCTTCCAAATTACCCATGTGATAGTTGCTCCCCTCTAAAGTACTATTCCTTTTATTTGGTTTTGCACATTGTACAGAACGTGGCATCAACGCTTTTTAACGCCTATTTTTCGGTCTGCAATACTAGAACTTTTAAGATGTCCGTGCTTTGTCTATGGCAGCTAGGCTTCTAATGCATAATCTTAACTTGATTTTCTTGCCTCACTGTATAGCCCACAGAACAATGTTTTCATGTTTTATTGTGTGAAAACCTTTAACAGTGTTGAGTGTTTTATGAAATTTCTATGTGGATCTATCTGCTGGTCAGTAGATTGATTTTACCAGCATGTTAGGTCATTAAAGGAGTGGTAATTAGGGGTCATATGTACGAACTCATTTTCCGATAGACACAGAATGAATAAAACCCTTTGATACATCTGGCCCCAGGTGTTTTCACTTTCGAGTTCGCTGGTGTAAATTTTTATTCTAGGTATAGAAATGATCATTCACAGTTTGTGTTTTTTAATGTATTTTATCATTGATGTATGACTGTGTTATGTGCTGCTTACTGTTATGGTGATCTCGATTACTAAACTTTAATAACTGACTGGACAACAACTTAGTATAACATTCCACCTTCCTTACCAACACTACCAGCTCCAGCCTGAATCTGATCTCCTTAATAAAACACCACTTACAAATCTCTAAACTTCTCAAATTAAATTCATCAGGTCACTTCTTCCTTTCTTTCAAAATCATGACCTTAATACACGCTCCACATACTACACCAGAGATGGAAATGTTTATGGCCAGGGAGCTCAAACACCTTGACAAGCACTGGCATTCTCAGCAGGTCTGGTTTGAGTGGTCAAATGCATGCAAAGACATGCATGCACACATGTGCCATTTCTGTGTGCCGCCTGTCTCTGCCTCCTGTCTAGCTTGGGTCTAATGCAGTCTATGCGGTTGAGTGCCTTCATCCTCCTAATGGACAGCAAGGAGCCTCCCTAATGTGGACCTGTGGTGTTCTGCTCACTTTCTGATTGACATGGTTGAGTGGTGACCCCTGTGTGTCCTGCAGCTCAGGCCCACACTCAGGAGCTCTCAGTGCTTGAACCTCCCAGGCCTCAGGGCGTGAGGTCCAATCTCCGGGTCAGTGGGGTTGCTCTTATGGGCAACCTGGCTGTCCTTAAGACTGTGTCCAAACTACTGCTCGGGGCTACTTTTCATTTCCATCCTAGGAATGAGACACAAACAATGCGAGGTATGTTAACAGGTTTGCCTAACTGATGGGCCAGGTGACTGCCCCTCAGGCCTCTGCAGATCACAGAACAGTATTTTATGTGCAGTGCTCAGTGGGACACTGCTTTTGACAGAGGGATCCTTTTGTTACTGTGCAGTTCATAAGTTAGAATAATATTCTGGCACAGTGAGCTATAAATTGCCATCAAAGACCTGCAAGCAAACTGCATGGTACAGGTTAGAAAGTTATGTTTTTCCCAGCCTTAGATTATCCTAATTTAGTTAAAAAGAATTTGTTTGGGTAGAAATAAAATGTTATTAGCAAAGTCAACACTAACCACTGTGTTACTTTCTGAATTGTGGGTTTATGCTTCCCCAGACGAAGCACTCTTAAAAAATGCCTACCAGTATGGGTGACATGTGAATCCCACACCTTGTAGTGCCCTTTGTCTTATGTAACATTTTCTATACACTGATTTACACATGTATGTGTGTTTGATATAAAGTGCTCCAACACCCTTTGCTGGTAAGAAAGGCGCTGTAAGACAAATGAAATACATGTGAGGGATGGACTGTGGAGGGATGAGAGGCACTCGTAGAGGGTGATGGTGGGGGAATCATTGAAGAGCCCCAGTAAAGATTGCTGCATCCTGGTTCACTGTCAGGTCATCATTTACTGCTTTAAAAGCTAATACAATTGAATATATAATGAAAAATGTGCTGTAAAATGTACCAGTTTTGCCATTATGTTCCAGATTTCCCGCCCCCACAAGCCTCATGGTAGTGGTCAGGCTCGCTCGCTATGCACACTATAGATGATGGTATGACAAAATTTGCCAGGGCTGCTTTAGGTTCCGAGTCCGGTCCTGAAGGGAAAACTCCAGAAAGAAAATCAGAGCAGAAAATGAAGTGGTGTTACATGGTACCAATAGAAATTGGGGTGATGGGGAATTAAATATGTTTGGCAATGAAACGTGGTAGTTAAACAGAGCAAAAGTCCAAGATATTTAGGAAGTATTGCATTGCTAGGTTTTTGCCATGAGTGGCCCCCATCAGGGCAGCACCTTTCAGTCTTTTTTAAATACATGGGGAATGTTTAACTTTCCCCAAACATTCCAGTATTGTTTTAAATTATGTTATTCCACTAGGTGGTCTGTTATGCGTTATATAAGAATTGAAAAAAGCCAGGTAATAAAACTTGGGCTTGATTGTAAGAGCCTGTGCACGAGCTGAGCCCTGAAAATATTTGGCATGTAAGTCATGCAACAAAGATCATGATAAAATATGATGAAGGCGTTTTAAAAAATGTTAAACGTGTGTTCTTTAACATGCTGGTGGATTACAGTATTTACGATTATATCAGTGCGTTAAGTATTTCATAAAGTGATAGTTTTTAAACATTAACTTCGAAGTATTCCTAACACCCCCCCCCCCCCCCCCCACCGCGCCCTCCTGACAGTGCCATACTAAGAGGCCAGTCAACTGTCATATGTACGATATACATGTGGTGACGTTTTTTATCCCAGATGGAGTAACATTATAGTCTAGTAAACAAAAGAGAAGGGGGTTTGTATAGCACACCCTGAATGCACGCTTACTAGGCTCTTTCAAATGTGAAAAAGAAGAAAAAAGAGTAATGGTGAAAAAAAACTGTCTAGGATCACACAATTTCGCCAGGCGGCGGAACCGGGATTTTTGATTTACACTGTGCAATTTGGCCATTAGATGGCTATATGTTTCTCTCTTGCCCGTTTTACATCGAAGGTATGTAATTAAATCTACGTCTTTATTTACTTGTAACAGCCTGAGTGGCACGCTGCAGCCACATGAGAACTCGCTGTGGGCTCGGTGGGTCGAGGAGCTCGAGCTGAGCCACAGCCAGGCGTCTGGCTCGAGCCTGGCTCGAGCTTTCAGCGGTTTACCCTCCGCTATGCAAATGCTATCATAGAGGCGGAATTCTTTCAAACCCAATACCAAGCTACTGAGACATGTCACACTAGAGATGAAATACGGTCCACCCCAGAGTCAAACCACTGCAACATGCAACCCCAGATGTGCTAGATACTGGCTACACCAGTGTCAAACCACTGCAACATGCAACCCCAGATGTGCCAGATACCGGCTACACCAGAGTCAAACCACTGCAACATGCAACCCAAGATGTGCCAGATACCGGCTACACCAGAGTCAAACCACTGCAACATGCAACCCCAGATGTGCCATATACCGGCTACACCAGAGTCAAACCACTGCAACATGCAACCCCAGATGTGCCAGATACCGGCTACCCCAGAGTCAAACCACTGCAACATGCAACCCCAGATGTGCCAGATACCGGCTACCCCAGAGTCAAACCACTGCAACATGCAACCCCAGATGTGCTAGATACCGGCTACCCCAGTGTCAAACCACTGCAACATGCAACCCCAGATGTGCCAGATACCGGCTACCCCAGAGTCAAACCACTGCAACATGCAACCCTAGATGTGCCAGATACCGGCTACACCAGAGTCAAACCACTGCAACATGCATACCCCAGAGTCAAACCACTGCAACATGCAACCCTAGATGTGCCAGATACCGGCTACACCAGAGTCAAACCACTGCAACATGCAACCCCAGAAGTGCTAGATACCGGCTACCCCAGAGTCAAACCACTGCAACATGCAACCCTAGATGTGCCAGATACCGGCTACCCCAGAGTCAAACCACTGCAACATGCAACCCTAGATGTGCTAGATACCGGCTACCCAGAGTCAAACCACTGCAACATGCAACCCCAGATGTGCTAGATACCGGCTACCCCAGTGTCAAACCACTGCAACATGCAACCCCAAACCACTGCAACATGCAACCCCAGATGTGCTAGATACTGGCTACCCCAGTGTCAAACCACTGCAACATGCAACCCCAGATGTGCCAGATACCGGCTACCCCAGAGTCAAACCACTGCAACATGCAACCCCAGATGTGCTAGATACCGGCTACCCCAGAGTCAAACCACTGCAACATGCAACCCCAGATGTGCCAGATACCGGCTACCCCAGAGTCAAACCACTGCAACATGCAACCCCAGATGTGCCAGATACCGGCTACCCCAGAGTCAAACCACTGCAACATGCAACCCTAGATGTGCCAGATACCGGCAACACCAGAGTCAAACCACTGCAACATGCATACCCCAGAGTCAAACCACTGCAACATGCAACCCTAGATGTGCCAGATACCGGCTACACCAGAGTCAAACCACTGCAACATGCAACCCCAGATGTGCTAGATACCGGCTACCCCAGAGTCAAACCACTGCAACATGCAACCCCAGATGTGCTAGATACCGGCTACCCCAGTGTCAAACCACTGCAACATGCAACCCCAAACCACTGCAACATGCAACCCCAGATGTGCTAGATACTGGCTACCCCAGTGTCAAACCACTGCAACATGCAACCCCAGATGTGCTAGATACCGGCTACCCCAGTGTCAAACCACTGCAACATGCAACCCCAGATGTGCCAGATACCGGCTACCCCAGAGTCAAACCACTGCAACATGCAACCCTAGATGTGCTAGATACCGGCTACCCCAGAGTCAAACCACTGCAACATGCAACCCCAGATGTGCCAGATACCGGCTACCCCAGAGTCAAACCACTGCAACATGCAACCCCAGATGTGCCAGATACCGGCTACCCCAGAGTCAAACCACTGCAACATGCAACCCTAGATGTGCCAGATACCGGCTACACCAGAGTCAAACCACTGCAACATGCATACCCCAGAGTCAAACCACTGCAACATGCAACCCTAGATGTGCCAGATACTGGCTACCCCAGAGTCAAACCACTGCAAAATGCAACCCCAGATGTGCTAGATACTGGCTACCCCAGAGTCAAACCACTGCAACATGCAACCCTAGATGTGCCAGATACCGGCTACCCCAGTGTCAAACCACTGCAACATGCAACCCTAGATGTGCCAGATACCGGCTACCCCAGAGTCAAATCACTGCAACATGCAACCCCAGATGTGCTAGATACTGGCTACCCCAGAGTCAAACCACTGCAACATGCAACCCTAGATGTGCCAGATACTGGCTACCCAAGTGTCAGTCTGTCGTTCAGTGCTAGAGGCGCATGACTAGCTCTGTGCCAAATGCAGCCCTTTAAACACTCTCAAATACTGTGTTAGACTACTGTGGCAGGCAGCATCAGACATGTGATCTATCCAGGTGTCAAACCACCACCAAATACAAACCTACAGGAGAAGTAAACTCTACCACTGTGCAAGACCTGGGAGCCCTCGCCCAAGTTCCCACTCACGAAATTCTTATTAAAGTGTGGGCCGTTGTTTAAAACGTGTTTATTCATATACCAGATCCAACATTGTTTATTTATTTCTACCGCACTTCAGTGATGCAGTGCTGCCATGAAGCTTCAGCGCCCTAGCGCTACATAAGTAAAAAACATTCAAACTTACAGCTGAGAGAATGTTCCATCCTGTGCCAGAAATCTGCAGCATCCAACCATATGGCTGAAATACACTCCAACACTATTCCAGACGGCTGCCACACATAATCCAACTCAGTGTCAAACGAATGCACCAGGCAGTGTTAGAGGTGAACTAGCCGTGTGCCAAACCACCGAGCAGTGAGACTCTAGGGAGGAAATCCACTGCCAGGGCACCGAGACGGCCAACCACGGAGCTGAAATGCACAGGCATGGTTCCAGACCACCGTGACAAGCAATTTTTCAGTTGCAAGACAACCGACACTGTGTGCAGTGCTAGAGGCGAATCACTTTCAGGCCATGCTGTGAACCACCGAAGAATGCATCTCTGGAGGTGGAATATACTACAATACTGTCAGACAATAGCCAGCTCTCAGGGTAAAAGATTCAGTGACCATGTGCCAAGCTGGCCTGGATGTGACAGACTCTACGCCCATGCAGCAAACCAGAGAGACACTGCCCCGAAATCAGCAGACTGACGTGACCTGCACTATACGGATCACACAACAGGGAGCTGCAGCAGATATTTCAAGACTAACCGTGCAAAACATAAATAGGCAGGATAACAATTTTCGTAATTTGAAGATGTGGGAAGTTAGGCCCAGGCACACTTAAAGAACTCCAGTCAGCAGGATAAGGTGACGTGTTACATACAGAGCCAACATCCAGCCCTAGAAACGGAGACGGACCAACAAATAACCCAACAAATAACCCGCTCTACACCAATGGCGTGATGCAAAGTGATGAGGTACCTTTGCCAAATGTTGGGGTGGGGGGGGCTCCGTAGCCTACCATAGCGCACAGATATTCATTGGCCTGGGGCTGAACGGGGCTCCCTGAACGGTTAGGGGCACCCACAGGAGTTGGTGCCCCACTGCGATGCATGGGCTTGTGTTAGGCCACTGCTGTATACAAATCCAGCCAATGCAACAAGCCATGTACATGCAGAAAGTAAACATACTAACAATAACATTACCTATTGTTTTCAGATAAGGAAACTAGACCAAGAAATCAGCAAAACACCATAATGTGCTTTATTCACGCCCAGTAACCAAGACAAGCAAGCAGACCAAAATCAGATGTGTTTACCCCATATGCAAAAACAGCATCTGTAACTAGTCAAGCACTAACTGAAAGAACAGAAATCACCACCATAGCTTCTTTTTCTACATACAGATCATCAACTAGTTCAGGACAAACAGAAATCAAGTTACCAGAAAAACAAAACCCGCTTTAGACTTACATGGCAGTGTGAAGATAAAGAGATCGCCATGGTCCACACTACCGAAGGAGCTCACGTGTGCAGCAAGGAACTGCTCCAAGACTAAACACAAGAAGATGGAAAAACTGTGAGCTAAACATGGACCTAATGATCAACGCCTGCAGAGGGTAACGTACCGCAAACAGAAATGTTGTATCGTAACGAGAAAGAGGTTCATTTTAGGGGGAAAAAAACATGCCGAACCGAGAATTGCTGAGTAACAACATCTACCGAATTTCTAAACTTCAAGAACAGCGTGAATGCTGACAGATAATTCCGGTTCATGGGTAAGATAGCTCAAATGATATGAAATCGATAATAATGATTGAAGGAGGCATATTCTGATTATATAAACGTCCCTTATAGAAATTTAAAAAATAAATGCATCGCTGTGGGAATATGGAACGGAAACTACATTAAAGGCAATAATGGTAGCAGAAACAACTCTGCAAACATAATCAGATACTCGTAGAAATGAGGACACCACACACCAGAGCTGGATTTTAGCTCCACCAGACCTGGGATTAATGATCTGCAGAGATACACTGAAAACCTCTGCAAAAGCCCCAGGACTGTACTGACAGGCCCTGGCTGACAGCCACAGGCAAGAGAAACTACAGATACTTTATGGACCTGCTCACAAATATGTAAACTCACAGAGGTCAAAGGTGACCTACAATCAGGAGGAAATGCCTGCACCAGGGGCAGATTCTTCCCGGGAGAGGTATTAGCAGAATAATTAGAGGTGCCCGTATAAAGCGGGAAGAGTGACTCAGTTGCAGGTACAGTGACAGGTAGCGATGCCCACAGGGTAAGTACTGAAATCTCAGCACTCTTCGACCTCTCTACCAGTACAGTGAAGGAAGCGAGAGGTGGACTTTGGTCTGCATAGATAGGAACAGCAGAAAAGTGGCATATTTCCAGGCAGTGATGCTGGGTGGAAAGCATATGACCATGCACCACCCTTTCCTTTGCGGGAGAAGGCCCAGTGCTTAATTTGTGCACCAGCACTCATTTTTGAAGGCCGGCACTTATTTTTCTGCCTCAAGCATTTACTACGAGTGAAAGACACATATGGGAAAGACGGACGAAGAGAAAAATGAAAAAGTGCCACAAAGGGAGAAAGCTGAAAGAGTGAGCTGAAGGGACAGGGTGTGGCTGTAAATGGATTGAAGAGGCCCAAGATAGCTTCAGGATTACGCTGCCTCAGTATTCCATGCTCGCACATTTAATTGCAACAGCTGCATGTTTAAGAGGAGGGCTTTGGGCACCGGCATGCACTGGAGAAAGTGTAGTCCCACCCAATACAAATGCACCCTGGGAACTGGATCTGTGGCATGCAGGTAGTGCCTCAACCCACTGAGCAGCATTAAGTAAGACTTCTGGCATCCAGCCCGGTGGAGAGGATGAGGCTTAACTACTTGTTGTTAATGTTCGGGTGATAGGTGTTACCATGCTCCCCAAAACTAAAACCACAGTGACCAGTGAACACAGAAAAAAGTGACAAACCTACCCAGCTACCATTGGTAAAGACCTTCTCCCAAATCCCCCTTGCAGTCTGTCCACAGTAAGAGGTGTTCAGTTCAAGAAATGATGTGAAAAAACATCACACAGATCTCGCTTCCTGTTCTGGAATCCCATCATATCCTCTTCTCCACCAATAGGGTCAAAGTGGCGGGAAAAACTGGGCCTTATTACGACTTTAACGGAGGAGTTTCCTCCATCACAAATGTGACGAATGTCCTGTCCGCCGTATTAGGATCTCCAGAGAATATAATGGGATCATAATGCTGCAGGGGAGATATCCGTCACGTTTGTGATGCAAGAAACCCCTCCGTCAAGGTCGTAATGAGGCCCTCAGTGTCCCGTTGGAAGCTAGTCCTACGGGGTAAGGTGGATTCAACAGCCCTAGTGTTCTTCACCGGCCCAACTCCCCTCTCCGCTGGAGTGTGGGTATTCTTACGTCATTGGCAGAGCCAAAGCCACCCAGGTAAACATTTCTCGTCGTGATCAGATGTTGGAGGCCAGCCTTGGTAATGTTCTACATCTTTGATGTGGTTGTCTCTTGGTATGTCGAAGTATTGCTAGTCCAGACCAAATTATAATGCATACCATATTTGTCGCAATATCTCAGCGAGCTGAGAAACTGCTGCAGAGAGCTGTTTGAAATAGTGGGCTCTTCTCAGCATGTACAGGAGTAAGTTCAGTGTGAGAAAGAGTAACTTTAGCAGTCTGGTGCCATAATTAAGCACAAGTTTACAATCTATGTGGCAGGTCAGGTAAACAGAAACATTAACATCTAACTAGCAGGCCCTGTCTGGTAAACAGAAAGTGTATACTGTGTATGTCAGGCCCAGTCAGGTAAACACGACAGGTAGAGCATGACTGGCAGATGTAGTCCGCTGAACACAAATACTACTGTGTGTCCGGCATGTCCATTCTCGTAAACAGAAACTTTACCGTATGTCCGGCAGGTCCAGGCTGGTAAAAAGAGGCTTTCAGTGTAACCAGCGGACCCAGCCAGGTAAAACGGAAGTTTGCAGATTGCCCACCGGTCCCACCTGGGAGCAGAGATTTCTTAGAACAGATAGGAGGTTTATGTGGTAAAATATACATAGACTATAAGGAGACGCCTTTTATTTGAGTACCATCTCGAGATTTTAAAAAAACAAACCTTAATCACAGAAACAGACCAGCAGCGGCACCCAACCTACAGATCCCGCTACGCAACCAATGGCGCGTTTTGGTCTGTTCTGAGTTAATGTCCCTGGAGCTAAATGGGAGATGCCAAGGGTGGCACCAAAATCCTTGGTCAGTGAGAATCTTCTAGATCAGCAAATTGACCCCAGGAGATGAACCTGTAAAATGTCTTTTTTTTTTCAAAAACAAAATTATGTTGGTTACGGCATCAGCCATATTTTGGAGAACAATGTGACGTCTGTCTTAGAAAGCTCTGCTGTGCATGTGGCGTATCTTGGTGTGGAGCGCTGTGGTGGGAATCTTTACATCCAACTACGTGGAATTAGTATGTTGTTGTACAGAGGTGCACACGTTTCTGCTCAGAGTGAACTGCTGGTTAAGCATGTGAAGTGTGTTTATGGAAGTGTACGCCTGTGAATATGGTGATTTCGACCTACATGGCACAACTCTGTTGGATGTGTGTGAAATGTTCTGTTTGAAAGGTCCTTTTGAGTGTGTGTGTGAGTTGCGTTTCAGTGGCTAGTGTTGTAGGAAGCTTGGGATGGTAACTATGAGCATAGCCCTGAAGCCTGTTGGGTAAGAGGATGTCCAGAGGGAGTGATGCTGACCATACTGAAATACTGTGGCACTAATCGAGGTGGCCATTAATCAATAATCCTCAGGAAAGAAAGAAAACGGTTTGGGAGGCATGCAACAATATCCAGAGATGGGGGTATTCTATTCAGAGGATACATAGCACGTTTGTCTGCTCTCAAACATCAGTTAGTTAAAAATTGCTTATTGCAATTAAGCATTTAAAAGTAGTTGCAAGACATTCTGCAGATTTGCTGTTTGAAATCAAAGGTATTTAATGAGATTTAGAATTGTGTTGTGCTTGTTTTGCTATATTATTTTGGTTGTATGAACGTCTCTTTGAAATGCTATACCATAGAGACGCATATTGTGTCTTCCAGCGTTTTCAATTGAATATAAGGTCACTAGGACCATGGTGAATATTTGACAGAGTAGTAGCAGGAGACTGAGTTTAATGTGCTTGTTAATTCTTCATGTAAGGGATACATACGTTACATATGTACGCCATTATGGCAGGAGTGGGGTAGATTCTGTGTCACGGTAAGAGCTCTATAGGTAAGGAGTGCGATTAAAGCATTTGCAGTTTTCTGTGTGAATCTAGCTCCTGAGGTGAACGTTATGTGATATTACAGAGTTCCTCCCTTAAGAAAAATACACAGAAAGTAGAGGTCACTCATTCCTTAGTAATAAATAATATTAGAGAGAGTCACTCTGTGAGTATATATAAGTAAAGGAGAGGGTTAGTGTTACAAAGCAAAATCCTCCACGATTAAGTCCAAGAAAGGAGTTTATTGGAGAGACACCAACCGCAGGAGGCAGACTCCATCAAGCATAAAATAACTGCCACAAAACCGAACCCTGGGTTACCAGAGTTCTCAGCTACATCATAAGATTCTGTTGCCATAACAATAAATGAAGAACATAGCACATCCCCCTTCCCACACCACTGACAAATAAAACTTAATACATAACTATAATAAAACTAAAAGAACTTACAAGGAAATACAACTGTTGATTTTACACTTGCACATTACATGCTCAGGGTTCATAATAAATTATTGAATTTTATACCAGCACAGTTAAGTAATCAAGGTACACAGTCTCTCAACCATACAGGCTTGTGACGGATTCTGATACTTTTATCTACGTCGGTTGGAACTTTAGCCTCCAATTTACTTTGTTGGTTCGCTTTGACAATGACATCGTCAGAACTGGCTGGACATCTCCATTTCACAATCTGAGACATACTTCACACTTCATTGTTTTCCAACAGCACAACATTCCTTTTCACCTCTTTAATTAGAAAGGGACCCATGAATGCAGATCTTCCTTTCTTCCAAAAAACAGGTTTCTTCACCAACACTTTATCACCAACCACCCATTTGACACACACTTGAAACACCATGTTTATAATCATACCAAGATTTATACTGGTGTTGATATGTTCTTCTGAGGTCAGGTCCTTTGGACAATCCCTCATCCTCTTGTCCTAACTGCAAGATTTCCTCTACCCATGCTAGATTAATTTTTGTACAACCCACTCTACCTCGCAAACATCGAAAAGGAGAAACCTTGTTAATAGAGTTAGGCGTGTTATGGTGTGCCCACCAATTTTTTTTTGAGTATCCCCGCTAGAGGAGTCCTGGTCTCAACAGCCCTCTGAACACATGACTTAACCATTCTATGCATGCTTTCAGCCAGACCATTAGCTTGGGGCAAATATGAGGCTGTCCTTAAATGAACAATGCTAATGATTTTAAAAAACTTTGCATCTCGTGAGAAGTTAGTTATACCCCATTATTTGTCACCAAGTGATTTGAAACACCCTCACGAGACCACCCTTGTATCTAATGCCCCCACACATTTAGTTACAACCCATTTGGACATGTAATCCACCAATAACATTACATAACGTCCATTTGCAGGTAACAACTGAAATAAAATCCAAACCTAATTTCCTCTATGGCCTATCAGGTACATCAATAGGAGATAAGGATGTTTTTACTACACATTTGCTTTTGTCACTCTGTGCACACAACATACAGTCCTTCACCACTGCTTCCACTTCATGATCCAGCCCAGGCCACCAATGCAGCTCCCTAAATCTAGATTTGGTTAGATTCCTACCAAGGTGACCCTCATGAGCCAAGTTAATCGTTTTCTCTCTTACTCCCTCAGGTGGCACAACTTTCAATCCCCTAAATACCTCATCATTACATAAATATAATTCCTCTTTCACAGTCCAATAGCCTCTTAAGGAATCAGAGATACTCCTAAAATCAGGCCATACTTCACTACGAAATCTGCTAATATTTTCCTGTCTTTGTCCTGTACTTTCACCAATCTCCACTCAACCTCTGGAATAGCCTTGACTCTTACCAAGTTGACAGCACATCCAGAATTAACCTCATGATCTCCTTCAATGGAAGCATGTGATAGAAAATCTACTACACAATTCTTAACTCCATGTAAATATTCCACTTGAAAATTAAATTCTGTCAATCCCTCTACCCACCTTTTTATCCTGGTGGTCAATTCTTCACACTTCCTCGAGTAGAAAATCTGAACAAGAGGCCTGTGATCTGTCTTGTCTACAAAAGGCAAACCCCACAAGAAACAATTAAAGTGTCTGACTGCCCATATTACTGAATAGTTCTGTTCTGCCCCCTTGAGAGAACGAGAAGCAAAGGCTATCACTCTTTCTTCTCCCCCCACTATTTGGGACAAGACCGCCCCTAAGCCGTTAATTCTTGCATCAGCAGAGAGTATGGTTTTAGCAAAAACATCAAAATGACCTAAGGGGGGCATTTTGCTGATACTGTTTTGACTGCGGCAAAAGCGGATGCACAATGATCCGTCCAAACAAATTTACATCCTTTCTTCAAAAGAGACCTTAGAGGTTGCACCACACACAAGAAATTTGCAATGAATTTGGAATAATATTCAGCATGAAAGCAGTACCAGGATTGCTGGGGAGCTTGGTCTGGTGTCCTAGCGAATGCTGGGACACCAGAACAGGAAAGGAGGACGAGCGAGGTGGCTGGAGAGGATGGTGGCTTCAGCAACCAACGGTAAGTCTTTTTTTTATGTATTGCTCCCCCCTCAATCGCTGTCGTCCCCCCACCCCTCCCCTTGATATTTGCGGCAGCCGCTGCTACCTATCTCCCTTTCCACCTTCCACTCCATCCAATGGTTTCTGGGCTTCAACATTAATGAGTTTACTCATAAATACATGGAGCCTCATATAATGCCTACTTGACTATCCTTCCATCCGCAGTCTCAACAGACCTATTTTTGACGTTGACAAGGCCACTGCAAAAAAAATATCCTTTTAAAGCTGTGATCAGCTGGGAACAGCCCTAGGCCTAGTGTACTGCTGTGCGACTCATCGGGTGGTGGTGCCTGGCCAGGGATTTCTGGTTGTCACTTATCAAGCAAGCAAAGCAAGCAACCTCCATTTTACACCAGGTCTGCTGGTTTTTCAGGAGCACAGGGCCGCTGATAAACAGATTCTCCCTGATTTACCTGCCTAGCACATGAACTACAAAGAAGTGACGAGAGGCTGCATGGGTTAGATACGGTGCATAAGCTGTCACAGAGATGTATTTTTTCTTTCTGTAAGTCAGAGATCATATATGATATTGAAATTATTTGGCTTTTCAGTCTGCGTACAACACTGTGACATTGCAAGCGTTTGTGTTTAATGGGAGTATATACATGAGGGGCAGCCCAACTTACAACTTAAAGTAAGGTAATCAAGATCCACCGTTCCCCATACCTTCATAACACACCATCTTGGGTTGAGTTATTTTGATATGGGTTTGCAGAGGTTTCTTTCTGAGCCGAAATGTTATCTCATCCTGCCTATGTTATGTTGGTAGACCATCCAGGACTGGGTTTTGCTTTGCGTTCTGGTGCTTGTATATCTATATTTACAAAGGAGAAAAGCAAAACTGCAAGTAAAAGAACTTCCAAAGCTTACAAGTGGTAAATCGTTATTATGTGTGGTGCCATCAGCAGACAACACTTTCTATGCTGGACGATAAGCCCATAATTGTGGAAGGAATAGCTAAACTACACATACCAAATAGTTGTCAGACACTGCATTAGTCTTCTGGGTTGCAATGAATCTAGTGCTTGAATGTATGTATGTGTGTAGGTATATGGTATCTCTATAGTATGAACTTAGCCAAAAGGCAGCAGAGCAAAGTACAGGGGTGGTCATTCTAACCCTGGCGGTAAAAACCGCCAGGGCGACTGACCGCGGTTGCACCGCCAACAGGCTGGCGGTGCACCGCTGGGCATTCTGACCACGGCGGTTCAGCCGCGGTCAGAAGCGGAAAGTCGGCGGTGTACCGCCGACTTTCCGCTGCCCGTCAGAGTCCTCCATGGCGGCGGAGCGTGATTCTGACACCCCCTACCGCCATCCTGTTCATGGCGGTTCGCCCGCCATGAACAGGATGGCGGTAGGGGGTGTCGCGGGGCCCCTGGGGGCCCCTGCCGTGCCCATGCCAATGGCATGGGCACGGCAGGGGCCCCCGTAAGAGGGCCCCAAAAAGTATTTCAGTGTCTGCCTAGCAGACACTGAAATACGCGACGGGTGCAACTGCACCCGTCGCACCTTCCCACTCCGCCGGCTCAATTCTGAGCCGGCATCCTAGTGGGAAGGTTGATTTGCCCTGGGCTGGCGGGCGGTCTTTTGGCGGCCGCCCGCCAGCCCAGGGCAAATGTCAGAATCACCGCCGCGGTCTTTCGACCACGGTGCGGTGTTCTGACGGACGTACCTTGGCGGACGGCCTCCGCCGTCCGCCAAGGTCAGAATGACCGCCAGGGTCTAAGACAAGCATAAAGTCAAAAAGTGAAAGAAGAGGTAGCTGGGTTGTGGATGGTTAATATTTTGAGATGTGGTGTTCTTTAAAGAGGTAAGTCTTCAACTCTTTACTAAATTGGAGCAGAGTTTGGGTGGTCCTGGTGGAAACAAGAATGTTCCTCCAGATCCTGTGTGCATAAAGGGAAAAGGCCTGTTGTCTTGTTTAGTTTTTTTTCACATTTCTTAGTCTGCAGTCTAATGGTGTCCTGGCTTTGGGTATGCTGAAAGCCAGCAGGGATGGTGAGCTTGTCTGCAAGATAAGCAGGGTGCTGGTTGCGATGGCTTTCTAAATGATGCAGCTAGTTTAGAAGATGGTGCGGTCCGGCCGGGGGAGCAAATGGAGTTTCGTCAGGATGGGGGTGATGTGTCATATGTTTTTAGGCTGTGGATGATAGGATGCTCTTAAGAGGTGCTAGTGTGGAGTCTAGGGTGCCATGGAGTCGGGGGGTTTCCTCTTTTGAATATATGCAAACATGCAACACCCAAAAATTAAAGTGAAAGTTTTAGACAATGAGTATTTATAACTACCAAACTAAACACATTTCATTAATGGTAAATTACAAAGGATTTAGGTAAAACTGTAAGAATTCGCACAGAGGCGCTGCAGGTTACCTGCAGATGGTTGTAGAGAGTGCTTACCTCATTACGCAAGTTTACCTGATTGTAACTCTCGACAAGAGGGCTGAAGTAATGATGTCTACAACAAAGGCATTAACCCAGTGAGTTGTCATACATAAAATAGTACTTTGAGGCATACACTTTATATTTAATTCTCCACAACATGCAAATCCATTCTGGAGTATTTAATGATCCAAAGCAATAACTAGGTGTTTAGATCTCTTCAGAAAACACTTTAACCACCTGAGCCAATTTGCTACTTCTATCAACAAGTTTGTCAACCTGGCTTCTTTGGTAGTCCCATTGTCAGCTGTGCACTGCCAGCCAGGTCCTTTTTACATACTGCTAAGAGCAGCACTGTCTTCATACTGGGGAAAGGAATCCAGAACTAACTGAGAGTACAGAATTGGAACAATGCCATCCAATAGGCCCTTGAATCAAAGGCACCTCTACGGTGAGACACCATGGTGTGGTTTTGTGAAGCCAAGGCTACCCTCCCCTCCCCTACAGCTGACCTTCCACATGGCATAGCCAGCCTTCTCTCCCCCCCTTGCCTGTAATACGGCACTGTGGCCATATAGCTACCTAGGGTTACTACATACTATATGTCACCCACGCTTCATACTCCATAGTATCTATGTTTGTGACTTTTCTGCTCTGGCATTTAGCTATTTACAATATTTAAAACAAGCATTTGCAATGCAATGGGTCTTGTGTTTGCTCGAGTTAGAGCTATTAGTGTTGTAAATTAACTAACTGGACTTTTCTTGCGACATAAAATTGAAAATGAAAAGTAAAACAGTTGACATAAGCAAGCCGATTCAAAGTGCCACAGCCACCATGAGCGCGAAAGAGAGACACAAAAGCAAAGAAGTTCGCTCACAGTCAAACATATCGGCAATCGTGCAAATAAGGGGCAGTCTGCAAGGCGGTAACAAAACCGCCCCAAGGAGGGACAAATGTAAAATGTAAAGCATTTACCAATGATAACAAAGGATTTTTGAAAGGCAAGCCCAGGACCAGGTGAAAGTAATGGGCTTGCGCTAAGTGTGGTTAAAAGCCCACAATACCTACAACAGGTGAGAGTACTTGCGCGCTCGACCTAAAAATGATAAAAGTAGCACTTCCAGGCCATCCCTGTAGTTGCAGGCGACCTAACATAGTCTAAAATATCATACTTGTTTCATTGGAATGGTTTGGAGTAATGCTAACACTGGCATTCGCCATCAGTGGCTGGATCTGTTAGCGGTCCTTTCTATACTGGACTCTTGGGAAATAACTTGGGCCTGGCACTTAATTTACTACACATTAGGCACTGAGGTTTTTCTAAGAAAGTCCATCCCAGCAGATCTCCTGACCATCTTTTTCTTCAATGTATGCCTGCTCAGGACCAGAAGTATACATAATATACATAATATACATAAACATCACAGAATGGACAGCTGCGTGCGGTAACCAGGCTAGTGGATTGTGATTATACCAAATACTATATAGGGACCTGCAGAGCTGATCAAAGCTGACTATGCAATAAAAACCATGAAGAGGTGTGCCTGTCTCTCAGACTTCGTCACACATCACATTGCTAAGTTGTGCGTCTCATAACACAAGAAATGCACCCCGGTGGCCATTACACATGGCAAAGAACACTTCCCACACAGCATCAAAACAAAGAAAACACCCTTTCAATCCCACACGCTACATATTGCAGCTTGCTACCCAAGTATGCAACTGTTTCAGCGCCCCATATAGGGGAAGTAAGAGCATTATAAAGGTCAATATTCAGTAGAATATAATGCAAAGGAAAACCAGCACAAAAAGTAAATCTGTCTTGCATTTTGAGTCATGGTGAAAATATAAAAAAATCCTTGTTCAGCAAAAAAACTAAACAAAAAAGATTGTTTTCCATATCAAAATAGTCCTATGAACTAAAGGATGTGTGTAATGATTCGGGGTACTAGTCAAATGTAAAATTGTACATTGTGTACAATCGTGCATTGCAGTTTAAGCATTTTAAGAAGAAGTGAAGTTATGCAACGAGCAGCCAATTACGTCAGTTGAGAGAGAAATCTTCCTGTGGACGGATCCAAAGCAAACTGTGCATTTTGGAAATAATTAGCAACAATAGGTCAGACAGCTGAGCTGTCAAGCAGGCCCCTAGAAAACGGAGCCGGAGACAGGTGAAGTAGAATTCCTAGCCGAGTGCACGTGGCCCGTGGCACAGTGCCAGCCATGGAATGCGTGCTTTTCTCAGGTGTGTTTACTCAGTCATGCCCAGTGTAGGGGTCTGCCATTCACTTGGTCTACAGCTGAACGCCCTGTGCTCTGCCACTGACAGATGTTCACTCAGTATTTCAGTTACCGTGGCTTGTTTATTTAAGGAATGCAGCGGCCAGCTGACGTGCGCTCACTCATCCCTGGCAATGGGACGAGCCTCGCTCACTCCACAGCGGGCGCCCTTCTCCAATGGCAGGGGTAACTACTGGGCTCTCTCACGTGCGAATCTAGCGTAGTGACCTCCTGCTCGCAAATGGGTAGGTTTTAGAGTAATGTGAGAGAGGAGTGCTTTAAGTATGGTCTCTAGTGTAAAGGCCATTTCAAGGTCATCCGATTAGGGTATTATAGCAGACAAATGATTTGCCAGTGCACATTAAAAATGGTCAAGGCTTTCAGATCCTGCCTCCCAGCTGAGAGTAGCGAGTTTTGATGGCCATCTCGCCAACCAGACTGCAAGCTTTTGGGAAAGTCCTATTGTAGACTTACCGAGAATTTACAGCAGGTCTATAACCCGCCCATTACTTACAATAGGTTGGCTTCTATGTCACTCTTATGCTTGCTTCTAATTCAATGACTTGTCTTGTCCATCTTGTGTTTGTCTCTCCCAGTGAAGCATAGAAGTTCACCATCCTTTTTAGGGTCGAGCCTGCATCACATGCGCATGCGTATCGCTTGCGAGACGCTTTAGGAGTTACAAAAGTGCTCGGAGCCCCGTACATGTCACGTCAGTGTCTTTCATTGGTTCATGGGCTTGCCTTTTAAAATCTGCTTGTTGTCATTAGTGGAAGGCATGCATACGTCATGCCTTTTCCGGTGGTTAGCCCTCCTCGAGCACAGCAACCAAGTACTGAAAACATGCGAAGCTTGCTGTTTTCCGTCCGGTTTGTGGACTACTTTTTATCTTTTTTCACAGCGCGATCTCGCTTGGCAGAAATCGAGCGCTTTGCATGACATAGACCCTGTTACATAGTTAATTGCACTTTTGCCAGTCACGTAGATAATTGCACTTTTGCCGATAGGTTTCACTACAAGTGAACTGTAGCAGCGCAATCGCGCTCTTTTTTTCCATTTAATGTGGCAAGAAAAGTCTGGTTGGGAGTTTACAACTAATTATAGCTCTAACTTGGAGAATTGCGAGACTTGTTGCATTGCAAATGCTTGTTTGACTAGTATCCTTTCTTCGCTCACTTTTAGGGAACAAGTGTTTGCTTTTTGGTTAAGCACTCTTTGAGAGTGCATGAGTTTTTTTAACTCATTTCTTCCTAGCGTGCTTCTCCCCCCACACCTGCACTCTTTGTTCTGTCTCTCTTGTTTACTTCTCCCCGTTGCTCTCTCCGTCAGGTGCTTCTTATCCCCTTTTCGCCCGCATCTAGCTTTCAGTGGTGGCTCCTCCATTTGGGCGGAGGAGCAGCACCCCCGCCAGCAGTGGCAGCTGCAAAACCTTTACCAGAAAACGATCATAAACTTTGTTTATGATCAATTTCTGGTAAAGGGGGCTGGGCCACGTGAGCGACGAGCAGTGAGGAGGAGTGCACAGCACTCCCCCTCAGAGCGCATGTGTGTTTGGCCCACCATCTCGGGCCGGCCAAACAAACATGCGCACAGGACTCTCTCCAGCCCAGAAACAGAGTTGCATGGCTGGAGAGAGCCTACACAGGCTCCTAGTCTGCCTGGGAACGCCCAGCCAGGGTGCTTCCAACCAATTCTTATGCTTCTCTGAGCAGAGTCAGGATTGGCGCAGGGCAGGCTGAGAGCCTGTGCCTGCAGCATCAGGTGACGGAGAGGGGCGGCGCGGCGGCGAGGAGAGGTAAGTGTTTTATTTTTTAATTAAAGTAAATAAATATTTATTCCCTCCCCCCGCGCGCCGCCCCACCTATTCAGCACCCCATGAGCCACTACTGCTAGCTTTATATTTACCTACTCCCCACCCATTGTGGGTATTTACATTTTTTTATTTATGTTTTTAGCAGAGCCTGACAGACGCTATTTACTGCCAAGCCACTTTACATAATAAAAAGTAATTTTGCTGTTCCAAAAGCATTTTTTATTTATTGATTCAAGTGGTGTGAACTATCTTCGGTACATAAATTAAAAAAAAGAAAATGGCAGCCAAATAATTCTGCTGCTTCATGCTTGGTGACACAGGCATGTGCCAGGAGAACGACAAATCGGTGCATTATCACACCATTTTTTCCCCAATGATGCGTGGCATTGGCAAAAGCTCTTCGCTAATTGGTATACAACATCAGCAAAAAGCACTGGCTAACCCACTAACTCAATAAAGCAAAACTTACTTGCTTTGCAATGCTTGTTAGTTCTGGCTTGACAGTGGGCTTTGGAACCCCCAAGAGAAGTATCAATTTATCATTTCATTCTAGTGTCTGTTTGTTGTATCATTCCTCCTTCCAGGAAGTGCTTCCATTTTTTACTTGGGAAGAATGAGGGAAGAACTCACACTAACTGCCTTTGAAAGCACAGACATAGTCAAAGCAATCACTTAGAAAAACATAACCACATTTGAACACTCACAGTTGAAGGGAATACCTGGTATTCTGAATAAAATATTTGTCAATCTCAGAAGATTCGCTTGGTATCAACCCGTGTCCCTCTCTAATTGAAGTGGAGGGCACGAGTGGAAAGGGGGGAAGTTAGTTCACAGTAACTTTAAGTTTATAACCCAAACATCTTTTTCAATCATTCCAGTCAGCAGTGCCCCCAAACATCTTTTTCAATCATTCCAGTCAGCAGTGCCCCCATGACATCCCTTATTGTTGATCATGAGATGATAAACATGTGACCAAAAGCCAAGAAGCATCGCCCCTCATCATGTCAACTTATGCATCAACCACTGCATGGCCAGTTTGGTGCACGTCAAAAACACAAAGGATTCTGTCACCTCAACCTGTGAGAAAATATGTATTTTGCCATCATAGGCCAGCTTCAGTCTTGCAGAATGCCGTAAGGATGCTACTATCGTAAGAGCAATCAATTCCTTTTTGGGTCTTGCCTACCGGGCAGCTGCCTGATTACAAAAGAAACATTGTGGACCATCCAAAAGTCCTTAGAGTGAGCTGAGAGCCGACTTATTGTTCTGATTGGTTAGCTTTACTGGCACTTTTATTCCCGTCCTTCATATTCAATGATTTCTCTTCATTTTCTTGTGTTGTCCCGCCCCTGAAGCACAGCCTTTTTACCATGCTTTTAATTGGCTGATTAATATTCTTCTCCTGCTCACTTTTATGGAACTACTTTCCATCTCCATCTCTCATATGTGTATTCCCAGCAAAATGCCCACCCCTCGCTCTTTGTTGCAGTCTCCCTTTTGTGCTGCTACCTCACTCTGTCTTTCTCTCTCCCTCACATGCTGCATTTCCTCTCTCTTAAACCATCTACACCCAGCCCAGCTTTCTTTTTATTTATATCCTCCCAACAGTCCCCCCCCCTTGCTTGCCCTCCCCTGGCAGTCCTCTTACTGGTTTAACATTTAACAAGGCCTCTCGCCTAGTTGAAATGCACTTCATTGTAATTGGAAATTTATTTATTTACCATACCATGTGGCATCCGCAATCTTGGAATTGTAATTTAAAAAGAACTAAAATGGTGCTGCATCATTCAGTAGGTGCGTGCATGCATTGGTGACACAATTAACCGTGCACGCTAGGCACAGGTCGCGCCATGACACTTGTTTTCATTTTTTTCTTTATTTTTTGCTGATACTGCAAAGCATCAGCTAAAAGCATTTTGCTTCTTACCAAAGCTATAGATCTTCACCAAAAAGCGTAGGCAAAGCCAATTTGTCGCAAAGGCATGACCTATTGGCTTTGCAGTGCTTGTTAATTCATTTTAGCTGCTGAAACCTATTCATGGTCGAAAGACCAGGATCCTTTTGCCACTTAGGGAAATAGACTTTCCTTCTCCCTTTCTTAGTCTTAAGGCCTCAGTATCATCACTCGAGATTACAGCTCAGGTTGCAGCACCTCCTTGTTTATGAAACTCTGCATCACTGTAAACAAGGAGGCCCCATCCTGGGTCACTAGACCTCCACAACACGGACATATGTGCGATATCCTTTATTAATCTGTCCGATTCTTCAGTTAAATCAAAGACACTACCGACCAGTTATGGGACTTTTTGTCACTTTCATTCAGTATGCAGTGCCCCCCTTGAGCATTCAAGACTCGTTCCCCTTAACGCCTCACCCTGACCATCGCTCCCAGTTTTTCTTAGACTACACTCCAGTCATTACTTGTTTTCAATCAATGGATTTGATTTGGAGGACATGCAGGGCTCTAGGATAGGATGATAAATTTTCCCTCATGACTTCGCAGGACACTGCGTGTTTGGAGAGACTCCACATCCACAGAAGATGTCTGTGGGGGAGCGGTGTGGGGGGGGAGCCGAAACTATTATGGCCCATATTTATACTTTTTTAGCGCCGCATTTGCGCCGCTTTTTGACGCAAAAACGGCGCAAACTTACAAAATACAATTGGGGCATATTTATACTCCGTTTGCGCCGGAATTGCGTCGTTTTTTTTGACGCAATTTCGACGCAAAACTAACTCCATATTTATACTTTGGCGTTAGACGCGTCTAGCGGCAAAATCCATGGAGTTAGCGTCATTTTTTAGCGTGGACACCTACTTTGCGTTAATTATATGCAAGGTAGGCGTTCCCGTCTAAAAAATCGACTCCGAGGCATGTGCGTCGGATTTATACTCCCGGGCAAAAATCACGCCCGGGAGTGGGCGGGTCAAAAAAAATGAGGTACGGCCGCTTTTGCGCTGTTTTTTAGCGCCTGCAAAAGGCAGGCGTTAAGGGACCTGTGGGCTCTGAAGGAGCCCAGAGGTGCCCTCCCATGCCCCCAGGGACACCCCCTTTCACCCTTGCCCACCCCAGGAGGACACCCAAGGCTGGAGGGACCCATCCCAGGGACATTAAGGTAAGTTCAGGTAAGTGTTTTTTTTTGTTTTTTTTTGTGGCATAGGGGGGCCTGATTTGTGCCCCCCTACATGCCACTATGCCCAATGACCATGCCCAGGGGACAGAAGTCCCCTGGGCATGGCCATTGGGCAAGGGGGCATGACTCCTGTCTTTGCTAAGACAGGAGTCATTTCTATGGGGGTTGGGAGTCGTAAAAAATGGCGCAAATCGGGTTGAGGCCTGACTTGCCCCATTTCTTGACGCCCAAGCCCCATATCCCCCTACGCCGGCACTGCCTGGTGTACGTCGTTTTTTTTAACGCACACCAGACGGCGCCAGCGGCTAACGCCGGCTAACGTCATTCAATAAATACGGCGCCCGCATGGAGCTTCAGAATGGCGTTAGCCGGCGCTATTTTTTTGACGCAAAACTGCATTGGCGCAGTTTTGCGTCAAAAAGTATAAATATGGGCCAATTGTATTTTGTACGCTTGCGCCGCTTTTGCGTCAAAAACCGACGCAAATGCGGCGCTAAAAAAGTATAAATACGGGCCTATGAGTCACGTAGTACATTATTGTGATTTTTTTCCAAATCACCTCCCTCTACATCAGGCGTCTTAAAGAATATAAATCGATCAGAGACTGAGCTCATTGATGCGATTGCTATTCACACTGAGTTGGAATTATAATCAATCTACCACCTCCTGCAGTAATCCTTGACTGCTCCCTTGTGCAATTTAAGAAAATAGCCGTAAGCTGAAGGTAAATATCAGTATCACCGCACCTCCTACCCACTCATCACCTACTACCAAAGGTTGCAAACAAAAGATAGTGAGTGCTATAAATTCCTTGACAGAAATATTTTGCATCTGAAAAGCAAACGTAGTCACCAGGCTGTTTGTCATATTCATTGCTTTAACTCGTAAATACATTCTATACAGAAAGCAGTGCTTTTTTTAGGTTTCACCTGCATGTGCGAATGCGCAGATACTTGCAAAATCTTTTGTTGGTAAACAAACTTAAAAGGGCTTTGAGCCAGCCCCTTACTTACCTGAACTTACCATTGGCTTACTCCAACGCTGCTCTGATTTACCTGCTTCGGATTGGCCAGTACATTGTCTTCACCTCACTTCCCGTCGTCGTCTTCATCTTCTTCACCAATCTTCCCGTTGAGTTGCCTGTGGATCTAGTACTCCTTCCGGTCACTTCTTATTGGACACTGGCCAGTGTCCATCCCACTGGCTGCGACGCTGAAGGTACTTCTTTTTACTCTAGCGTGCTGTCTTCTTTCTTCGCTGATGTATTCCTTCTTCACTGATGTCCTTTCTGCCTTTTTTCCTCGTTGCTGTCTTCTTTTTCCTTCCTGCATGCCGTCTTCTTACTTCGTTGACATCTTCTGTCTTCGATGCCTTCTTCTATGTCTTCTTTCTTCGTTGCCTTCCGTCTTCTTTTTTCTTTCTGCATACCGTCTTCTGTCTTCTTTACCACATGCTGTCTTCTGTCTTTTCACCTCTGCATCAGCGGGGGCTCCTCCGCAATGGAGTGTCGCCTCCCCCCGGCCAGGAGCCAGGAGATGAAAAATAAAACAAGTTACACCATTGTGTTTATTTCATCTGCTGGCTGAGCCAGCAGTGCAGGGAGGGGTGAGGCTGGGCCATGGGAGGTTGGAGGGGGGAGGAGGAGAGACCGCACCTAAGTGCACATGTGTGTTTGGCCGGCCATCTCAGGCCGACCAAACACACATGCGCACTTAGGTTTCTCCAGTCTGGCTATGTTGAACAGCCAGACTGGACAAACTGCACCGACCCCATGGCAGTGTCTGAACGGCAGCCCAAGCCGCTCACACCAATCCGGATGCTGCTTTCATGCTAGGTTTAGCCTTAAGCTTTAAACACCAATGCTAAATATCAGTATCACCACACTTCGATCGATCGTAACATTTGTAAAGCGCACTATGTACCCGTCAGGGTTTCGAGGCGCTGGTGGGGGGGGGGGGGGTGAGCTGTTAGCGGTCGAAGAGCCAGGTCTTGAGGAGTCTCCTGAAGGGGAGGAGGTCCTGGGTCTGGCGCAGTGAGGTGGGGAGAGAGTTCCAGGTTTTGGCGGCGAGGAAGGAGAAGGATCTGCCGCCGGCGGTCTTGCGCTGGATTCTGGGGACGATGGCGAGGGCGAGATTGGCAGAGCGGAGTTGACGAGTGGGGGCGTAAAAGTTGAGTCTGGAGTTGAGGTAGGTAGGTCCGGTGTTGTGTAGAGCCTTGTGAGCGTGGGTGAGGAGTTTAAAGGTGATCCTCTTGTCCACGGGGAGCCAGTGGAGGTCCTTCAGGTGAGGGGAGATGTGACATCGGCGGGGTATGTCAAGGATCAGGCAGGCGGATGCATTTTGGATACGCTGGAGTCGTTTGATGTCTTTTGTTGGGATGCCTGTGTAGAGTGCGTTGCCGTAGTCAAGTCTGCTACTGACGAGGGCTTGGGTCACCGTCTTTCTGGTTCCTGTTGGGATCCACTTGAAAATTCTGCGGAGCATTCGAAGGGTGTTGAAGCAGGAAGAGGAGACGGCGCTGACCTGTTTGGACATGGTGAGGGCTGAGTCCAGGATGAAGCCGAGGTTTCTTGCGTGGCTGGCTGGGGTGGGTGGGGGTCCGAAATCGGTGGGCCACCAGGAGTCGTTCCAGGCCGAAGGGGTGCGCCCGAGGATGAGGACTTCCGTCTTGTCGGAGTTGAGCTTCAGGCGGCTGTCGTTCATCCACTCGGCGATGGCTTTTAGTCCCTCGTGGAGGTTGGTTTTGGCGGTGAGTGGGTCTTTGGTCAGGGGGAGGACGAGCTGGGTGTCGTCGGCGTAGGAGATGATGTTGAGGTGATGGTGGCGGGCCAGTTTGGCGAGGGGGGCCATGTAGACGTTGAACAACGTAGGGCTGAGGGAGGATCCTTGGGGGACGCCGCAGATGAGGTTGGTGGCTTTGGAGCGGAAAGGGGAGAGTCGGACTCTCCGGGTTCTGTCGGAGAGGAAGGATGAGATCCAGTTGAGGGCTTTATCCTGGATGCCGGCTCCATGGAGGCGGGTCAGTAGGGTGCGGTGGCAGACTGTGTCAAAAGCAGCTGATAGGTCGAGGAGGATGAGGGCCGAGGTTTTGCCGTTGTCCATTTGGTTTCTGATGTCATCTGTGGCGGCGAGGAGAGCAGTCTCGGTGCTGTGGTTTCATCTGAAGCCAGATTGAGAGGGGTCTAGGATGGAGTTGTCTTCGAGGAAGTGGGCGAGTTGTGTGTTGACGATCTTCTCGATGACTTTTGCTGGAAAAGGGAGGAGAGAGATCGGTCGGAAGTTTTTGAGGTCGTTGGGGTCAGCCTTGGGTTTCTTGAGGAGGGGTTGGATTTCTGCGTGTTTCCAGCTGTCTGGGAAGGTGGCGGAGTCGAAGGAGAGGTTGATGATCTCGCGGAGTTTGGGGGCGATGATGGCGTTGGCTTTGTTGAACACGTGATGAGGGCATGGGTCCGTGGGGGAGCCTGAGTGGATGGTGTTCATGGTTGTTATTGTTTCGGTGTCGTCCACGAGGGTCCAGGCGGTGAGGCGGCAGGCGTCTGTGGAGATGTCAGGGGTGGGGTCTGGCGGTGGAGTGGCGTTGAAGCTGTCGTGGATGGTTGTGATTTTCTGGTGGAAGAAGGTGGAGAGGTCGTCGCAGAGTTTCTGGGAGGGCGGGATGTCGTTGGAGTTGGGGTTTGAGAGTTCCTTCACGATGCCGAAGAGTTGTTTGCAGTCGTGGGCGTTGTTGTTGATGCGTTCAGTGAAGTGGGCGCGCTTGGCGACTCGGATCCATTGGTGGTGTTCACGGTTGGCGTTTTTGAGGGAGGCGAGGTTGTCGGTGTGCGCTCTAAGATCCACTTCTTCTTGAGCTTCTGGAAGAGGCTTTTGGAGGCGGTCAGTTCGTCTGTGAACCAGGCTGGTTTTTTCTTTCCTTGCTTGGCGGTGGGTTTCTTGAGTGGGGCTAAGGTGTTGGCGCAGTCGAGGATCCATTGATGGAGGTTGATGGCGGCAGTGCTTGGGTCGGTTGAGCCGGGTGGAGGGTCTTTGACGAGGGTGCTGGTTAGTTGGTCTTGGGTGATTTTTCCCCAGCGGCGGTGAGGAGATCGAGGGATGCGGTGGTGTTCGGTGATTTTCGTATAAGAGAAGTGGACGCAGTGATGGTCGGTCCAGTGGAGTTCGGAGGTGTGGCTGAAAGAGATGTGGTTGCTTGAGGTGAAGAGGGGGTCAAGAGTGTGTCCTGCGATGTGGGTGGGAGTGTTGACCAGTTGACGGAGTCCGAGGTTGAGGAGGTTGGAGGTCAGAGATGCGGTGTTGACGTCGTTGTTATTTTCCAGGTGGTAGTTTAGATCTCCCAGGAGGATGTAGTCTGGGGACGCGAGGGCGTGGGTGCTCGCGAGGTCGGCGACGGTGTCGCTGAAGGGGGCTCTTGGTCCTGGAGGGCGGTATATGAGGGTTCCTCTGAGGGTCGTGTTGGGGTCCGTGTGGATCTGGAAGTGGAGGTGTTCGGCTGTCTTGAGGGTGTCGTCCGTGTGGGTGTGGATTTTGAGGGTAGATTTGTGGGCGATGGCTATTCCGCCGCCGATTCCGTTGGTTCGATCTCTTCTGGTGATTTTGTATCCCTCCGGTATGGCGATTGCGATGTCCGGGGCCGAAGAGTCGTTCCACCAGGTTTCGGTCAGGAAGGCCACGTCAGGGGCGGTGGTGTCGAGTAAGTCCCAGAGTTCGATGGCGTGTTTTCGTGCGGAGCGTGTGTTGATGAGGATGCAGTTCAGGTGGTTGGTGTTGGAAGTTCTTGTTGTTGGCTTCGCCGTTCTGTCGCAGGAGAAGTTGCAGGTGCGGCAGGAGAAAGGTCCTTTTGTGTGCTTCGGGGTTGCAAGGAAGCACTCTGCGGAAGGGCCGGGGTTGAGTGCGCGGAGTTCGTTGGTTGAGTAGCGGACGCGGGTGATGCGGGGGCGTGAGGACCAGGGGGGGTGGCGCTGGGCGCGGTCCAGGCGCGGACGGGCGCAGACGGGCTTGCCTCTGGCGCGCCAGCGGCGCGGACGCGCAGCGCCAGCCATTAAGAAGGGAGGGGGGAGGGAGGAGCAGCTGGGAGGCGGGAGGCGGGAGGCGGGAGGGAGCGGCGAATGGGGGCGCGAGGGGGGCGGGGCCGCAGGGAGGCAGCGGCAGGGATCGGAACGCTTGGGGGAGCGCACAAGGGGCAAAAAGCACAAAAAACGAGCAAAATTAAAGGCAATCACAATAGAAAAACACACAGTATGAAATACAGTAATGGCACAGTACACGATCGGGGAGACAGCAATCAGGGGGGCACAACGGGGGCAGAAGCGCCGGCGGCGAGGCGCAGAAAAATCGGAAAAACAATCAGAAAAACAACTTACAGGACGGCGGAAGCGGCACACGGGTCAAGTGGAGCTAGGCAGAGCCCACTAGACACCAGGGATGAGGCGCAGGAGGATGCCTGCGGGTGGAGGAGGGCCTCGAACACGCAAACAGCAGCGTGGTCGGGGGACAGAGGCAGGAGGCAGCAGGTTGGTGCTGCGGTCGTGGGGGGCGAGCTCAGGACCTGAAACAGGTCAGAGGTCGCTCCACCACACTTCTTACCCACTAATTACATACTAACAAAGGTTCCAATCAAAAAGATAGCAAGTGCTATAAAAACCTTGACAGGCCAACTAACGGGTTAGGCACGTCACTGGGGTGAGCATACCACAGACCTAGAAGTAGACTAATGGGTTTCTTCTAGCCATGAAACTCAGATGCTTGATAAATAATTTTAGATTTACCACACAACCCAAATATGCTGGCAATAAACACTGTATTGTAAAGCTAAGCAGGGCTGACAACACAGTGACATTTCTCTGGTTAGGGCAGTCCCAGACAAAGCAAAACGAGGGGTGATTGGCCTCCCACAGTGCTCGAGCAAGACATGAACCGTAATAGAAGGACAAACCTGCAAAATGCAGGATGGTTGCCCTACCTACTCTAGGATCCGTACTTTTTTCTCTGAGGGACCTTTATCAGGAATCATGCCCGTTTCCCTTCCTGGGTTACCATGATCACACCGCACTTGGTGTGGTAGCAGTTTGAAGAAATACCCCTGTCTCTCTTCTTTGCCCCTTAATCCTCTCTCGGCAGCGTGGTGTAGTGGCATACGCCACTATGCCTGATGACACTGAGGCACCCCCAGCTGAGAAGGTCCCACTTCTCTATACTAGTGAGCACCCTTGGGCTAGCACCTGCGAATGTGGGCACCATGTTCTGTCCCTCTTCGACCCAAACCTTTACTTAGCTCCTGTGCTGTCAGGAGCCTATCCTGGGTGGCCCTGTCCTTCAACCCTCCCACACAAACACGCACCAGGTAGGCAACTACTGACCCTCAGAGGAGCAGTCCAATATTGTGACAAAATTGTGCCTCCTTCATACTTGCCACTATGGGTTGTGTCTGTCACTCCTGGTGGCGCTGGGCCAGTTGGCAACATTTTTCCTTATCCGGCAGAGAGGATTTCTCAGCATATGGAAAAATAAGTGCATAGGCCTAAGATATTTCTCAGGATGCCACTGCAGCTTTTACCACATGCTCACCCCGTTCGTACCACCAATTGTCAGTATCAATGCTACCCACTTACTATCCCACTCCTGCCGGTACGACAATATGAACTATCCCCGGCCATTCACAGATGTAAAAATGGCCTGGAGGTGCTGGTATTAATATTTTTTTAGTACTGTTACATAATTTGCTGATCTTCAAAAATAGACAGACAGTGCCACCATGGGGTGAAATGTCATAAATATGTACCGGTGTCAAGATGTAAGTGCCAGTGCTAAGCATCAGCAAACACAGATACAAATTAAGCACTGGTATTGCAGCCTTAAACTATAAAATAGTTAATTTAAAGATTGCAGCCAGATGAGAAAACACTGTCTGTGTCATGGGCTGTCTTCATTGGGCCACATCCTTGCCTCCTGCCAGCTTCCATGGCCCAAGAAAATCACTTCACCCTGAGCTCAGCTCAGTGAGGCATGTTCAGTGGAACCAGGCCAGACATGCCTGGCCTTAAAGAAATATTTTTCATCTGAAAAGCAGACTTAGTCATCATGCTATTTGTCATATTCAACTCTTTATCTTGTAAATACATTCTATACACAAAGCAATCCTTTTTTAGGTTTCGCCTGCTTGTGTACTTGTGTGCATGCTTGCAAAATCTTTTGTTGGTTAAAAAAAAAACTTACAAGGGGCATGGAACCAGCCCCTTACTTACCTGAAACTTACCATTGGCTTACTCCAACGTTGCTGTGATTTACCTGCTTTGGATTGGCCAGCACGTTGTCTTCAGCTCACTTCCTCTCGTTGTCTTCATCTTCTTTGCTAATCTTGCTGTTGAGTTGTCTGTGGATCTAGCACTCCTTCTGGTCACTTCCTATTGGACACTGGCCAGTGTCCATCCCACTGGCTGCGACGCTGAAGGTACTTCTTATTTTTTCTTGCGGGCTGTCTTCTTTGTTTGCTGATATCTTCCTTCTTCGTTGATGTCCTCACTGTCTTCTTTCTTTGTTGCTGTCTTCTTTTTTCTTCCTGCATGTCGTCTTCTTACTGAGCTGACATCTTCTTTCTTCGATGCCTTCTTCTCTGTCTTTTCTTTGTTGCCATCCATCTTCTTTTTTCTTTCTGCATACCGTCTTCTGTATCTTCTTTACAGCATGCCATCTTCTATCTTCTCACGTCTGCATCAGGGGCAGGTCCTCCGCAATGGCGGAGGAGTGTCGCCCCCCTGCCCAAGAGAAGAAAAATAAAACGATAGTTACACTATTGTTTTATTTTTCATCTGCTGGCTCAGCCAGCAGTGCAGAGAGGGATGGGGCTGGGCCATGGGAGGTGGAAGGGGAGAGGAGGAAAGAGAGCGCCTAAGTGCGCATGTGTGTTGGGCCAGCCATCTCAGGCCGGTCAAACACACATGCGCACTTAGGTTTCACCAGTCCAGCTCTGTTGAACTGCCAGGTTGAACAAACTGCACAGACCCCATGGCAGTGTCTGAGTGGCAGTTCAAGCCACTCAGACCAATCCTGACACTGCTCTCATGCTAGGTTTAGCATGAATGCAGCGCCAGGATTGCTGGGAAGCCTATGTTGGTGTCCCGGTGAATGCTTGGACACCACAAGAAGAGGAATCATGAGCGAGGCAGCAGGAGCCGGCAACAGCTAGAAAGGTAAGTTTTTTTTTTTTTATTGTTTTCCCCTTTCACCCTCCCCCTTGACATTTGCGGCAGCCACCGCTGGTCTACACTCTTCTAAAGTCTTCAGTCTTCCTTCTTCTTCCATCTTCTGTCCTCTCACGCCTTCTCTCTTCTTCTGTCTTTTCTCTTCTTCCATCTCCCCTTTTCTTCTGTCTTCCGTCGTTTGTCTTCTTCAGTCTTCTGTCTTCTTCTGTCTTCTCTCTTCTGCCGACTTCTGTCTTCCTTCTTGTCTTCTGTCTTCCTCTGTGTTCTGCTGTCTTCTTCCATCTTTCCGGCATGCCACTGTGTCACCTTTGTCTTTTTTTCTATGTAACTGGCTTACAAATATTAGAAAAATGATATGATAATGCTTGTTTTTAATTTAATAAAAACAAACATTAGTATAACATTTTTCAAATATTTATAAGCCAGTTACATTGAAAAAAAAAAGAGGCAAACCTATTGATTTTGCCAGTGCTTGTTGTTACTTTGGTTTTTTTAGCAGTGACAAAGCCACTACGAGATTCTGCAACTGCAGCATTTTCTGGATGATTATGGATTTGCCACACGTGCCACATAATCTACTGCAAAAAATGTTAACAAAAAAGTTTGTTTCCATCTCAGACGAATCAAAAGTTACTAAAACATCTGCCACGCGAGTGTCCACGCAGTCCTTGACAAAGGTTGACTTGCCACCTTTCAGTTGCTGATTGCAACATTTGGATGGTAAACGGACACTATTAAGGTCCAACATTTGAACTGAATAATAAAGTAAAACCGCCCCAAAATGTGCCCCATTACACCGCATAATTTAGTCAACCCTGCTACACAATTTAGTCAACTAGAGATGCATAATTTCAGCGCCCATACTGCAGTCTTTAATGAGTTAAGCATTTGTGTATGTGACGTCTATAAATAGCATTTGCGAACTCCTGTGTTTACGAGCATTGACATATTAAAGCTAGACCTATTGGCTTTGCCAGTACGTGTTGTAAGAAGTTATCATGGTATTCGCACATCACAAACCCCAAGTAAAACATCAGATGGTGATGAACTCTAAGCACAGCTGACTCAGGCTTGACCTAACCCAGTGACCTCAAGGTGAAAGGTTCTGTAGCCACGCCCCCTCGCCTGCTGTTACCGAGTATCGGTAGCATGAACCGGGCAATGACAAATCAATAGGAGCCTGATACCGGCTCCAAAGTGCAGGCAGCACGTGTCATTCTTTTACGTTGACCCCTTACATCCAATGAATTCATATAGAACTAATAATAAACACATCAAGACTAATGTATATTACATCACTGAAGAGAGAAGCAACAGTCAGAAGCGAATAGGGCAGTAAGCGTGATTATATGATAGCCAGCCCATCACAGCGTATGCAAACAGCATTCTGACGTAAGTAAATTTACAGGTTATCTCAGTGAGTTCGCCACCTTTCTACTGGCCTCTGCTTGTTACCTGTGCGTTGTATGGTGGAAGTGAAGGGCTTCTCATCCTTCTAAGGTCGACAACATGTGTGCCATGCAGATGGGTGATAATAACTATGCCCATTATTTTAAACGCCAAGAGACAGTCCATTTGGGGTCTGTAAATGTGATCAATGTTATCATGCGTCGATGAGGTCACACATGTACGGAAGACATGGTACATGACAATATCAGGGTATGAAATTATCCCTCCCCCCTCCAACCCTCATTTTTGAAGGTAAACATAACTCATGTCACATTCTCAAAGCCATAGTAGGGATTAGGATACACGGGTTCGCGACATAAATCCCGAAAACGCACAGTGGGAGCCACGAACTGCTGACTTCTGGGCACTACAATGCAGAGTCCACACTTAAGCTGTCACTCTAAACGACCCCAATTTGGGGCAAGAAGGAAACCGAAGTGCTCAAAGGTAAAGTCGTTGTCCAGGTTCACACAATTTGTGGAAACCTCAGAGTAGGACTCGGTTTTTCAATTCAACACTAGATTACATAATTATCAGAGCCCCTCTTAATGTACCGGCTTCACCTCTCATCTTGGCTCGTGTATTCTCTTTACAGGAACATGTCTTCGATTCAGTCTCATCAAATCCCAGTTACAACCAGCCGCGGAAGTGACGTAGAATACATCACTTCATACCAAAAGAAGTATTTTGATTTTTATTTAAAAAGTTAAAAACACGTTGATAAATGTTCTTTCTTGTCGTATTAGCTTATTTTCTTAATTGATCACAGAGAACGGATCACAACCTCACAGACGCAACTGTATGTTACTACTTTTATTTTACGTAATATGATTTTTTCTGCCTAAATTAAGGCACGGCATCCTTTTTCCACTATAACGAAGCAGTATGGAGTATCGGATGCATTTTCAAACTACGTATGTAAAAATTAGTCTTGTAAAATAACCATAAAACAAAATAGCACATTGAAAAATAGCTCCTCTAAATTGTATTGTTCAACAAAAAATAGAGCATTGAAAAGTAGTGCAAGTAAACTGCAATACACGCCAAAATAGAGCACAGAAAAGTAGCGACAATAAAGGAAAAACGTTCACATAAAAAATAGCGCATCAAAATAGCGCCTATTAACAGACTTTCTCATTGAAAAACAGTTTCTGTAAAATAGTTCACACATCTAGTGCCTTAAAAAACATAGCGCTTGTAAAATACAATACACCTCAAAATAGCGCATTGAATTATAGCGCGAAGAAGCCAACATATACACCAAATAGCGCACTGGAAATAGTGGTGAATAAAAGCATTAAGCATCAAGGAATTACTTTCAAAAATAATTTCAATGAAGGGCCACTCCTCAAAATAGTGAACTGAAAACAATACATTTAAATAGCGTATGCAGAAAAGGCTAATATGAGATTACGTAAGTGTTCCCAAAAACATTAGGACTAGATTTAAGATAAGTAAATAGGAACGGGGTGGTCGCCGTTACCTCTAAAGACTACTGGTTGAGTGCTCTATTTCTCAATGAATAGTTTTTCAATGTCCAGGTATTTCGCACGGGCGATGTTGCAATGCGCTATTTCGAGGCACGCCAGTGCCTAAATAAGAATGCTAAAAGAAACGTCAAGGCGCAGAGAATACGCACATCTTCTACTTTAGCTTCTGAACAAATCGTATGGAAAAATGTGTTTTTATTTTTGCATGTTTTTTTTTTGTTTTACCGGGTTTCGCTTAGTTCGCAGTCGCACTCTAGAAAACATGAAATAATTCAGTGAGAAATGCGTACCCTCGAGCGTGGAAGTTTCCTACTGCACGCGCGCACTTGCGCACGAGCCCTTACCTGTCTCGGGTATGTACATGTCAACCTTGCCGTCTTCACCCTGTCGAGCGGGACGGCGCTGTTCTCGGGTGTAGCGGCCCTGTTATACCCCCACCGCCTCTCTAAAGTGCCCCAGTTGCTAAAGTGCTGTCCAGTCCCAGCTCTGTCACCGCCAGGGGGGCTGTGCTGCAGATGTTTCCAGATGCGCGGTGCTGCTGCCTGGTGCCGAGCGCTGGCTGGAGTGGCACTGTCATGCAGATGAGTGGGAGTTTTCGGCAGGCAGGGGGTGGAGCTCTGAGCTGGAGGTGGGCAGGGGGGTCATCCCCGCCTGCCCCACCCAGGCACACTCTGTCCTTTGAGGTTTCGGGGATGACTGACAGTGACATTCCCTGGAAACTTTAGGGCACTTTGGGCACTTTGTTAGGAATGCGAGAGGCACCCTTTAAGGAAGGACCCCTGGGGCCAGGAAAGTCATTGCAGCAGGTCTCAGGTTGACAAGCTCCCTGCAAGCTCACCGCCAGAGTGAAGGGGTGAGGGAAAACCAAGCTGTCTGTGAGCTCTTCTTACCACGGCCCTGCAACCAGCAGCAACCCAAGAGAAGAAACCGCACCTCGAGGGCCTTGTAGGAAATTACACCCTCTGAAAAGATGTAACGATCCAGCGAGACCAGGGCGCGATGCTTTGTCTTTTCATCATATCAACATCATAAAGTTGGCAAAATTGCAGGGGAGCTTTCTCACTCAATTTAATTTGTAAATTCGTTTTCTTTTTACAATTTTAGAAGTTTTCGTAATAGCTATATCGGCATTTTATATTGATCGGTTTCTTTTTACGAGACACAAGGTGTTTTTTTGTCACAAAGTCATTTTTTTGTTAAACAGGAAATAGGGTCTTTTTTCCAGGGGCGCAGCTTGGTCATTAAGATTGTGGAGTGTGAGCTTCGGATTTCCCAACAATCACGCTGGGTTGTTTTATTAATATAGATTAAATGAGGAGCAAGACATGAGGAGGGTTTAAGGTGAAACGCCGAGAGGAACGTGCATTGTTAGGGGTACTTAAACCAGAATATTTTTCAAAATAATCATTTTTAAGGCCTCCAAAACAGATTCAAGAGTGCGCGTGTGCATATTTTTGTTAGTGTGGGCATGTAAAAATCCCAGGTGAAATCCAAGACACCTCACTATACCCTACTGAAAGCACCTGTACCCAACTACCCAAACCCCCATGCTGCCCTGAAGCTACTCCCCTCGTTTTTTTTTACCAAATTGCTTTCATCGCAGACCGACAGGTCCTTGTTTACACATTTTGAGGGGTGATTCTGGTATCAGAGAGTGAAGAATGGACCCGACAACGGCCTACAGGTACACTGGCCTTTGCCAAAGATCCTCTAAAGCTGTCACTTGCTATTCTGCCAAAGCATGGTGTGTATGGATAGAAGCTACTATCCAGATAACTACCTGCGGACACTACCTTTCTTTTAGCCAAGACCTTTTGATTGTATTAATTTATATATATATCTATCTATCTATTCATATAGATAGATAGATATATAGATATAGTCTGCTTCTTAGGGCTTTAAGCCACCCCCATTTCACCCATTCGTCTATTATTGTGTCATTTACACTTTTCTTCTGCCCACTACAGACATTGAGCAGTAGGTCAGCCCACTTCATCCATTAGCTTATTTCACTGTGTGTGCTGTGTTCGGCTCTTTCAGAAGGACCACACCCATACATGAAATAGATCCCTTTAGTGCCAAGGGCTACTATGGAAATGTGTCCTTTTCAACACCAAACAGGTATTTTTGCTTTTCGACAGCGTTTTTTTTTATTTTACATTGCCAAGAGCCCAGAATCTCCCCATAACACACTTTTACAAATCAAAATGACAAAAGAAGTAAAAAATAGGCACTCTCCTATACTCCCTAACTGACGCAGTTTCACTCCAGGGAGTTCTGCGGTGTTACATAAAACTCCATGTGATTCCGCAGAGGTCAGTGAGCGGCTGGAATTCGGGCAAATTGAGCTGCTCGCACTGTTTCTAGCGCCAGGAGCTTGTTTCACACTGTAAACTCAGCAGAATTACACCGCTCAGCTCTTAATGTTGGTGAGCTGTGCGTGAGAAAAAACTCTGCCACACAGTGGTTGGCGGAGTTTCGCCAGAGCTGTGTGCTTCAAGCAGAGTGCAGAGTGAGAAAAACTCTGAACTCCGGCAGCGGAGCAGAATTTTTCACCCACCCCTAGTTAAAAAACAAAAGGCTAGCAGCCAACAACGGACCTGCTGGCTTTGCCAATGCTCCTTTAAGCTTGCAGAGATGGATAAATATAAATTTTCCTCTTCCAGAGAATAACTGACACCAATTCAGTGAACCACCAGGGCGCAAAAATGATCAGAACAGAAACCAACAATACAACCTATCTTTTTACAGCAATATTTCCAGGCCATGAGTATGTCACCAGACAAGAGCATTACATCCTCCCTACCAGAGCTCAAGAAGCAAGAGCACATACACATTACAGGTTCCGCATTACACGCTGTGCGACAAACAACACATACGTCTCTGCACAGAGACAAGCAGACTGCCCCACCTCTGTCAAAAATACACAACAGGGCCATGACACTGTGCAGGCACAGGCCTAGAGGCTCAAATCTGAGATCCAAACAGGTTAGGGTGACCAGACGTCCCAGATTTCCCCGGACAGTCCTGGTTAACATCTCTTAATTTTAAATAAATGTCCCGGTTTTTGGGACCAAGGTCAGATCATCTAGGGAAGCATAGGTTAAAGAGGCCTACTAAGTATGACATAATTAAAGTATTTCATCTGTTACTGTCAGGCCACACAGTCCCCTGTCTGTTCCAAGCAGAGAGACGGAGTGGGGAGCAGTGAGAGGCGGGTGGGGGCTGGTTGGGGGTGGGAGGTCAAGCCATGGCTAGTTTTATATATGTAGTCTTGTACGTGCGTGTGTACACACGTGTGCGCGCACGCACAGGCACACATTTACAAGGCTACGCACAAAAAACGGGACAGGTCAGATGTAAAAGTGAGAGTAATGTCTTTAGGCCTTCTTTTATGTCTGACCTCTCCCGGTTTTTGCTCCTCAAAATCTGGTCACCCTAAAACAGATGGAATCAAACAGAAGTGAAAGACAAAATGCACCCAGCGTGACAGGGGAGATATGGAAACAGGAGCAGTTTGATGCTACCCCACGTGTCCATAGTCCAAAAAATGTCACAGAAACATGTTTTTCTGAAGACGTCGGAGAAAGAAGGCATGGATCCAAGGTTACCCATGGCTGATTTGTCGCATATTAACTCTAGAAACACTGGTGTAAGTGCCCCGCCCACAGATGCTGATTGCATTTAAATGAATCCGAGCCGCAGCCAATGACAGGGCGATGTCCTCAGCCCCCTGGGGCACGCGCCGAATCCGAGTCCATGGTATTATTTTCACGCCGTCCCTTGCTCCAGAATCCCAAAACGAAGCCTTTTGCCGTTTGTAAATGACACCGTGATATACTTTGATGGTGCTGAGGAAGGGCGGCATTTTCATTTTCTTCAAATACAAGCAATGGAGAGAGTGTATAAATTAGGGGCAAGCTGTCTGAGTGACAAATTAGGCTTAAACATGCCCTGGCATTCCGAGCTGCATTCCTTTCTCACTCCTTAGTAACTGCAGTATGTTCTCAACAGCTCACATTTCCATTTTTAAGCCATGACATCTTGCGAATTTCCAGGGTGTTTTTCAATAAATTATCGAATGAAATAATTTGTACTTAGGCCTTGAGCCGACAGCTGAGAATTCTAAGGTTGACTCAGACGTTATACTTTCCTGTCTGCCCCTTCGCTCAAACCTCTCTCCTTTTTCTCCCTCTGCCAAACCCCGCTTGGCAGGGCCACAGAGCAAGACAGGGGCTAATAGGCCCAACTTGGGGAACTGGATCGTTTGCATCTGGTGTCCCCTTGTCCATCCTAGTACAGCTCTGCAAAGTCAACTAAGTAAACCCTTCTGCACTTATCTCTCAGGGTAGGAAGGAATGTGCAGTCAAAGGTTTCTTAGGAAGGTACAGTGGGGGCCCAGAGCTCAAAACTCAACGGTAAACCAAGAGACAGAATAATCCATTGTGCAAGTGCTTATCTTTTAATTAAAAGAAAGCACTAATAACTCAAAAAGGTTCTAAGTTACAGGGTTGTAACCCTACTTGCCATTTTCAGTGAGGCACTACACCCCTTTCACTAATCTCTCCCAGGTGTTACAGTTTCCTAATGTCTATAGCCTCAGTGTATAGCATGGCTATGAGCATCGGGGACCGGTGCAATTCACTCAAAAGTATGACACTGTCTAGATACACAAACTGGTTCAATTAGCTTTCACCAGTTCTAGATAATCTGGCAAAAGTCGTCAGGATTCTTACTTTTCAGTCTCTCGTTCCACTCACAGGCTTCATTTTTAGTTGCTCGTTTTAGATACAGTTGTGTGGTGGTGGCAAGTTCACAGTTCCAGATCCTGCAGCAGCGACTGATATAACTCAGTGAGCTCACTCGGAACTCGGCCGTGGGGGGACCAGTGCACAGGCTCTCACAGCAGCACTCATCTATAGCAGTTGCAGCCTTTGAGGGGGGTCAAGGCATACGCATCAGCTGTGACAAGGTATCTCCAACATCAGCAGCAGCATCAGTCACTCAAGTACATGGCAGGATGCAGAACAACAGGATGGGCCTTGGCACTTAAAAATCTTGGGGCAGTTCACAGCAAGACCCACTCTGGTAGACCATAAACGCCTTCACAACTTTACTCGTTCCTAGATTTTGGTAGGCTGCTTCCTTGGGGTGTCCCTCACAACAGGAATACAATCAATCAATCAGGGTTTGGAAAGCAAGGCTAATCACCCAACATGGTATCCAGGTGCTTCTAGGTCCGGGAGGGTAATTCGAACATGCAGGTCTTGAGGGCCCTTAGGAATTCCGGAAGTGAGCTGATGGTCCGGAGTTGCTTGGGTTGGCTGCATAAAAATGAGGGGAAAAAGCAGTGAGAAACAAGGGAAAAGAAAGGAGAATGCTCAAAAACAGGGGAAAATCAAAGGAAAAAGCAGTGTGAAAAAGGAAAAGCACTCAGAAACTGGGGAAAAAGCAGGGAGAAAGCAGTGAGAACAAGAGAAAAGTAAGGAGAAGGCCCTGAAAAAATTGGGGGAAAATCAAGGATAAAGAAGTGAGAATGAAGGAAAAGCAAGGAGAAGCCAGACAAAAAGTGGGTGAAAAAGCAAGGAGAAAGCAGTGAAAGTGGGTGAAAAGCAAGTCGAGGGTAAACAAAAACACAGTTAAAAAAGCAAGGTAAGAGCAGTGATAACGAGAGAAAAGCAAGGAGAACACACTCAAAAATGGGGAAAAAGCAAGGAGAAGACAGGAGCAAGAGCGATGCAGCGGCATGGGGAGAGCTGGGCTTGGGACCTGCTCAGTGGGGTCACACTGCAGCCTTCATTAAGTAAGTCCTGGAAGGGGCGCTGGGAGGCAGTGGGCTTGGCTAGGCAGGAGGAGGGAAATAACCAGTGGCTTGCGGGAGCGGCATTGAGGGAAAAAGCAAGAAGAAAGCGGTGAAAACGAGGTAAAATCAAGGAGAAGGTACACAAAAAACAGGTGAAAAGCAAGAAGAATGCTGTGAAAACGAGGGAAAGGTAAGGAGAGAGCACACAAAAAATTAGGAAAAAAGCAAGGCGAAATCAGTGAAAGCAAGGGAAAAGCAAGGAGAAAGCATACAAAAATGGGGGGAAAAGCAAGGAGAAAGCAGTGAAATCAAGGGAAAAGCAAGGAGAAAGCACACAAAAATGGGGGGAAAAGCAAGGAGAAAGCAGTGAAAACAAGAGAAAAGCATGGAGAAAGCAATCAAAAAACTGCAGAAAAAGCAAGAAGAAGACAGGAGCAAATGGATGCAGCAGCACGGAGAGACCTGGGCCATGGACCTGCTCCGACTAGGCTGCTCCTCTAGTACACTCTGTCCTTCAACAACTAAACAACAAAACAATTTCTCCTCCACTTTGCAAATAATCTGATGTTTTATAAACATTTGCTTTAAGTACCCCGTAATTCTATTATTTTTTAAAAAAATGCATGCTACAAGATAATACTTTTATTTCCTTATAAAGAAAATTATATTATTGTTATGTATTTGTTCATTCAAAAAATATTTTTTCGTTTTTTACAATATTTTTATGTCATAAAACACAAAACTTAAATACACTTCCCATAATATACACACTATACCCACATATCAAACAAATTTGTCAAAAACATTCTTGTGCACATAAAATATTTAATTAATCTTCAACCAATCATAAAATATGAACTGTCAATGCAGCATTTCGTTGGATTAATTGGCCTACACCACCTTCTTCAGGACAAAAAATATTAAAGTTGTTTTGATTAGCATATCATCTATCTCAACAAAAACAACGAATATAATTGTTGCATGCAGTACTAATATCTTTATATATCATATAATTTCATTAATATTATCATTCCCTAGGTCGGCAGGTCATATTTATCCAAAATTTCATATGATTATCTATCCCACATTCTTTCATAGTGTGTAGCAATTAATCACAATTTTGCATTGCCCCTTGATTTAACACAAAATACTTTTTTTTTTTATTACAGAACTGATAAAAACAAAATGTCTGTTTCTGTTGAAAATCAATTTCACCTATAGTCTTTGATAACTACTTATTAACTTAAGGTCCCAGTCCTATTAATGATCAATTACTATAAACCCCAATAATGTTCCCCACAGAACATGAGGACTTACATTCCCCTCTTGATTATTAACTTATATGATGACATCCAGACCTAATCCTTGCTTGCAGTGCGCCCTCGGTGAAATAAATTTGCCGCCCTCGTCCATACTGCTGTTGGTGAATAAAATGAGGTTGGGTGGCGGGGTGTCTTTTCACAGTTCTGTCCCTGGGTGGCTACATCAAAGGAACAACTAGCCTCTGGATATGTTGCACCTCCCCCAACTCATCTTAATCGCCCAGAGCTTAACTCCTTCAGGCTGTGCCAAGTTCATGTTGTTTGGAATGGGGAGGGGGTGTTGGTGTATGGTTGCAGGAGGTGAAAGTAGATGGGAGGGCACAGAAGGTGTTGATAGGATTTTATGATGTTACAGTCAGTGCTTTAAATGGGCTGGTACTCTCCGTTACTGAGTACCGGCACTTTTTTATTTCGAGAGGGAGAGTACCGGCATATCTCAAGAAAAACGTAATACTTTTAATTGGAGAGTACCAGCACTTCTCAGAAACAAGCAGGTACTTTGGTACAGAGTACCTGCACTTCTATTTTTCCATTTAAAGCACTGGTCATAGTAATGAATAATGATTAGAACCACTTTAAACTAAATAGCTGGAGCCAAGGTAGAGGGACGTTGCTGTGCACATTCCCTTAAGGGTGCCCCTCTGAAGATTGACACCCTGGCCCTGAGCTCAGCTCCCCATGCCAAAAGCTGGTCCTGCTGACATCCATACACAGATCCCAGTGTTTTATGCCCTCTCTTCCCTTCAGTATACTTGTCAGTTTAAACAACAGGCATATTCTATTACCTTCAATGTAGGTGCCTTTCTTCACTTTCCTGAGGCTAATGCTTCTCTTGCAAGATTGTTAATCCACCTAGTTATTCTCTGTTATAGGGACAGGGTCCCAGTTCCTAATTTATAAAATGGGATATTGTATTATAAACCATCCTCTTTCCTCTAGTAAAACAAAATAATAATTTCAGGGACGTAATCAGTAAGATTCAGGGGGTGTGAATTGTAAATTTATGAACTGAAAAACAGTATGCCAAAGGGTGGAGAGATGACCATGCTTTGGGATACACTGTTCCCATGAGGGCCAAGTTAGTACTGATTTGCATTAGATGGGCCCCTGTCTAAGTTTTTGATTTAAAAATATTAACAAGTTAAAATCTTTTAGTCAAATGAGGAGGATGAGAAAAAACGGCAAAGGCATAGGAGAGCTGACTCAGGGCCCCCAGACCCAACTATCAAGCCAAGGGGCAGGGGGATTCCACCCCAAACACTCCCCCTGAACCCACACCCCTGAATAATTCCACAGGTTCATTTTTCATTCCATTTTAAAATTAAGCTAAGAAATCCAATTTTTGTAAATTAGGGACTGAAAACCTGCCTCTTTTGTGTTTTATCACATAAAAGTTTTGTAAAAAACTGTTTTTTTTTTATTGAATAAACACATAAATAATATCATAATTGTTCCTTATATGCAAAGCAGAAGCAAAATTGTTTTGTTGTTCATGACCCTATCCCCTTCACAGACATTTTCTACATGCCCCACTTTTAAATACCATGCATCCTGCCTTGTGCGCAACCAGGCTTACCTGGGGAGACTTACTCGTAATGAAATAATGTTTTTACCTTATAAAAGGTTTATTTGAACAGGTTGAACTACAGGTTTTATACTACAACAGTCAGGCTACTCAGGGTAGGCCTAGAAATATACTCACCCCTAACAAAATAAACTGCAGTCACATACCAAAACCTTACAAGCTACCAAATGCAGTGCTCTTGAAGAACTTATCAGTAGTCCTTTTCTAACAAAGTTCTAATTGAATTTGTAAGGGCAGTCCTACTACCAGCTTCCCTCAGACCTCCAGGACCTCAGGGGTGGGTGCCTATAGCACTTTAGGAAAAATGTCTCTTGCAGCTTGTGATGTCCTTATAGCCACACAGGAGGTCAGTCAACTGATCCATGGAGTCCACTTATTTGTCCTGGGTACAAGGGAGGGCAGGTCGAGTCCGCCAGGCCTCCTTTCAGGCCACAGACAACAGGTCCAGTCCTCTTCTGTTCTTCTGCAGGTCCAGAAGTGTATTGTCCAGGTAACTTGAGGTGCCACATTTATGCCTGGCACCAGATACAGTGTGGAGGTGGCTCCTGGGCACTCCCTAACCAATGGGGTAAAAGTTACTGGAGCCACCTCTACTCACTTTCAGTAGTTCATTTTTGCCTTGCTGCAAACAGACTCAAAATGCCATGTGTCAGGACATTTTCAAAATGGCAAAAGTAGTTGGCCACACTGAATTTCAGCTCCGAATACTGGGTGTGTGTGTGGAAGTGTCATAGGGAATTCACCTGTGTCCTTCCACATCTAACACTAAACTCCAGTTTGAAGAAGGTATTTTACCCATAAGAAACCCAGAGACAGACGCATGATAGGACAAAAGCAGAGGACTCCACCAACCAGACAGGGATAAACAAGTGTCTTGGCAGCTTGTTCTCTCCCTTTCAATTGCACAATAAGTGTTACATGTGGCTCAACTGACCTGTCAAGTAGGATTTGGCAGTAAGGCATCACATGATGCCCACAGCCCCAACTCTGAATATTCTGTGGAGTTCGGACAAGTCATTTCTGCCCATTCTTGTCAGCGTATTGTTTGCCCCTGTGAGATATTTCACAACTCTTCCACCCCTACTCCAGAGCTTGAGTACCATGCTAGTTGCATAAGCTTATGCTAATAAGCCTTTTGACAGCTCATGGAGATAAAGGGTAATATTCTAAACGTTACTTTTCCGTATTGTGTATTAAAAATCCGACTTCACTACTGAATTGGATTTTTAATAACTAATAAAAATAGTGGTTGAATTATTTTCCATTCCTGAGATACGATATTAGTATTTTAATCTAACCTCTGAACTCTTTCAATATAAAACAGTTAAGACTACCACCGTGAAAATAGCTTTTAGGGCCTTGTCACCATAGAGACATGGTAACCTTAATTGTTTACTTGCCCCACTTTTAAATACCACGCATCCTGCCTTGTGCATGACCAAGCTTACATGGGGTGACTTACTAGTATTTAAAAGAAGGTTTTTACCTGCCAAAAAGGTTTATTTAACAGGTCGAACTACAGGTTTTGCACTGCAGCAGTCAGTCTAAACAGGGTAGGCCTGAACCATGTTTGTACTGCCACCCTAATGAATGCCACAATAGGTAATGTGGTCCACAAGAGGCCTTTAACATCTATGCCCTGGGAGTACTTTCTACATCACATACTAAGGACTTACAGGCAATTTAAGTGTGCCAATTAGGAATAATCCAACTTAACCATGATTAAAGGGTGAGCACAGGCACTCTACTCCTGGTAAAGTGTACAGAGTTGTAAAGCAAAAGTACAGGGTCCAGCAAAATGGGAATATTCTGGCATGACCATGCAGAAAATGGGAAGCTGTCCCCTTCCTCTGTGCTGTGTCATACTAAACCAGGGGCCCTTCAAAGTGAGTCCCAGTATTCGGACTCCCAACACAGACAGAGTACTACTACCATACATTTGCTACGCACTCACTGTACACACACATGCACTCCACTCACACACACATGTGCACACACAAATACACACACACAGCATAAGGTCTTGTTTCACATTAAGATGGAAGTTTACATGCAATGTGTGAGAAGGCAGTGCTCTCCCTGACAGAGAAAAGGGTCATTTCATATTAAGGAATTACATAAACTCACTATGCTGCCACCACTACTTAATGTGACTGATCCAGTGCATGGACAGTAGTCTTATGCCTGCTATGAGGGCCTGCTTTATGCACCCCCCAGATCACAAAACAAGTTCTGGAACTTGCATTATCAGAGACAGGTCTAAGCCTTTGCACATATGCCAGATAAATGTGATGCCAAGGCCAAAGACAAAGTCAGGATATCAAGTTTGCATGCAGTCTGGCACTCTTGGCAGGCGTACATGCCCCTTCACCATCAGGGGACAGCCTCGTCCCAACACCCACCTTCTTTTTATCTCCCTGTTCTCTTCGCCTTCCTTTTGCCTCCATCTGTTCCATAATTTCTCACACTCTTCTCTCTATATTTACCTCTTTCACTTCCTTATGACTCATCTAATTGCTACCCACCCATCTCTCTCCCCAAGTCTACGTCTCACCACGGCTGCCTCTCTCCTCCCCTGTTTTTTCTCCTTTGCATTCTCTCTGCATTCCCTCTTCTTTGATTAGGTGTTTCCAGATAGTGCAAACATTCTGCCTCTGGCTGGTTAGAGCACTTGGAGACTCTGTAGCAGGCAGAAATGTCAAAACAGAGAACGATTCAAGCAGTCACATGGAACCAAGAGCACATAATGCGAGGTAATGCAGGTTCTTTGGTGGTCACTGACGCCCTCTTGGTGAACACTAAAGGTCATGCTTTATGGGCTGGTTTTCTGCATAGAACTAAAGATGTTCTTAGATGAGAGAAGGTGTCAATCATTGTGTCCTCCAACGTTGTCTCATCTTCCTCAGTTTTTTGCTATTCTCTTCGAACAGTGGCACAAACTCACAGAACCACCAGACACTCAAGAAAGAAACCACCAACTACCCACAAGTCTATAGCTCTTCCTGAGTGTTGGTTTGTGGTCCTGGCCTTGAGAAAGAACAAATTGAGCTGCCGCAAGTCATCCTAAACCAGAGAGTGCTGATGATCTGTGGTTCCCAACATTGAGGTGAGGCCTCTCCAACCCTCCTGGTGGTGTCCTGTGGCTCTCACCATGGTTTGAAATTCAGCTTAAGATGCTGATAGTGTCTTCATGTCCACATATAAACTGGCCCCTCTACCTTTAAACAAAATCTATTTTCCACAAATGAGTGGATAGCTGAACCTCTCTAGATGAAGAATACATGATCCTCCAAAAGGAACTTACTGTCAACCTATCATTTGATGGCATGCACTCTGGCCATCTTCTCTCGAAAGCTTTCCAGGAATATTTTTTTATTAGTATTTTTGACTAATGCTTAATTGCTGAAAATTATCGAAGGGTCTACTAGAATATTAGATTTGTTGAGGTACATGGTTTTCAAATTCCAAGTTTATGTGTACATTTTTCCAGAGATAACATTGCCCTACATCATTCTTTTGGTAAGAGGCAACACTCAGATGCAAAATGGTAGTGCTTAATGTGTGAAATAAATGCCTGATACAATTGTAGATGTTTTAGATTTTTAAGTGGGGTTATAGAGCTTGAAGCTAATTAATGAATGAATGCATGATGCACTCAAGCCCGACAGAGGTCCGAGGGAGCACCACAGCCTTCCTTTCTGCTTCACATTGAATTGGCTAGTTAGTTAGCCAGCTGACGACCATATGGCTTTGTGATGGTGGTTTCATAAATAGGGTGACCAGCTGGCTCCATGCCACTGGGGCACCACCTTTCTGTTCCAGGACTTTGCTGTAACATATCATTGTTATCAGGTGCAATGGACCAACTGTCTCAAGTAAAATGCAGCAAGACTACAACTCGCAGAATGCCCTGGCATGTTAAATCAAAACCCAGAACTGGAAAATTGTTTCCCAGTGACTTGGAGTCATCTGGTCACCCTATTCATGTAGCGCATGTATTGCATGCAGCGGTGGAATATCTATCCTGGTATCTTACACTTTCTGACTTATGAGTCCCTGTTGGATAAGTTAAAATCCATCTGGATCGCGCGTATGTCAGGATCAGTAAGTCCTGCATATGTAAGGGGTATTAATCAATTGGTAGCTGAAAGGCAATGCTTGTTTGACTGTGACCACACCTTTTCTAAACTCTCTTTGCACCATACCATCAGGCCTCTTTAACCCACCCACTTCAGGTTTTGAGTTAGAACGGCTTTGCATTGGGCATAAAAACTTCATCCAAAAATAAAAATGGTCAATAGCACATAAGGTCGGACCAAGAGCACGTTCTCACATCTGGATTGATAACACAGCTGTCTGTTGACCTGTTGTTTACATTATACATGGACTAGGCTTGAGTCAGCCCCTTACAGCCCTTATCTTGTTTGGGTCCGTGCCCTGTGACCATTGCTTTGAAACAGCATCAATCATTTTTGGCGTCAGCCCTGAGGAATATGCATCTCGCATCTCGTGCTGTTTTGTTTGTTATTCCAACATTTATGAAGTAGTTCTCTCATAGTGCACAAGGTAATATTTTACATACAAAAAATGCACTGTCAGTACCCTTTTTGTCACATTAATTTCTTGAACTTGTACATGCATTGTATACAAAAAGCAAACTTTGTTGGTTATTTTTTCCACTTCAAGAAACGCTGGTTCACTTTACGTCAAAACAAATGAAATTGCTGTAGTCATTGCTTCGATAGTTTCTAGTAGGGGAACAGCCCTCCGGCTTCCCTATTGACCACATCCAACCACCAGTCCGGTACAAGACTCAGTTCTGTTGTTTTCTGTGCAAGGCATCGTACAGTGTATTCATTAGATGTAGGGCAAATGTTAAGCTTACTATATGACGTGTTTTCTATTTTCCTATTGACTGCAATGTGGAACTTTCTCTGTCAGACCACAGTGACTGCCCAGTGTCTGTCTAAAAAGAAATAAAAACCCATCTTTTGGCAAACGAGACACGCCTTTCCCTGTCCTTATTAGCGAATAGCCGACATGCTAGTTTCTTTTTCACTCTATACCTGAAATATTTTTCAGGTTCTCTCCTGCTGTCTGAGCTTCCTTCAAAACAAATGATCCTTGATTCTCATTTACCTCGTGGGAGACCTATTTCGGTGCTGGCTACTAATAAGATTAGGGCTTAGTTTTAGCTGCCAATTATATTTTTCAGTTATTTGCAGCAGGACATTATTTGACTAACCAAAGCCATTTGCTTTCTGTATTGATCCTCAGGCTTTCACAAAACTTCATGGTTTACAAAACTTCATGGTTTGTACTTTTAATCCAGTCTTGTGTGGGTTTTCCTGAGTGGATTTTCTTTTCCCTCTGGGCACATATTTGTTGTTCATTGCAGGGCTCTTGTTTCTAATAGACTCACACATAGCCCTGATCCTGATCCAGACATTCTTGCCACCTGGATACTGTTGAATAACAAGTTCAGTGCATTGGCGGCTTGGAAAAGCCAATAGGTCTGGCTTATAAATTAAAATGCTAACCATACCGATTAGCTTTGTCAATTCCTCTTCGATATAGTAACTAGTATAGCTTGTAATTAAAACTGTAGGACTGACCCAGCTACCAGGTCTGTGTTCGAAGCCAGAGTCAGAACTGGGACCCAAAAATGAAGGAGATGTTTAAAAAGTTCAGAGGTCAGAGTGAGTGCCCCTGGGGCGTTCATTGGTATTTGTGCCTGTAGAGACATCACTATCTCAGAAAGAGTTAAGTGTGAGACCCTGTTCTTGTGAGGTGACTCCCTCTGGTGGATTATGATGTGCTGAATCCAAAGAGGATGAATAAAGTTTGGCATGATTGCATAGTCTTAAAAATGCTGCCATGTGACGTGGCTGACAAGTTTAAAAATGCCTTACATGTTTTGATTTTATCTCCATTCAATCCTTCCATCTCTCAGGTATTTACCTGCTCCTCTTACTGTTTCTGTACTGGTAGCACATTGTACTGGGCCAACGTGCCCAAGAACTGTATGCAGTTCTCTGGTCCTTCCTCTGTAGTCACAGCAAGCTGGACTCTCTTCTCCAAGCGAGAATAAAGATGGGTTCCACTGACACTGCTGGTATCCAGGTGGTCCTCATTGGTAGGTTCTTCTTGGACCCAGACACAAGCCCTCATCCAGACACAATGATGAGCCCACTACAGTCGCAGCGACGCTTCAAATGAGGTCAATAGAAAACCTTTGGTTTAGGCTGGATTGGCCGCAGCTCTCACTCTCTCAAGGTGCGGGGTTTTGGTTGAAGTGACTGTCAACATGCAGTCATGACTCTTCAGCGCACCTGAAGTCACAGACACTTTACTTCTTGGCACGCCAGAGGGACCACAGGGTCTCAAAGACCCGTCACACCTCCTGGCAATGCATATCCTTCACTGGGCTGCTGCATTTACCTCTTTCTGGGTCAGCTTCTTGAAGTCGTCCTTTTCAAAGTACCTCTTGTTCATGCAAGGGCACCGCCAGCACCCGTCCTCAGCACTCAGTCAGCACCTTCCATCAAGTCAGGCCTCAGAAAGCTCCTCCTGGCAGATTTGCAGAGCCTGGTGAAGGATAGTTTGGTTTGCAGTCAGTGACACCAACCCTGGCACACCAAACAGTTTATTGGTGTCTACTAGGTGACACTAGGATTCTGATAGAGAAATCCTGGCACTGATAGTTTTTGTCCCACCTTTAAGGCTAATCTTTCCTTTTGCACTGTCCTCCCCGACGGGTCCTTTGTCATCAGGAAGGTGGGGTGGATTTGGGTGTGTCATTTCAGGGGAACCTAAAACAAGGACAAAGGAGGGCGAGGTTGCCCCTCCAAACTACCTGTTAACATGTACAGGTAGGTCCTGCCTGGGAACAATGGAACAGGAAATCAGGGGTGAGGGAGGAGTTCCCTTACACTTGAAAAGTACACTGTCTCTCCTAACTTCCCCACCGTAGTCTCTGATTCGCAACAAAGGCCCTGATGAATGCTTTAGAGAAGCTTGCAATTCACACAGATGTGTGGGGCTCTTTCCAGCCTCCACCCTATGTAATCCTTAGAAAGTCCAAATGTATTCCAGAAGAGGTAAGTATGTGACTCTCCCTGGCAAGGTACAGGTAGAAAGACCTGGTCTGCCTCTATAATCTGTTGCTGTCACTGCTGCCAGTCCAGAACAGCGTGGTACCCTGACATTAGTCGTGCTCAGTCTAGGAGGGCACACTTGCTGAGCTCCTCGTAGCCACGGAACCCTACTCTGAGTCACATTCCGTGCCAATGGACGCCTACAGAGCACAAACAAGATTGTTTTGTGTGGTGATGCGAACAATCAACCACACCCACAAATAACTTCCGATTGAGAACTTGAGGCTGGGCACATGCTCTCCAGAGCTATGCAGGGACCCTTGCCATTTTATATACAGCGTCTTATCACCTGTGTATTAGAGATGTATTTTTATAAATAACTGAGTGCACATTTACCTTACTTACTGTGTTGATAGACAAGGTATGTTATATCTGTACTTGCTTCACACCGCCACGTCTCAGTAAGCCTTGACCACTTGACCGCAGCCACCAGTGGCAAGTAAAGGAAACCGAGGAGGCCTTCCCTCCCGGTGCAGGATCAGTGATAATATTCAGTGCCTCGGAAAGAGCGACACCTCTGAAACTGCCCGGGCGTCCTGCAGACACCGGCACCTGGAGAGAAGCATGCATTATGTCATATTACAGACTTTCCACCGACTTTAGGTTTGTGTGTGCGGGGGGGGGGAGTCAGTGCACAGAGTCACGTATACGATCGAGCACATAGGAAAGCGTGGGTAGACCCAGAGACACGCCATGCTTCTCCCGCCGCCCTTCCCACAGACCTCCGCAGCATCAGCGCCTGGTGAAGCAGTCTTCCCGGACGGCTGCACATTCAGCGGTGCCGCTGGGTGGGAACATTACCCACAAGGGCCCCGTTGACTTCTGCGGAGCTGTAGCCCCCGCACTGGAAGAGTCGCCTCATAATACATTGCTGTATGGCTTGGCAGATGTTCCTGCCCCAACGGGCTCCGGAGTTTCCTGCTTTGACACCATGAGAGAAAAGAGCAGCAGGGCTTAGGTAGCAAACACAGCCAGCATCATGGTACCTCAATTAGGTCTTATTTTGCAAATGTATATGTTCTCTCCATCCATTCGAAAGGGCCTCGCACATAACCTATCAGTAGTCAGCTCCGGGCCAAGCCCCTAAACAGATCTACCAGACCTAGCACGAACCAGCAAAGGTTTTGGCACACTCAGCACCAAGTGACTGAATGGCCATGCAGCCTAAACTTGCTCTCCTTGCTCAGATAGCAGAATGATTACCTAGCATGCAGACTGTCAGGAATGAGATCACACTAATGTGGGGGATACAAGGTTCAAGTTCAGCACCTTTCCTAGCTTTCAAAATCACGCCTTAACTTCCACACAAGTACTCAGAGAGATATATTGTCATGGATTCTAAATTCGCTTGAAAGTTTCAACTTCCGCATGGAAGAACTGTATTAAAAGGAATAAGTGCCTGTTATAGCGAGAGGGTCATTCCTAGTCCGCTAACTCTATTCAGTTCGCATCAACTGGCTATCCTGACAACTAGAGGCAAGACATAAAACTATGTATCAATACCATGCACCATGCTTGTGTAGGCTGAAATTACATGATCACACCCTCTTCTCCAGCCCTGGTGGGCCCCAACCACAGTTCCCTTTCACTTTTCCCACAATCAACATGGTTTGAACCCCTCATCCTCCTTGCATAGCATGTCTGTTTAGGTTGAAGCCTGCCAGACAGCACAGCTGTCTGGTGTGCTAAATAAAAGACATCTTGTGGTCATTCAGAAAGCTTCCCTGGGACTGTATATTGCACACATTGCTTATCATTGGCTTTGTGGTTTGTGAGTCACATTTGCTTGCTTTCCATTTGCTGCCTTTAATTATTTTAGGCTGTCCAGCTTGAGTTAGTCCATCCCTAGAGTGTAGCCTGTTTACAAGGGCTCCTTGTATTATTCCACCACAGCATCTACGAGTGGTCGCTTTCTGTAAACAGGCGTTTACATTTTGTTCTTGTCACATTTGCCGTGCATTCAAAGACAGAGTTTAAATGTTTGGTACTGACTTCTGAGGGAGCTTGGTGTTTACTTTTCATTCTCTGGCTTCAAGGGTACACAGCAGGATTGTTACATAAATCCTGTCACCTTGAAGCCAGAGAAAGAAAAGTAAACACCAAGCTCCCTCAGAAGTAAAAAAAGTTTTTGTTTTGCAGAACAGCCTTTTGTCTTGCATGGGTACACAGCAGGATTGTCACATAAATCCTGTCACTTTGAAGCCAGAGAAAGAAAAGTAAACACCAAGTTCCCTCAGAAGTAAAAAAAAGTTTTTGTTTTCTAGCACACAACAAAATTTTAATATTTGTAAATGAACTGTGCAAATATTTCGGAATATATCAGAATGAGTAAAGCACAACTGAAGCACTTTTATGTAATTCTGAAATGTGCTGAAAACAAATATTGTGATACAATCAAAACAAATCAGTACACTTGGTGATGCCATTTTGCACTCATTATCATTTGTGTGCTATATAATTTTATCAGTAAAACTGTATGTCTGTGCAAATGTAATAGCCATTTCAATTGAAAGTGTATTGTATGCAGTGGCAATGTACCATCACCCCATGCATTCTCCCCTCTACACAATTACACTCCACTCTTCACCAGTCCTATCTACAACACAACACTCCACAGCACACTATGACACGCTTCTCCCCCTCTGCTACGCCACTCCACTCTATGTCACTCCTCAACATTCCACACTACTCTGTCACTCAATTCTTTGACACTACTCCTCTCCACACCACTCTAGTGCACTCCATTTCACACCACTTTACCTTACTCCACTCTACACCACTCTACTCCACTCTATGCCACTTCACACTAGGACACTGCACTCCACTCAACTCCACTCCACTACACGATACTTCACTTTATATCATTCTATTCCATTCCACTCTATGCCACTCTATGACACTCCACTCTATGTCCTTCCAATCTACGACACGAAATTCTACTCCACTCCACTACACAACACTCTACACCACTCAACGCCATTCTGTACCACTCCACAACACTATGATCTTGACTTAATGGCTGCCCACTCTAACACCCTCCACTCTGCGACCTTCCACCTACAAAACTCCACTTTACCCCATTCTACTCCACTTTACACCACTCTACTCCACTCTACAACAGTTCACTTTTTGCAATTCTACTGTATGCCACTCCACTCTTCAACAAAGTACTCCACTCTACAACACTCTACTCCACTCTAGATCACTTCACTCTACAACACTTTACTCCATTCCATGCTACGTCACTCTGTATCCCTCCACAACACTCTACTCCACTCTATGCCACAACACTCTATGTCCCTCAACTCACACTCTACGCCCCTCCACTCTATGCTCCTCCACTCTACACCCCTTCACTCTTTGCCCCTCCACTCCATGCCACTCCACTCCAACCCAAGACACTCTTATCTACTCTACAATACTCCACTGTTCACCACCCACCAAAACGGCACTCTTCGCCTCTCCATTCAGTGACATTCTATGCCATTCAACTCTTCACCACTTTACTCTCCTCCACTCCACACCACTCCACTTTATGCCACTTCATTTGCCACTTTCTTCTATGCCACAAACCTTAAGCCATGATAAACAGCAGCCACACCGGTGTACAACAGGGCTAAAAGACATTGGCAAAGCCAATAGCTCTTGTGCTGCTAGACCTATTGCTCTGGCAATTCTTGTTTACATTTTGCTTGATACAGCAGCTGTTTGCAATTGCTACCAATTCTTTAAAATGTACATACAGTGGTTTCGAGTCCTTCCAGAGAAGTAGTATAATTCCACCTCCTATGGGGTGCTTGCATTACAATTATTTTAAACCTCCAAAGTACTCCTCATCAAACATTAAATTCTTTTGTCACCCTTAAAATGTTTACACAAAGCAATCTACTGTATTGTGTGTTTTGTGGGATTACCATAATACCATCCTTTCTAGGTGTCACGAAAGACCACTTTTAGCTCTCCCTTGTTAAAAACCTATTGTGGACAATACCAATACCTATGATGGGCTTTGAATCAGCCTGCAGTTTACCATTGGTTGGCTTTCTCTTCAATCTCATTTGCAGTTTTTTTTCCGATGGCTCGCCTTTGTTTTCTTGTGCATGCCCCTCCCCTGGAGCATAGCTTCTTTACCATCCTAATGATAAGTTGACTTGTATCTTTTCATTGCTTTTATTTAGAGAATGGCTTTCATTCTTTTTTTCTTTCAGCACTACATGCTAGTGTTTGTGTTTTCTTGCTCCCACCTTGTCTGTCACTTCTCACGCCTTTTTTTGTCCTGTGCGCTTGTGTTTCTCCTCTTCTCCTATCCAATTCCTCTGTTGCTTTTCTCACTCCTACGCATCCTGCCCTAGCATATCTTTTCATTGAGTGCTTTCATTCCCTTCCACTTAGCTCTTTATTGCTCCTCCCTCCCACTGTCCTGCAACTCATTCCACACCTCTTCCTGTTCCACCATTGCCCTCCTACCTGTCTTGTTCTTTAAAAAAAAACATTTTTTGAAAGGCCCGGCAGCTTCACATTGCTGCCTGGACGCTCTTTCTTTTTTAAAATGCTTTGCCACATTTCCTATGTTTTCTTTTTAATTTACTGTTCCAAGATGGATATCCATCATCTTCCAATGGTAAACAAAAACAAGATGGCAACAGCGTCATGACATATACAGATGCATGCATGGTGATGCATGAATGAAAACGTGGTGACAGTAGGTCAGTGTTAGCATCATGATGCACATGTGGACAGGCGTGATGACGCATGCGTGTGTATGCATCATTTTGGGGTCTTTTCACGATGCTGCACAGCATTAGCACAATTTTTTTTCTTTGTTGCACTATCCCCAGAAAGCTTTGTAAAAGCCAATATATTCGTTATGGCAGTCATAAAAGTGAGATCTTTTGGATTTGCCAACGCTGCTTTGTTTTATTGTTTCACTGCTGCAGGCTTTTTTAATGTTTTAGAAGGAATCATGTGAGTCGCATGTACATATACACATGTAGGTTTGCACACATATACAGACACAGAAAGGTGCACTATCCATCTCCTTAACCCAATACATGCATTGGCAAAGGCAATACGTTTGGCTTTAGTATGCTAAGGCATGGAGATACAGAGGCATGCACAATTGTATTTTTCGAGCATTAGCACACCAAAGCAAGGCATATTAACCAAAGCTTGTTTCCTATTTGTTTTTCTCTTTTCATTGATTGTTTTTATTCTCTTCCACGTATCTTCTGTATTGCTCCCCCCAACTACCCTGCCACTCATTCCACACCTCTTCCTCCATTCCTCCCCTACCTGTGTCGTTCTTTTTAATAAAAAAATATTTTTAGCCTACGTGAACTACCACCTTGCTTTCGACCTACCGACTAGAAACCTCCACTCCGCACACCGAGCCCTTGCCCAGACACCTTACAACCGCATCAGCAGCTTCAGGAGACGCTTCTTTGCCTACCTCGCTGCCAAAGCCTGAAACGACCTGCCCCCCCCCCGACTCTGCACCGCACCCTCGCTGAACCAATTCAGGAAGGGACTCAAGACCTGGCTCTTCGACGAAATCCTGCAACACAGCGCCTGGATACTTCTCGGGTGATTAGCTGCGCTATATAAATATGTTTGACTTGACTTGACTTGACGTGGCTTGACTTGACTTGACTTTTTTCCATGGCTTTCAGCTTGGTTTGTCTATTGCACAATGCTAAGGGTTCATTCCTCCATGTTGTGCCACAAGTAGTTTGCAGCAGTTGACTGGCACAGGTACTGCTCATTGAATGTTCTCTTCAATTATTTGTATAAGTTTCAACTACTGCTTATTTAACAAACAATTGTGACTGATTGTATATTTTCTAGAACTGCATGCACTAAAACGTAATTACTTGTTTATTTAGTTAGGTACCACCACGTTGACTTGCAGCCACTTCATATTGCTGTTGTAACTGGCTGTAATGCTGTCGCACCTTGCTTTTCTGCCAGTATATATGGAAGTGTTACTGGTACAAGTAGGATCAGCGCTTCGCGATCGTTTAGTAGCACTGGGAGTAGCTGTGTTGTTTTTATAGTTTCTAGAATATGGCTGGAAGTTTCAGTGTTCCTTTTGGAAAGTTAGGACCCAAGCCCTTCTTTATGGCGACATGCTCTGTACATAAGCACAGATGGCTTGCCTGAACATGCCTTGTCTTCAGCCCTCCCTGAAAATGAGGTGCTTCTGTTGGGATTTCAGTGTCGAATCAAAGATATTCAAGAGTCTTGAGACTTGTATCCAGGATGATTTTCCACTATGTCCTGATCGGAGTTTGTCCTCTGCTTTGGATAAGTAATGTCACAACTGAGCTGTCTTGCAAAGGTTCAGACAGGTGGCAGCTTTCCAGGGTGTCGAGGGCATGAAGGATCTACACGTGGTGCCCTGTATCTCAGCTTGGTTCTGGGGTTAATGATATTAAGGTGCAAATTAAAAGGGTAAATTGCTTTAGGGTAATGCACAATAGGCCTGATTTAGATATTTAGACGGGTTACTCCTGCCCGCCAAATTCTAAATCTAAATCTTATAGGAAATAATGGGATTTAGTTTTCTGCAGATGGGATATCCATTACTGTTGTGAAAGAGTAACCTGTCCACCTATATCTAAATCAGGCCCAATCTGTCTACCTGATTCTCAATCGGCTGTGGTTTTTGGCCATTGTCTCTTAGTAAGTCCAAGTGCACCATTTTACAACAGCTGAGCATTCATACGTACAATAGCCAGATGACATCAATGTGATGCTCAGAAGGCACCATCTCCAAACTCACACCTGCAATGTATCAGCTGTTTTAAGTAAACAATCAGGTGCCACCAATCCCACTAGTGAGTTATCAAAGCCTGACCTCTTGTCCAAGGGACAAAAACAGCCCTAAAGCACAGCACCAAATAAAATGCAACCACACACTGACGATTCCAAAGTGGGTTTCTTCTATAGGAGCAACTTGAATTATTCTTATTTATAAACAATGTTCCATTTACTACATAAGTCAGTGATATCAGTGCACTGATTAGATTGGATATATTGGACTTGGAGGTTAATTAATTGTTTTAGATAGTTTGGAGGTCTTCGAGTCTCAATATCTCCAAAGTCTTCTCAAGCAGGCTTGCTTGCATCTCAGCTTTCACTTTTCATGTTTTCCACCGATCACCTCTGGCTGCCTGGCTGATATATCTTGAGCATTTAACCTCAACTTTTGACTGTAAGTGGTTGATGCACCTATATGTTAGGATAGACACTGATTTGATGTTTTTATTTCCCACCAAAGTCATGTCTGAAAGACAGTGAACCAGTAGATATGTCTCATATGGCTTTGTGGGCCTGTAGCGCACACTAGAGCTGTTTTGAAAGTCATCTTTGCATTTAAGTGCACTCAACTGTTTCCATGCCCACAGAAGTTATCTCTATAGGAAGCAGCAGCTTGTTTAAAAAAATATCCTGGCCAAATCTTTTTCTTCTTCACCTTCCCCTGCCTGATCCACATTGAGAACACTGTTTGTACAGCTGATTTGAGCATCCCAGTAGTTTCTACTTAGAGCAGGGGTCAGAGCAGCCACCTCAAGAGCTAGAGATCGGGGTTTGATCCTCCGCTACATCCTGTGATTCTGGGCAAATCACGTAATCTCCCTGTGCCCATGGACAGCGCCTTGAGACCCTCACAGGTGAAAAGCTGTGCTATATAAATCTAATTTTTTTTTTACTTAGGCAGTCGCAGCTGGCGATGGGGCAAAGTGGCAGGGCGGGTGGAACAAAACAAAAGTTAAAATATATATATAAAGAAACTTACCTTGACTGCCTCATCGCCGCTCTCCGCTGCACTGGTGCTACAGACTCCCAGTCTGCCCAGTGGCCAGTCATGATGCTGCTCAGAGCAGAGACCAGTGCCCTGGCTGGGCTCTCCGAGGCAAACTGTGAGCCTCTGCCTGCTCTCTCCAACCCAACAACACAGTGCCTGGTCAGAGGAAGCCCTGTGTGCATGTGTGTTTGGCTGGCCCGAGACAGCCGGACAAACATACATGCGCACAGAGGGGGAGTGCTGAGTACTACCCCTCCCTGCCTGTCATCCCCTATGGCCCCACCCCTTTAAAAATAAAATGATAAGAAACAGTGTTTATTATCGTTTTATTTTTAAACAGTGTTTTAAACAGTGTTTATTATTGTTTTATTTTTAAAGGTTAGCAGCTGCTGGTGGGAGTCTGTACTTAGGTCTTCCAAATCGACAATTTGATCATCTTCTCCACAAACAAATTACTCTCACAAGCCGATGAACATGACCGTATCATGTCCTCTTCGAGAGCATCACTGTGGGTAGCAGTAGAGAAGCAGAACATTGAAGGTGCTCTCCACTGTTCATCTTTTGTTCAAGGAGCAGGACCTCCATTTTCTGGTGGGAATCCAAGACAAACTTTTGTCACATTCTCATCTCGTCTCCGAATTCCTTTTGTACCAGCTCCACAAGATTAGCAGAGAAACTCCATAGTTGTCACCCAAGGGGGGTCCCTTCTGAAGCCCCTACTGCTGGTGCAAAGCAGGAGACAGAGAGGCAGAAAAATGTGACTCTATTACCCAAGGAGACATTTGGATCCCTAGATCAACGCAGCAGGTAATAGAAACAAAAAATACACGATGCCTGCTTATGGGCTGCTGCACTGATCACTGCTGCACATAAAAATAAGCAATATTTCTCAAGATCACACATTGTCAAGCTGGAAAGCTAGGATTGAAGATCATATTTCAAGGATCAACAGAATTGGCCATTTTATCCACTAGACCTAGGGGCTTTGATCATCTTTAATGACACATCCCTGGCTGAACAAAAAACAGATTGTTAGCATTTCCTGGGATGAACCAACAAGCCCTCTTTCCCATCCTAAGAAGCAGTAAATGGGCAGGCAAAGGGGAAGTGCATCCGGTTGTTCTATTATGTATGGTAACTTAATTCCCTCATGACCCTACAGCAAACACAGGGGCAGATTTAAGAGCCCCCTAGAGCATCCTTGCGCCACAGTAGCGTAATTTTTTTAACGTTAATGTGGCCAAACGAGGACAAAATCGGCACACCAAATTTACAAAGTGGCGCAATGCATGCATTGAGCCACTTTGTAACCCTTTGTGCTACATTATGCCTGCACCAGACATGCAAAGGGGGCATTGCCCCGTGGAGCGGGGCCCGAAAAAATGGCACAAAGAAATCTGTACGATTTCTTTGCGTCATTTTTTTCAGCATTTTTTACGGCCGCTCAGAGCAGGTGTTAAAATGAGGCACCCCATTGATTACAATGGGTCTCGATGGGCTCAAAATTTTTTATGCTTATCCTGCAAAGCTCCAAACTAGCGTAAAAAATGTTGACGCTCCTGCTCCTTCCTCTAACTACCGTGCATGGTAGCGTTAGAGAGGTGCTAAGGTGCTAAGCGGCGCAAGAAAAGTGGAGCTGAACTGGGTGCAGTGCCACATTTCTGAAATCAGGCACACAGTGACTTGAGGCCCTGGGTGCAGATGCAAAAGTCAATGACTACCAGGCCCTACACAATAGAGAGCCGACCTCCAATATCAAACCGACCCCAACATTCGTATTTTCGTAATGACTGCGGTTTTGCTCTGAATCAGCTGTCTCTGCCTTCCATCTCTAGCTCTGGAAGTGTTTTCGACATGTGCATAAGCCTTTTGCTTAATTGTATTTGGGCCTTGTTTCATCTACTCTGAGCAAAACAAAGGCTAATTTGGCAATGAGGGACCTGACCCTCGCGGCCTTAAACCCTGTGAAGTTTTCATTTGGGAAGTTGTTTGTCCACCCCCCACACTGATGAAACGAGGGTGTGTGGACAACAAACACGCCCCCTTGTTATTGCGACTGCGGTAGTTGACAGAGAAGTTGCAGATCGATGGCGACCCTTTGATCAAAAAGCCCAGTGGACTGTACTTTCAACAGGTCACAGCCCTCTGCGCGTCCTCAAGCGGTCTTCTAATGCCGAAGGACACCCTGGGAGTGTTTCAGGTTGCACGTGTTTGTCTCCTGCTGTCATCACTTCCAGGTGCTGCAGTACCGGGACACGGCGTAAAAACACTCTGCTGTTCTGGCTCGCCTTTTAACAATGTTTTGCTGAGCAGTGCCGGCGCCCTCCCGCTGCAGTCTGTTGTATTATTTTATTTTTTCTTCAGCCAGGTACGGGAATAAAACAATGTGAATATTTACAGTCCAGACAGCAGCAATATTTGCATACGTATTATAATCATACGCATTCCTGACACTGTAGGCCAGCCCGAAACCTGGCTGGTTATAAGACACTGCTGTTGGTGTCTGAATAACACTTTTTAAGGAGGGGTGTTTTTTCATTATTTCTGGAAAAGTAGTCCTGTAGCTCAGTTGTGATCCCAGAATGGGATCTAGAGATTGTATGTTTGGTCCCTTATACGTAAAAGAATCTTCCTCTGCTTCATTTGTATTTTAAAGATCTAATTTTGTTTCATTGGTGCCAGCTTTCTGATTGAGGTACAATGGGGGCCTTACTTAGACCATTGTGAGAGAAGCATATCCTATATGCAGTGAGGGGCCCGTTGCCTGTGTAAAGGCTTCCTTGGAGAAGGTGATCCCAACTGTGTCACACTCTGATGAAGCAACAATGTGTGGAACAAACACAAGCATTTCACTGGAGCTGCTGCACCATGATCCACCGAGTAGTGTCTGTGATATATATGGAATAAAGTACTCCAGCTCCTGCGCTACATTATAAGGACATTGCAAGTATCCGCTGAGCTCAATGTCAACACAGAGACACAAGGTGCCTACATAAAGGATGAACCTCCACACTGGGATTCTGTGGCTGTATTGCATATCCTACCTAGTGTGAGCACCGGCCTCCAGCTCACTACAGACACTGTTTATATTCCTAGACCTTCATGTGGTTAACTAAGCATTCTGGGTCTTGTAGTCTTGGTTTGCTTCTATTGACTTTATTAGATCTGGACTTCCTTGATGGACGATCCCCCAGCCTTGTCAGCCAGTGTCACATCAGTGGGTGTCCATCTCAGGGAGGACCTTTCATTTAAATTCCAGAAACACAAGATAATTTATTTACTTAGACGCTTTCAAAAATGTGAAGTGATAGAGCGGAACGTGGTAATAATTTTACCTGTTTTGGACGCTCTTTAGGCCGATGAATCTTTTGACTTAGTGGGAACTCTCTGTACTCTTAATCGATCAATCTCATCAAAATCGATAATCAATAACGAACATAAGCAACACCTTGAACAACATAACACTTAACAATTAATCCAGAATACATTTCGGCGAACCCTGACCTTTCAGCCAGGAATAACCACACCAGTTTATTGCAAAGTTAGTGAATTTATTTCCCTATATTAACAAAGCTAGCACAATGTAAATGTTTCTCAACACCAAATGATAAACATATATGAACATTAATAGCTGTCCATAACGTCGAAACAAGTGTAATCTATGTAGCATTTGAATCACAAGGCATTCGATAATGGCAATGCAAATCACTAATACGATAATCTGTAATGAACTAATGGCATACATTTAGTCAGCATAACCAGATCTCAAATTGCATCGTGCGACATATGGAATCCTCATCTAACCTCAAATTAGCATCGGCATGTGGGACTTCATGCGAAAACAATTTAGCAACATTAATTTAGAAAACTCCTAACTAGGGACCTTATCAAAATCAGCAGTTGGTTACCTAAAAGAAACACAATGCAATTTACAATTTCCTTTCATATTTACCAATTACGATCAGCATACAAGGAAGTCTTCGTCTCACAGGTACCGTTCTTCGGTCATCATGGGTACCGTTTCGATCGGCATAGGACGGGACAAAGGGGCAGGGTGGACGGGGCAAATGCCTCACGGCGGCAAGGTAAAACTATTACTTCATGCAAAGGGATCAAATCAAAGTTACAGTCTCTAGGGCAAGAATCATTTAAGTCTCTTTCTCTCGATTAGAGAAAAGAATCAAAGTCTCTCAAAATGGCGTCGCAGCAAAGTGGGCCATAATAGCTACGAAGTCTGCAAAATGGCGGGATGTCCGATGAGAGAGCAAAGATCTCCAATTTCTTCTCGTGCACCTGGGTTTTATAGACAACAATTCAAGTCCAGTAGGGTCTCCATTGGAGGGTTCATAGGTTAGCTTCAAATTGACCAATCAAAAACGACAGTTCTCAAGCTTTTACTTAAGCATACATTATCCTTGGAGATGGGTACGCAATTCGCAACATTGTTTCCCAATTAGCTTACTTTCAGAGCCTCCATTGTCCGCACCTGCAAGTCGACCTTGAATTAAAGAGAAAATATGCCAGGCTGGCACTAACTTTAAGATAAGCATGTGAACAGCTTCTGTGGAAAAGTACAGCTTCAAGCAAGAATACACGTTTATTAGCACAGTGGAAAAATACGAGCATCTAAACCGTGAGACCAGGCAACTAGGCCAAAGCCTCCGCTAAAGTAATGCTAAGCTAAAACATTTCGAACAAGCAAATCGTAGCACACGTTTATGATTATGTCGGATTAGTGCAATTCTAATACACCACGTTATATAAAGCACGCGTATAAACGATGGCAAACTACTCTGAGGGCACATTTTGTCCCCGTACAATCTTAATTAATTCGGTTAATGTCACACATGATTATCTCAGCACTACGTTTAAGCGTTAGTAAATCAAAACCTTCATTTTCTGCTTCATCAATCCCTCCTCTGATGACTACTTGTCATCACACAAATTTAGCCCACAAATTTTATCCCATTAAAATTCTGTCAGCTCCCTTTTCCTTTTAGTTCCCCTAGTTTGCGCTTTGTATTCGTCTGCCATTCTTTTCATAATTTTCTCCTCCTTTCTTCTTTTAATTCTTTCCATAATCATTATTATTCCCCTTTTTATTCCCCAAATTCCAAATACACAAATTATTACTATTAATATTCCTTCTATTATTTTCAATAATATTCCATTCCAAATTCCCCCAATCCAATGTCCCACTGATGCTATTCCCTTTCCAACCTTCTCCCACACTCCTGGTTCTTTCAGTTCTTTCAAATCTGCACTTTCTTTTGTTAGATTAGCAAGCATAGTTTTAATCTTCACACTATTATCCGGTATATAGGTGCAACAGTGCCGTGCACCAATCATTTTGCAAACGCCTCCATCCTTTGCTAAAAGAATGTCTAAAGCAAGCCTATTTTGAAGAGTCATAGCTCTTTCCGCTGCAAGCTCAGCATCTATCAGGATTATAGCACCTGAAAACTTTGTCAACATGTTATCCACTATAGTAGACAACTTTCTTATTTTGATGGAATTCAGCACAACTCCCAATGAAGGAATCATGGCTCCAAATATATCACCTACCACAGCAGCTGCGGTCTCTCTTTTCTGGATACGATGGGATCCAGATGTCTTTTCAATCATCGATACGTCATCCAGCTGATAAACCTTTGGAAACACTATACCCAAATAACATCTCCCCCACCATCCCTTTGGAAGACGATAATAGGCATTATGCCCACAAATGTAGTATACACCTGGAATGACGGGGTCAAGTCCGTTCATCATGAATGTCCATTTGGCCTTAAAAATAAACGTATGTTTGCATTCACTCGCTCCTACAAAAATATTGTCATAATAAGATTCACCTCGATATATACAAAACTTCCCTACATGCCAAGCATCTAAAGCTATTTTCCCTTGTGTCTTTATAGCAGCAAAATCATAATTATCTACTGAAGTCCTCTTATGTAGTTCTTTTTCTAATTTCGCCTTCATTTGAGCCCTTCTATCATCTGTGTGATCTAAAAAGCTTATTTCTACAGCAGAGACTGAGCAAGTAAGATTCTCCCTATGGGCATGAGCCGTTTCAAAAGGTTGCATTGGCTCGAAAAAGTCCCTCATAATTTTGTAATCCCAATATTTTGCAGTCTCGCTTAGCTGCGCTATTATAGGAACATAAGCAAAGGTAACATCATAATTCGAGTAAAAATACTGTATGTTAGATTGACCATAAAACCTAGACATTACTATACTACATGTAATCCCATATGTAAGAGGCATGTGGTGATAAGTCACCCCTTCCTTTACTGATGTCGATATCTGGGTACACACATAACAATCCTTCGCATCCATAGTTTCAACATACTCTGTTAGTAAGCGATAGAAAACGTTATACGAAAGCTCTTTCTTATCGTGCAAGAGCCTCTCATCCAATGCTAGTCTTTTCAACGGGGTTAGTTCAGTGACAGTAACAGGAGCAATGGTAGAAGCAGCAATAGTTTCATTCTCACCCTTTCCATGTATTCCAAACACAATTGCCATTATTATTATTATACATGTTATTACCAAGCCTATACACACATATTTACAATATTTCTTTCTATTATTTTGCGTCATGATCTGTATAGAATCAGAGAGCTAGAAGCACTTATAAATGAAACTATTCAGCAATTCAGTTACAAAGCTGAACAAGCGCAATGTTCACACCGTCTTCTTCAAAAGGCCAGTCACTTTTCGGTTAGCAGCATTTGTCTCAATTCGGCAATGACTCAGTCTTTATCAGTTTAGCAAATGTCTCATCCGGTTTAACAATGTCTCAGCTGGTTGTTTCTTTCACGTTATATTGTAGCAAGCAATATCATTTACTCTTTCAATCGACAGAGTCTATGAAACTTTTCTTTTCAATTGGTATCTCTTCTTCTTCTTCGTTCTCGATGCTTAGAGATACAAACTCGTCTGTCCAGTCATCATTGACTGCATATGCCCATTCAGGACCGGAATACCTCCTATTTGGTATCCTTTTTCTTTTCAATTTTGCTTCTCTTTTCGACTCTGCTTCGCTGGCACTTTCCTCTTTTGCCAAGTCTTTTTCTTCACTTGACGATTGTTCCACGACAGTCACTTCCTTTCTCTTCTCTTTTACTTTCGGCCTTCCTCCTTCGTTCAAACTTTCTTTGCCCTTTTCTTTTACTGGTGAGATACTTAGTCTTCTCTTTGCACCATGTCCATTTGATGGACCTGCGATCTTTTCTGTTGAAGTTTGAAGCTTTTCGTTCTGTTCTGCCTTATCCCCTTCTTCCGGGGAATCGATCACGTTCTCCTTTTCTTTCTCGGTATCGTCTGCTTCGGGGAAAGCCCTCCTCTGATCAGGCTCTCCTGCCTTTCCACCTTTTTCGAGCCCTTCGTCACTGTTACTTTCTTCAGGCTCTTTATCAATTTCAGCTGCTTCAGGTTCTTTGTCACCTTCAGCTGCTTCAGGCTTTTTGCTACCCTCAGCTGCTTCAGGTTCCTTGTCACCTGCAGCTTCTTCGTCGCTGTCCAACAATATCTCTTTCTCTCCTGCTTCTGCCTGTCCGCTTTCAGTCCGCTTTTGTTCTGTCTCAGCACTCGGCACTGCTTTATCAGGCACTGGTAGTTTCAGCGCTTCAACTTCCTCATCTGTGGGACACAACACCTTCTTTGTGTGACTGGCGTGAATCCAGTTGGGAACCCCCGCACACTTCACAGCGGTAGTTGTCGTCAGGATCACTTGGAAAGGGCCTTTCCAACGGGGTTCCAGACACGATTTTCTCACGTGCTTCTTTACCACGACCCAGTCACCTGCTTTCAGTGCGTGTCCTGGACCTTGGATCGGTGGCAAGGTGGTCGCTTCCACCTGGTGAGAGAAAGAGCGAACCACGTCAGCCAGTCCTTTGCAGTAGTCTAACACCATATCATCTGTAATATTCAAAAGCATGTTTGCGGGAACTGCAGGAAGTCTCATAGCTCTGCCCATGAGTATTTCATGCGGAGACAATCCAGTTTTTCTATCAGGAGTGTTTCTCATTGACATTAGCACTAAGGGCAATGCGTCAGGCCATTTCAAATTTGTTGATGCACATATTTTTGCCATTCTCGATTTCAGCGTACCATTCATCTGCTCCACCAGTCCTGATGCTTCAGGGCGATAGCTACAGTGCAGCTTTTGCTCAATGTTCAGCGCTTCGCAAAGTAACTTTATCACCTCGTTGTTGAAGTGACTTCCCCTATCTGATTCTAAAGAGATCGGGAATCCGAAACGTGGTATCAACTCCCTCAACAATAACTTGCCAACTGTAAGGCTGTCGTTTCTACGTGTGGGGTATGCCTCAATCCAGTGACTAAAAATGCACACAATTACCAACACATATCTTAAACCTCCATGCACAGGCATCTCAATGAAGTCCATCTGCATACGGCTAAAAGGTCCGCTTGCCCTACCAATGTGACTCGCGTTCACAACTGTTCCCTTTCCTGGGTTCATCTGCTGGCAAGTGACACATCGATGGCAAACTGCTTCTGCAGCTTGACGAAATCTGGGGTTAAACCAATCAGTTTTGAACAATCTTATCATGGCATCTCTCCCTAGGTGAGCTTGCCCATGATAGAACCGCGCAAGCTGTGATAAGAGACTATTTGGCAAAACATATTTTCCCTCATGTGAGACCCATAACTCGTCTTGTCTCTTTATGCATTGTGATTTAATCCAGGAATCTCTTTCATCCTCCCTGACATTATTCTGTAATGCTTTTAGCTCTTCTATTGTATCTACAACCTTCAAGGCAAATGCTTCAGCTGGTTCGAGTTCTGGCTCACTTATTGTATTCCAATCATCCCTCAGTAATATACAGTTCAAGGCACAAAATCTTGCGACTTGATCCGCATATGCATTTCCCAGAGACACATAGTCCTGTCCTTTCGTATGAGCACTGCACTTTACCACTGCAACTTCAGCTGGCACTTGAATGGCATGTAACAATTCCCTTATTCTCTCCCCGTTCTTCACTGGGGATCCTGAAGAAGTCAGGAACCCTCTCTGTGACCATAGTTGTCCAAAGTCATGCACAATCCCAAACCTGTATTGACTATCAGTGTAAATGGTGACTTTCATCAAAGCAGACAGTTGACATGCTCTGGTAAGGGCTACAAGTTCTGCTACTTGTGCAGAATAGACTCCTTGAAGCCATCCCGCTTCCAAGACCCCTGTTACAGTACATACAGCATATCCTGCTTTCAAAATCCCCATCCCATCTCTTAGACATGAACCATCAACAAAAAGAATCTGGTCATTTTCCTCAAGCTTGGTATCTTTGATGTCCGGTCGGGGTTTTGTGCAAAATTCAGTCACCTGAAGGCAGTCGTGCTCGACGTCTTCAGCGTTCTCAATTTCAGCATTTTCTCCAGGAAGCAAGGTAGCTGGATTCAACGTAGTGCACCTTTTCAGCTGCACATTCGGTGAGCCCAGAATTATCGTTTCATACCTTGTGAGTCTTGCTCCAGTCATGTGTTGCGTTCGGGAACGGGTCAAAAGTATCTCAACTGAGTGAGGGACCATGACTGTCACTGGGTGTCCCATCACTATTCCTTCACTCTGAGTGAGGCTGATACCAACTGCTGCTACGGCGCGCAAACACCCTGGGAGTGCTGCTGCAACCGGATCCAAAGTAGCTGAAAAATACGCTACTGGTCTGTTTACGCCACCATGGGCTTGGGTCAAGACAGACAAAGAACATGCATCACGTTCATGGCAAAACAATGTGAAAGGCTTCGTGTAGTCAGGCATACCTAAAGCTGGAGCCCTGCACATGCATTCCTTTAATTCAACAAAAGCATCCATCTCATCCCCTTTCAGTTCGATCTGATCCAAGGCATCCTTCTGAGTCAATTTCAGCAGGGGCTTCGCTAGGGACGAAAAGTTAGGAATCCACTGGCGACAATATCCCACCATTCCCAAAAACCACCTCACCTCCTTCCTTGTCTTTGGTGGACTCATTTGGAGTATACTTGTAACTCTTTCCTTCATTATTCTCCGTGACCCTTTCTCTATTTGATGACCCAAGTATTTCACTTTCTTCTGACAAAACTGTAATTTGGAAGGGGACACTTTATGTCCATTCCTTCCCAAATGATTCAACAGCGCAATGGTATCGGCTGTGCAGCCACTTTCTGTCTTTGATGCAATCAGTAAGTCGTCAATGTACTGTACTAAGGTTGACTCGAATGGTAATTCTAATTCTTCCAAATCTTTCTTTAGAACCTGATTGAATATTGACGGTGACTCAGAAAACCCCTGAGGAATTCGACACCAACTGTACACTCTGTCTAGGAATTTGAAACAAAAGAGGAATTGGCTGTCCTCGTGAAGAGGCACAGAAAAGAATGCTTGTGACAAATCGATGACTGAAAACCATTCAGCATCGCAAGGAACTTGAAACATTATCACGGCTGGATTCGGTACTACTGGGCAGCACTTTATTATGATGTCATTTATTTTCCTCAAATCCTGCACGAGTCGGACTTTCCCACTTGGCTTTATTAGTCCCATTATCGGTGAATTACATGGGCTGCTTAACACTTCTTTCAGTACTCCCTGCTTTACAAATTCGTCAATGAGTTGAGCAACTTTCATGAGAATATCTTGTGGCATGTGGTATTGTGGGGTCTGGGGAAAGATCGCATTAGGCTTTACCATCACTTTTACTGGTTCCACTCCTTTCATCAATCCCACCTCTTTCCCTGTCATGTCCCACACTTCCTTTCCGACTGTCTCCCGTAGTCCGGCTGGGATATCTTCTTCAGTTATCATCGGGAAGAGACAAATCAGAGGATACTCTTCGTCGACTGTTTCTATCTCATCCCCCTCTACACTGTCCTCGTCCTCCCCATCATTGCTCGTCTCTATTGTTATTCCTTCGTTTGAACACATTATCGAACAACCCAATTTACACAATAGGTCTCTTCCTAACAGTGCTATCGGGCTTGAGTCACACACCACAAACTGATGTACCCCTTGATAGTTACCGATGCTGACTGGAACCGGATCTGTGATTGGGTTCGTCAGGAGTCTGTTTGCTACTCCCACCACTTGAACTGTCCTCCCTGAGAGTGGCAAATTTGGTACTTCACTGCTCTTAACAGTCGAACGTGTGGCTCCCGTGTCAACCAAGAATGAAACACGATGACCCATTACTCTTCCCTCTACGTACGGACCCCTTTGATCGACTTCCAAGGATGCCGCAAGCACACAATCTCCTTCTTCTCCTGAACTTTCACTCTCCCATACATTGTTTATTCCACTCTCACTGTGTAATGGGAACTGTTGTACGGTGCCATTTGTGCTCATTACCTGACCCGTTACCTGTGGAGGAACCATCACTTGCTGCTGACTCATTGGTGCCAAAGGTATTTGCATTTGCTGATTAGGTACCATAGGTAACTGCTGTTGCATCGGCTGCATCTGCGTCATCTGCATACGAGGCATCTGCATCTGCTGCGGCTGCATAGGTTGTAATCCCTGCAATTGATTTACAGTCTGAAAATTTGGGTTTGGACCTCTCATTTTCGGTCCCCTCATTGTCTGAAATGCATTGACATCATTGTTTTGCTGACCAACACCTACATTTGCACCTGCACCTACACCTGCACCTACACCTGCACCTACACCTGCACCTTCCTGCACCACCATCGGGCACTCGCGTTTCCAATGACCGACGATTCCGCACGCGTGACACGGCATCACCTTCTTCATTGCCTGCACACCCGTCACAACAGTGTTCAAATCCGGACCATTATTCACAAAACCTCCTCTGCCTCTGCCTCTGGCCTGTGGCTGAAACGCCATGTTTCCCTGCAACTGCAACTGCGGTTGTGGTACCTGCTGCGGGAACCCTTGCATCCCTTGCAAACCCTGCAAACCTTGCAGACCTTGCAAACCTGTTTGAGCTGCCTTAAGCTGCATCATCATCACCTTCTCTTTCAGCCTTTTCTGTTTCACTTCAATTTCGTCGCTACAGTATTTTGCATAGGTCAAGACTTCGTCAATCGGTTTAGACTGCCAACAAATCAAGTGCGACTTTATCATTTGACTTATCTCTGGCCTCAGCCCTTCCACAAATCTGAAGACAAAATGGAGCATGTCCTTCGCCTCTATTGTTTCCGTGCCACTGTAATTCTTGAACGCCTTCAACAACCTCTCATAGTAACTATGAATCGATTCTTTAGTTTCTTGGGCAGTTCGGTCAATCTTCTGCCAATCCATGTTTTTCGCAGGTACCTTCGTTTTCAAATGCTCAATCACCTTGTAGTACAAGCTCATCACCAAAGGCGATGGTGCACCTGTCTCCCTGTTTCTCTCTGGTTCACTTGTCGGCCAACCTACGGCTCTTTTGCAATCCTCCCACAAATCTGCCGGAACCACAATCTCAAAGAGAGTATTCAGGTCTTCCCAGAGACATTTTGCAAGCTTCACAAACCTATCAGTCTGCTGATACCATTCAATCGGCTTCTCTCTTAGTTTGGGAAAATCGTCCGTGAAGGACTGAATGTCGCTTCTGTGCCATGGTACATGTACTAATTTTCCCCCTGCTGTCTCCCTCATTGGTAACATTGTTACTGTATCACTACTCTGCGGTCTTTTCTCATTGTGCTCTGTAGCACTGTCCCTCCTTTTATCCTTCCTCTTTACCCACCTGCTTTCCCATTGGTCTAAGCACCTCCACACTTGTGCACTCTGCAATAATTCTCTAAGGTGTGCCTTCATGCCTGCTGATCTCATGTGTTCAAAATCTGTGGTCCCAAAGTCCAACCTATAGCTCCTGCTCAAATGTTTCGTCTTACCTATGTCAATCCCATTTCTGTCCGCTACTTCCTGCAGACTTTTATGTACCTTGTTCACTTCCTTCGTGATCTTTGGACATAGATACCTCAGCTCTTCTTCCGTGTAGGACTCTAATCTATTCACCCCCATATTCCCTTCCACCAATTCTTGTGCTTCCATGTTCAGCCTCATCCTATTCAAGTAATCTTCTCCTTTCCCACTGTCTGAACTTTGTGTGGAATTTAGACTGTTGAACCACTGGGTTAGCTGTTGCACATTTACTCCCATCAGTGTAGCATTCACATCGACTGCCATCGATGGCTGCGGCAGCTTTTCAGTGCTCGATGTGAGAGGTATTATCAGTGGGGGGCTCGACCTCACCAGTGTTGACTGAGCACATATGGGACTAAACTCCATCAGGGATCCAGACCCATTGGGCTGAGTCGCTATCGGAGTTATCCCCGGAGTGTTTTCTATGCACCTTCTTTCTGTCCCATTCTGCAGCATTGATCCCTGACTGCTCAGACCCGAATTAGGCTGACTATACAAAGGTACCGCTGGACCTACAGTAATGGGTAAGGATATCGCGTCTGGGTTCTGTCCATTCCCCATGTTCTGAGGCATGTTCATTCCCACACCATGGGTCATCATTGCCGGCATGCCCATCTGGCTCCCCGTCATTTGAGCATATGCGTTTCCTCCCTCCATCTGCTTTTGAGGCATCATAAACTGAGTTGATTCAGCTTGTGCCATTGTTGGGTTGTAACCATTCTGTACTCCCCTTACGGTTGGATCTAGAATCATTCCTGCACTGTTATCACTGTTGTAGTACCCTGGCATCTGCGGCTGATAATTTTCTGCTGGTTTCAACACGGGCACATCTGGATATATTCTCCTAACCTGCGGTATCTGCGGGGTGAGCAGTAGACTCGGGTCCTTAGATCCCGATGGTGCTCCTGAACTCTGTGTTTCACTGTTCTGTACCGATGCCGGAGGGGCAGAACTGGTACTTGGACCTTGTCCATTCTCTGCATAAGGTGGTGGACGGTCATTCAGCAATTGCATTATCAACTCCTCATCCTCTAACTCCTCTTCTCTTCTCAACTTTTCCTCGTCCTCTCTATCCTTGGAACACTTTCTGTCCGTCTTACAGGTAGCTTTCTTACCTGTCTCTTCCCCTTCCTTAGTAATTGCTGGGAACAATTTTATCCCCTGCAATACATCTGACCTCCACACCTTCTGTGCATTATCCCACCTAGCATCCGCTAGTGTCTTTTCTACCTTCCTCATTCTGGTCTCGAACTTCTTCTGCTGTTGCTGTCTGGCCATTAGTTCCCAAATTGCTAGAGCCTCAAACTGTGCTGGCCTTGGAGGCACCTTCATGTCATACATCGTGAATCTCAAATTCTCTAAAACCCTTATATTGAATGTCCCATGTATCGGGAACGCTACGCTCCCATGTTTCTCTGTCCACTTGTGCCATTGCTTTAGCCAAAGGCACGGAGCTACCCCCTTCTCTTCCATTACAATGTAAGCTGGTGTACCCTCGGGCGGCGTCTCCTCTCCTACGCTCGCTTTAATGTAAGACTCCCCCTTCATCGCACTCCTGAATGCTTTAAGGAATTTCATTTTCTCGTCTTTTATTTCACAAAGTTTGTAATCAATATGTGACCTTTATTCCACAAAATTTGTAATCAATAGGTGACTTTAATTCCCGGAATACTCTTCACCTGCCTTTCCCCTTCCAATCGAGTGCCACGGACTGCGTCCAATCCGTGCGCGACCCTTCTCCCCAACCAACCTATCCCAGCGCGGCTCTTAGTGACGTCACACTCACACACACTGCGGCTGACAAAGCCTCGCGGCTAGTCTTCCTTCACTCACCTCTTTTCGTATCAACTTCTGCATATATTGCGAGCTACCAAAAAAATAAAACAGATCTGTCGGTTTACTACAGGAAGGGTAACACAGTCGCTTCAGAACCTTAGGGACCTTTCACCAACCTTGGCCACTATTCGATCTCTTTCACCAGCCTCGGCCGCTATTCGGTCTTTCTCAGTCCCCACATTCGCAAGCAAATCTGACCCGCAGACCTACTCTCAACTTGTCAATGATCTGTTCTAGTGCACTTAGAATCTTGTCAAAGCCCGAAGTTTCTTTCACTCCTTAACACACGTACCAACTCGTTGACCACGCCCGATCAACCTACTAAACCGCCCAGACCACAACATGGATCAACATACTCCGGAGTCTCTTGACCTCGCAGGGCCCGTCTCAACAACAACAACCACGTGGACCTTTTTATGCACGAAGCGCCAGACGCACATGAAGTTCGACGACTTCCCTACTCTCACACTCGGAGCTGCACCTCCGCTAACTCTATGAAGTTCGACGACTTCTCTACTTCTACACCCGGAGTCGCACCTCCGCTATCCTTAAAAGAAAACCCTTGCAACCTTTTCACACACCCTGCGGCAATAAGCTGTGCAAGCGCAAAACCCTAACTTCACTCATACCATCACTAGTACCGCCAACGCTGTTTCCACACCTCCGTTCTCTCCATTCGCAAGCTCCGAGATCCCGGGAAAGTCGCGGTGGACCTAGCCCATCATCATCTTGTCAATCCGTTCTACCCAAGAAAATCTAACTCAACCTCTCGAATGGAGTCTCAAAATGCGTAACCGTTAATTCGACACCATGTAATTTAATAGTACAGGGTCCCAAAAGACGTAACCGTCCTCTGCTACCATCTACTGATAGAGCGGAACGTGGTAATAATTTTACCTGTTTTGGACGCTCTTTAGGCCGATGAATCTTTTGACTTAGTGGGAACTCTCTGTACTCTTAATCGATCAATCTCATCAAAATCGATAATCAATAACGAACATAAGCAACACCTTGAACAACATAACACTTAACAATTAATCCAGAATACATTTCGGCGAACCCTGACCTTTCAGCCAGGAATAACCACACCAGTTTATTGCAAAGTTAGTGAATTTATTTCCCTATATTAACAAAGCTAGCACAATGTAAATGTTTCTCAACACCAAATGATAAACATATATGAACATTAATAGCTGTCCATAACGTCGAAACAAGTGTAATCTATGTAGCATTTGAATCACAAGGCATTCGATAATGGCAATGCAAATCACTAATACGATAATCTGTAATGAACTAATGGCATACATTTAGTCAGCATAACCAGATCTCAAATTGCATCGTGCGACATATGGAATCCTCATCTAACCTCAAATTAGCATCGGCATGTGGGACTTCATGCGAAAACAATTTAGCAACATTAATTTAGAAAACTCCTAACTAGGGACCTTATCAAAATCAGCAGTTGGTTACCTAAAAGAAACACAATCCAATTTACAATTTCCTTTCATATTTACCAATTACGATCAGCATACAAGGAAGTCTTCGTCTCACAGGTACCGTTCTTCGGTCATCATGGGTACCGTTTTGATCGGCATAGGACGGGACAAAGGGGCAGGGTGGACGGGGCAAATGCCTCACGGCGGCAAGGTAAAACTATTACGTCATGCAAAGGGATCAAATCAAAGTTACAGTCTCTAGGGCAAGAATCATTTAAGTCTCTTTCTCTCGATTAGAGAAAAGAATCAAAGTCTCTCAAAATGGCGTCGCAGCAAAGTGGGCCATAATAGCTACGAAGTCTGCAAAATGGCGGGATGTCCGATGAGAGAGCAAAGATCTCCAATTTCTTCTCGTGCACCTGGGTTTTATAGACAACAATTCAAGTCCAGTAGGGTCCCCATTGGAGGGTTCATAGGTTAGCTTCAAATTGACCAATCAAAAACGACAGTTCTCAAGCTTTTACTTAAGCATACATTATCCTTGGAGATGGGTACGAAAATCGCAACATTGTTTCCCAATTAGCTTACTCTCAGAGCCTCCATTGTCCGCACCTGCAAGTCGACCTTGAATTAAAGAGAAAATATGCCAGGCTGGCACTAACTTTAAGATAAGCATGTGAACAGCTTCTGTGGAAAAGTACAGCTTCAAGCAAGAATACACGTTTATTAGCACAGTGGAAAAATACGAGCATCTAAACCGTGAGACCAGGCAACTAGGCCAAAGCCTCCGCTAAAGTAATGCTAAGCTAAAACATTTCGAACAAGCAAATCGTAGCACACGTTTATGATTATGTCGGAATAGTGCAATTCTAATACACCACGTTATATAAAGCACGCGTATAAACGATGGCAAACTACTCTGAGGGCACATTTTGTCCCCGTACAATCTTAATTAATTCGGTTAATGTCACACATGATTATCTCAGCACTACGTTTAAGCGTTAGTAAATCAAAACCTTCATTTTCTGCTTCATCAGAAGTGAGTGCCGAAATACTCTACAAGGAAATGTATGACTTTGTGTCCCAAAAAAGTTAACTGACACTCTTGGTTTTAAGTACTTCAGAGTACTTCATCTTGGTAACTCAACACCAAAGCCAGTGCTGGGACACGAATTAGGTAAAGCTAGATTGAGTTTTAAAGTAAGACCAGTCACTCAAAGATATTATCATTTTTGGAAAGTAAAGCAGAAGGTAATTAGCCAGTCGCTTGTGTAAACAGATAAAACGACCATAATCCAAACAAACATAGAAAAAGCCGATATTCTGCATCTGCCATTCTGACTTACCTAAGAGGTCATCGTTTTCCTTTCTGTGGGCTTTGAAGTGTGCCAGTGATTGGCCACTTTTGCTTAGGTAAAATATCTCCTGCTAATTTCAGGATGCTGGCTTTGTGTATGATGTATAATTCCTCTGCACTCTTGAACGCATGTTTTTTACCTGCTCTGCTCCGCAGGCTTTAATACGGCGGCCATTTTCAGTGTTGCTTTTCGCTGCCTGGCGTATGACCACCTTCAGACACTGATATTCAGTTTTACAGACACACAGTTTGCTACCAGTTCAGCCAACAGCACAAGAGCCTCTTCCGCATGTTTCTTTGTGGCACCCCCATGTCTTTGCTGAAGCAATAATTTGGGTGCCACGTACCCCTTAAGTATAGCACTACATTCCTGCAAAGAAGCGATGGCACTGTTCCACAAAAGAAAAACAAGCATTTGCAGAGCCAATAGGCCTCGCCTATTAAAAGCCATTGACTTTGCCAATGTATTTTACACTTCTCGTGCAGCAACGTGGCTGTGCAGCATGGCTAAAAGTAAAGGTAGAAATATAAAGTGTCATGACGTGGCCAGCACTTTTTTCTAACTTTTATTTTATCTATGCTGCACAACCACGCTGCTGTACAACACAGATAAAAAGACACTGGCAAACCAATAGCTTTCTCATCAGTGAGACCTATTGGCTTTGCCAGTGCTTGTTACACTGTGTATCTACTGGCAGCACAACCTGCAAAAAGAAATGCCTTTGAACAAACATTACTTACAAAGAGTAGACAGCGTGGCATGATGATGCTAATTCAATTGGGATAAATGAATATTTCCTGCAGCACAGTGGTTTCAGTTTAAGGTGGTTCTTAGCACAGAACCTGTTCTGTGAGCTTTCACAGATTAGTAAATTACTTTTCCGTCCAGAGCCTTTGGGAACTATTAAGTTTAGATGCTGTTTGTTTATACTACATTTTCTATAAGATCCAACACCTATGCATTTGCAAGATTGTGCTTCTTTAAAGGAAGGTGGAACTCTAATCCACTCCAATCTAATCCACTCCAGTCCACTACACTCTAGCCCACACCACTCTAATACGCTCTACTCCACTCTACTACACTCCAATACCTTCCACTCCAAACCACCACACTCCACTCTAATCCACTTCAATCCACTCCACCCTATTCTACTCCATTCCACTCCACTCTAATCCACTCACCTCTAATCCACTTCTTTCCACTCCATTCTAACCCACTCGATTACACTCCACTCCACTCTAATCCACTTTAATCCACTTCACTCTAATCCACTCATCTCCATTTCACACTTCAATCCATTCCAATCCTCTCCACTCCAATCCACTCTAATCCACTTCACTGTAATCTACTCCACATTGATCTATTCCACTCCAATCTACTCGATCATCACCCCAATCTACACCATTCCACTGATTGCCACTGTGCCTGATGGCCACTCCAAGCCACTCTACTCTAGACCAATCCACTCTATGCCGCTCCAGTCCACTCTACCCCATTCCACTCTACCCCACACTAAGACATTCCACTATATGACACTCCATGATGCTCCATTCTACAACGCTGTACTCCACTCTTTTCCACTCTACGCTACTTCACTCTATGTCACTCCACTCTACAATACTCTCTGCCACTCTACACCACTCCACTCCGCAATAAGACACACTACTCCACAACAGTCTACTCAATTTTATATCACTCCATGTCACTAACTTTTAGCCAGGCTGAACAGCAGCATGTACAACATGGCTAAAACACATTGCCAAAGCCAATAGCTCTCACATGGGCGAAACCTATCAGCTTTGACAATGCTTGTTTAATAATGCAAGACAAGCTCTCTTTCAGTCCATGTGTACATAACACAACTACACCAATAAAACTTGAATGGTGATGAAAGACGCCACTAACTGCACTAAAAGCTGTGAAATTCTAATTCAATGAGTTTGCTAATCACTGGCTTTCTGGGCATGTCCGCTAAGAAAGGTGATTTCACAGGTTCACTTAAGCCCAGTTCTAGCAGGTGGGCCAGGTGGGCCAGGTCCACCCAAACATGAGCCTTGGCCCTCCCAGTGATAACATCAAATTCAATTAAAAAAGGTCATTTATACTAAATAAAATGTTTCAGGCAGAACATTGTTTTTCTACCTCCTATTATTTTTCCGCACTGGATGAAAGAAGTTAAAGAGCAACACCTTCCCTGACCTTCCCTAAACCTGCAGCTGCTGCTTTACTAGCCCCCCTGCAAGGCAGAGATCAACATTAAGGTTAGAGTGCCTGGCCTTTTGTGAACCTTTTAAGAATCTGCAAAGGCCCAGCCATGATGCATAATTAGTGTAAACTAGTTGTTTTCATTATTAACATGGCCTTCCCCCTTCTGTTTTTTAAAATTATCAGTTGGGTCACTCGGGAACTGTATTGCATATTTTAAAGTGAGTTCTCCGTATATATTCACTGTTTTAAGTCTGAAACTAAACTATATGACCTTAGGTGATTTCCTACAGGGACATTAAAATGTCATCTTAGCCTAACAGCAACTCTTGTGATTATTGCAACAGTAAAGGGATAATGAAAGTGGAGGTGAGTGGTGGCTGTTAAGGAGCTGGGGTGCAAGGTCAGCTGTGAGATTAGGCACATGGGAGGGTAATGGCAACAAAGTGGATAATCTGGGCTGCAGAGTCTGTGGTTAGGTGTAGGTAGTAATGGAGAGAATCCCTCTCTGAAGACTGGTATAGAGGGATCCTGAACAGTGTTACTCACCTGATACTACCACCTCTAAAATCTTCCCTTGACATTCAAAGGGGAAAATCACTTTTTTGGTTACCATTTAGGAAGAGACTTGGAAAAGAGTGCATCTTACAAGGCCTTGGAAATCTCAGGAGAGAAAGAGGGCCTGAGGCAGGCCAAGCAAGACACATGGGCACAGCTCTAGAGGTTGGCAAGCCAACAAATTAAGTGGAAGAGCCAAGAGTTTGGCTTGGCTTTAGGAGCCTGCGAATGAGCTGAGCCTGAAAATGTTTGCCATGTTAATTCTGCAACAAATCTCATGTAAAATTAGACAAAATCTCTTCAACATTTAAAATGTGCTATTCTTTAACATGTGATAATATCACAGAATTGAGAGGCATGTATTGAAAGTTTTATACCAACAGAAACCTTAATGCCCTCACTTGTTATGTTCACCCTATGTGTGGCTTAGATTCTTAATGCAGGTGGACCACCATTATAGTATACTAAATCAAACAGAAAAGGTTTTTGTAAAGTGCACATCCTGAATACATGTATTTGAAGGTGCCCTCTGATGTAATCACAAAAAAGGAGGCTCAGAGAAATAAATATTCACTTAAGACTCACACGGTTTGATCTAGCAGGGATGCCGGGATTGATCTCAGGTTTTCTACCTGGGATCAATCCCACATTGTGGCACACAGCCACTAGATGGGTATCTCATTCTTCTGTGGTCCATGAAAGATGAATGTATTGTCTTTTATTCTTGGCATATGACGTTATACCACGGGCAGCAGGCAAAAGCCAAATGAAAGTTCTGCTTGTTTTGCGAGGACCTTGAGCTGAGCCAGACATCCTGCTGGAGCCTTCAGTGGCCTGCCCACCGCCACCAAAGGTCCTGTTGGAGGCAGCCCTGGCCCTTCAGAAGCAGGCCTCTATTGACCCCAGGTCCATCGCTTTTTGGGGAAATGCCCAAAGAGATAATTGGCCAGTCTGCTCTACTGCCACATACAGAAGTTGAGAGCCAACCGTTACCTCATCTAGTCAGAAATTCCCAAGTTTCAGTGCAGGCAGTAAAAGGGCTGGCATTAGTGGGTATCTGCTCTCTCCGGTGATCCATGTGGGTGCTGACACAGCCCCATCTCCAGGGCGGTCAATCAGAAACTCACGGTAAAGAGAAGGAATGTGTATAAGCATTGCTTTAGAAGGATGGGCTGGAGAAAACTTAACAAAGGGAGTAGATGGGCAATTAAAATACCCTTCAAGTCTACATGTAATGTATGCACACAGAATGTATCCTTTGTATTGTGGTGCAAACATGTTTTGAAGTCGATATGACGTAATATAGGGCTTGTAGACTACCTCCAGAAGCCAAAAATATGGTCTGCAGTGGCCCACCCTAATGCACTCCTGGAGCCGGGCCTGGGTTCACTTTTGTATAATTACATAGGGAAATAATCCTGCATGTTGAGATTATATATAAATTGCATAATTTATCTTTGTGACTCAGGTGCAGGAATTCTCCGGGATGGCATTTTGTAAGACAACAGGGAAGAGGATTGGTGGAGTTGTGGAAGCAGGTTCGAGTCTCGGCATCGACTCGACTCATCCTACGATTGTGGGCAAAGCACTCATTCTCCACCTTCCTAACAAAATAAATGAATGTTTCCTTGTGTAATGTGAATGGCGCTCGTGTAAAGCGGTCCAATACCTTTGGGTCGAGTTCCCGCTTTTCTTGAGCATCTGATACATTACACAAGGCCATGTTTCAATTTTATGTATTTATTTATTCATTATCGGCATGGAGAGATTAAGGGCCTGATTTAGATCTTGGTGGGGGGCTTATGCCGTCGCAACAGTGACTGATTTCCCATCCGCCAAAATCTAAATCCATAGAACACAATTGTATTTCAATTTCGGCGGATGGGATATCTGTCACCGTTGTGACGAAGTAACCCCTCCGCCGGGATCTAAATCAGACCCTAAGTGATTTGCCCAAAATTGCAGGATGTTGAGCACCCACACCAAGACTCCAAACTGGATGCCCAGATGAAAGGTCAGCGGCTCCGGCTATTTCGGAACATCCAGTGGCGTGACAAAACTTGAGACGGTCACCCTGCAAAGTACCTGGAGGGGGCCGCCTGCACCCAGTCAGGGGCCTGCCACCTGTGCACAGTGTTCTGTCCTGAGGGGGTCCCCTAGAGCTTCCCCTAGACAAGAATATAATCCAGCGAAAGTATTTAACACATTTGAGGGTGTTAATTATCTTTAGACTTTATCACATTAACAATTAGTTGTCCTTTCAACAAAAGGTGAAAAAATACAGGGGTGTCGTCATACTCTCGCCCCCCACGCTTTAGCAGCTGCTGGGGTGGGGGTTGATGGAAGTGCTTTAAATGGAAAAATAGAAGTGCAGGTACTCACTATTTACAGTTCCTGTTTGCTCCTGAGAAGTGCTGGTACTCATCCATTGTAATGTACTGCAACAGTGCTGAGAAGTGCAGATACTCTCCCCTTTAAATTAACGAAGTCCAGGTACTCAGTACCAGACAGTACCTGCCCAATTAAAGCACTGGTTGATGGGCCTCTTCAGTCTGCAACTCTTCAGACAAAGGCTCATAATTAACACAAAAGGGTGGGAAGGTGAGTTAGTGGATAGATGGATGGGTGAATGGCTGGATGGAAGAGTGAGTAAAAGGATGGATGGTTGAGTGAAAGGGTAATTGGATGGGTGGATAGATGGATGATGGATGTGTGAGTGAATGGATAGATGCATGGATGAATGAGTGAAGGGATGAATGAGTGAAAGGGAGGAAGAATGGATGGATGAGGGAAAGGGTGAATGGATAGACAAATGAGTGAAAAAGTGGATGGATGGATGCATGGATGGATAGATATTGAGAGAAAGTGATGAGAGACAGGTTAGATGGATGAGTGAAAGGATGAATCGATAAGTGAAAGGGTAAATAGATGGATGGATGAATGGGTGGAAGGATGAACGGGTGGATGGAAGGTCTGAGTGAAAGGGTAGATTGATGGATCAGTGAAAGGAAGAGTGAAATGATGGATGGATGGATGCAAGTATGGATGAGTCAAAGAATAGATGGATGGGTGAAAGGGAGGTAAATGGATGGCTGGATGAAAGGGAGGATGGATAGATGGATAGATGAGTGAAAGAGTAGATTGATGGATAGGTGTATAGAAGGGTGAAAGGATGAATGGATGGGTGAAAGGAAGGATGGCTGAGTGAATTGGTGGCTGGATGGATGAGTGAAAGAGAAGATGGATGGATGGATGAGTGAAAGGATGGATGGATCAATGCATGGATGAAAGGGGGTGGATAACTGAAAAGATGGATGACTGAGTGAAAGGATGAATGTGTTTGATGGATAGGTCTGGATATGGATGGGCTGGCAGATGAACATAATGGTGACAGACTGAATGTTGGATGGAAGTCTGAATGGATAACAGAATGTAAATGTGAAATGGTGATTATCCGGTTTTGGATTGAAGGATGAAGAGATTGTTAGAACATCGGAATTTTGGGAGACCCATTAAAAACAATGGAGTGCTCCTGGCCAAGAGCTCCAACATTCCAATGTTTTTTGTTCACAGCTGTTGCTGTGAACAAAGGCCTTGCAGGGGCAGAGAGGATTTCAGTCCCCTCTCATTCTGCGAGGCCCTCTAGTGGCAGAATGTTCTAATAGCCTTATAGGCCTCCGTAGTCGGGCTATACTGGCATTAAGGTCCCACTCCCCCGCTCTGGCCCCCACCACTGTAAAACCAGCCCCCACCCTTCGAGCCTCCTGGGGAAATGCCCAATACCCACTTCAGCCAGTCCAGTCCTGCGGGTAACCCTACTCAATGCCAGTCAGTAACTACTTGAGTGAGCCTTCCACCATGAATGATACTGCTATCATGAGGTGAACTTTACAAGTGTGTGTTCTTAGATTGTGTGTTTTTTTTACTCTTTATGTGGAAAGTTACATGAAGTACTTGTGTTATATTTTTCAGTGCTAAAGTACCACAATATTTTCCTAATGAAATGCATTGCAAACAAAGTGTTGCAAAAGGAAAGGAGCATGTAAAAAGGATGATAACAGATTTGAGTCAAAATATAGATACTTTTTTGGTGGTAGTATACTCATTTTGGAAAATGTGATTATTTACCCTGTTAAAAATGCTGATCATTTGCTGGGATTTGAAAAAACATTTTACAGAGGAAACAATTTTCTCTCATGATATTCTCATAGAAAATTATGGTTTGTGCTCCAGAAGGTTGAAATGAGGATGCATTTTCTATGAATTCACAAATATCTTCCTCACCCATGTGAGAAAAAAGTCTAACAAACTGAGTAAAACGTACTTCCAACAATAGCAGCATCTTGTTAGTTGATTCCCTGTGCTTCTACTGCTGCTTCATCACAGAGTTCTAGAATGCTAACATTCTATATTTTTCACAAGTGTAAGGTACACCTTAAAGCTGTCTAGCTGGAATTCCAGTTGTAGAAATGGACACATTGTACATGGAGAATACTGCAGTAAAGTAGCACAATGTGGGGTTTAATTTTATCATGATATATGATTATTGCTCCAAAAAGCTAAAATGAGGGCATATTTTCTATAAATTGTCAAACATCATAGGTGAGGGACCGTAGTGAGACCCATCAGTTGGAGCGAAAACCCAGGCTGCACACCATACAACAAAACAAAGTGATATCCCATCAAATTATGCAATGGCAGCCACCATTCTTGCATTAGAGAATGTTCAAAATCTCCAGCTGTATTTATTACACTAAATAAACACACCATCAAAATTCAACTGATATTTTCATTGAAACTCATTTTACAGTGTATACAAAATCAATTTGTTATTTTTTTTTTAATAATACAAACATCTTCTATTAACATATTCTCACCTTCTATAAACCATGGTTGACGACCCCTCAGTTCCTTGTGGCATCACATAATTCAATTGTCTTGGGCATGGGTAATTGTTTCGGGCACCTCAACAAATTGTCTACAAAGCAAACTCTCTGCTCCTTCAGGACAGAGGGAGCTAGGGCCAGCAAAGCCTCTGACCCCCCCAAATGATCTATGCCAGAGCAACCCAGTAAAGGCAAACCACCTGGCACCCAACTGGGGGATGAGCCTGGGCAACTGGGCAACTGGCCCACATCTTGGTCCCATGGCACAGCCACCATCCCCCCCCCCACATCCCGAGGGCTGTATAATGGGGTAACCTATTGGGCTATGGACAATTGCAGTAGCGGATATCACCAGCCATTCACTAGTGACTGTGGGGGCCCCTGCCTGGGTTATTCTAAAAAACCTAAAGAACTCTGAGTATCTTGAATCCGCCTGCACTTAGATCTGTGCTGTTTTGTGTTCAAACATAACTCCTTAACCCCCACAGGAATGGTTGGTTTCTTGATTAACCATCACTCCGCCCAGGTGCATCACCTAACGAAATGCTGTATTGCGAAAGCCACCAAGTTTTCCACAAAAGGTTTGTTACCTTGAGAGGACAGATGGACTCCGCCTAGGTGAAAGATGGCTTCCCCCCAAAGGCAACCAAGGGAAATTGTCTTTAACCATCCTGTGTTGAGCAATTGTTTCACCTGCTGTTCAAACACTTGACTGGTTCGTTCAGGCCCTTCACAGACCTCTCGTGCCTCCAGACTCTCCTCAGGATGATATGACACCAAGCTATGACTGTGTTCAGACGTCTTTTTGCCAACCATGCGATTTCCACCAGCAAGGCCTTGAATAACATCCTTCTGCCCCCCGCAGCCAAGTCATTTCTGCCAATATTAAGATTGATCAGTGCCGCAGCTGAAGCCCCCGGGTGGCAACCTCCTCGACAAGCAGGCATAGGCCATCTAAACGAAGACCTCCCCCGCCAATCCAGTGAAACTGAAGACCACTGCACATCTGCACAAATGATTCTGGGTGAAAGTTGGCTTTGCACATTGCACAAAGGAATGGCCAAGGACAAAGACACTCCCACAGATCCTTGGGGTAGCGTGGGTTGATAGTCCTCAGGGGCAGATAGGTGGCAAGGTGACAGATAGGCTGAGTTTGCTCCTTTTAACCTGTAGTGCCGCGAGGACCCCCAGGCAACCAATCGTTGCCACGTGTGAGAAAGCCCATGAAAATCTGAAAGATGCTCCCACCGTTGGGCCACTGACACCTGAATGGTTCAACCCGGTCCGCACCTGTGTTCAGGGCCCATTGAAGTGCGGTGCAGGCCCTTGTCCATTAACAACTATGCGTAAAAAAATCAACAGTGCTAAGTGAAACGTACTTGCATCAACAACTGCAGTCTTGGTTGATTCCCTGTCTTTTACTGTAGTTTCACCACAGAATAATAATGAACCACTGAGGGGCTAGCATTCTATCTTCATTTCAAAAACATGGCACTGCTGAACAACATGTTGCTTGTGATAAAGTTTGATTAATTTAAAGCCTTTCCAATAGAGCTGGTTAAAAAAAATAGCAGTGCTGGGTAAATACAGGTATGATACCAATGTTTAAAAAAATTATGAGACATAGCAATGAATGGCATTACCTATTAGTAATTTTAGTCATTTATGGCATTTTTCCTAATGCTCAACTTATAGAGAAGACAAGACAAAACCTACCCCCTCACTGAGACTAGGGGTATTTCAGATAGTTTGCAAAAGACATACTATTATTAGCCAGCAGATTTTACACTCATTTTATTGGCTTCGGAGGGGTGAAAGGATTAGTCCCTGGCACGAGGATTCATACATGTGAAATAAAAACCAAACATAGTGAGGTGACACATGAACTCACTGAGCTATCATACACATCTCATCATATTCTCAAGATGTACAGACCTAATTTAAAGTAATTAATTTTTTATCAGAAAGTATTGCTCCAACTTGAAGGTGCGTAATCATAAAGTTAATCAAACTACAATAGATATTTTTAAAAACAGTTACATAAAAATAATTTCAGAAACAACCAGAGGAAGAGGACAGGTAACATAAATCTGTAAGGGCATCTGAAGTTTCAAATATTTTGCAAATTCTAAAATCTCAAATCCATTTTTGAAGATCACAGTTTTTTGTGAAAAAAAAACCTTCTTTAGAGCTAGACATTAGCAGTGCCTTTTTGGCGGAGGATTTAGGGTAACTTAAAGTACCTACATTGTTGTAAACTAGACTAATTTCTCAATTTTGCATCTTTACCTGTAGGATTAAACTCTTGAAGTTTCTTCTACTTTGTCAGCAAATTTCATCGTTGTTTTGTATCATAGCATTAACCGCATAAAACTTTTGAATCGGAACAACAGAGAGGTATGTATACTTAATGCGACAAGGACGCCTATGTAAAGTTTCAAATGCATTGCCTGTGTTTACATAAACATCCGACAGAATTTGTTGACAATATTAAGAGAGGATTGGTAACGGCTCACTTGGAATTTAGCACACGAAAAAATTACGTGTTAATAATATTCTTAATTAATAGGAAACTAGCGAGAACGAAACTAGAGTTTTCATTCCAAGCTGAAGCCATTACCAGCTATTTCAGCAGTGTGATGCTTTTAGGGCACAGAGATTTACTATAAGCCAAAACCTGCTTTCCACCCATAGTTGCAGTACCGCTCTTTATGTGAGGGAGCCGCAGGTCTGCAGAAAGTAGGCTATAGTCTCCTGCAGAATACCACAGGTGATAGCTGAAAATGTAATTTGAAAGCAGAACATCACTGGCAGACTGTGCAGACTGCAGAGAATGGAAGAAGCGCTCTTCAAAGCGGCATGGTCTACACAAACATCAGGTTTACTGATAGCTCAGTACCTAGTGCCAGGATGGTCTCAGAGGAGTACATTCATGCAGGGCCGGCTCTAGGGCAGTGCGAGCGGGTGCTGACCACAGGGGGGCGCTGTGTTTAGCAATAACTTACGAAACTTGCTATTTAAAAGCACCTGCTGAAAAGTTTCTTCTGTGTCCAGCCTTCCTGAAGCAATTAAAATGTCAATAAACCTCTTGTTATTAATATTCCTGCTAGAGCAAGAGAGATCGGAGGTTTGTCCAGTGGCAGCTTTGACTCGCCATGAAGTAGCGTACAGGGTTAATGTGCCTGCTGCAAAGAACAGAATTATATTTTGTGTGGATAGCTGAGAGGATTAGTAAAGCCAACCCTTACCACCACTTTAAAACAAATGAATGTATGTGAAGAGGGGGCTATGGAAAGATGAGGGGCACATTTGCCGGGTGGTAGTGAGGGATCTGAGGAGGTGGTCATGGGGTAGGAGGTGCCAAAAAAAGACTGTCGCACAGGGCCCCATCCACGCTAAAGCCGGCCGTGCATTCATGCAGCAGAAATGAGACTAACTCCAATCCAGACATGACATGTGACACTGCATCCCTCCAAGCATTTCAAAGCTACCAGTGTATGGGAAATCTGATGTTCTTGCAAATGTGTGCCCTACTGAAAGCAAGAGTCATCTAAGCACCTGAGCTGCCTTGCTCATCACAAACTGCAGTTTCGACTAGTTTCAGCAGTAAACCCTAAATAGGTCATTTCGATCATTCAAATTACATCCTAAGGTACCAAACAAAACATCTGTATCTTTTCAACTGCTCCAGATAACTATACATGTTCAATGACGACATTTCATTGTATGAACCCCGTGTGCCGGAATCCGTGCTTTTCAAGCTTGCTCCGTTGTCTGCGGTGCGGGTTCCGAGACTGATAAAGTTTACCAGGTACAGATTGTTCGTCAAGCACTGTCTTGAGACGCGCCAAGCGGAGGGTTGGAGAGCAGCCACGCTGCTGCTTTCACTACCTGAGAGAATAGGTAAAAAAAACACTGTCCAGTTTACCTCAGCCCATCAGGTAGCTCACCTTCCATATTTGAGGAACACTAAAGCTGAGAGCACATGCCTCCCGTAACAATCTGCTTTTGAATGTCGTGTATATGTACACTCCCGATGTAGTTCACATAAATCCGGCATCAAAATCAGCAAAAACTCTCCTTTTCTTGGTTGCCTAATCATAAGTGCCAAGATTTGAAAAAGTGAAATGTTAAGATCTCCTCTCACCTGCCAGAGCAACTTGAAGCGCACTGGGGGGCAATGTAAAAAGTTTGCCTTCGTTTGGAGGAGTCATGCTCCATTGCTTAGTTTCAATTACATTTCGACAAATATTGACTTGAATTTCGAACATAAAATATAATATTAAATTATAAATATTACGGTAAAAATATATAGGCCCCCGTTATGACAATGGCGGTAAAAACCACCTACCGCCGCGGCAACGGCCGCCAAAAGACCGTCACCGCGGCTACCATCCGTCCACCATAATATGACCACAGGCGGATTTCTGCCACAAGAAGGGCGGAAATACGGCTGTGACCATACTGGCGGATGGCAGTAAGGTGGCACTGCTACCACCACCAGCAGCGCCACACCAGTAGACTGCCGCCAGCCGTATTATGAAAAATAATACAGCCTGGCGGTGTTCTGCTGGCGGGTGCTGCTGGCTGTAGCAGCGCCTCATCTCCTGCCGGAAGACCCCCTGGATCCAGGTAAGTTGGGTTTCCAACAAGGGAGGGGGTGTGGGGTGTTGTGTGGGGGTGTGTGGGGGTGTGTGCATGTATGTGTGAGTGTGTGCGTGAATGTAAGTGAGTGTTTAGTGTTGTTTGCGTGCATGTATGAATGTGTGTGTGTGTGTGTATGAATGTGTGTGAGTGCGTGTATGTATGGAAATGTGAATGCGTGTCTGCTTTGATGTGTGTGAATGAATGAATGTATGCATGCATGTATGTATGTGTGGATGAGTGTGTGTCTGTGTGTGTGAATGGGGGTGTCTGGGGAGTATTTGGGGGGGGAGTAGGGCCTCCTATCACTGTAATTCCCTGTCACTGATACGGCCTACCACCATGGTTTTCATGGCGAAAACCATGGCGGTAGGCAGAGTCATGATACTGGTGGCAGCCCAATGGCGTGCGCCGTGCTGGAGATTCTTATCTCCAGCCCGGCAGCTTCTATCGCCATGGCAGTCGGAGTTGTACATTGGCGGATTGGCTTCAGCTAATCTGCCAATGTCATAATGTGGTAGTAAGTACCGCCAGCCTGTTGGCAGTACTACAGCCACATTAGCTCCGACCGCTGGGGTCATAATGACCCCCATAATGTCCTAAATAGTGTTTACCAAAAAAATCATCAAATATGGTGTAGATGTTTTTGTAATCATGTTTTGGAAGACAATATTCCCTTTTTATATCATCATCCAGATATGTGAAATGCACACAGTAACATAGTCAGAGTTCTAAAGCACATTCTAATGATTAAAAGTTGAATCCTAGAATATTTTAAAGGAGACACGAAATTCACATCCCCAATACCATTCACTGGGCATAAAAAGGAAGCAGCACTCCAAACAGCCGCACTTGTGGGCTATTGTGCAAAACAACGACACGTTTCAGCTACAAGCATTTTTCAAGTAAAGTGAGTACCCTACTCACCTCCAAAATATACTAGGAACATAACGGAAAATGAAAGAAATACTGATGATATGACAGTTGCATACACTTGAAAAAGATACGCAATCATAATACTATTTCAGATGAATTATGGCTTACCACAAATTCATTAAAATCATATATACATCAATATTATGAAAGAACACATCATTTATAAAAGTTCATCATGAACATAGAAGAAATATTTTCATCCATCAGCAGTGCACAATTTATATACATACTGAGTTCTTAGCAACTTCAATTGTATCCCCTAAACAATTACCTAACCATGTGAAAAAGGTTAGTATCTTATCCAAAAGACCTTTTCCTGCACTTCATAAGTATATTGACAATCGCTCCACAGTTATAGCCTGGAATACCACTATCAAAGAACACAGTCAGACATCTAAAATGTTCAAATTTCATCAATAGATGATTACCTGTCCTTAACACCACTGTTTAAAAACATAAGAATTATATAAGCTGTAGATGATAATATTTTATAGAACAATCATCTCGACACTCAGAAAATACTTACAACATGGTTGCCTTCATTCGCTATATGGAACATTAGATACCCTGCAGATACTCATTTAACCAGGGTCCCAATAAAATGTTGAACCCATTTTGCATAACCAGATATAAAGTACGTGCCACCTCATAGGTAAACACAATTACATTATATACGTTAAAGTATTAAATACAATCACTCTAGTGAAACGCATTGTTGTTTTGCACAATAAACCACAAGTGCAGCTATTTGGAGTGTTGCTTCCTTTTTGCGCCCAGTGAATGGTTTTGGGGATTTAGATTTTGTGTCTACATTGACGGTGGCTGCCACCGCAACTGGCACCACGAGGCAGGTGTACGAGGTTGGAGCAGTACCGTGTTGAAAATATTTTAAATGGACTACCCATCATTGTCCAAAGAAATTTGTTAAAAAAAAAAAAAGAAATTGCAAAGTTACGATCCAAAAACATTGAGCCTCATGACGCCTCTAGCGGGCCGACCATCAGCCTGCCGGACCAGTGGGGAGGAGACCACTGTGAAGCTTAAGGTCTCCCCCGAGCATTATTACAATGTTTCTACCGGGCTGACAGTCGAAACCTCCACATTAGGAGATTTCCGCCGGTCAGCCCAGTGGAAACAGTGCAGTGGCATTGGCCTCAGCTCCTCAGGGAGCCGAGGCCAATGCTGTAGCACAGAGCGTGCTGGGCATGCAGGGCCCCAGCACTGCCTTTCTGCCTGCCTTTTCATGGCGGGGATCCCGCCATGAAAAGGCTGGTGGAGAGGGAAGTCATGATCAGCACGGCGGTGCTGAACTCCGCGCCGCCGTGACTGGCAATGACTTTGCCTGCTGCCAACCTGTTGGGATCCGTGATCCTGGCGGTGGCAGCGGTCTCCTAGGGTCGTAACCTGACGGTCGGACCACCAGGAGTGCGGCGGTCTGACCACCACTGAGAGTTTGGCAGTCTCATGACTGCCAAATTCGTAATGAGGCCCATTGTGTTCAATTTAAATTAATGAAGCCCAACACTGAATATCTAACTGTCCTATAAGGTGATAAGTATTAAGTGTACTTTTGTAAACTAGATGCTGACTTTAAGCATTCCCAATTACCTGTCTTGACCCTAAATGGATATTCATGTGGCTTATTAACTGCCAAAAAAAGCATGTTTCTGGTCTTGCATTTGGTTAGCTTCCATTACAATAATTGTGTGAAAATGATTAATTTGTACCAAAGTTATAATCCAACAAATATTGGTTTAGATTTAAAGACATTCAAAGGTCACTGTTCAAAACTAATATTGTTTCAGCTCTTAATGCTAAAATCGTAATGTCATGATTTAACAATGAATGTAGAGGCAGAGTACATACTGCCCAATTTAGGATCTGCACTCTGCTTATCTGAATCTGGAAGAGTCACCCTAGAACTACTTGGGTGCTTGGTGGGACCTAAGCTTCTATGCCCATAACTGGGGATGGATCTAACACTGCCCCTCTTTTTCCCTGGCAGTGACCCTTCCATAATTGCTTTAGTGGAGTCCTAGTAGGAAGTACAATGCCTAGCAGTAATAAGGAGCAAATGGCCTGTTTAAAAGTTCAAATAGCCAAAGATGGATTTGTTACCACACTCCAGTGCTGCCAGCTACCACTGTATGAGCAGCAACATTTTTCAGTTTGGAATTCACAAAAACACAATTAAAACAGAAAAGACCTGTGAAGTGACAGCAACATTATCAATAAACGAGAGTAGGAGCAGTCTGACAGTAAAAGATACTGTTTATCAATTAGACGAAACTAAAATTAAATTGATTATAGCACACATAGCACAATAAATATTTAATGAAGCATTTTAAATGCAGAGATATCCATCAAGTCCAAGTGTTATCCCAGCAGGCTGTTTTTGTAAGGAATGAAAATAGAAAATTGAAGTAAGCCATTAACAGTCTCAATGTCAATTTACAACTATTTCTATTAAATGCCCTAAAATATAAAAGCATCCGTTCAGTACACAAACAATCATTTAAAGTCAATCGTGCATGGCACAAGAAACGTATATGTTAAATGTTCATCCACCTGATTATATCTAACATCAGCATCATTTCCCTAGCTAATTGCTGAGGATTAAACTATATTTGAAATATTCAAATTACTTGTCACAATGAATGTTTATGTACAATGGCTGTGCAATTATTGGTATAAAAGTTTCTTGTTTTACAATTTCTTGTCGTCAACCCAGGTGGCCAGGTGTATCTCTGACACTTCACTACAGAACGGTATGCCCAGAACACTGCTGTAATAAATGCATCAACCAGAATACTGCACACATGTCCAGTTAGACTTTCTTTTTTTCAATTTTGGCTACACATTCGGGTACTAATAAGGTATCTGGGATTCCTTTGATAATGTATATTAAGGCGTTTTGTATTAGTTAAGGACATATTTGTTTACAGAACTAGATGTATGAAATATTTAAAACAAGTGAATACGTTATAATTTTACATACAATTGCAGGAGAATCCATAGCATGCAGTTCTAGCTCTAAAATGAGTAAGAGTTGATAGCGCTTTGTTCTTGCTCTAGAACATACCCGTTTTATCAAATTCCAGCATGTGTTTGGTGCTTGTCACCATAAAATTGAGACCAACGTTTTCAAGATATTTGCAAAGTACAAGCTAAAGGCCATTGATCTGTGTTCAATATAAGATTATGAAAGCTAAGAATTACTACTTAATTAGTTCAAAGACATTCTCTGAGGCTATAAAGAAGCCACACGGGGCGATTTCACAGACGAGAGTCTACATACTAGCATGATGTTGATTTTGAATATCCCCTTTTATATTAATTGATAGTAAAAGAACATCCATGAGGTTCACATTAGTACCAAAAAAGTGTTCATTTTTTCTATTTAGTCAGAGGTGAATGCAATTACTGCGTGACTGCTTACTAAAGAATGGTTACTTTATAGCAAATTATAACCAAAAGAATTATTGTTTTAGATTTAATGAAATTCAACGCCCATTCTTCAAACTTCAGATTGGGCTTTAGTTCTTGCTGCTGTATGTTAAAATTAGGAATTCGCAGTGACTAGAGTGGAACAGTACATCCCGCCTTGTTTAAGATTTGCTCTTCCCTATACTTAAATTGTGTGGTGTGTGAACATGGCTCAAGGGAGTCCCCCTGGGACCATTCGGCTGTTATGTGGCACAAGGGTTTACTGCCATCACTGGAGAGGGGCTTTCACTGCCATGCCTTTTCCAGGCACACTTGCTTCTGGAGGTCTATCAGTGGAGAGTTGTTAGGATTCACACAGCCTAGCAATGTAAGGAATAAAATGGCCTGTTTTAACATCTACTTAAGTCAACAAAAAAGTGTTGAGTGGAATGTTTAAATTAATCTCAGTCAATGATAATTATTCAAGCCACATTCCAGTCCATAATTGTTTTGCTCAGCATGCCACCTCTGACGGAAAACTAGCCATAAGCAAATCAGCCTTGGACCTGATCCAAATTTAATAGTTCAGTCTGAACTGCCAAGCTCTGCCCCCAAGCTGGCCTCGCCTGGCAAGTCATCATTGCTTGAGCAGCAATATTTTTTTCAGTTTCGTATTTAGTTTTCTTTGTTCATGAGTACATCTAAAAGGGGTGAATAGCAGGAGAGTAGGCCGTAGGGTTGGATGATTGGATAAGAGGGATACAATTTTGTGTTGGTCTTTAATTTGAAGAATTTCAGCACCTTTCAGGTGTACCACCTTAACCACTTGCAATTTTAGGTACAATGTTGCAGTTTGCATTTTTTTACGCCTTTGTCCCTCTTTAAGGAACATTTCTGTGGCCAATAGAAGGGTAGATGACCCTGAGCCATTATATTTACGCATCACTCACTCGTGCCTTGAATATGTTTATCTAACTGTAAATCTAGCACTTAGCTAGGCACTTGACGTTGACACAGTTGCATACTGGGAACTGTTGCACTGACACTGTTGCATACTGGAGATGAGTGGCAAACTATCAGGCGGAAGTTAGGAGTGTTGCATAGCCATGGAGAAGGGCCATGATCCTGATGATGATCTTCATGTGTAAAGGTACGAAATTGGTCAAAAGGCCGAGAAAGCTTACTCAATTTTCTGACAAGAGAAGTGATGAATACTCTCTTAGTAAAATAATTTATTTGTTATATTTATTCATATATATTCATGCAGGACAAAGGGGATCAAACAAAGGAACAAATTGTTCCAATTATGCCGGAACATAGCATCACGGGTGACATTTACACAACATAACCAATTATACAATATGCAAGAATATACAGATAAATCACTACATGTGGCGAAATGACAAGAGATGAACAAAGTGTAACAAATGGAAAATTGTCCCAACTAATTCTCCTCCGTTGGAGGTGGTGGTACGTAAAGTGCCTAAAGACGTTATCCACTCTAAAGCGATGGTTGTGGTAAATTCTACCAACAGATGCTGTTCCCAGATCAAGTTACTTTCTGGGGTTCCTTGCACTGTGTGATGTACTTCTGGAGAGTAAAAATATGCTTTCTACCCAACCTCGCCGCAATCCACAAGGTGTCGACGCGTTTCGGCCCCTTAAATTCTGGGCCTCATCAGGACTACATAGGGACAACATTGCCTAATGGTAAAACAAATAAATGTAAGCTAAAAAACATTTGGGAGAAACACAAATCAAAAGTGTACAATTCCAACCAGTTGAACACCCGGTGCAGGCTCTATGGCAGGGTGGAGTCAGGAAACCTGCAGCGTGTTAGTCTGCAAAGCCATGCTAAGTTTATGGTAAAAGTCAAAATTATTATTATTTATTTTTTTGTGGCACACGTGCTCAGGTTCTATTCTAACCGTGAGACACACAGGTGGAAATAAAAAATAATAATATGCTCAAGCCCTTAGGGTGGGCGGGCTTTACCTTGACTGTGCCTAAAGCTAGTGGCAGTCAAGAAGAACTTCATCTGTGTTGGCCCTAAACATAGGGAAAGAAATCAAGCTGTAAATGGCATAGCATGGAGCCTAGGTGGTCTGTGCACTTTGCCTGGGGATCCCATGGAAACATGTGCAGCCCCTAGGGCTAACTCACTTACTGTACAAATAGGTTGGCAGGAACCTCAAGCTACCACGCGTCTCCAATCTGCGTGTAGCTGCTGCTCGTCGTTACAATAGAGTATCCTTTTTGTGTAGGGCACCAGGGTCGCAGCCACCTGGCAGGCGTCCAAAGGTTGTTTAGTGTGCCAGGCTCAAAGCTACAGCGCTTTTGAAGTCGCTGTGCCGCTTTGCCGTGTCATGGGCAGAGGGCGGGGCTGCCTGGGGAACCGGGTCGGCCATCTTGGAATGGCAAAGGGAGTCATGCCAAAGGTATTAGAAAGGGGAGTAAGGGACGGGCGTAGCTCGTCTTTGGAATGAATCTGAAGGCCAGCAGGTCGTCCAAGTGGTGACTGTCGAAGGATGCTAGGAAGGGACGCAAAAATTACTAATGATAGGCCCCAGCTAAAAAATTGTGAAACACTCTCACGGGCCAGATCTAAAAGAGGTCTAGGGAAAAGGGGTTAATTAGCCAGTTACATGATGAATAGATCAAAAAAATCTAAACAAATATATATGAGTCCACTGGTGTCCTATATATTCTGGCTCAAAATTGAGTCTGTGAATGTACCTGCAGGTGTAAAAGATACAAGAGGTATCAGGAAGGAAGGATCTTGCTAGGAGGAATGTCAATACAAAGAGGCAAAAACCAGACAAACTAATTGTCTACACAACTCAAAGAATCTATAAAAGCGCAACATAACCTCGAAATACAGAAAAAGACCGAGGAGGAAAGTAAGCAGCTTGGTAACAGTTGTTAAATCAGTGTCCAGATTTCATCAATGTCATTAAGTCCTTGCCGAGATGTTTGATATTTTTTGATCAGCCGTGCTTCCAGTCTTAGGAGTTTGCCAGTTATGGGTTGTCCATCTGTCTTGGTTTGTACTACAGCCAAAACAGTCCAGCGAATGTCCTCTGCTGTGTGTTTCATTTCTGTGTAATGTTCCACCAATGGTGCTCCTCTCGTAGAACATTTTATCCTCGATCTGTGTTGTAGGATGCCGGTCTTGACCCGCTGAGAAGTTTGACCAATATACACCTTTTCGCAAGGGCACAAAATACAGTAAATTACATTCTCAGTATTACAATTTGAAAAGTCCCTTTGGAAGTGCACTTTTCCATTTATTAAAACTTCCTTTGAGTCACATGTGAACTGGCATGCCAGGCATTTGCTACATTTGTAATGTCCTTGAATAGTAGGTAACTGAAGCATCGTTCTGAGCCCTCTTTTTTGTGTTTGTGTGTTAGCTGTTCTACCCCATTGGTCACATAAGCTACGTGCTTTTTTGAAGGCGAACATGGGTTTAGTTATCCCTAGATCTTTAACTATCTTCCAGTTCCTCTCTATGATGGATCGGATTTTATTGGCCTTCATGCTGAATGTAATTACACTGGTGAAGGGAGTTTCTTTAGTTTTTTCTTTGGGGACTAGTAATGTCTCTCTAGGGGTATACAAGGCTCTTTTGGCGGCTGCCTTAACTAGTTTTTTGGGGTAACCTCTATGTAGAATTTTTTCTGTTAACTCCATAGCGTTGTTAAAATAATCATCTTTGTCACTACAGTTCCGACTGATGCCGAGAAGCTGACCGTATGGCAGATTCTCTCTTAGTGTCCTGGGGTGTCCACTTGAGAAGTGTAGAAGTGTGTTATGGTCTGTGGGTTTCTTGTACAAACTTACTTCTGAATGTCCATTTCCAACTAAAATCCATAGATCTAGAAAATTGATTTTCTGATTGTCTTTGCTTATGGTGAATTTAAAATTGGCTGTGCGTTGGCTAAGCCAATCGTGAAATGAACTGAGTGTTTCTTCATTACCTTCCCAGATCAAAAGCACATCGTCAATGTATCTATGCCATTTGATTATGTTTTTTCCAAACGGATTGGAGTGTGGATAGATCCATTTCTGTTTGAAACAGTCCGTCACTAAGTTAGCTATTTCTGGTGCAAAGCTGCACCCCATAGCTACACCCTTGATTTGTCTGTACCATTTTTCTTTGTATTTAAATATATTTTGTTTGAGGCAAAGTGTGGCTAGGGAAACTAAAAATTCTGTGGGGGTGTTCCTAGACTCATTTATGTTGTCTAACACCTTCCTAATCACCTCAATGGCTTCATCTTGTGGGATGTTAGTGTAGAGAGATTCTATGTCAAATGTGACCAACAATTGAGTATCCTTATTGAAGGGACAGGCTTCTATTTTATTGATAATGTCCATTGAATCGCGGACATATGACTGGGTTTGGGTGACATGTGGTTTCAAAAAAACGTCCACAAATAGAAGCCTGTCAATCTTCAAATCAAGGGTGTAGCTATGGGGTGCAGCTTTGCACCAGAGATAGCTAACTTAGTGATGGACTGTGTCGAACAGAAATGGATCTATCCACACCCCAATCAGTTTGGAAAAAACATCATCAAATGGCATAGACACATTGACAATGTGCTTTTGATCTGGGAAGGTAATGAAGAAACACTCAGTTCATTTCACGATTGGCTTAACCAACGCACAGCCGATTTTAAATTCACCATAAGCAAAGACAATCAAAAAATAAATTTTTTAGAGCTATGGATCCTAGTTAGAAATGGACATTTAGAAGTAAGTTTGTACAATAAACCCACAGACCATTACACACTTCTACACTTCACAAGTGGACACCCCAGACACTAAGAGAGAATCTGCCATACGGCCAGTTTCTCCGCATCAGGCTGAACTGTAGTGACAAAGATGATTATTTTAACAACGCTATGGAGTTAACAGAAAAATTGCTAAATAGAGGTTACCCCAAAAAACTAGTTAAGGCAACCGGCGAAAGAGCCTGGTATACCCCTAGAGAGACATTACTAGTCCCCAAAGAAAAAACTAAAGAAACTCTCCTCACCTGTGTAATTACATTCAGCCCGAAGGCCAATAAGATCCGATCCATCATAGAGAGGAACTGGAAGATAGTTAAAGATCTAGGGATAACTAAACCCATGTTCGCCTTCAAAAAAGCACGTAGCTTATGTGACCAATGGGTTAGAGCAGCTAACACACAAACACAAAAAAGAGGGCTCAGAACGATGCTTCAGTTACCTACTATACAAGGACATTACAAATGTAGCAAATGCCTGGCATGCCAGTTCACATGTGACTCAAAGGAAGTTTTAATAAATGGAAAAGTGCACTTCCAAAGGGACTTTTCAAACTGTAATACTAAGAATGTAATTTACTGTATTTTGTGCCATTGCGAAAAGGTGTCTATTGGTCAAACTTTTCAGCGGGTCAAGACCCGCATCCTACAACACAGATCGAGGATAAAATGTTCTACGAGAGAAGCACCATTGGTGGAACATTAGACAGAAATGAAAAACACAGCAGAGGACATTCGCTGGACTGTTTTGGCTGTAGTACAAACCAAGACGGACAACCCATAACTGACAAACTCCTAAGACTGGAAGCACGGCTGATAGAAAAAATATCAAACAGCTCGGCAAGGATTTAATGACATTGATGAAATCTGGACACTGATTTAACAACTGTTACCAGGCTGCTTACTTTCCTCCTCGGTCTTTTTCTGTATTTCGAGGTTATGTTGCGCTTTTATAGATTCTTTAAGTTGTGTAGACAATTAGTTTGTCTGGTTTTTGCCTCTTTGTATTGACATTCCTCCTAGCAAGGTCCTTCCTTCCTGATACCTCTTGTATCTTTTACACCTGCAGCTACATTCACAGACTCAATTTTGAGCCAGAATATATAGGACACCAGTGGCCTCATATATATTTGTTTAGATTTTTTTGATCCATTCATCATATGACTGGCTAATTAACCCCTTTTCCCTACACCTCTTTTAGATCCAGCCCGTGAGAGTGTTTCACAATTTTTTAGCTGGGGCCTATCATTAGTGATTTTCACGTCCCTTTCTAGCATCCTTCGACAGTCACCACTTGGACGATCTGCTGGCCTTCAGATACATTCCATAGACGAGCTACACCCGTCCAGTACTCCCCTTTCCAATACCTTTGGCAGGACTCCCTTTGCCATTCCAGGATGGCCGACCCGGTTCCCCAGGCAGCCCCGCCCTCTGCCCATGACACGGCGAAGCGGCACGGCGACTTCTAAAGCGCCGTAGCCTCGAGCCCGGCACACTAAACAACCTTTGGACGCCTGCTAGGTGGCTGCGACCCTGATGCCCTACACAAAAAGGATACTCTATTGTAACGACGAGCAGCAGCTACACGCAGATCGGAGACGCGTGATAGCTTGAGGTTCCTGCCAACCTATTTGTACAGTAAGTGAATTAGCCCTAGGGGCTGCACATGTTTGCCATGGGATCCCCAGGCAAAGTGCACAGACCACCTATGCTCCATGCTATGCCATTTATAGCTTGATTTCTTTCCCTATGTTTAGGGCCCACACAGATGAAGTTCTTCTTGACTGCCACTAGCTTTAGGCACAGTCAAGGTAAAGCCCGCCCACCCTAAGGGCTTGAGCATATTATTATTTTTTATTTCCACCTGTGTGTCTCACGGTTAGAATAGTCCCTGAGCACGTACGCAACAACAACAAAAATATATGTATATATTTTTAATTAACTTTGACTTTTACCATACACTTAGCATGGCTTTACAGACTAACACGCTGGAGGTTTCCTGACTCCACCCTGCCATAGAGCCTGCACCAGGTGTTCAACTAGTTGGAATTGTACACTTTTGATTTGTGTTTCTCCTAAATGTTCTTGAGCTTACATTTATTTGTTTTACCATTAGGCAATGTTGTCCCTATGTAGTCCTGATGAGGCCCAGAATTGAAGGGGCCGAAACGTGTCAACATCTTGTGGATTGCGGCGAGGTTGGGTAGAAAGCATATTTTTACTCTCCAGAAGTACATCACACAGTGCAAGGAACCCCAGGAAGTAACTTGATCTGGGTACAGCATCTGTTGGTAGAATTTACCACAACCATCGCTTTAGAGTGGATAACGTCTTTAGGCACTTTACGTACCACCACCTCCAACGGAGGAGAATTAGTTGGGACAATTTTCCATTTGTTACACTTTGTTCATCTCTTGTCATTTCGCCACATGTAGTGATTTATCTGTATATTCTCACATGTTGTATAATTGGTTATGTTGTGTAAATGTCACCCGTGATACTATGTTCCGGCGTAATTGGAACAATTTGTTCCTTTGTTTGATCCCCTTCGTCCTGCATGAATATATATGAATAAATATAGCAAAGAAATAATTTTACGAAGAGAGTATTCATCACTTCTCTTGTCAGAAAACTGAGTAATCTTTCCTGGCCTTTTGACCAATTTCGTACCTTTACATGTTTCCTTACCCAGGTCAGGTGGGGTTTTTCTGGGTAAACCTCTTATTTCTCACACGATGACCTTCATGTGGGCACATCCCTGTACCCGTGCACCTCTCCGCTGCCTTTTTTTCTCCTCACCTATACTTGTCGTGGTGCATGGGTCCATAATGCGTTGCTAGCAGGGAAATAACTATGGGAAGATTTTAACCAGTTTAGTATTCATATAGCATGATTAAAAATAAACTGCCCACTGATCAACTACATAAGTTAAAATTAATTTATCAAGTACAGACATAATTCCACCTATTCTACAAATTTAAAAAAATCTTCAGTTAAGTAATGAACTGGCAGGTAAATTATAGTGCAAGGAGCAAATAATGGAAAAGGATATTGCATGACCTGACTACGCCCAATAGTTTAAGAAAAAAAATCTCTACTCTGTGTCCATTTTAAAGGTTAAGATTGATTAATGACAATGTTTTAAGTCCAGCACTTTAGTTTGCCAGCCTAATTAAGTCTGGATGTTGTATTCTGGTCCTGCTTCGATTGAACTAATTAGACTAACACACATAATAACAATAGTTTGTAGGTGATAAGTTCAGGACTGAAGACAGTGTCCCTAATAACCTGACTGAGGTGGTCACCCTAACTTTCAGTTTCGGTGATTCCAAAGCAATGGCTTAGAATTATAATGTAGAGTGTGGTGTTTGTTGAATTCTGGAAATCAACTAAGGACCAACATTCCTCGGAGATGTTCAGTATTAATAAAAGTGCTTCACCCTATTTAGAGATCATCAATGTCTAGCAGATCTTATGCTCTATGGGGTCAAGGGACAAGTGTAGGATAGAGTGGTCAAGGTGGTATTCAGATGGCTCTTGCTTGCAGTGGACATGCAGGTATGGTGTATCAGATTATTTATGAAAATCACACAGGACATGTCAATAACAAGATATAGAGGTGGTGAGTGTGAAACAGTCGAGATCTTTACCTAGATTTGATAGGATGCAGAAATGTTGTGAGATCGGTCCTGGCCAGTTCTTTCACATGTTTGGCACAGACAACCAGGGAAATGTAGATAACATTTCCTGACACTTCAAGGGTCAGCTAAACAAAGGTACAGGAGGAAGGCTAGTGGCTAACATTTACTGAGCACTAAGACAAGCTAAAGGAGGAGGGCAATGATGGCTCACAAAAGTGGTCCTCTGACTGCCCTAGCTGCTTAACCAATATAGAATGTGGAAGGGCATGGATTCAGGTATAAAGAAAAATGAGCAATTCCAGATAAAATTGATGTAGTGTAACTAATTGCATAGGACTGACTTGACTCTGAAGAAGCTGTGCAGTATTTTTCCAGCAAGACTGTCTGCAAGGGCTCAGCCTATAATGGGGGTATTGCTTGAGCTGTCGCTTAAACAATGTCTGTCAAAAATTGGTCCTAACTGAAATAAAGACAAGGTGAGTAACTAATGTGTACGGTTACTGGTAATGTTGGCCAAGAGGCACATTGCTTTTTACTGATCGAGGTCACAGGCTGCAAAGTGTAGTAGTAGGACACAAGATTTGATTGAATGGGGGGTATCGAAAGTGGGTCAAGTGAAATGTATGAGTAGAGATAAAAAGCTGACAGTGGACCTCTCTGTTTGGATGGCAATGGCTCAGTGATTGAATGATCTTCTTTAAGCTAGGCTCCCATGAATAGGGTTGTAGTGCCTCGAGAGAAGGCATTACCTTTCTGGTAATGTGCACTGAAACTACAATTGGACCTGATCGAGTGATAAGAGCCTTACACAGGTTCTGGTTTTCCTAACTTAGCAAATACTTAGCTGTTTAACGTTTGTGGTTGATTGCTAAGAAGATGCCTATTGGAAATGGCTTTGGATCCATTGTAGTGTTAAGCCTCACATATAACAGTGGCTATCCTGGTATTACCTTGCTACTAGGTTTGCTAGTTGTACATTGCTTTTTGTTTACTTTATAGCTCTGAAACCTAATAAAATGTTTTAAAATTAGGGTAAATACTATGGGTGCAAGACAATAGTTTTTGTTCTGTGTCCTTTGATATTTTGACTTTTTTGTTGGCATTCCTTCTGCATTTTCTAATTAATGCTTATTTGCAGGCAAAAATATGTTGTTGAAGCTTATTTCAGGAGTTCAAACAAGTCTCAAATACATCAACACTGAATTCACTTTTCATTCTCAACATCTCTCATTTATGGGTGGCATTTTGATCAATTTGTGTCAAGTTTATGTGACAATATCCAGAAATGACAGTGTCTACCGAAGTCTTGGTTCACTGAAATTGAAATAAGTAAGATAAAGAACCAGGTTACCATAATGAGAAAAAAGAAAAGCAGGTACTGGCAATGTGGACGATGAACTGTCTGGTATCCCTCAATTATTAAAATTGGCATTAGAGAGATTGCTGCACTTCCGGAGAGGTTTCAAAGATGTAGAGGGTTTGCACTTCTGACAGCGGTGTCTTGAAAGCTAAATCTGACAAGTGTTTGGGGTGGTTGTCCCATGCCATATATATGGGACTCACCTTTTATAGGTGTGGCCAAGACCTTTCGATTTAACTTAAATAGTATAATAATATACTTGGTTGTAGAGGCTTGAAGCTAGCCCTCTTCATCCACTGGTCTTTTCCAGTGTCATTCACATTTTTCTACCACTAGTACAGCATACAGCATGTGGCAGTGGATCACCCCACTCCAGCCTTTGGCTAACTTCGCTCTGAGTGGCGGTGAGAACTACATCTGTACACAAAGTAGTTTGCTTCAGTGCCAGGTACTACTATGACAATGTACGCTTTCTGAGTCTGAAAAATATCTTTACTTTTAGCCAATTTATGTTTTTTAAATTGGCAAAGGTGCACAGTGCTCCCAACAAAAATGTTTTTCAAATGGTATGACAAATTCAGCATTGAGAAACCAAAATGCTAGCATCCAACGCCAAACATATTGACTTTGCCAATGCGTACTTGCTATTGGGTCCCTGCAGTGTTCCTTCAACCCTCACTGCAGGGCTTCAGGCTGCACCATGTCTCATCTCTTGTTTGAATGACCCTGGTGTGCAGGGTCTGACAAGCACCCAGACTTGGCCTGGGGGAGTACAGACTCACAGGAAAGGTGATGGCTTTGAGCGTGAGAGTTCTGGCGAGGCCTGCGCTCCAGCATCACTGGCTGCTTTGTGACAAAGATATGATTTCATTTATCTTAAGGTGACTGGTCTTCGAGACCTCATCATTGTCACATCCTCAGCACATTGAACTGCTACTGATAGTGCGCAAATGTTCAGAAGAAAGTAAAGGACTTCACTAGGGGAGGGCTTGGGGATTATAATTGAACGGAAATTGGATTCTTTCTCCACAGTTAAGTGAATGCCAATAGCAACTGAATCTATGCTGGTATGCCTGACAAAACCCTTTAACAACACTTGTACTTTCCTAGGAGCTCGTGTTGTGTGTCAGGCAACAGCACTGATTCCCACTGGGGCACTGGGATATCAGCCAACACCACAGCCAGCGAATATTCTGACTCTGAAGGATAAAGGCCAGGATTCCTGCACAATGGCAAGGGAGAGGTATCTCTAATCAAGGGCCAGATGTACAAAGCATCTTTCCGGTCACACAGAGGGCCCTACTGGATCACATTTTGTTTTTGTGATTCAGTATTGGAAGGGGCATGTTTAGGGTGTCACTTCCAAATACCTATTCGCTATGGTATGTATTACCGTTTTGCAACCGAATTCCAGTTGCAAAACAGTAATGCTTTACCACTAGTTTCAAACTGGTGGTAACCCATTCGCAAAGGGAAAGGGAGTACAAGGGATCCCCTTCCCCTCGGAGAATATAAATAATAATATTTTTTAAGAGCATTCTAGGGTCCGCGGACCACTGCCTACTCTTAAAAAATGAAACTGCAAAGTTTATTTTTTAAACATTTTGAACACGTGTGGTTCTTAATGGGTCACAAATTGCAATCTACCACATTAATATGTATGAGGTAGGTCTATTTGCGACCACTAGGAATCGCTAGTGAAACTCAAAGGAGTTTCATACATTAGGAATACCAATTTCCTAATTACGATTTGGAGAGAATCGCAATTAGAAAATCTGTATTCTTAATAGTACTATGTCATAGCTGTCTCATTGGGAAAGCTCTATAAAAATGCTACAACACATTACAAAGGTGACGTTGTAAATTGGGCAGTAGTTAGTAGCTACACTTTATCCAGCCATTGTTCTAACACTTCCCACAATGTAGGAATGAATGAGCTCCCTCTTATTGTCATTATTGTTAGAATCAATGATGTTATGCTGCCCCTCTCCCCCACTATGGACACAGAACCCTCTACTCCGACCAATTAGTGTCTGAAGAAGCACATCTACAATCCCCAAAGTCTGGCTTCACTTTGGTCAGGGACAGATAGGCCTTTTATTCCACCAGGCACTTCCCCGGTGGTCTGGAGCCCTTTAATGCTGGATTTGAAAGTCCAAGACTGCTCTTAGTGCCACAGCCACTTTGCTCAGCTCCTTGCAGCAGGCACAGGGAGGCTTCAAGAGAGGGAGGGCGGGATTGGGTAAGGTAGAGAGAAAACGATCAGAGAAGAGGTAAGGTGATAGACAGAATGGATCGATGGAAAGTGAGAGCTAGCTCAAGGAGACGAAGGGAGTGGTGCTGGTTCAAGTATTTTTGCCAGGGCTGTTTGGGTGCCACAGTCCGGTTATTAGTTTGATAACAGTTCGCTCTTCCCTGGAGCACTCCCTAAGTGCTATACCACCAATTTATTTGCTTTTTATTGTTGCACACCTAAGGACAGCTAATACAAACTACTGCTTTAGCCATAGCTCAATCACTCACTTTGAAGTCAGATGTGCTGCGAAGTATATAGTATAATTTTCATTAAACCTTTTTAATCACACATACACACACCCCACACACACATACACCCACGTGAGCGGGCAGATGACAGCAATATTTGTCTTGTTGCTTCTCTGTAACTATGAAGTGAGCTTTACTGCATCTCAATTAGGGTTGTAATGTGACAATTAGTTCACTCTAAAAACAGTTGACCTACCCTCAGGCAGAATCTATGTGCCTGTCTAGGCGGAATGGAGGTGGTTGTATGGTAGTGAACTGAAGCTGGGTTTTCAGGAGGATATTTGCCTTTTTGATGTCAGATTTCTGAGGGGTTATTTATTTTTATTTTAACTGCAGGAGAAATATGGTAGCATGCTAGACAGAGATGGTGTGCTATGTTTTAAGGAAGAAGGGTGCACAACAGTATCTAGATGTTGGAAATGATCGGAATGAACAAGTATACAAAGTTACTGTACAACAGTTCTGGTTCTGGTTCAGGGACAACATAAATAAGACACCTATTGGCATTGTCAATGCTTGCTCAACTTTAGTTTTTTGGGGGGTTTTTAACAGCTATTTCACTGGATAGCCGATCTGATATTGAAAACAGGGGTAAATCCCTGTGTCATCTTTTCATGAGCTCGATAAATAAGCAATAATACCGGAATCCTGGAAGGGCTCAATTATACACCCCACACATAACAAGCATTTTCAATGCAATAGGTCTTGCATTTGTGATAATTAGAACTATTGGCGTTGTAAATGACAATGTCTTTTACATGTGTTTTAGTTTGGAGTGTAGAGAGTGCCACAGCAACACTCCCAGGCCTGTCGCTGCAGGAGGGAGGACACGACAGGGCCGACATCTTGGGAGTGTTTTTGGCTCATTGCTACAGACTCGCTGTGATACGCTAAAGATGCAACCCTTTCTAATGTGATTACCTAACCTTTTAAGGCACCAAACAAGACTCAGAGAGGCACCTTCGTGGCATTTAACCCAGAGAATGAGGGGGTCAAAAGAGTTAGGTGCAAAGAAAAAGGGGCAGCCATATATATTTCTGTGGTTAAACGTTTAAAGGAATTGTTCCTCTACATTGGCAATACCAGCATAACTTTTAAAAACATTGACTGTGTGCATACAAAGAGAATAGAATAGAATAGAAGAGGCAGCTTAACTGCAAATGAATTATAGCCATTTTGTTAAGAATGGCAACTGCTTTGCAGCGCTATGAAATGGCAAAACATGTATTACCAAGTGCTATATAAGAAAAAATTAGTTATTCCCAGACTGCCCCAACACGCACCAGACAAAAAACCCTAGGGGAGAGGATGTGGCATAAGGGCCAGAGCGGCCGACTTTGGAGCTGCAGAACACAGTTCGAGTCTGGGCACCGGCTCAACATCCTGTGATTCTGGGCAAATCACTTAATCTCCCCTTGCTACAAAAAATTAATGTGTAATGTAACCAGTACTCATGTAAAGCACTGTAATACCTTTGTATTGGGTTCGGGCTAACTGAATTTTATTTGGAGAGGCCCAGTTTACATCCAAAGGCTAGATGTCTTTTGCTATCAAGCTCGAGGCCGTAAAGTGCTCCAGTCTGGAGTCATGACTCCTTTTCCACCATTATGGAGACAACACTTTTCACCATCTTCTTGCCTAGAACTAACCTATGTGCTTGGTTGGTAATCCCTGGGAGGTTATCACGAGCACATGCTATCCCCTAGCGTTAAACTCTACTCAAGTCAGTTGGTTAATGCACCCACTGCAGAGGACTTAACAGAACGAGAAAGTCACAGATTACAATCCTGACATAGCTTTTTCACCTCTTTATCTCTGCAAGGCAAATGCAAATGAATTATAGTGATTTTGCTAAGAATGGCAAATGCTTTGCAGCACTATAAATGGCAGAACCTGTATTACCAAACACTATATAAATAAAACAAGTTATTGCCAGACTGCCCCAACATGCACCAAACAAAGAAACCTAGAGGAGTGATGTGGTGTGAAGGCCAGAGCTGACAACTTTTGAGCTAGGGAACACGGTTCGAGTCTCGGCGCCGGCTCAATATCTTGTGATTCTGGGCAAATCACTTAATCTTCACTTGCTACCAAAAATTAATGTGTTCTTGTGTAATGTAACCGGTGCTCATGTAAAATGGTATAATACCTTTGTATTGAGTTTGTGCTACATAAAAGTGCAAAATAAATAAATAAAATGCTCCAATACCATTGTGTTGAGTTTGTGCTACATAAAACTGCAAAAAAAAAATAATAATCCTGACATAGCTTTTTCATCTCTGCAAGTTGATGCAAATTAATTATCACAATTTTGTTAAGAACAGCACCTGCTTTGCAGCACTATGAAATGGCAGAACCTGTATTACTAAGCGCTTTATAAAAAAGGAGTGATTCCCAGACTGCCCCAACAAGCACCAGACAAAAAATTGTGGGGCAGAGGATATGGCGTAAAGGCCAGAGCTGCCGACTTTGGAGCTGCGGAACACAGTTTGAGTCTTGGTGCCGGCTCAACATCCTGTGATTCTGGGCAAATCACTTAATCTCCCCCTGCTACCAAAAATGAATGTATTCTTGTGTAATGTAACCAGTGCTCATGTAAAGCGATGTAATACCTTTGTATCGAGTTTGTGATGTATAAAACTGCAAAATAAATAAATAAAGCGCTCCAATACCTTTGTGTCGAGTTCGTACTACATAAAACTCCAAAACATAAAAAAGCCCCTCAGACATTGGAAAGAAACAGCAAAATACCTGAAACCAAGAAAGACAAAGAAACAACATACCGCCATGAGCAAAGCAGTGAGACAAAAAATAATAGTGCACCACACTAAGGTACCTTCCTGATCGTGCAATAATCCATGTAACAGGATCAGTCTCAAAGACAGTAACAAAACAGCCTCAACGCAAAACAAGCGTAAAGCATTTACCAACAACATGAAGGGATTTTTGAAAGGCAGGCCCAGGAAAAAATGTAATTGATGGGTGTGGTTAAAGCCCACAGAATACATTAAATATGTGAGTAGAGCAGCTCTTGCACACTGCTATGCTCAACCTAATAAGGGAAGTGTAAGTGTCCCTAAGAATTACAGGGCAATTGCATTATTAGACAGCAATGTAAAATTATTTTCCAAAATCCTCCTTATGAAACTCAGGATTAGGTTAAAACAAGACAGACCCTTACTCCTGCAGCAGACAGGTTTTAGGAAAAATTTGGAGACAGTGGAAAACACTGTAGCCCTAAATTAAATGGTTGAAAATCCTTCACAACAAGGAACTGCAGTATATGCATGCTACTTGGATTACAGTGTGGTGTTTGACAGGGTAGACAGAGGCATCTTATGTAAACAATTATTATCTTGGGGAATTCCAACACCACTGTTTAAGGCGATTAGAATGCTTTATACAGACACAGGGGTGAGAATGAAGATAGGCTTGGGGAGAAGAGTTACAAGAGAAGCCCTCATGAACCTTGGCCTGAAGCAGGGGGGTTTACATGCCAACCCTCCTGATCCAAGCAGGAGGCTATTGAGTTCAATACTATTCTCCCGCCTCCCGATCCATACATGTAAACACCCAATTCTTCTACGTACTTCAGCTGGCACAGCTTGGTCTTGTGTAACTCGGAATATGCACTGCCAGGACCCTGCTCCTGCAAGCCAGTGCACAGCATTTGCATCACGCTCTTTCTGCCTGCCCTAGCGCTTTCTCTGTGCTCCTGACAGGTAAGGGAAAAAAACATACATTTGTGTATCTAATATCAGATCCTGCAGCAGCAGACTTACAAATCCCATACATAACAGTAACCTGATTCAGGCCCAAGTCGAGGTAAATGTTGGAAATACATTCTCCTGATTTTTTTCTAGAAATCTCCCAGTTTTCTCTTCTAAAATATTGACATGTACGGGGATGTATTCTAACACCTCTATTATTTAATGTTTATATAGCAGACATTGTTCCAACCATGCAGAGAGAAAGATTTTTTCTCCCAAAACAAGCCTGTGTCTACATTCCCACCCTACAATAGGCAGTTGATACCGTGTTACTGGATTGTTCTCCAATCAGCCTTCAAACAACTCTAAGCTGTCTCCATGACTATAATGCTAATAACGACCTTATATGGAACATAGGTAAAACCACAATATTTTAGAATGGGAAAAAGAGAAAATGTGCTTGGACAATAGCTGGAGAAAGGGTGGACCAGTGTAATGTCTGGCAAGACAAGAAGCTTAGTTATAAGGTCCAGCTAGCCACAATCAGAGATTGTGCAAGACATTTGGAAATACACTTGCAGGACTCGTTTTTTTAAGTATTGCTATAGGTAGAAGGGTTCAGAGACAGGATCCTTTAAGAAGTACATCTGGAAGGAATTAACCACTAGCTCCAAAAAGCATCCCCGGTATGTTTTTTTAAGTCACAAAGAATATTAGCCACATGGATCTTGATGGGAGTGTGGCAAGGGGAAAGAAGTTACAGAGCATTAAAAATCACAGCCAAGCAAGCAGCTGTAATTGCAACGTATTCAAAACAGAGATCAGGAAGCTCTCACTGGGTGACTTACTACTTCCGTCCCACCTCGTAAGAAGTGTTATATGGGATGAAGTTGAAAAAACATAACGAGAGCTAAGGGTATGAGACTAGGGTTGTTATTGATTCCACTTGCATCCCTGAAGTTTGGCTAATCCAAGAAAAATAACTGGAACTACAATTGTTGTAGAGGTTGTGGCAATTCGAATAAGAACACTTAATATGTACATGTCCATACATTTTGAAGCTATGTAGAGCCGTTTTACGTCCCTGTTTTCTTAGACTAGGTGCTCCAACAATCAAATGTGCTGTTCTTGAATGCCTGCAGGATGCAGATTGCCATCTGATCTGCAGGCTAACCAAATGTCTAGATCCGGCTGTTGGAAAGTGGGACAAAAACAATTTGGCTGCACTCTGTGAACTGTCTGTAGAGATAATCTTTCAGGGTGGGTAAGATTCCAGCTATTGGCTAACGACCTGCTATTTGTTTTGTTTATGCACCCAAAACTTTGTGGCCCGAGAATTCTATGAATGCCTTCAGGGAATAGATCATCAAACCATTTGGAAGCTGCATAAAGATTTAGATCTGGATATTGGTAAGTCGGGCAATAACAGATGTAGACAGTGCTCTGCGAATTGTCCACAGAAAAAACATTCTAAGGGGTTGGCAAGGCTCAAGCTTTAGGACAAAGGTCAATTGTACATAAGCAATAGGATTTTATGAGCTCCTATTTGTTGGGTAATTATATTCTTAGATCCCATAGGTGATATATGTTCCACTTGCAGTTAATGTTCAGCTGGCCCAGTATTTCATAACACTATATTTGACAGGAAATAACTCATTTGGACGGGGATAATGTTAATTTGGATAAAAGAGTATTTGAGTTGTATCCCTGGAATATCCAGGAAGGGGTGTCATCGAGGGGGTCACGGAGTCTGAACATTCTCGCCCACCCACTTATCATTCTGCGTGCACTTTGTTCTTTACCAGTTTTACCTGTTACTCATCCAGTGAATTTGAGTATCGAACTAGAGAGGAAATGTCAATTTAAGAACCAGTTTCAATTTTGAGTTTGATGGTACGTGTTATATTCTTTACTGAATAACTGTAAGTTTTTAGCTTTTTATATGATCGTAATGCTGAGAGCTGTTTATTTAATTATTAATCAGTATTGTTTGTAATGATTTTAATTAATCGAACAAATAAAGTATTACTTACCAGATATCTCACTGGTGCAGGCATCGTTGTTTTGAATTTAAGATTCAGTTCATTAGCTCACCTCTCAACAGTCTTACTAAACTGTACAAATATTACTCTAAAACAAGCATTAGTAAAGCCAATGGTGTTGACGTTTCTAGAGTGCATGCATACAGACACCTAGCACACAAATATGACATGGATGTAAACCCAGTACATCCTCCCTCCCACCTGAATTCACCAATCGATGGGAAAGTGGTAATTCCGGTGGGGATATTAGTACTAGGACTATGAGGGTTTTCTCAGAAATTATTAGTCACTACAGTAAATAGCACTTCCCCATTTACCTCCCCTGTTTCAGCTAGCATCTTGCCTGCTTTCAACAGGTGAAATTTCCAAGTAAAACACACCAGGCCTGCGCTTTATCGTAGATCTCCTATGCTGGAGGTGACCGACGACTCCCATTACACCGTCCATCGCAATTACAGTCAGATGCATATTGAGGTCCATAATATCTATGCACACATTGACATACATGACGCATTCATGCACATATGCAGACAAATCAATATTCAGCTACACATATTCGTGCACACCCAGCCCAACACACCTGCATGCACCCACACAGGCCAGCAGACAAATAGCATGAACGCAAACAGTGCCACGATCTTCCAGTGCAGTTGGCACCACCCCCAGTTCTTTTCAATGTTGCCCAAATGCCAGGCCAACTTTACTTACTAATCACCATACTAAAACCAGTGAGAAATTGTAGACGATTCCAGGTCAACCCTATGTTTAAGAAAGGCCTGGACTTGCTACTTCAGTATATGTTTTCAGTGTGTTCAGTAACTGACAGAGAGCACCACCTAGTTGTGTACTGTCATAACTGCCAGTGTCTAAAAATATGTGCCAGTGCTGAGCACCAGAAAATACCAGCACAAATTAAGCACTGCAAACAAACCTACATACCCCCATCCACGCAGAAGCCAGGCAGCAACACGCTTCAGTGGACAAAGCTTTAACAAGCCCCTAATGGCATTAATAAGCCTCAGTAGCCCTAGGCAGCAAGTGACACACCTCAGTGGCAGTCACAGACCTCTCACTCCCCCAGTTTCATTTCCCTGCCTCCCCATCCGGCTGGTAATAAGGGCAACCCAGTATTCCTGGAAGCCATAAACCACTTGGCTGGGGCACTGGAGATCATAGGAAGTAAGGGCACTACTGAGTTCCACACTTGCCAAGTTGAACAATTTTTATGTAACATCTGGGATCAATATGGTGCTAGATTTCTAAATGTGTACTTGCTGTTCTCACCTGAGGTCTTTCACTGGTGGAACTCAAAGCAGCAGTTCGGTGCATCCTATGTAACTCTACTTTCATCAAATACCAGATTTGGTGCCTCTTTTATCTCTGTATGTCACTCAGGACATCCAAAGTACTGTTACCCATTACTACCACAGTGTTCCATGCCATGAAACAGGCAGTGCATCCATATTCTATGGGCAACCATCTTCATATACATCTGATTCACCTGACAGCCATATATATATATATATATATATATATATATATATATATATATATATATATATATATATATATATCTCCTTTCTCTTCTCCCTTTCCTGCCTCTCTTTCGGACTCTTCTCTCTCTCGCGCACACCCTCCCTGTCTCTCACTTTTCTCCTTTCCCTGCCTCCCTCCTTCTCTGGCTCTCTCTGTCCCAGACCTCGCTCCCGGGCCTTCTTCCTCTGCTGACTGGGACAGCGGAGATCACAGGGGCCAGAGCTCTAGAGAGTTCCACACGCGCACATCTATGCATATTTTAAATACGTAGCTTTTCACATTGCTACACGTCTGGTAAGTCAGGCAGGGTCTAGGATCGCAATGGTGGTGTGGTTACCTGAGATGAAATGGCTCTCACAGCCTCTAGCAGTCGATTCTTGCGAGTATGCTTGGCAAACTGTGCCCTCGGCAGTTTCAAGGACCCGCCAATGTGATATTTAAAGAGGCGAGGCCTGTTGGCTTTGTCAGAGCTTGTCCACAGAGAGCCGGTGAGCACGCGTAGCCATGCATCTGACAAAAGAAGACTGCAGAGGCCCAAAGAGAGTCATAAATCACTGACAGGCCTGACGTGCCCGGGTTGAGAGCTGCTCTCCGCGGCCGGTGCAGCGCCCGTCGAGGGATCGCCGATGCTTGTGGGAGTGCGCTCTCCACTGAAAGACTGATTGCATTCCAGCCGCAGCCCCGCCCAGACGTCCAGGGAGAACAAAGGGAAGAAAGTTAGGGGAGCGAGGAAGAAGTTAGCCGAGGTTAAAGATAGAGAGTGAGAAGCGTGGATTGTAAAGAGAGAAGAGGCAGGCGAAAGTGTGTAAGTGAAATCCATATAGTAAGTATATAGAGAAAGTGTGAACGTGATATCTGATCGTAATAGAAGAGAAATGCTAGAAGTATGAATGGAAAATACAAAAATGGACCGAAGGAGAGATTAAGGATGATGAAAGAGAAACAAGAAACGACAGAGAAACAAAGAACTGGTACATCTGTAAGAAGAAGAGAAGTGGGAAATGACTGAAAGAGACAGAGATACAGATAGATGAGTAGAAAGGCAGAAAGGGTAACGAAATTGGAAATCGGCAAAATATAGTTCTAATAAGAAAGGAGAACGTCAGAAAGAAAAATGAAAGGTGGAGAAAAGGGGTTCAAAAGACAGGAGAATGAATGGACCTGACAACGTATGAGAGACGGTAAAGTAAAGCACACTTCAAAATCTGTGCTATCAAAAAGAACTAGAAATGATTCTCTACATGTAATGTATATTACAGTAGACGGTTGAGATCTCCGCTGATGACAGTGAAGTGGCTCAGGGCTAATAATGGCTGATCTGAGAATTCTGCTCCAATATTACAATGTTTGTGTTTCTGTTTCTCCCTTTTTAACTTGGAGGAGTCTACCTTCAGGGGATGGAATGCTGTAATAGCCTTATTGTCCTTCTGCCTAGGGCTACACCAGTTGTTAAAGGTGGTCTTCCTCGTTCTAGCCTTCTACCTGTAGCTCACGCATATAAGTCTTGTTCAGGACCTTTAACAACTGGTATAGCCCTCAGCAGTGGCCTGTAAGGCAATAGTAATATCAATTAATTTATTATGTCAGTGAATGCACCTAGAATTTGAATCCTGGCCAGTGTGGCCTTCCAATTAGGCAGCAGCTGCTTATGAACTTTTGGAGGTGGCCTATCTGGAATTAAAGTCCAAATCCTGTAGGGTCCTAGCATATTTCAAATTAGAGAAGAGGAGTCCCCCCAAAGATGCACGTGCATTAAAAGACATGAGTGAGAAGATGGCGATTTTTACTGCAACTAACACAGATTAGCAATAGAATACTAAGTCTAGTGATATCTTATAATATTTTCTTAATTACTGAGACAGTTATCTCTATCCCTGGACTGTCCATATATACAGGTATTTTGATTGTCCTGTCAACATAGCTATGTGGGCACCGAATATGAATAGATACCTCTGAGATCAAAATCCCTTAATGAACGATATTAATACACTGTTGCTCTATCACTTAGCACCATTCTGATATGAATGCTTTTAACAAATTCAATTCATATTTATATCCTTGGACAACATAGTCTCTCCTCTTATCTATTGGAGTGGTTGTCATCAAAGCCAGATTGTCTGGTCGTATTTTACTAAATTAAATGGTTTTGAAAGTATATTTCTCCTAGGCTGTTACTCTTTTTAGTACACCTATATCATAGGAATAGATGTCCTAGAGGACACATGTTTTTTCATATAACTGTACCAAATTGTCCTTGTCCTAAGGGGCGCTACTCTTTTTATGGTAACTGTACATAACCCATTAGAAATTATCGGTTGTCCCAGTCGTTTTACAGTATTAATGCTCCATCAGCCAATTACTGTGGTACCTGGCTTGCTTAATTAGCTAGTCATTAAGTCAGTCAGCATGTTCCATCAGAAAGTTATTGGATCAGTAACGATACCTATAGTCTGCTAGTACCTGAATCCCATTACTGTCTGTACCAGAAGTCATGCCCCCCAAGGCAGCTATTTGCGAGTTAGCAAGACACAATAATCATAGCCTGTCAGACAGTTACTGTACCACGAATCAACCAGTTAATCTGTGCTCACTGACCACAGGAGAATGCAGCCTTTGAAGTATATATCTGGTAGCTCTCAATAAAGCTTTCCAGTAAAAATGTGTATATAGTTTGGGTGGAGAATACCCAGTTTTGTGCAGATTTCTCAACGTGAGTGAAATAAACACAGGGTCAGAAAGTAGTGTTTCCCAATCCAGCTCCCACTGGAGTCTTTGCTGTCTACTACAGAAAAAAACGTTACTTAGTGCGTCTCCTTGGATTGGTGTAAATCCATTCTGTAATATTTGATAAATTGGCATTACAAAAATGAGTTATGTGGGCTTGAAATGGTTAAAAATTAGTGATATCATGACAGTTAAAGTTTTTTTTTTTTTAAATTGATTATAACTGTAGCACCGTTTGACAAATCTGTACACAATTTGGCAGATGCGTACCATGTTTAGCTTTCCATTGGTAGTTTTAAACCTGTACAGATTCTTCATGGGGGGGCGTTAAAGGGGTGACAAAAATAGTTAACTTTATTATAATGGTGACATAAATTGACAAATTCACATGAAATTTGCAGACATTTTCATGTTTAGTCTTCTGTGCATTCAGTAAGTTTCCTGCCGGTTCATCGGGTGTTCACACATTTTAAAGAGGAGGCCAAAACATTCTATGTGCTAATAACTTTAAAGCTGTTCAATTAATCTGCATGGAAATTTGGAAGCTGTTAGCAAATTATGCCCAGTGCATGTTTCATTTATATTCAACAATAGGGGGCAAAGTTAAAGGGGGTGTCCATTGTCCTGCTGCCGTGTGCAGTGGCGTTTGGCTGCCTACCACGGTTTGGAAACAGAGCGTGGCCAAAATACTTTCATATAGATTGGATGTACCATAGCCTCAAAAATAACCCGGTTTTCACCGAAAAATACTGTAAAGGTGAAGTTATGATTAGAATTGGTTATAATCACTTAAGTATATTTTTAAAACAAAAACCCTCCAAATCTTTTAAAATGGCACATTTAAAGTACAGTTGTGGTTATGAATTAACACTGAAATTAAGATGTTGTTGTTAACTCCGCAATCCATAACTCACATAACGGCCATGCAGTCCATGATTCGCATTTCAAACGCAATGCTTACGGTATCGTAATATTTATACCAAAAGGAACTACACCTAAAAGCACAACGTCCTTGAATAACAACACATAATAAAACCAATAAATAATACTATTGACATCTTTATCTCATTGACAGTGTTAATGGCTAGGTGATATGTAATATTATCTGAATTATCATTTATGACGTTTGTAATTGCATCTGTTACACCGAGGAGTTGTTTGTTGACCATCAATTGTGAATTTCAGTGGCTTTTCGGTTTCAACAGACAACCATAGTTGTATTTTACGTCTGTTTTTTTTAACAAATACGTATAGGCAAAACAAAATATTTTCGGTCTCCATTAAAATGCATGTTTCTGCTTAAATAGAACCCCAAGTAAATCCTGGGTCGGCACTGGGGAATCCTCCTTTAGTGCGGGGCGCAACGCTATTCAGAATGCTTTGCTTTCGCACTCCAGGACAGGTTTTCATGGGGACCAGAATCGTGTGCCCATTTACAACAACTAACAGGTGCCAATAGTACTCAGGGCCTGTGTGTTACAAATAGGCAAGAAACGTGCGGAGTAGCTGCACTTGGGCCTACCTCATAAGCCGTGGGATCCCACTAGCAGGCAGCGTGGCAAGGGGCACGGGTAGGGAGTAGGGTCAAGAGGGAGGGGCTGCTGGTTTTGCAGTGAATTCGGAATTTAAATGTGAGACCTCAAAGCGCTGCAAGACGTGGGGTTGCATAGGCAAGTGACGAGAGAAGGCAAATAGCGCTTTGTGGCGCAGAAGAACGTGCAGCGCCTTGTCTGAATCGAGCACACTGAAGCCCGGCCCTGTTCAGCCCGTGCTGCGAAGTGTCCTTCGAACGACCTTCTTAGTGAGATGTAAAACAATTCAATACACAGATCAGCACACGCCTACCTACAGTTACTTCGTTACATACCAGTGCATCACATCCGATATTGTGATCAAAAGGCGCCCACTAACGAGCGCCCCAGCTGCAGCCTGACAGACCCAGATCACGGCCTGCAGGGGAGATAAGGCGCGAGGAATGTGCTGCCTGAGGGGGGATCTCAGACCTGTGAAGAAGGCATCTGAATGCCCACGTGCCTCTTAATGAGAACTGGGTTTAGAAGTTGACCAACATCTCATTACCAAGGAAGACGAGGTGCAAAAGGTCAGTCAAACCGGTGAAAGAGCTAAATGTATGTGCGGAATGGCGAGTGAGGCAACATATAGAGTACACACTATTGAGAGAGCAAGGGGAAATTTGAAGATAAGAACAGAAGCAGAGTTAAATATGTATAAAGAGAGTGAAAAAGAAACAGAGAGAGCAATAAATTGAAATAGTGGGCTAGAGATGTGGGATGGAGATGGAAAGTGAATAGTGTACTGGAGCAGGACACATAGGGCCAGATGTACTAAAAATGCGGTTTCAAAAAGCAGTCACAATTTGCATACCGACTTTACTACCACTCTATTATTTTACGAACCAACCTATGTAAAATAGGTTGGTTTACAAGATAGGGAATTGGAGTCACAATCTGACCTTTCTCATTAAATATACATGAGGTAGGTTGCAAATTACGACTGAATATGATTGGTGGGCATCATAGGGATGAGGACATGCTAGTGACAAAGAGACATGTTAACAAAATAAAAGTAGGAACCATGAAACAAAGGTGTAGGCGAATGGAAGAGCAGACAGACATAATGATGGCTGGTAAGATGAACAGTGATGTAGGCATTAAAGAATGGTAAACATTCAGACAGCTAAAAAAACAAAGGACTTATTTATTATGAAAGTCTGTGATATAGGGAGGACGAACACAGAACGACTGATATAAGGAGAGGTATGAATGCAGAGACAGACAGACTTGATCCATCGATTAGTCGGCCACAATCTAATCCGCCCAAAATTCTCTGAAAGAATTACACACAGACAGGTTCTCGAGCAAGCTCACCAACTTTGGACTGCATAGCTAGGCAGAGGACTGGAGGCAGAACCCTCTACTGACTTCAGATGGTGGACATAGGGCTATATTGTCACTTACGGCCCCTGTGTCTTCACAGAGTGGATCAGAAGCCTTGAGGTAGATTTCTGGTGCTCAGTGGGCAGCGAAAGATGCAGTCATAAAGGCTCCTGCCTTGACCCCGTCTCTATGTCTTTGCCTTTCCTGGCCACCTGAAATGACTACTGACTGTAAGCACTGTCACAGAACCTTTCTGCTACCCTGCCAGACCTTTAGTTAGTCATGTGGCGAAGTGTTTTCAAGTTAGGTAGGAATGAAATTGGGCCTTACCCTATATCTTTCCTTTTTTTGTCTGACCATGTTAGAGGGTGCAGCAGGACGGTCAGGGTAGTAGCACTCTTTTCCTTCTTGTTTTGAACATTGAGATAAATGGGTATTTCAATATTAATAATTGATATCTTTTCCCAGGTGTGGGTGTGGTGGTCTGACTCTCCTTTTATGGGCAGTGAGTTCTCACCAATGACTCTAGCAGTGGCCTTTATGGTCCAGGGTATGTTGGGGACAACTCTGTAGTAGTGTGTATTGGACAATTGCCAAGGATTGTTCCCCTCCCCAATCGTAATGGTTGCCTACGGCAGCCATTTTGAGCAGAAATGTTATGATACAGTTGTTATCTTCAATGTTACCAGTCGTTTTTTTCTGGCATCTTAAATTTCATGCAGTGCTCTGGTGAATATTAATTACATTCTTGAATATGAATTGTTGACTTCTGTAAACCAGTTTTTAAATTTACTTTGCAATAATTACAGCCCTGTGTATATCCACAAATTATAATTGTCTTTGTATTCTTCGGGAAGGGAAGGTAGCACAAATTCTCGACAAGTCTGCTGGCTAAATAAAGAAAGCACACTCCACTTGATGTCTGCCAAAGATGCTTTGAAAGTTAGACCTTTAGATGGGGATTTGTGGCAGTAGTGATATGTTGTCTGTGAACCCTGAACGAAGCGTGTGTCCAAAGAGTTCCAAGTATGAGAGTCCGGTAGAGGATGACAGAAAGTCACGGACCATTTCACAAGTTAGTAGAGATTTGTAGAGGTATCTATCTGTCCTTCATCTTTCACTTTCTTTCGAGTAACTATAACAGCCTTATTCCAAGTTCGTTTCAAAAGCACCCTGGCACAAATACCATTTATGAACACCATCAGGTCTATTTTTATGCCAGATGTAGCACAGTGGCAGTATTATGTGGTATGACTGGTGAGTCTTACCATGTAATACTAACACATTACCCAGAGGTGGACCTCAGATTCACACAAGTAAACCTTAGATCAGTCCTGGCAGAATGGCAAAGATCACTCAGGCTACTTAGAGAAACATGTGTAAAGCATTTTACAACAACCACACAGACAATAAGTAAATGACACGACTCAAAAGAAATCTAACACCAATTTAGACAAGCATTGGCAAAGCCAATAGGTTTCACCTTTGTCTTTTTTTCTATGTAACTGGCTTGCAAATATTAAAGAAATGTTATAATGTTTGCTTTGTTAAATTAAAAAACATTATTGTAACATTTGTCTAATATTTGTAAGCCGGTTACATAAAATAAACAATAACAAAGGGGAAACGTAACGGCATGCGTGTTAGAAGAAAGAAGGCAGAAGATGGAAGAAGATAGAACACAGCAGAAAACTAAAGATGGGAAAAAACAGAAGACGACAGAAGACAGAAGGTGGCAGAAGACAGAAGACGGAAGAAGACAGAAGACGGAAGAAGACAGAAGATGGAAGAAGAGAGAAGATGGTAGTAGAGAGAAGGCGTGAGAAGACAGAAGACTTGAGAAGAGTGCAGACGTGAAAAGACAGAAGACGGCATGCGGTAAAGAAGACAGCAAAGACAGAAGACGTTATGCAGAAAGAAAAAAGAAAATGGATGGCAGTGAAGAAAGAAGACAGAGAAGAAGGCAGCGAAGTAAGGAGACGGCATGCTGGAAGAAAAAAGAAGACAGCAATGAAGAAAGAAGGCAGAGAGGACGGCAGCAAGAAAATAAGACGTCAGTGAAGAAAGAAGACTGCATGCAGGAAGAAAAAAGAAGTACCTTCAGCGTCGCAGCCAGAGGAAGGACACTGGTCTGTGTCCAATAAGAAGTGACAGGAAGGAGTACTTGGCCCACAGGCAACTCAACGGCAAGATAGGCGAAGAAGACGACAACAGGAAGTGATGTGAAGACGATGTGCTGGCCAATCCGAAGCAGGTAAATCAGAGCGACATTGGAGTAGGCAAATGGTAAGTTCAGTTAAGTAAGGGTCTGGTTCCAAGCCCCTTTTAAGTTTTTTTTTACTAACAAAAGATTTTGCAAGCATGCGTGCAAGCGCGCATGCGGGCAAAACCTAAAAAAAAGCAGATTTTTATCTTAATTTCGACACCAAAATGAACTTTTTAAGTTATACACAAACGGAGTTATGAAGTTTTTAAAGTGTTGAAAAATACAGTATTTCTACTGGTCAAATGGCTCCCATAGAAGTCAATGGGGAAATCTTAGTGTGTAATCGATCACTTGCAGGGTGAGCTCCAGGGAACCCACTTGGAGTTAAGGTCTTGCAGGTCTCTAGACCAAGTCTCAAAAGTCAGTATTTAGTTACCTTGCCTAGGGTGTCCAGGAGCAAAGGTACACTGGCTGTCATTGGTGCTTATGGGATCTTTGGGAGCTGTCAAAATGCAGCACTTGACAAAAGCACACTTCGGGTTGGCCTCACACTCTACCCTTGGGAAGTAGAGGCCTTTGGAGTCCCAGGACCTGGATTCCGCAGCTGGAACTTCACCACCAAGTCCGAAGGCTCTGGGTACAGAGGTGGCCTTTCAGCTGTCAATCATGGGGGACTGGTAGTGACAAAGATGCTTTGCTGTTCCTCTCGAAGTCTCCTCCTTCAGGATGCACGTTCTCAAGAGTGGGGTTGTTGCTGATATCAGTTACTATACTGGGAAACTGATCTGAATTTGGAGATGTCCGAGAAGCCATCGGTTACCGGGCTGACAACAGACAAGCCTTGGCAGTGGCAAAAGTAGTCCACTGTTATTTTGTCAGCTGAAGGTCGTCCAGAAGGGGGTAGCAGCTCGAACCTTGGTGAGAGCCTCACTACCATTTCCGGGGTGCAGGGCACCAACTTTCTTTGGTCTTACTCATGAGGGGCCCGATGGGTTGCACTTCAGGGGATGTAGCATGGCAAATCTTTTGCAGGTTGCAGGTAACTGGTACTAATATTCAGGGGAGTCTGCTTTGGCTTCTGGTGTCCACTGGTGTCCCTCTTGCTGGGAGCAATGAGTTTTCACCACACGCACAAGCTAATCACAGAGTTCCAGTATATGGTCTCCTCAGGACACTTAAGTGTCCTCTCTTTGCACAGCAGTGGAGTTTCAAGTCCTGTTGTTGCTGACAGCGTATTCTTTGTCTCTCTTCTTCATTTCAAAGTCAGAAGTGAGGTTCTGGTGCCCATGGAGCCCCTTAAATCCTGGTTTGTGAGGTGTTAAGGGTGTGGGTGACAGTGGCCAATGGGCTACTGGTTCCTGTGGCCCTGAAGTGACAACTTTCTGTGGGGTAATTCTCTTTTCCACCCAGATCCCACTATTCCTAAGGTTTGCCAAAACAGCAGAACCCTTCTTTGGCTGTACAGACACTCTAGACCACCTTAAAGGTGTGGCTAGTCTTAGGGGGTGAACATCACCTGAATATCCAATTTTACCACCTGCCAGCGTGGTCAGGGCGGGAAGGGCTTCATCCTCGAGTAGTGGACAAGAGATTACACATCAAGGGCAGTGAAGCCTTTGAGGTTCACTGCTTTGATCTGTAAACACTAGCCTTCCTGGGAGAGAGGAGGTGTGACTTCCTTCCTGCCCAGTTCCTTTGTCTCTGTCCTGGGGCACGTTAGCATGTCCAGCAGGAGGGCAGATTCTTGTTTTGGCAGCAGAGGAGCCCTCCATGGCAGGGGAAGCTGGTATCTGCCACCAGGGTACATGCTAGTTAATCATGGGTATGAGAATAGTGCTCAGGGTTAAAAAGCACAGTGTTTGATAACAAACACAGAGGTAATCGACCGGGCCACCATGGAGCTGGACTTCTGGGAACTGCCCGGGTGCCAGCCCATGTTATCCTATGGACCATCGGTCACTTGCAGAAGCATTAAGTTTAAAATGCTGCCACAGGGCCATTTGTGCTCGTATATAAATGCCCACACTCATACCACAGTGCACCCTGCCACCTGGGCTATAGGAGGCCTGCCTTAGGGGTGACTGACATGTGCTATGGCAGTGAATGGACTCTGCCTGCATGTAGTGTGGGCACAGTCAGTTTAGAGCAGGTAAACTGCTCATGCAGGCTGGCATGGCAGCACTGCAGGTTTACTTTTACTCGGGTCACACAGGGTGGCACAATCAGTGCTGCAGCCATGGTGACCCCTTTACCATACTAGGGCCTTACAGGGGTGGTAAAGTACTTGCCAATTAGGTTTGCAAAACGTCTCAGTACAATTTAAGGGAAAGAGCACTGGTACTGGGGCCTGGTTAGCAGACCTCAGTACACTTACAGGTCAAAAGCAACACCATCAAGCAGAAAAAAAGTGAGTGAGTGAACATCCAAAAAGGGGACTTTACAACATCAAATATTTTCTTCTGCCTGTGCATTTTCCTCCTGGTACGATCTAGAGGTAGTTGCACATGCAAAAGGTGTCTGTGTCAAATCGTTAACTAAGCACAGAGCTTGGAATGAGGCCACATATATTCAGCAAATGCAGAAGTTGCCAGCTTTAGAAATCTTGGCTATTATACAGTGTGCAGTTTTCCTGGATACCGTGTCTAACCCTGCCATTTCAAATCAGCAATGTCATACTCCTTATAAGAACTTGCAGATTCAGAACCCCACAGTGATTATCTTGTAACAACACACCTTGCCTTACGTTTCTCTTTACAAACAGCACTCAGTAACTGCATATTGTCAATCACTTTGCTCATATGTTGCAGAAATGTGATTTTTCAATCCACATCCAGACCCATATTTATGGGATGTTGGCACAGGGCTGCCCTGCATGAAAGGGAAAGGGCAGGAATACACCATATCTATGGCATATGCAGAGGCATAACTTGGTCACGATGACTGGGAGAGGTGGATGAGCTTCAGATTTCCCAACAATCATGCGGAGACATCTTGTTAAAACACATTATATGAGAAGCAGGACATGATGGGCAGTGGAAGAGGAGAGGCGTGTGGATTGATAGGGGGACTTAAAAGCAATATCTTTACAAATAATCAACATTTTGAAGGCCTTCAAAACATAGATGAGAGAGCGAGTGTCATTGTAGGTACTTAAAAATCCCATCTGAAATCCGACAGACACTTCACATTAACCGACTGAATACACTTGTACCCAAATATTTACAGAGAATACATATTTGAGTCTGGGGTGTTACACCCCAAACAGCCCCCTGGCACTATGCCCCTGAACATACGGCGCAATCCTGTCCTTTCCCACTGCACTAGCATCATTTCAGCAGCCTAGCACCAACACAGGCACCCTTCAACCATGATGCAAGGGTGCCTGTGATGCATGCACAATGGTTTTTGTGCGAGAAGAGGCACCTTCCTGCTTAAAAACAATCCTTGAAGGCTTTTTCCTCTATCCATGTGTTAGTTTCTCAGCGACTTTAGTTAGTGCTCTCCCTCTTCCCTTTGTTCTGGTTATCACCTAGTCTCATTTGAACACATTTATTTTGTAAATCCTCCAAATGAGAATTTCTGTGAGTATAGCACAGGATTCCCTTTATTACAAATCTCTGGGAAGAGTAGAAGAATGGTCAAATTGGATTGGCTCACATTTCCAAAAGCGTGATGACACTGCAGTAACTCCCTTGTATCAGAATTCATGATATCTGTCCACTATGAGCAGTCATGTCTAAGACAAGCCTGAGATCGGAGCCAGAGAGTCAGGGGATGCAGGAAAAGTACATATAATTCAATCAAATTAAGAGACCTCTAAAAAAAATCTAGGGCTTGATCAAGAGTTTGGCGTATGGGTTACTATGTCACAAACAAGATGGATATCCCTTTCCCCGTATTCGGTCTCCACAGGCTAGAATGGGATTGTAATATGGTGGGCGGGATTTCTGTCACATTTGTGGCAGAGCAACCCCCTCCGTAAAACTCTAAATCATGCCCTTAGTCAGGAGGAGCAAACAAGGTTTTAGGGCTGGAACCCCATTGTTGTTAAAATACTCTACTGAAGCCATTTAACAGACTGTCTCAATCCAACAATGCATTAAGCACACCATTTTCAAAGTTAGATCTAACAACCTCACCTGACAAACATTCAAGGCAGATTGTTGTGTGTTTGCTTCTGAATGTCAGAGCAGGCAATAAACACAGATTTATGCTGCATGGTTTCATTGTGGACAATTCATTGATGCTGCTAGCTTTAACTCAAAACAGCTGTAGATGAAATATTAGTGACAAAAATATTGCCAAAAATATTGAGGACAAATATTTTGACTTTATTTTATTTGTATATAAAGTCAAAGATACCAACAACAAAAATATAGAAGATCACAATATCATCAAAAATGGGTAAGTATATCGAATTACAACTATAATAGACTGTATTAACTTTTAAATATGTATTAATTTGAAAAATAATGCTACAAATATATAATACTTGCAAACACAAATATTAATCATGTTTACAATGGCAGCATAAAAAGATATGAATAACAAATACTATTAAAGCACTTTTGACATTAAACTGAAATAAACATCAAAATGAAATAAAAAATAAAACAACTTAAAATCAGATTAAAATAATAGACTTGGAGGGGTCAAATTCACCACTCCTACTCCAACCTCCTCTTTTGGCCAGCTAAAGGATCACACCTGCAAGGTGGTTTTGAAAGATGGGTTCACTATTGTAGCTAAAGACCACTTACATAACGAGAATTAAATAGGAGTTATCACCAAACTATAGAGAACACTTCCTATAACTCTACAGACACCTACCCACGGATAATTATTTCCCTAAACAATTCCTTCACATTATATGTGCATTGACTCAAGAACATCATCTTAATGTTGTCTTAATTCCTAAAAGCCCACTTGCTTGGTGGAGATACAATGTCTTCTTTGGTAACTATGAACCATGTGGAAATTATGGCACTTTTTGTTTTGAAACTGGTAAATCTCACACCGGTCCGGTAGTTGTAGTCAAAAACACTCCATTCCCAACCTGCTATTTAAAACTTTTTTGAAATCGCAAACCTCTTGACCTTTTTCAGTTGGACTGCTGCCCTGGTGTATGAGACAGAAACAGTCCTTGCCATGGAAATGGGTAGATTATATTCTGGCCAGTACAGATAAAGATGCATTATTCACACTTTTCATGTGAGCTTTGCTACTGACATTCAACACTGGATCACTCTGTTATGTTGCACTGCTTGTCATCAGTGGCCTTGGTCAGTAGCAAAGACTTGAATGGTTAGGGTCATTTCCTAATTACTGAGAGCAAAAGGCTAAAATGCGACCATTCATTCCTCATCCTGTGATAGTGAATTGCAAAGTAACCCAAGATCTCCCTGTTTTTTATATCCTCTTTAATATCTGCCTAAGTGTTCTTATGAACATTCACTACTCCTAGAAGTTATTTCAGTCTTACACTAATGACACTAAAATGTATTCACAAGTGAGTGGCACACAAGATGCATTTCAACTGATTGGCGACTGGATGAGGGGCAAGGACTGTAAACTTTAAAGGCCAAAGACAAAGGTTTTCCTGTTTGGCCTACTGCACAAGTACTTCTCGCAGTTTTCTCAGATATATAAAGGGCCTGACGTATAGTCTAGAGGACGGGATACTCTGTCACAAGCATGAAAGATATCCCATCTGCTGTATTAAAAGTGCATCATATCCTACAGCACTTTTAATACTTGGGTCAGGATATCTGTCACATTTGCGACAGAGTATCCCATCCATCAAACTCTAAACTATGTCTAAAGTCTGGAATTTGGGGGTAATGTGGCATGCAAGCATGTATGTAGTGATGTATCCTGTAGTCATGGATAGGTTTGTGATTTTGCTTCTCTGGCTCAGGACTTCCCAATCAACTAAGGGACTAAAGGACAAACTAAGAGAACCCTGTCTTCCCAGTTGGGATCTCTAAGCTTACATTGGAGATATTGCATCAATGGCTCCATTGTAAACTCACTGAAATGACAAACTGGCACTGCCCTCAATTCGCATTTCTGTTTGTGTCACACACATTTCCAAAGTGGAGTTTGTTTGTTGATTGTCAAGAAATCAATGGTCCTAAAGCACACATAATAGGTTTCTTACATGGGTGTCGGGCCAATGGTGATTTCCCTGCCGGGGACCAGCATTCCTCGGATGGTGATCCCCAGGCAGCGAAATCTGGTGATGGTCGCCCACTATTACTAGGATGGGTGACTGTCGCAAGGGTTACCACTGACGGATCCAGCAGAGGCTCCACGGCTAGAAACCCTGTGCTTCGCCCACCTTTAAATGAGGTAGACCAACGGAGAGGTTAGTTTGGCGATGCTATTTACAGGGGGTACTGCTCCGCTAAACACCGAATGGCCACTTAAGCAGTCGCAGGTGTTAAAGGGGGCAGGGTGTCGAACGGGGGGAGGCAGGAGGTGGGCATCTCTATGAGCGGGGTGGCAAGCAGGGGTAGGAGATGGGCATCGCTATGGGGGAAATATTATAAAAATAAAAAAATAAAAAACTTACCTGCACGTAGGCCCTGCCGCTCCTCTGAATCTGCTGGCTGCAGGTACAAGCTCCGAGCCTGCCCTGCTGCCAATCCTGACGCTGCTCAAAGCAGTGTCAGGATTGGTTGGGAGCGCCCAGCCAGGGCACTCCCAGGCAGACTGGGAATCTGTGCAGGCTCTCTCCAGCCCAGCAGCACAGTTGCTGGGCTGGAGAGAGCCTACTGTGCATGTGCGTTTGGCCTGCCCGAGAGGGTAGGCCAACCACACATGCACTCTGAGGGGGAGTCACTGCTAATCACCCTCGTGCCCCCGCCACTTTAAAAGAAAACTATAATAAACCAAGTTTATTATTGTTTTGCAGCTGCCGCTGTGGGTTGGGGAGGGGGAGATGACACTCCTCTTTTCTAACGGAGGAGCTGCCCCTGGTCTTAGGTCTTTTCCCTGCCATTTAGTATGTGAACCTTTGCTATTGGCTTCTTTTCTCTAAGTGCCAAAGGCCACATTTTGGGTAATATTTTGCTTTACAAGAAGACATAACATGATATAAAAGGCCATTGTCCATAGGTGTAGACCGAAACATTTTTATTCTGTGCTTTAGAATAGTTTCTCGGTGTCTTTTTAAAAATATACGTAGATATTAAGAAAAAATGGGGAGTAGGCCGCGGTCCTAATGGTAGTATTGAATGCTAAAGCCACGACTTAATTTAAGCGGGAGTTGCCAGGGCAGTTGAGGCACTACAGGGGAGCATAAGCTCGAGGCAGACACCGACACAGCCTGTCATCTTCTCGTTCTTTCAACTGTACCCGAAGACACTTCTTTCTTCCCCACTGCTAGCCCATGTTCAGTATTACAGAAGTCTGACACGCTGGTCTACCATCACCTCGAGGGGGTAACGTCTGCAATTTGTGTACTACACAAGAAACGTCACTCATCGCGCACATGAAAGGGAACCTGGTGGAGGTAGCTAATGAGAAAGGGCGAACGACGAGATCGCACATAAGAGTGGTCACCGAGAGGCAGAGAGAGAGGCATTGGTTCAATAAAATCGTGTGCTTGCCCTAGAGGGCCATCAGATCAGCGTTTGGTGACTTTCTATGAACTTCCTGTTATTGCATCCAGACATATCACACAATAGCAGGCAGCAACATTGGTTTTGCCAGTGATGGTTAGCAGTATCATACAAATGAGGAACAATAATGGTTTAATTGTGAATAATTAGAATTGAAAATATTAAAATTCTGAAAATATGAGGCTGTGAATGAAACATGATTGCGATGGGTGGCGGTCTGTGGAAGGGGGTAGGGCTCTTTGGAAAGTTGCAGTCACTGCTGTTTCCTCTTCACTCCACTTCCCTCTGTAGCCTCTATGCGAGACAGTCCCTTTTCTCCCCACATCCTTTTGAATTCTTCTATCTGTATATTTTGTTCCTCATCTCTTTACTCTTCTGCACCCTCTTTTCATTCTCTCCTACATGCACCTCCTTGTATCTGCTTCATTTTCTCAATTTCTCTTACACACGCTGTGCACCCACTCATTTACAAGCACTACATTCTCATTTACTTTCATAGTGTAAATAATTTGATAATTATATACACCATTCACACACTTCTGCTCTGTACAATCTGTAGAGAAGCCAAGGACTGGATGAGCGTGTACTCTGACTACCTTCATGACTCACTGACAGGCAATGTGAGAAACTCTCACAGCTTTTAGCCTCAACCCCAGAGCTCTCAAATGTGCTGCGTTATAAACAGCCACCCAAAACCTGACACACAAACAACTACAGGCGACCCAGTTCAAAGTACACACTGTTAAAGAGTAATATGCTCCACGTGTAAAGAAAACTAGAGAAAAACAACATCCTGCAAAAAGCAAATACTCTTAAAAAGTAAACAAGATTAAACATGAAATGTAAACAAAAGCTACCTCACTTACTTGGGTTGTTCTAATGATTTGTGCAGCCATTATCCAGAAATTGATCAATGTTTTCCCTTTAAAGTTAAGGACAGAGTATTGGGCCCGATAGGGACCCGTTTCAACGTCAGCTTTTAACTACCGCTGAATATCGGACCAGGACCTGCCCCACTTAAAGCCCTGCCTTCAGCCGACAAGGCTGGAAGCTTAGAACTGCAGGGTCTGCTAAAGATCAGATTAAGAACTATTGTCTATGTCAGAGCAACAAAGAAGGATATCTTGAAGCACCAGTGGCGAGACTACCAAACAGCCGGACTCTGCCTCAACATTAAAAAACAACATATCACGCTGGTCCTCATAGATTGGCATTGGCTCCCAGTAGTGCAAGCAGTAACATTCAAACTTACCTGCAGATTCTCAGGGGTCCACAGCCTATCATATTTAGTCTCTGCTCCTAAAGTATATAGACATCTTGAGATCCATCAAGGCCAACCTGCTCACTGAGGCAAAATTTAACAAGAAGACTCAAGAAGGTTAGTCAAGCTGTATTTTGAGAGCTCAGCTCAGGAACACTCAACCAAAAATTTCAGTATTCAAGAAATAAGCCTTGGTAATGCCAATAGGTCTAACTTGAATTTTCTGCACCCTGCATTCTCACACGCTGAGCTTACACTCACACGGGCAGAGCCTTTTACCTCTGGTCTACTGGGAATATGAGCGAGAACCAAGAATGAATGTATGCCTGCACATGGGGCTGAAGCTGAGACGCTCAAAACAAATGCTGGTAAGTGCCTCATTCACCATGCAAAGTGCCTTAAACAAGACAAATTTATTCACTGGTATGGAGGAAATCTCATACCCCAACAGTGCCATAAGGAGAGCGGGAAGGACTGAACTGTGGATCATTATCAAGTTATCTGAAAGAACTGTCTGCCAGAATATGGCAGAGTCAGGCTAGATGGAAGAAGGGTGCTACAGGGGCTCTACAACTCCTGCATCTCCTGTGATTTTCCATGCCACAGGTGTCCATATTTTGGGAAATATGATAAGCTATAAGAATTGATTTGTAGAGCATTAGTATGTTTCCACTCTTAAAAGAGACTTCCTCTGTTTGAGCACAACTCATCACTACAGAATTTGCTTTCTTTTTATTCCAAGATTTCTTGGAGTTGTAGGTCATCACTTATGTTCCTGTCCATCAAAAAGTACAGTAAAAGTGCCCATATGTCCCTTGATCTTGCTGCCTGTACGAGAGATAGGACATAAATATATAAATTATCATTAAACTGTATCAAATGCTTTAACCAGTCCTTGACTGACTGACTTGGGCCTCGCCCATCCTCCCCCTGCACATTGCTACCTGTCATTTAGCCAGGAGTAGCACCAGCACTGTGTGTTTATGAACCCCTAAACACCAACCATTTACTGTGGCCAGACCTAAAAAGAAACCTCTGCACTAAATACCTTTCAATTGCATTTGTCAGTGTTCACAATGTAAAACTAAGAGAGGCCATAAGGTAAAACTACTCTGTATGCTTTTTGGAAAGTAATACAATGCAAAAACCATTCCTATAATACTTGTAACAGGGTGCACAACTTGAAACCCTTCCCTATTATATTGGTCACTGAAGTACACTGTGTAAAGCCCATGCATATTGTATTTGACCTGAGATCTGCATTATCAGTAATGAGCAACTGAACCACTTCTTAGTCGACCTAATACAACTATTTTTCAATAAAATGCTTGTTGAGAAGAAGATTACTATGAGGGCAGAGATGCAGTCCCTCTCAGTCTTACTTACTTCTTTCATTGTTTCAAGTACTGCCAAACAGTACTTACAAAAAGCTTTTCAGAGGTGGTAACCAAAACTTCTGTCTTCTAAGGTAATTGTTGTACTTGAGGAATTCTCGGCATGCAGCACATGCAGAGAATTCCAATGACTGGAATGGCCAGCAGAGGGTTCTGGGTGGCAGTTACTCCGAGGCTGGCAAGGGACTGGAAGCTGGCGAGAGAGCTCCTTATTCCTGTGTCTTGATTCAACTTGGACAATAAAGAACATGTAAACAGTTACCTCTGTCTTCTATTGTGATTGGGGAACACCAGATCGTAACATTGGCGACGAGTGCCTGCCGCAAAACCAACAAGAACACAGGTCAAAGGAGCAACGGACCCAAAATCATTAAGCATCGGAGTCTTGATACAAGGTATGGGACTTGTCTCCGATGGTGTTGGAGTGAGGTGCAGTAATTAAAATAATTGTTAGCGCGCGGACACTTACATGCAAGAGCAGCCGTTTTCTCTTAAACTTCAAGCGCATGTGCGAAGATCTACATGCAGGCACAGGCACGTAGAGTCACAACAAGCATCACAACGACATTGTGGTGGCCATTTTGGGAAGTTCAGATTTATGCTACAACGTCATAACAAGCACCATCTCCTGTAGAAATACATGCACAATGACATTGTGGTGGCCATTTTGGGAAGTTGGGATTATGCGAGTGAAGCCACTGGAACTAACAAAGCAATAAATAGTGCTTGCCTATCAGTGACAGGCACGCTTACAAATTGGTGCAATGTAAAAACTGGTCACCTACACTAAAGAGTGTTGTCACAGTATATATCTAATCCCTACACATTTAAGGTGGGAATAGCTAAAATGGCTCATAATAACCAAGGAATAATACCACCACCACTATTTGTTACCAAGCCTAGTAACCCACCTATTCCGTGGGAAGAGTGGGTAGACATATTCAAGAATTATTTGGTGGCATTAGATGGCCAAGACTTGTGACCTGCGAGAAAGAAAGCAACGTATACTCAAATATTTACCCCAGGTACTAGAGCAGGATGGACAACAAGTGACGGATGCATACAAAGAAGCAATAATAAGACTGGAAAGAAGATTTTCAAAAGAAGTTAACATTGTGATGACAAAGCACAAGTTTTATACCCAACCACAAAGAATGGGAGAAAGTATAGATGATTTGTTTCAAGGTTAAGAGAACTGTCTACTAAATGCCAATTTGGAAAAATGATTGATGAGTTAATACGCAACCAATTGATCATACAGTGTCGGAGTAAAAAAATGCAGGAAAGGTCATGGGCGGCAACAAATCCAACGTTAAAGGATGCTATTGAAATAGCGAAGATAGTGGAACAGTCGGAATACTGCATGAAGGAAATGGAAAAGAAAAACAAAGGAAATGATGATGAAGTTGATGTTAATAACGTAAATAAAGAGAGTAGTGATGTATTAGCTAGTACTAAGAGTATAGGCAAATGCAATAACAAAAGTACATATAGCAATACAGGCAACCCCTCTAGTAAGGTATGCACTAGGTGTGGAAGCAAGTTCCACAACACAGAGTCAAAGGCGTGTTTTGCTTTGGGTAAAGAAGCATGAAATGTTGGAGGAAGGGACATTTTGCACGTATGTGTAAAACCGGATCTAAGTATAAAGTAGCTGTTGTCCATGAAGAACGTTTAGCGTTGGAGAAAGGAACAGATAGAGTTTTGTCAGTGGATAACAAGATGGAAGGGAGCAACGATTTAGTCAGGCCACCTAGACTAATGGCAAACTTTATGGTGAGGGGGAGGAGTGTTCAGCTAATGGTAGATTCAGGGTCACTGTATACTATCATACCCAAACAAATGTTTATACAAGAATGGCCTAAGTTATGCCTTCTACCCAAAGATATTAATCCAGGTGGCTACCAGGGTGAGAAGATAGATATAGTTACATGTTAGCAAATATTGAATTTGAAAAAAGACAAGTTGAGGGAAAGGTTTATTTAGCGACCAATGGCCCACCAATTTTGGGATGGCATCACCAATACGACCTACACATTAAAGTAGACCCAAGAGCACATAATAAGGCTATGTTAGTAGAGGGCATCACTCTTGATCACATTTTGGAGGAAAATAAGGAGGCTTTTACTGACAGATTAGGAGAACTAAAAGGTTATGTACATAAAATTGTGGTGAGAAAGGACGCAGTTACGATTCAACACAAGTTGAGGAAAGTACCTATTTCAGCTTGTGTGGAAGTACAGAAAATTATTTCAAATATGGCACAAGAAGGTATAATCTAACAAGTTGAAACATCTAGCTCGATTTCTCCAGTTGTCATCACAGAGAAATCAGATGGTAGTCTGAGATTTTGTGTTGACCTCCGTTCACTCAACCAAAATATTGTAGTAGACAACTATCCATTACCCAACATAAATTAATTGATTTTCTTGTTAGAAGGGGGAAAACATTTTTCTAAATTAGATTTTAGGAGCGCTTACCACCAAGTTAGATTACATAATGAATCCACAGAACTTACTGCATTTATTACAATGGAAGGAGTCTTCCAGTTCACAAGGATGCCGTTTGGTCTTGCCTCCACAGCAGGGGTATTTCAGAGGATGATGAGTGATGTATTTAAAGCTGTAGATAATGTGCTTTATTTTCAGGATGACATTTTAGTTTTTGGCAACACAATAGAGGAACATAACAGCATCTTAAAGTGTATACTGGACAGAATCAAGAGTGCAGGCCTTACATTAAAGAAAGAGAAATGCACATTTTAAGTTAATGAAATTCAGTGTTTGGGCTACACTCTGTCGGAGCAAGGAGTGAAACCAAAAAGTCGTTTTCTGGAAGCAATCAGAATGGCCCCTTCTCCTCAGGACAAGGGTCAATTGAGATCGTTTTTAGGGCTTATCGAATATTATTTGAAATTTAAAAGGAACTTTGCTGACAAAACAGAAAGCTTAAGGCTGCTTTTGCGCAAAGGGCAGAATAACAAATAACTGCTTTCCAAAACATAAAAGAGGAAATGTGTGAAGCAAAGGTGCTAGTGCCATTCAATGTGAATTCAAAAACAATTGTTACAGTTGTTGCAAGTGCTATTGGTTTGGGGTGATCTTGTCGCAAGTACACGGTGTGAAGGAGAAAACAGTAGTATTTGCTTCACGATCATTGACTAAAGTAAAAAGAAACTATTCTGTAATTGAAAGAGAGACTCTTGCTGTTACATGGGGCATCGAATATTTCAGAACCTATGTATGGGGTCAGAAAATAATACTTTGCACTGATCATAAACCACTATTAAGAGTGTTATTGCCGGAGGTATGAGTAAAGTGTTGGTGTGTTTGGCCAGATTGGCAGCACAACTGCAGGAATACCAATTTACAACTGAATATATTCCGGGGTGGCGCAATGTCCAGGCATACTGTTTATCCTGGCTACCATAAGATTGGCAGGAGGTAGGCAAAGGATGTGTGCAAGAATGTGAAAAAGAAGGACCAGTGGCGAGTGTTGAGGATGTAATGGAGTGTACCTAAGGCATGGTGTCGCAAGAAGAATGGTGTAAGAGTATGGAAGATGATGCGGTTATGAAGGGAGTAATTACAATGATCAAAGAAGGAGGAAGAAGAGAAAGTACTCTGTGTGTTCAGATTTAACCATTCTTAAGGGTGTTGGAAGAATTGTCATTGATTACAACGGATATTGTTGTGAGGGGGGGACGATTTATTCCGCCATATGGTGTAAGACACAAGTTGTTCAGATTGCACATGAAAGACATTTAGGCCAAACTCTAACCAAGAGAAGATCGAAGGAGAATTTTTGGTGGCCTGGTATTGATAGTGATGTGGACAAATGGGTTGAAAGATGTATAGATTGCAGGGAAAGTGAAAGTAGGAAAACAAAACACGATATGAGTAATACCGGACCTTGGAAAAGCTTGGCATATCATATGCATGGATTGTGTTGGCCTATTAGGTAGAGCAACACCTGATTTGAAATGTGCATTAGTGATGGTGGATGCCCACCCGAAATGGTTGATTGTTAAATTTCTGAGGGAAATCACTACTAGTAATACTATTAGAGCAATGCAAGAAGTTTTTCGGGAGGAAGGGTGCCCAACTAAATTGATTACAGACAATGGGACACAATTGGAATCTATCAAAGAAGGAAAACATTTTTTAATTGTGTGGAATATGTCACTCTCACACCTCTTTATATAATCCACAAGCTAATGGAATAGTTGGAAGGTGTAATTGAATGGTGAAGGGTGTTTTTCAAATGGCTTTAAGCAGTGGGAAGAATGTGTGCACAATGGTGAATTATTTGGTATGGGCTTATCGCACTACTAAAAATGGTGTGATCGGCAAGCTACCTTTTGAGGTGATGAGGTGTAGGATGGCAGGCACGAAAAATAAAATCCCGCTTGGATGTCTGCACTGTTTGACGGGAAAGGTGTAATCGAAGGTGAGGTAGGAACACCTACCTTGAACTTGGAAGGTGTCATTAAAAAAATGGATTTGGTGAAAATAAGATCAGGGGGTGTAGGAAGGGGTGTTAAAAAAGTCTGTGGAACGTACAAAGTTAAGGAAGTACATGATTTCCATGTTGTGCTGGAGAATGATGAATGGCGGAATAAGAGGAAAGTAGCCCTATACAGTAGAGGTAGCAATGGGAAGGGGAGGAGAGTGGAATGTGAGAGAAGTAGTAGTTTTCTACTTATGAGTGATGAAGAATTGTTGAATGGGAACAATGCAACAGGTGAGACATGTAATCAGACACCGAGTACCAGCCATGGAATTCAGGGTGTCGTAAACTTCTGAAGTATTTGCATGATTATGTTAAGCAATTGCCAGTTCATGCAAGAGCTATGAATCTACGGTTGTGTCACTGTAGCATGATTCTTTTTTTATTTAGTCAGTTAGAGGAGTATGTGTTTTTTTTAAAGCATTATAACTTAAGCAGTGGTTTATTGATATATGCATGTTTTTTTTTTGTTTATATAAAGGAAGTGGATGTGTTGTACTTGAGGAATTCTCGGCATTCGACACATACCTGGCATGCCAAGAATTCCAATGACTGGAATGACCAGCCGAGGATTCTGGGTGGCAGTTACTCCGAGTCCGGCAAGGGACTGGAAGCTGGTGAGGGAACTCCTTATTCCTGTGTCTTGATTCAACTTGGACAATAAAGAACAAGTAAATAGTTACCTCTGTCTTCTATCATGATTGGGGAACACCGGATCTTAACAGTAATCAGTGGCAAGTAATGCTAGAAAATATAGAGTCTTTAACACAGAGTGATGATAATCCATGCACAAAGGCACAAAACATATGCCTGTCATAATAAAACTGCCTTTGTCATAACTTTCATAATAAACAGATCAGATATGTGGCATCTGACATTGTAGCTTTGATCACAGACTTGTCACCATAACCAACCCAGATCTACTGTAAGGAGTATAATCTCTGCAATAAGCACTCTTTTTCAGTGGAAGCACACATCTGCTGTCCAATCACATTCAGTAGGGAGTAAGACAGTAGCGTCTCGTGGGCCACGGAACGGGTGGGGTGGGGAGGAGGCACAGGTGGGGGGAACACCTAAAATTAAATCAAATTAAAAAAAAACACTTACCTTTTTCTGCGCGGTCCCATGCAACTCCGCTCCTCTTCCCTTCTGGCTGCACAGGCACAGGCTCCCAGCCTGCCCTGCGGCCAATCCTGACGCTGCCCAAAGCAGTGTCAATATTGGCTGGGTGCTCCCAGGCAGACTGGGAGCCCGTGCAGGCTCTCTCCTGGAGACAGCCTACAGCGCATGTGGGTGTGCCCTTCCTGAAACAGCCGTCCAAACACACATGCACTCTAAGGGGGAGTGCTGAGCAGTCCCACTCAGTGGACATCACCCCATGGCCTCGCCTTTTTAAAGAAAACGATAATAAACATGGTTTATTATCGTCTTCTTTAAAAGGCTTAGCAGCTGCCGCTGCTGCTGGGGGGCAACGCTCCTCTGCCCATATGGAGGAGCTGCCACTGGAGTAAGATACACACGTGGGAGGAGCCAAAGCTCTTGTCTCAGCACTGCTTCATAAAGCTCTTTTTCTGCTGATCACATAAGATCCAACAAAATAGAAAAATAGAGTATACTTTAATAAATTAAATGACACAAATATGACAAAAATCGAATTAGGAGAACCAGAGCTAAGAATGTTTGAATGTTAAGGTTCAAAATAGCACCAAAAATTATTAAGCACCAACTTCAGTCATCTGGTTGTGCATGACTGGCACTTAGAGAAAGCTAAGGCTGACTGTGATGGAGAACAGGTCAGATGCAGAGACCAGGTTCAACTTGGTTGTAAATTTTACCTTCAGACTTAGGGGCATATTTATCACTATATCACGCAGTGCAGTGCAGCACAGCACAGTAAGTCACCTTGCTGAACTGCACTGCACTGTGCTGTTCTGTGTGATAGGGAAAGGGCAGGAATGCACTGTACTTAACATTGTTAGGTGCATTCCTGTCTTTTCCCTGTGCTCCTGCGCAATGTGCTGCCTAGCGCCAATGGAGCACACATAGAAAGGAAGTAACAAGGAGAAATAAAGATATTTCTCCTTGTTGTGCCTCACCTGGGGAGGCATAGGATTTTGACGCATTCTCAGGTCTACCACAAATGGTAAATCTGGGAATACACCAAAACCCATGGGTGGATGCATGAGAATGCCCATGCTCAACCCATGTAAAGCCTTTCAAGAGCTGATTAAGCAAAACAGTGATTTGTGCTGTGTTGCAATATTCAAGAATTACCACGCCAGGCAAGGCTACACAAGGTGGCCTTGTCTGGCTTGATAAATCTAAGTTAAGAGCTGCGTCGCTCTTGCACCCTGTTGCGTGGTGCAAGACTGACACAACTCTTTCATCAATATGTCTCTAAGTTTCTGAAATGAAAGTAAAAAATTCTTAGTGGAGCATGGCAGCAAGCTGTGGCAGAAAAGGGCACCACAACGTTGCACAGTCGCTGGAAACGGTCCCGGTGAAGCCACTGACTTTTGTCAGGAAGCTCTGATCGGGAAAAACTTGAATTTTGCGCCACATTAAGGTTCCTTGCTGGCCAGATACTTTTGGTGTATTCACCCTATTCTTCTAGCGAGCAATGCTGCAGTCTGTAGCTGAAGACTACAGCAAGAGGCCATATACCTCCATGAGGTCTTGCTGAATCAGATTTTCTGCTGCAGAAAAGGTCCAAGCCAGAGCACCCTAGATTTTCAGGGCAGGCTTGGCAGGTTGGTCCTGGTTCTCCCTTGGTCTTTGGCGCCAAAAAGGTTCTAAGTCCCAGGTTTCAGGAAATGTTCGGAGTACAGATTGACACAGCCAAGTATTCTGGGACCTCAGGAACATAACTTGGGGATGAAGACTCACTCCAGGAGAAGGGACCAGCAGGGGCCAGGGCTTGTCCAGTTGGAACTGGCCATCTGAGCAGTTACAGGAAAGTCCTCTCATAGCTTGTTGTGTCCTTGAAGCTTCACCAGATCAGCCTATTGATACTTGGAGGAGTCCACTTCCTTGTCCTAGGTACAAGAGGGAAAGCAGGTTCAGACTTCTAGGCTCTTCTCAGGTCTCACACAGTAGGTTTAGTGCTCTTCTGATTTTCCACGGGTCCACTAGCGTTCTGAGGAGGGTGCCACCTTTTTTCATGGCACCAGCTTGTGAGAATAAGTGATCCTTGGTCCCTGCCTAATCAGTAGGGTAAACATTCCATTTGGAGCACTTCCTGCTGTATGCACTACAAAAAACAATCCCACAGTTCCCTTCTCTACCTAAATCCAAGATGGTAAAACCTTTCTTTCACTGTGCAGAGCCATGTGTGCCCACCCCAGAAGTATGGCCAGGTATATGAGCAACTCATCCTCTATGGTTTCTTCCAACCAGTTCTTGGGGCAGCCTTTCTCCCACTGGGATTGGTGCCTATCTAACTCAGTGAACAAAGGGAGGGCCTGCAAAGGGGGCAGCTAACATTTGCCTGCGACAGGATTGGCCATTTTTAAGTTAATAAACTTCCTGGGAACTTGATTAGTGATCAAGTGGTCACCCTGCCAGAGGTACAGAAGCACCTCCTGTAGGAAGTTGGCTCTGTATGTGCTATTTCAAAGTAAGGAATAGCATGCACAGAGTCCAAGGGTTCCCCTTAGAGGTAAGATAGTGGCAAAAAGAGATAATACTAATGCTCTATTTTGTGGTAGTGTGGTCGAGCAGTAGGCTTATCCAAGGAGTGTTGTACATACACATAGACAATAAATGAGGTACACACACTCAGAGACAAATCCAGCCAATAGGTTTTTGTATAGAAAAATATCTTTTCTTAGTTTATTTTAAGAACCACAGGTTCAAATTCTACATGTAATATCTCATTCGAAAGGTATTGCAGGTAAGTACTTTAGGAACTTCAAATCATCAAAATTGCATGTATACTTTTCAAGTTATTCACAAATAGCTGTTTTAAAAGTGGACACAGTGCAATTTTCACAGTTCCTAGGGGAGGTAAGTATTTGTTAGGTTAACCAGGTAAGTAAGACACTGACAGGGCTTAGTTCTTGGTCCAAGGTAGCCCACCGTTGGGGGTTCAGAGCAACCCCAAAGTCACCACACCAGCAGCTCAGGGCCGGTCAGGTGCAGAGTTCAAAGTGGTGCCCAAAACACATAGGCTAGAATGGAGAGAAGGGGGTGCCCCGGTTCCGGTCTGCTTGCAGGTAAGTACCCGCGTCTTCGGAGGGCAGACCAGGGGGGTTTTGTAGGGCACCGGGGGGGACACAAGCCCACACAGAAATTTCACCCTCAGCGGCGCGGGGGCGGCCGGGTGCAGTGTAGAAACAAGCGTCGGGTTCGTAATGGAAGTCAATGGGAGATCTCGGGATCTCTTCAGCGCTGCAGGCAGGCAAGGGGGGGGTTCCTCGGGGAAACCTCCACTTGGGCAAGGGAGAGGGACTCCTGGGGGTCACTTCTCCAGTGAAAGTCCGGTCCTTCAGGTCCTGGGGGCTGCGGGTGCAGGGTCTCTCCCAGGTGTCGGGATTTTGGATTCCAAGAGTCGCGGTCAGGGGAAGCCTCGGGATTCCCTCTGCAGGCGGCGCTGTGGGGGCTCAGGGGGGACAGGTTTTGGTACTCACAGTATCAGAGTAGTCCTGGGGTCCCTCCTGAGGTGTCGGATCTCCACCAGCCGAGTCGGGGTCGCCGGGTGCAGTGTTGCAAGTCTCACGCTTCTTGCGGGGAGCTTGCAGGGTTCTTTAAAGCTGCTGGAAACAAAGTTGCAGCTTTTCTTGGAGCAGGTCCGCTGTCCTCGGGAGTTTCTTGTCTTTTCGAAGCAGGGGCAGTCCTCAGAGGATGTCGAGGTCGCTGGTCCCTTTGGAAGGCGTCGCTGGAGCAGGATCTTTGGAAGGCAGGAGACAGGCCGGTGAGTTTCTGGAGCCAAGGCAGTTGTCGTCTTCTGGTTTTCCGCTGCAGGGGTTTTCAGCTGGGCAGTCCTTCTTCTTGTAGTTGCAGGAATCTAATTTTCTAGGGTTCAGGGTAGCCCTTAAATACTAAATTTAAGGGCGTGTTTAGGTCTGGGGCGTTAGTAGCCAATGGCTACTAGCCCTGAGGGTGGGTACACCCTCTTTGTGCCTCCTCCCAAGGGGAGGGGGTCACAATCCTAACCCTATTGGGGGAATCCTCCATCTGCAAGATGGAGGATTTCTAAAAGTCAGAGTCACCTCAGCTCAGGACACCTTAGGGGCTGTCCTGACTGGCCAGTGACTCCTCCTTGTTTTTCTCATTATTTTCTCCGGCCTTGCCGCCAAAAGTGGGGCCTGGCCGGAGGGGGCGGGCAACTCCACTAGCTGGAGTGTCCTGCTGGGTTGGCACAAAGGAGGTGAGCCTTTGAGGCTCACCGCCAGGTGTGACAATTCCTGCCTGGGGGAGGTGTTAGCATCTCCACCCAGTGCAGGCTTTGTTACTGGCCTCAGAGTGACAAAGGCACTCTCCCCATGGGGCCAGCAACATGTCTCGGTTTGTGGCAGGCTGCTAAAACTAGTCAGCCTACACAGATAGTCGGTTAAGTTTCAGGGGGCACCTCTAAGGTGCCCTCTGGGGTGTATTTTACAATAAAATGTACACTGGCATCAGTGTGCATTTATTGTGCTGAGAAGTTTGATACCAAACTTCCCAGTTTTCAGTGTAGCCATTATGGTGCTGTGGAGTTCGTGTTTGACAAACTCCCAGACCATATACTCTTATGGCTACCCTGCACTTACAATGTCTAAGGTTTTGTTTAGACACTGTAGGGGTACCATGCTCATGCACTGGTACCCTCACCTATGGTATAGTGCACCCTGCCTTAGGGCTGTAAGGCCTGCTAGAGGGGTGTCTTACCTATACTGCATAGGCAGTGAGAGGCTGGCATGGCACCCTGAGGGGAGTGCCATGTCGACTTACTCGTTTTGTCCTCACTAGCACACACAAGCTGGCAAGCAGGGTGTCTGTGCTGAGTGAGAGGTCTCCAGGGTGGCATAAGACATGCGGCAGCCCTTAGAGACCTTCCTTGGCATCAGGGCCCTTGGTACTAGAAGTACCAGTTACAAGGGACTTATCTGGATGCCAGGGTCTGCCAATTGTGGATACAAAAGTACAGGTTAGGGAAAGAACACTGGTGCTGGGGCCTGGTTAGCAGGCCTCAGCACACTTCCAATTGTAAACATAGCATCAGCAAAGGCAAAAAGTCAGGGGGCAACCATGCCAAGGAGGCATTTCCTTACACCTCCCCACACTCAAGGTCTTTACTCTGGAAGCTCAGACATCAAGGGTGCTATTCAGCAGCCAAAAGCCAGCTGGAGCTCTTGCAAATGGGTCTCCCGAGGCTTTAAGCAACAAAAGGGTACCTTTTACTTTTGATGAAATCTGTTTAATTTTATTATCAAATCGGATTTTAAACAAATTGTAAATTATATTTCTAGCAGTCTTCTAACTACAGTTAACATTATTGAATAAAATAATATAACCCAATGTTTTCCTGTGGAACAACCAGTCTTGCTACAGTGAAATAGTGTTTGGGGCTTCTTCACTGTAATGACATGTTTAAAATGAAAGTTTTTCATGTTCTACTTTTAAATATCATCCACCCTGCCTTAGTTGGCAGTAACGTCCACTTAGGGGTGATTTACTAACAACAGTAAAGTTTAGGACTGTCAAAGGGGTAACAGGCAGGCTACTACTGGTAGGCATGCAGTCATGTTTGCATTTTTACTCTAGTGGGTGGCACAATGGGTGCTGCAGTCCACTAGAAACATTTAACTTACAGCCCTGGGTACACTCTGTACCATATACCAGGGACTTATAGGTACGTTCAGTATCCCATTTCGGGGGTAACCCATTTTCATCTTGTTGAAAGGAGGTACACAGGCATTGTATTGCTGGTTAGCAGGGCTAAAGTGCACAGATTTCTATGTCCAGCAAAAACTGGCAAGGCAAACATCTTGGGGTAAACCATTCAAAAGGTAATTTCCTACAAGGATCATAAACAACAACTTTTAAATTGCAACACCGGACCAAAACTTCTGTGCCGTATCTGTAATTAGATTCTTGTTTTTCTGCCTTCCTTTCTGAATGTCTATTGATTTAAAGGTTTGGCTATTTTTATAGCAAAGAAAGAGTGGTTTCAAACCTATGCTACACAGAATGATGCATACCACTGAATTATTGTCCATACTCTTTACATCAGGACTCGTACCTTGTCTTATTTACTCAGCTCTTTCAATGCCACATACTCGGAAGCCTGATATGATATTGCTAGGTTACTAGAATGTTTGGTAAAGAAATAAGAGCCTTAGGCCACAATATTACACCTTCCTTTCTTGCTGCTCTCCCAGTAGATAAGTAACCCTTTCATGCATGCCTTACAATTGTTTTTAAATCTGGCTTGCCAACAGAGCTGTCTGTATGACCTACTGTTATCATTTCTTTTGAGCATAGAAAGAGAGGACTTTGGTTACACCTCCCTGAAATATTGCCTGTTCAATTCACGATATTGATTGTTTGGTGTAACAATCCATCTCTTGCGAGAGCGTGCACTGCAGTACGTTACGGAGTGTTTATCAAGAGTACACGTAGTCACGATGCATTAAAATGCTCATATAGTAGACTGATTTTTTACAGAAAACAATCTTTGTTTTTGTTTTGTTGCTTTCACTGCAACTAGCTTTTTATAAATATTTTGGTCAGGACTGTAAGTGCAAGCCAAACCAACTGGCTTTACCATTGCTTATGCAGATTTGATCCCTAAACCTTTATTGTGATTTATAACTTTTTAAATTATATTTTTCTTTGCTTATCTATTAAAGTTTCTCTGTTTGTCCTTTACCCTTATTTGCCACTAAGGTGCTTTCTTCAACCTAAGGTGCCAGGCTTGTACCTGGCTTTGGGTACCAACAATGCCTCCTTCAGATTTTTTCCCTGCAAGTTTATTTTTCCCAGCTGCATGTTTTTCCATTCCCTTAACTTCGCTCCACCCATTTCTCTTTCCTTGCACATATGGATTGATACAGTGAACCTGCAAACCACCGGCCTTCTTTTTGCTGCCAACTTAAATTTGCCATACCTACCAGCATGTGGTGTCACCTTCACTGTTCAGTGACATCACTCATTTCCCTCTCTTGTTCCCTAGACTCGAGTCACTGTCACTTCAAATCACGCAGCAATATTAATGAATCACCCTGCATTGCTATATTGGACTGTGGTCGCACAGGACCACCAATATGTGTGCTTCAGAATACATATTGACTGCCACGTTGCGAGTCGACGTAGCCATTTTAATGACTTCAAGCCCATAGAAACATTTGGCAATGTTTTATTCTAGTTGTGTCTCCACTTTGTAAAATAAAAACCAAGCAAAAAATAAGGCAGACCTAATCATGGTTAAGACAATAAAACAATTAATGGCTTTAAAATATTTTTTTTAAAACGCAAAGGATGGCTGGTTAAAAAATTAAAAAGAGGGAGAAAGTAAAAAGAAAGAACATGGAAAGACAAATAGGATTATGCATAATAGAGGGGAGACAATGCATTACTATGACAAGAGCATTTAGCACGCACTTCAGCTCCACTGCTATTCTTTGTTTAATGGGTATTCTCTCCCTAAGATGAAAATGAAACCTGAACATTGTGTTATGTCTAATGTTAGCTGAACAGTGAAACAAGCTGCTGCAAAACATGTCACATCTACAGATAAATGTGCTTCTTAACACCGTAACAATGCGTAGAGATGGGTTTGTAGACAACATATTGCAGACTAAAGCAGTGTAGTGGGGCACAGGTACAGTGTGTGCCTTCCAAGCCCACCAGCAGTAACTACCAGCCGAGGAACGCACCACACACTCTCCCCTGGAGGTTCTCGTCCCAAGTTCTCTTCATAAGCTGATGGAAACACACCACACAATGTCTTCACCACCCTCCCACCTTCAGAACATCGTAAACGAACACTACTCTTCTCACTGACATCTTTGATAAAGACAAGCAAACCCTGTATAAGCTGTATTTAACCTACTCTTTTCAATTAAAATGCGCCATCTTTTTCATGTGACATTATTAAAAGATACAAGAAGTAACATCCTTTATGGTCCAATAAAGCCGTCTAGAAGTTTTGGTTAATTTTACAAACTACTGTGCCTTCAACGTTATGGTTTCTTATGCTACAAGCACTTCTTGATGGCTTTATTGCACCTTTTTGCACAGTTAGCCATTTTGTATTCTTGTTGGTGGTTTTACAAATGCCTCCACTGCTTTTATCACATGTTCTCAGGGCTGGCTTTCGGTATGGGCGTTCTGGGCTCAGGCCCGGGGCACCTTGATTCAGAGGGGCACAATGAACTTACCTAAACAATTGCTTTAAGCACCAGCAACAGCACCAGCGCCTGTTCATTATCTTCAGGCTTTCCTGTAAATATTGTATCTCCCTTTCCGTAGCCGCCCTTGTCTAGCTTCTCCCTCTGCCTACATTCTCTCTCACAACTCCCCAAACCGCACCTCTACCTCTTCCACCCAGAAAAACACCTGTGACTTCCAATTTGGCTCAAAGTTTCAGGAAATGCACAAAATTTGCCATCGCCCACGGTGCTATCTGAGGAAAGGCCGGCTCTGGACATTGCAAATGACATCAATGACATTAACGATGCAGCATGAGTTCACATGGAAATGAAAGTCTACAACTACATTGGCAATCAATGGATGTTTTCATAGAAATTCCCTAAAGTATGCAGGGTTCTGTTAGAATGAACTAAGGGTGGCCCCTGATGATGGACAATTGAGTTCATAGGAACTGCCTTATTCTTATTTCATGAACAGAACCAAGGATCAGGCTGCCCTCCTTACTTCTGGGTTTGAGCAGGCTTTCAGGGCTGGGACAGCTGCCTCACCATTGACATGGGACTCATTTATTTTTACGTCCTGGATGGGGCTGTCAAGGGGTTTGGCCTGTCTTCTACAACAGAGAAGCATCCATGCACTCCTTTACCATTCTTAACCTGATTAATGAGCTGGGGCAAACCCGTCTACACAGTACCTCTCTGAGCCTACTACAGAACCGTTTGAGGCTCTGCTCTCATGAACGAGGTAGAACTAGCTCAATAAAATCACAGCATTTTTCAAGAGTAGGGAGAGGGTTTTTCAACCTGGAAAAGCAAATTCAATTTTTCCTGAGATCAGCAACTGAGGTTGCCAATCTTGTCTGGAAAAGGGCATACGTGTGCCTTCCCAATAGAGCTCCTCACTCATCTCTTGCCTGCATGGCAAGACAAAATTCATGAAAAGTTGCTATGGGTGCCATGCTTGACAGGCTCGTTGGGCCCACCACATGCATCCGCCAAGTCAACCTGAAGGGTGTCCTAGGACAGGATCTCTTGAGGCTATGTATCTCCTTAAGTATCCGACTCTCCTCACGGCCAGGAACCTAGACTCTGCCCTGCTTCATCCCTCCTCTCAGGCATGCCTCCAAACATCTAGCCCAAAGCTGATTAGTGAAATCTGGCTGCTGCACCATCCAAGTCAGGTTTTCCTCTTCTCTGTCACCAGTGGGAGCTAAGCAGGCAAACCCCAAATGTTTCTCTTCTCCTTAGGGACTGGCTGGCTGCCCAGCCCGAGGCCTTTATAGACTCGAACATTTGCAGTCCCTGTTTAGGCTGTATTGTTCAGCATGCCCTGCACATTTGTACCGTAAAACAACTTTGCTAATGTTTGATAATCTCTACAAATGTACAAAATAAATAAAGTAATTAATAAGTGTGTGTGTGTGGTTTTTTCTGCCCACCCCCCACTCCTGGGCCATGGTGCCACTGCACCTCATGTACCATTGATATTCATGCCCTCTGTTTTTTTTTTGTTCGATCATGTCATGTAATAGCTCTAGTCATGACAAAAAAAGTTCATTTCGGTTTGAAATTACTTGACCGTCTGCAGCCACGAAATTGAGTTAACTGTGGCACTGCCATGTGTTTAACCTGCCCTTGCTAGGGTGGTGCTGTCCTACCCATTCGGCCTCCCGCTAGAAATTATTTTATCATGCTTCCTTTCGTTCCCTCGCCTATTTACTGCCTGGAATAGACAGCTATCCCGGTAGAAAGCTGAAGAATTTAGGGACTGTCTTTTTTATACTAGAGAGATATTCCGCAGCTGCCAGCACTTAGCACCCGGGGCTACAAGAGAGTGGAAGGTGGGGCAGAGGGAGTTTTTCTCTTGACATGTCAGAGCCCTGGGCTACCCAGGTAAGAAGACCAAAAGCCATAAATCAACACGCCCCCCTCACCTGAAGCCATGAGAAGTGCCTGGGCTTGACAGGAGAATCCTGGTGTCTGTGCGTGTCATTCAGCGTTCACATCACCGCTCGGCACCGTCCTCCGCCATCACCAGCAGCAGCGTTATTTTATAGAACTGTAGAAAATGAAAGCTAACAGGCCGCCCCCCCTCCTACCCCAAACCCCCCGCCATATGCTCCATGCCTGCACAGTTAACGCACACTGAGCTATAGGCTTTCTGGGTGCTAGATTTCCACCGGGCGTCAGCGTTTCAGACTCTCGTTCCTTCTGCCTCATGCAGTCCTAAAGGACAATCTGTCTTTGTTGCATGCCCCAGTGACGGGGGCGTATCGCGAGACCATGCAGCCCCGGTGCAGGGGGTCCTCCAGCCCTTCAGGGGGTCCCCTATTCAGCCATCTGTGTGTTATGTGAAACTCAAGGTACCTTCTTACCTTTCTGCAGGGATCCCTATTTCTTTGCATCACACCCCTGCTCAGTGACAGGGTCGTGCATCCAGCATAAATGTTCATCCCCTAGACAAATGCATGTCGGATCACCTTGGTTCTCACCAGGATCCAGCAAGATAAAGAGGCTGCTTGTACTTGCTGACATCCTCGAAAAGTATGAGCTAAAATGTAGAATGGATGTAGGTGGCAATTAAGTCCTCTTCAGAAAGTAGATCAACCGAACAAAACCAACATCTAAACTCAACCCCACTTATCAAGCAATTTACTCAAAATAGCTACTGTCCCACCACCCATATACATGAACTCATATAACCCCAACTAATGATCACATCTAAGACCTGAAAGCACAAGACCAGTCCCAATAACCATCATTAACTAATAAGCAGCATGCTCATATCTACCCCTTTCAATTCAATGTACCACAAAGAAACTGAAGCAAATGCATAGAATGGTCTCATTGAGAGCACAAAACTAATCGCAATAACCAACAATGATTATTAACCACTGGATTAACTGCTTATCTTTAGCTCTGTAGCAGCGTGCTGTACAGCGTAAAAAGTGCTTCAACATTTCACCATGGCTAGTAAGCACTATATAAATGCAATTACAATACAATTATATATTTTCAGCTCCTCAATGGGGCTAAGCTAAAAACACAAATGACACAATGTAAGTATCCCTGCAAAATAGGGTCACTTTCACATCACACCTTTTCTTGGGTGAACTTTAAATCCATGACCCAATCTCTGTGATGTGCAATCATGTGAGAGTCAACCTTCAACGGATACTCTTGTGGAAAATCATCCTATCCACAATCAACCAACTGGCAGAATCAGAACACATCATAATATCAGGTATTCCGGACTTTTGCAAAGGCCTTTAGAGCAGTCTTCCCAAAAACAGAGCAGACAATGAGCGTGATCAAGAGGGCAAGCCAAACCAGTATTAAAGGCACTGCATTGAATGACAAATCACATGCAAAGTGCTAGCTCTCTTCAACAAAGTTTTCCTGAGCAGTAGCCCCAATATATCTGAAAAACAACATGATGCTACAATCACCCCAAAAAACGTAAACTCAATCAAATCACAAGAGATCAGCACCATCTCTTACAAATACACCCAAATGTACAGCAGAGGTCTATTTGTCAAGGATCCAGTAGCCTTTAATATTTTAATGCCACTTCCTCCTACTTTGATGCCAACAGATTCAGCCTTAGTTCAGAAAGGAATTAAAAACCGAATAAAATCACCCAGTGACACGTAATGTTTATTTCGACATTCTATGTGGTACTGAGACATCTCCCTCCTCTACTAACTTGCCTACTCAACTATAATGCCTTGGAAAGGGGAATTCCACCAAAGGATCAGATATACTGGTTGACTCGATCAGCACCAAGCCTCCGCCACCACATGTGAAAGACTTGTACCAACGCAGATGTGTGTTGTGCTGCTACAGCATCTTAAAATATATATCTCATGAGAGGAAGGCCTGGCGTAGAGGCAGCTTTGGCTGTCTCACCAGCCCAATTTAATCCAAAAAGCATTGTCAATTTCAATAGGGGTGCTCTTACCAAAATGGTCCAATTTTTTAATACAAGCACATGCTCAAAAAAGAAAACGATGCCACCTAAATGTGGCAGCCATATGTTTAAAGTAAAACATTAATTACAATATTGTGACCATTGCATAAACTTTTAATATAAAAGAATGTGTAATTCGTAGAAGACAGGTGTACGTCGAACAGGTATACAAACTCTTTTTACATTTAATACACACCACAGGAAACTATGATTCTTATTGGTGCAAAGATACTGTTGCCAAAAAAGGAACTAATGTCTCTGATTTACTGTTCCTACAGAATTACTGAAGATACACACAAGAATGACAAAAAGAATTGTTAAGCGTTGGCAAAACCAATAGGTCATCCTTCAGAGATTGATACTATATTTTCTTTTTTAGCAACGATATGGCCAAACAGAAACCATTCCTGAGCATAAACATGGCCACCACATGCTTACAATAAAAATGTAAAACTTAAAAAAACATTCTTTGGACTGGCTGTTTTTTTAAATTATAAGCCTTTTTGATATACAAATATTACTAATATTTGAAAGGGAGACCAAAATAAATCACTAACTGAGCACTTGAATCATAGGCAACTTCAATTATACAGTGTCACGTAAACACAATGTAACAGCAAATATAAGACAAGACAGAAAATGAATCACCAACTAACTGGGCAACTGGCTTGCAGGCAAAATAAATATGCCGTACTTAAAGTTAATCTAAAAAATAAAACAAAAAGTACACTTTGGCCAGCTTTGTTGCTGAAGAGAAAGGAACTATTTTTAGGTGGAAGTGAATAATGTGTGCAGGCTTTGTGAGGTGAAGGCAGAAGGTGGAGAAAGTGGCCTGACCCATTGCCCCATGCTATATGCTGTGGTAGGTAATAACAATGTAAAGGACCAAAGCTGCAATCAGACACCTTTTATGTATGTTTATTATGTATGATTTCTTTTGAGAAAACAATAGTCTGGTTAAACAACTAAAGATATCTCACAGGCCAGACCTAAAAATGCTAAAGCATGAAAAGAGAAAAAGCATCAGCAAAGCAAAGTATAGGTATGCCAGCTCTGAGACCTAGAAGCACTTATTCGTTCGAGGGGATGTGCATGTGATCGGGAAAAATGCTGTTGCACACAGTAGAAGAAACTCAATGGCTGCAGTGAGCTGACCCATTGCCCCATCCTGTATGTTGTGATGGGTGGAAGCTCAATGTGAGTGACTGCTGAACAGATCAATGGGTGAAGAGGCCTCACCCAAAGCCCCTCTATATATGCATATATGTATGTGTTTTTTATTTATGATTCTTTTATTTCATAAGGCTGGTGAGACAAGTACAACTTGTCTCTAGGCTTGACCGGAAAAACACATACATAAAGACCTACCTGCTCCGTAATGGCAAAAAAACATGCCTTATGGTGGTTTGCCACCCACCACATAGCATGTCGTATTGACCAAGGCTTTGCCAATGCCTGTTATTCTTTTGGATTTGCCACTCTTCTAAATACCATCAGCGGCAAACGGGTAGGTAAAATAAGCACCATCCCGCTGTGGATCCAAACTTATTTTGGAACCACTATTCTTGACATTCCTACGTTGCATATGGAGTCTTACACCACGCAAGAAGGGTTCCATTTTTTAAAATACAAAGGTTTGAGTTATCAAAGTTAACAGGGTCCCCCTCACCAAAGTATTTCCATATACATTATGGGGGTCATTACGACCTCGGCGGTCTTTTCAATAGACCGCCGAGGGACCGCCGTACAGAAGACCGCCAGGACTGGTGGTCTTCCGCATGGGCCATTCTGACTGTTGGCAGCGCTCCGCCCGTTTCCGGACGAAGAGCCGCCAACAGCCATACTGGTGGCAGGCGGGGAAGTGGAGGTAGCTCCACCGCCACGCCAACAGAACACCGGCCAGCGAATCACGACCTGTGATTCGCTGTGGCGGTGTTCTGTTGGCGTGTCGGTGTCTGCCCGTTCCCTCCCGGAGGATCACCAGGAACAGGTAAGGTGATCGTCCGCTAGGGAAGGGGGGGTGGGGGGGTGTAGTGAGTTGTGTGCGTGCATGGGGGTGTGCGTGTGTGTATATTGAGGGGGCGTGTGAATGCGTGCATGAATGCGGGGGGGTGTGTGTATGTGCATGAATGCGTGCATGAATGCGGGGGGGGTGTGTATGTGCATGAATGCGTGCATGAATGCGGGGGGGTGTGTGTATGTGCATGAATGCGTGCCTGTATGTGTGTGTATATGTTGGGGATCGGGGTGGGGGACAGGGGTCCTGCAACCTTTTGGGGGTGGCAGGGGTGGTGGGGGGGGTAGGGGAGGGAGTCGGGGTGGGGGTTGGGGGTGGGGGAGACCCCTATCAGTGCCAGGGAAGGGATTCCCTGGCACTGATAGTGCTTACCGCCATGGATCGCATGGCGGTCCCCAACCGCATGAAATCCATGGCGGTAAGCCGGGGTCAGGTGGGTTGGAATACCGCCGGCGGTATGTGACGACCGCCGGGCTGGAGACCCAGGTCTCCAGCCCGGCGGTCGTTACCGCCGTGGCGGTCGGAACGGTGAAGCAGCGGCTGACCATGGCGGTAACCGCCATGGTCAGAATACATGAAAAAAGACCGCCAGCCTGTTGGCGGTCTTACCGCCGCTTCACCGCCGACCGCCAGGGTCAGAATGACCCCCTATATGTTCTTGGGCTCCAGGTAGTTTGTATGTAACAATGCCCCTAATTCCTCTTTTTCATAGTTCGAGGGTATTTTCTCAGAGAACGAAATTCAGAAACTAGAATTGTAGTCTCTGAATACATAGGACAGCATCTTGGATGCTGGAACTATAATCATATATCACTATCACTTCTGAACGTTGACATTAAGATCTTAGCAAAATTGCTTGCAAACAGGCTACGGAGAGTGATACTCTCCCTGATGCACACATCCCAAGATGAATTTGTCTCAGGCCACTCCTCGAGAAACCACATGCGAACTCTCCACATCTCCTGTGGGACACTCAGAATACAGATGGGAAACGGGTATCAATTTCCCTGTATGGGGAAAAAGCCTTCGACCAAGTTGAATGGCTTTACCATTTTACATTTATGGAGCATTTTGTCTGGACTAAGACTTCATTAAGTAGGTCAAGGTGACAGAGCAAATTTATTGCGGAGGACATATATCCCATACAATACAGTTAAACGAGGCACCCTTCAGGGATGCTCACTTTCCCCCTAGATGCCCTAGTTTTCCTTGTTGCTCTAGTTGCCTCTGGCCATTACTATTAAATCCATTCTTCATATACAGGGAATGCCAACCAACCATTTGCCTATTAAGTCCTTCCTCTATGCGGACAATATTCTAATGATTATGACCATACCTCTATTCCGGCTTTCATAAACCTAATAAATGACTTCTCAGAGTTATCAGGTTATAAGGTGAACTGCCAAAATGGTAACTTGGGCCTGCATTCAAGATGGAGCAATGAATTGACTCCCCTGAGGGATGAGATACTTGGGGATTCTGGTTACAGGGGATTCACGCATATGGCTGAAAGCAGCATAAAATCTCTTCTGGCGAAGGACCGACTTGACTTTGCTAAGTAGTCCCACATACAGGTGTCATTGTGGGAGCAGATCCAGGCAGTGAAAATGATGATGGCACCGCAATTTAACTATGACTTGGGGTTCTTCTGATACCTATACCACACTCATTGTTACTAACCATTGACTCCAACATCAAGAGAGTTGTGTGGAGCCCCGGAAGGCCCTGACCCCACATCTTTAACCTCAATGCGCATGCAGGAGCAGGGGGACTCTGGCTACTGCATATGGCCACGTAATACCTGGCTAATCACCTCTTTCAGCAGGTGCACTGGTTGTCAACTCTACAGGACCCTCCGAACTGGAGTCAGATAGAAATAAACACTCTACAAAGTGAAGCCGAACTCCATGCTCTAGAGGTAATGAAACAAGTACCATTCAGAATAAACAACCCTATCTTCAGAATATGTTTCGCATCTGGAGACAGGCCCATACTTCATTGAAGGTGGACCACTGGTTGCATGATTCAGCTCCCCTCTGGAACAATGTAGGTCTACAAATAAGAGGGCTCAACTGTCCCAGTGGATAGAACTGGCCATTAACATGAAAGAACAGATGATCTCTGAAGATCAATTCCTTTTTGGTGCTATGCTCAGAATGGGTCATGGACCATATATAACTGTGGCGTACATTCAAAGGTGCCATTGACTCAGAGATAAGTCAGGTAGAGATGCATTATTTATCTTTCCATTACAGATCCATTCTTAGATAGAAAAGTGGGACTCAGCAGGGGAAGCGTTTTCAGTAATGTAAAGTGTAATGATTAATGATACTTACATACTCTCGCCTCAACCAGAACTGTTTGGCAGGCAATGGTAGGCCACATCTATTCCCTCACTGATATTGATAGACTCCCATGTCCCTCTTCTTAGAGAGACCAGGCTGAAATTCTCCTATTTAAACCTGCTCCCTAACAGGTACTGATCCCCAGTCAAATTACACAAGGATGGACTGCTACTGCACTCAGCTTGCTGGACATGTGGGTAGTGCAGTTGTGATATAGTGCAAATTCTTTAGATAAGTAACAATTTGTCTGGATACTGATCTGAGGTGTGATCTGTTCTCGGTGGGCTGCAAGTTATGAGGATTACCCGTCTGCTTGTCTGGCAGTCCGACTCGACATGTCAGGCAATACACTTTATTCCAAACACAGGATATGAAGGGTGCGACAGGACTGGTGATTGCCAAACTGTGCATTCTACAACATTTTCGACAATGGACAGTGCAGAAGGGCACTGAATGGCTCTTGGAACTGGCAAAAATATCAGACAGTGATATATCACATACCAAATAAATTATCAAATTGGTATTTCTGACCAGATATGGGAACCCTTTCTACAAACTCAGTGTGGGCCAACTTCAGGGGCACAAAGTACCTAACATGTAGAGCTTTCCACCAGAGATGTGGGCTACGGGGAATGGGGAGGGAGGGACGCATCCACATTATTACACTGCTATCCATTACTCCATCCATGGTTGATATCTCCCCTCGATTTCTACTCTCCTGGATTGATAAGGACGTCATCATACAACTTCATTGACAATCTAAGGACAGGTATCTTATTTGACCTACAGGAGAGACATCATGACACTATGGGAGGGGAAGCCTCCATCCTTGGTTAGGTCTCACGTTTGATATTGAGCATTGGGTGCCAATCTCGGGCACTGCTATGCTGTGGGTTTTAGACTCGTTCTATTGAATCCCGAGAAGCACAAGGCCACCAGGGGTATATCCTAAAACCGAAGAAGAACAACTTAGTGGTAATTCTGAGGGTCAGGTGCGTGGGGAAGGGGTGCTGATGGGGAGACTTAAGGCCTGATTTAGAGTTTGACAGACAGGTTACTCCATCACAAAGGTGAAGAATATCCTGTCCTCCGTATCACGGTCCACAGAGGCCATAAATGGATCCTAATACACCAGGCGGGATGTCTGTCATGCTTGGGAGGGAATAACCCCCTCCGCCAAACTCTAAATCAGGCCCTCAGCGAGGAATGTTCATGTTTGGGAAAGTAGATCTGGTTTTATCTCTTGGGGAGGTCTTATACCAGAGTGAACTAATCGAGAAGCTCATACAGTAGTTCTATTGCACTAGGAAGATTACAATAACTGCATTAAGACTTGTATCTAATGAAACTTGTTTTTTGCCATTACAGGGCAGATGAGACGTCCTTTATGTTTAATTTGGTCGATAGTGCCTGTATTGAGACTTCATCGAGTTAAAAATAGAACAAAAAGGTATTGCAAAAAAAAAAGAATTTCCTCAGAACTCACAGTAAGCACAGGAGATAATCCTTACTTAGTGTAATGCTGAAGATATTTATTTTTTATGAATTGCGCCCCAGGCAGCAGTTACCCAACGACTAACCTCAGTAAACTAGAAAACGTGCAAGCTAAATATGTTTTCAAGGCGGAGTAACACAAAGCACCGTTCTATGTACACTTTGTTCTAAAAAGTGAGGTAAAAACTGATAAAATCTGAATTCACTTGTAGTGAGAATTACAATGTAAAGATCTAACTAAAGTCTATTATCTACTCCCCTATCCCTCATCACCCCCCCCCCCCCACTCTAACTACCAGTCTATAAAAAGTTTACAGGACACAAACAGAGCCTGTGCCTCGTAAACTATTTGCGTTAGAACCAAAAATTACGATGTACATTTGAAATAACTGTAATACCACACTTCCTGCATAGGAGTGCTGTGTGAGGAACAAACAATGCATACTTAACATAGTCGCACTAACCATGCGTTTCAAAAATATTAGACTAGGTAAACAATAGAAAAAGAAAAAGGATTCGACTTCAAGAAGTTTTTATTAACATTTTATCCTGAGAAATTCCAAACGAAAACAATAAACACTGGCTAAATACATTTATCTGGGTTTAATGTGATAAAGCATGCGCAAATTATGTTTCCTGACAAAGGACATTAATGCCGGAGCTACTGAATGTGCCAATGCTTAGTGTTAGTGGTTGTGCTGGTGGTATTAGTGTTGGTGGTATCAGAAGGTGCTGATGGTATTGTTGGTGGTCATATAGGTGTAAATGGTAGTGGTAGCAATGACGGAGTGGTGGTCTTGGTGGGGTGGTATTAGTAATGTTGGTGGTGTATGGTTGTGGTGTTGTATTCATGGTGGGATTGGTTGTAGGTTTAATGGCAGTGGTATTCATGGTTATATAGTATTGGTCCTACTGGTTTTGGTGATGGTGTGCTATTGGTTTTGCTGTAGTATTGGTGGTAAGCACTTAGGAAGCCATGTTAGGATTCTGCTCCCATTCAAGTCATGGCACAACTATCCCAAAATGGATGCCACAGTAAATAAAATGCTTGCTTTCTGTATCCAATGAATGTATCAGATAAATAATTGAATGTGACAAAACTGTAGTGGTTGACAGTACTTTTTACATTCAAAATAGTCCCTCACGCATGGCAATGCACCCATAGGACACAGAATGCTATACCAAACAGCCAGTGGCATGACCGTGAGAAAGTAATACTCCTCTGGGTTGATCTAAGACAAACTAGCTATTAGTTGAAAAGGGCACACCCAAATCCCACGCTATGTATATTATAAGCATTAGGTCACCCAGAAAGTTGGGCTGTCAATCCAGACCTAACAAGTATAAAGTACAAAGTCTATAGTTCCTGCTTCCTTTCAATATGTAATGACAAAGCCACTAGCTCTGGCTTTTCATTAAAAGAACTGTATAGTTGGGCAACTTTGTGTGTGTTGCTCTCTGTCCTGGAAAGAAAAAAACATAATGAAGCAACTTCTTGGGCTACATCAATATGCAATTTGGGAGAAGGTCTCCTTTGTTGAACATACAGTATAGGCATACCCACAAAAACAGTATGTTATAAAACAGAGTCAGAAGATGAAGTCTGCATTGTAGGAAGAAGTCTAAAAAAATACTTAATTTCCCATCATTCATCTTCACAGGAAATGATCACTTCCTGCCTTCTCTCTACTTCAGAAAAGCTTTATTTGATTATTTTAAAACAACCATAAAAGCAGCAAATGCATCAAGATCAAGAATAGGTAAAGCATAAATATTATAAAAATGCACAACATAAAAAAGGTTAGAGATATCAAACAGTCATTAAGTTTTGTTTAAGTACAGTTGACTTCAGAAAACATTCAACATGAAAGTAGACCAGGTGTACCCAAGCAAGTGCAGAAAATACAAGGCTGACTTGTACTGGTAAAACCATATAATTTAAGAATAGATTTAAAAAACATTTTAGTTAAGAGTTCATAATATTTACAGAAAATACAAAATGATTCAGAGTTTTCCCAGAGGACTTGTCACACAGACCCATTGAAATAGATGCTTTATCATACTTGCCAAAGGGAAAGCTAAGCAGTAATCTAATAGTTTCTAACCAATATTTAGCTGGAAGAGCTCTTTCCCAGGGGTTAATAACTAGTGTGGTTCAAGTTGGGGTGATGTTTGCACCATGGTGTAGTCACGCAGTAAAGGTTTTCTCAATTTGACTGCTTCCCTTGAAGCCATCCTGTTTGGCAAAAAGCATTGTGACCTTGGAGTTGTCTGATCTGGACAAAGAAAGGGGCAAAGTAAACAATTCCTGCCAACCTATGGCTTTAGAGGTCGATTGCACATAACTTAGCCATAGAAAAGAAATGGTCTTTTCACAATTCATACAGTCAGATATGATCTCTCGATTAAGGGTTGTGTGTCAGTTGGACCAGAAGGACACTCAACGAATTAAAGGTGCAACATTAATATAGTCAGATACACACACAAGTCCCAATTCCTCATGTAAAAAGAGGTGCTGTGTCAGAGGGGGAGACCAAGCAAACACCAACAGAATCGATTTTCTGCCATCTTAACCTTAGAGATGTCCTGATATCCCCATGTTTCCGACGCGTACGATAAATCAGGTAAGCATGTTTGCAAGTAGACATCTAAAAGAGGCTTAATAGTCTTGTTGCCTACCCTTCTGGCAAAGTCAAAGAGGGCCCCCACAGAATGGTTGAAGTGCAAACAACGGTTCGCAATACATGGTAGCCAGGAGCTTTTGGATTCAAACATGATTCCTACATAGGTAAAGTTAGTTACCTGCTCGATATGCTTGCCTTTGATCCAGAAATAACCAGTTTTAGTGGCTTTTGGACTACATTTCATTCATTTAGTTATAGAAATATTAGTTTCCAAATCCAGGTGTCCATAATGGTGACAAAGCTGCAAATTAAAGCCTCAGACCATTGGGGGTACGAGCTAGCTCAACGGCGTAGTCTGCATAAAGCAGGGCCGGTACAGAGGTGGACTTAATCATAGGCAAGTCCTTCCCTGAGGCCTGTAGGGTGGTGTCTAAACCATTAATGTAAAAGAGAAAAAAAGTGGGTGCCAGGACACTGCATGGTGCTGTAGACTGAAAGTGTCAGTGCATTTTCGTCCTTGCCCGAACCTTACAGTAGCAGTCACTCCACTGTGCAGGGCCTGCAAAAAAGACAACCAAGTCGTCATCTACTCCTAGCTCCAAAAGTATTGCCCATAGTTTGCTGCAATTAACTTTATCGAAGGCGCTGCTTAGGTTGATGAAGAAGAGAAGCAGTGTCTTCCTAATCAAATAAAGTTTAAAGCATTGTTCTACTGTGTCAAGTCCCTCTCTAAAGCTGTATTGCACAGGGTAAAACACACCATTAAGGCTTACCCATTTCTCAATCCTTTCAAGAACAATGCGCCCAATATGTGTGACCATAGAATCTAACAAAGAAAAAGGCCTGTAACATCAAGGGTCTTGCCTACAGCCCTTTTTTATAAACTGATTATCACAGCACTATGGCATGAACTGGGCAGCCCACTGGTAACTTTTAACCATGTTAATGATGATGGGTGCCCAAAATACAATGTTCTGCTTGTAAAGATTAATCGGGACCCCGTCAGGCCCAGGTGCCTTTCTAGATGGGCTAGCACTAATTGCCTCACACTCCTCTAAGAGATCAAATCTAATATTCAGAGGAAAAGCAAGAGACATCTCAGTATAATCATGGGTAATGTTCTCTTAGTATTAGTAAATAGCTTCAAAGTGCTCAATCCACTGCTCTGCACTAATATTAGTCCCAGTCCCATCTGTCAGAGCCTACAAGATTGTTGGATGGTTAATGATTTTCCAGAACCCACAGGTATCCTTTCTAGTGATAGTTGGGACTAGCTTGTCCCAAACTTTTTGTTTAATGGCCTGTTTCCTGGCATGGATTGCTTTCTTGTAATCGGCTCGACAGGAAGTTAGATTGATCCTATTCCTGGGAGAGATCCTAATGGCTGCACATAACCGACTATTGGCTACCCTGCATTCCTCATTAAACTAGAGACTGATCCATTGCAAACCACTTATATCCTTGGAACGGACTGACCACTTTGGCATCCCCATCTCCATGGTTAGTGTCCTACTAACAAACCAAGGTCAGCACAAGAGAGATGAGCAAACCTTCAGATCCTTAAAAGATGTCTCCATAGACAACTTAATGCTTGAATACATCTATCTAACTATGAACTACACATCCAACTCCTTCTAAACAATTTCAAGATTTGTGACATTTGTGAAAACCCACACCCTAATTACATGCACACGGAAGTGCAAGCCTAAGCATTCAGCATCCTTATGCTCTAAAGACCTTGCTGACAATAAACCATTAATTGCAGATAGGAATCAAAATGATAGAAAAACTGAACCCCTGAGGACCTCTTGATACTGAAGTTCTTTCCCTCAACTCACAGACAGTTCACCACATCATCCAGAGCAAAGTACTATTACATCACTATCATTGAAGTGACCAACAGAAACAGAGTGCTGTTCAAGATAATCAACCCCCTGCCAGATCCACCTACTCTTCTCTCCACCAAAACATACAATGCCATCCACCTCTTCTTCTGTAAGAACATACAGATGATCCAACAGCACCTTGGTGACACCAAGCCTGCTTCATTAATTAGGCCCACCCCTTCCCATAGAATCCCACAATGATCAGCTTCCAAAGACCTATCTCTTTATTTTGCTCATACTCAAAGCCACTTGTTATGAAGATGATGTTTAACCATTGTCTTTCATCAAAGCTTCCTTCTCTCAAGGCATCTTGCCAGAAGCTTTTATGACAGGCCCGTTCCTCCCACTCCTAAAGAAACATACACTAGACCCTGATGACCTCTACAAGTACTGGCCTATTGCCCACATACCATTTTTGGCAAGATCTTTAGAAAAGCAGCCTATGTTCAACAGCATTGCTAACCATCTGCTGAAAGACTACCAATCTGGCTTCAGATCATGATCTACCATGGAGACCTCAACCTTACACATCTTAAATGATTCCTTCTTGACCACAGGTGAAGATGACCCCAGCATCCTGATATTGCTGGTCCTCTCAGTTGCCTTTGACAGTGGACTATCCCGCAGACCTACGCCCCTGCAGTCCCAAATAGGATTCACCTATAATGTTCTTCACTGGTTCTCCTCCTACTTTTCCAACTGACTCCAGTTTATCCACTGGGCGCCTCCATGTTACAAAAGATCTCTATCACCTGTGGAGTCCCCCAGGACTCCATACCATGTCCTGTCTTCTTCAGTCTATACATGGAGCCGCTTAGTGCTATACTCACAAATAACAACATCAAGATTCACCAATATGCTGATAATACACAACTTTGCTTGAAAGTTCCATCTGCTTTAGACATCTAATAATGCAAGCACTACTTGCACATCATCCAGACTTGGATGTACCTGGCCTACCCAGAGCTTAACCCAAACAGAATTCCTATTTTTTGCAAAGAATAATAAACAGTAAAAACCTGGTTCAATGACAAGAACCTTGAAAGCATCAGACCTCAACTTTCACCAAACTAATCACTTGGATTCTCTCTGAACACCAATCTCACCCTTAAGAACACATAGCCAAAAATAACAAAGTCAAACTGCTTTTTCCAGAAAGTGACTTGAGAACTGCTTTTCAAGCCTTGTACTCTCGCATCTGGAGGATGTTGTTGGCCTACTCCATAGCCTCCCAGGCTCCATAGTTATGGGCATCGTACATGCTGCAACATGCCTCATCCAGGACCTGAAGAAATATGACCAGATCACCTCCATCCTAATGGCTGATGTGGAGTGACATTCTTCCTGTACTACTTTCCAGCATGAACTTTTTTAAAGTTTTGGCAACATGAGATTTCTTAGACAGCTAAAGATGTAGCTAGCATGACCTTAGAAAGGGTTGCTCATATAAAAAAATATAGTACACAAATAGTATATGCAGGACAGAAGACTCACTATCAGGGGCATCATGAACCCCTCATGTTTGCTGCTAGAGTGGAAGATGGCTGCCACTGGTAATTACTATACAGCATGAAATGACTCTATTGTTTATGACTCCTTAGACTTTGACTGGGGATGCTCTCCAAACCAAAGCTCATGCGTTCGATCTTCTGGGAGAGCAAATGGCGTATAAGAGGATGGATGGATGGAAGGAAGCATGAATCAATGGATGAAGAGAATGGAAAGAGGGATTGGCATCTGGATGGGTGGTACATTGATTAATGTACAGAAAGAAGAGAAGGGTGGATGGTTCAGGCTAAATTCTTTGTGAACTAAATACACTATTTGGCCCCATTGTTTGCAGAATTCTCTCAAGGACCCCCCACTCCCCAGATCAGTGCCAGGCAGAATGCCTCACTCATTCTGTATGATTCAGAATATAGTTCAAAGTGGCAGGTATGCTATTTTTCTCACTACTCCTCAGCTCACCACCTTGCATGCAATATGGTTGTATAGCCATATACTTGGAAAAGTGTGGCAAAACAAATGGTACAGACTCATCACACCAATGTCCTTCCAAGAAATACGAAGATTATGCTAGTATAAAGATAATAAACCCTTATCCATAAAACGTTACATCACAAGATATTGGGGGTCATTATGACCCTGGCGGAAGGCGAAGAAGCGGCAGTAAGACCGCCAACAGGCTGGCGGTCTTTTTTTTTGGAATTATGACCATGGCGGTAACCGCCATGGTCATCCGCCGGTACTCCGTTCCGCCCACCAGGGCGGAGACGACCGCCGGGCCAGAGACCTGGGTCTGCAGCCCGGCGGCCGTCTCTATACCGCCGGCGGTATTTTGACGCGGCTGACCGCCATGGATTTCATGCCGTTTGAAACCGCCATGAAATCCATGGCGGTGAGCACTATCAGTGCCAGGGAATTGCTTCCCTGGCACTGATAGGGGTCTTCCCCACCCCCCACCCCGACTCCTCCCCTACACCCCCCACCACCCCTCCCACCTCCCAAAGGTGGCAGGGCCCCCCTCCCCACCCCGACACCCAACATTGCATCACTCACTCACACACGACACGCACGCAGGCACCACCAACACACATACACGCACACACACCGACATACATGCCAACATCCACACACACAGTCAGACACGCTCACCCACATTCAAACATACACTCACACATCCATACAGACATACCCACAGACATACACGCACTCATTCCCAAACACGCAACACCCCCGCAAGCATACACGCACTCACACACCCCCTCTACATACACACACGCACACCCCCATGCATGCACACAACACACAACACCCCCACCCCCCTCCTCTAACGGACGATCGACTTACCTGGTCCGTCGATCCTCCGGGAGGGGACGGGAGCCATGGGGGCTGCTCCGCCGACACCACACCGTCAACAGAACACCGCCACGCAGAATCACAGGACGTGATTCGGTGGGCGGTGTTCTGTTGGCGTGGAGGTGGAGCAACCTCCACTTCCCCGCCGGCCGCCAATATGGCTGTTGGCGGCTCTCCGTCCAAAAAAGGACGGAGAGCTGCCAACAGTCATAATACGCCGAGCTGAAAAACGCCACCAGTGGCGGTCTTCAGCACGGCGGTCGAGGTCATAATGACCCCCATTGACCCAGGCTGGGATGCATACATAGAAGCTGTAGTATTGTGTTTATATCTGTATCAACATTGTAGGTAGTGTTTTTGTAATATATTATTGTATGTTTGTATTTTATGTGTTAAGGTTATTTGTTTTATGTAGTTTTCATTTGGTATCTTCCGGTCCCTCTTTCAGCATTTAGTTTCTCCCTCAGCTGGACCGCATTCCGTGCTGGACAGTTGATGGAGCTGGAGGTTTTACTGAAGGCTGGAGTTCCTGTTATTTTACCAGTGAAGTTTTACTGAAATAAATGGTTCTATTATCATCACCTGCGTGGACCTGGATCCTTCTTCGACTTTGATACCACATAGCACTGTGGTCTAGCCAAGTAAAGGACAATAAACCACACATGAGGAATGCTGCAACATCAGCTTTGTCCTTCAGCACACCTTCTCTTATGGTGAGAACTAGTGGAAGCACCAATACTCAGAGGCCTGATGCAGAGTCAAGCACCCAGTACCCTCAGAATGGAGAAAGAATAATTATTACAATAATCCCACTGAGACATAAGAAGTGGTCTGACTGAGTGAGCACTGCCCCGTATAGCACCGACACCCTTCCAGGGCTCTTGTTGGGATGTTTCTGTTTTGGTCAAATTCCATTAAAGTATCAATAGTAAGTATGAAATGAAGAAAGGGGGTCATGGGATTTTATCATTTTCTGTACCCACAAAAACGCAATCTCCATTATAAACAAAAGCATTTTTTAGTTATTGGAGAGGGGCGCTGTCTACAATGTCATTTAATCTCCTTCTATTCTATGTCATGTAAATTATTTTGTGATTTTTCATAGCTGTTCATGTTTGATGGTCCCAAAGCTAAATATGGAAAATGAATCCACTAGCCGCCAAATATCTGTTTACTACAGTAATTCGCCTTTTCTGCATGGTCACCTTAGATTTTTCTCCTTTTTCTGGACCCTGTTTTGCTGGCTTTAGGACTCTGTGCACTGCAAAACACTAGTAAAGAGCATGGGTTTCACATTAACATACATTGGAACTCCCTAGTTGGCCTACTTAGTTTTCCTATAAGTCCGTTTTAAAGGGTGCCTTAAGTGTTCCGTGGAGGGTTAAATGTCATACATGGGCTGCAGCCCATAAATATATTTATGCCACGAGTACCACTGTGCTCTGGGTAGGCTGTAGTTTAAATAAAACGCAGTGATACATTGCAGGGAAAAAGCTTTTGCTATGCAGGGAAAGTGTGTTTTTATATGTTCATAAGTCAACCCTACAATTGCCTTGTGAAGCCACAGGGAAGGAGGTTAATATATAAAAATAGGGCACACCACATATTGAAGTTATATGCTCTCACACTGAAATAAAACCCAATCATTATTTTGCTATGTAGGCCAGCCTAGATGTTTTAGGTCTAGCTTGGATTAAAATCTATGTTTTCCACATCATCTTACGAATGGGTTAAAAAAATGCTTCAAAGTTATTTCCTGTTCAGTTTTTAATATATAATTTAATGGTGAAGTGAGATTTTTGCTACGTTATGCAGAACAGTAAATTTGTAAAAATGTATGTTACACGGTCTGATCCAGAACTGGCTTAAAATCAGTCCTGCCACTCATCACACTTCTGGACCTTGACTGTGAGAGTTGCGGACTCTGACTCAGAGGACAATAGCATACGTCTGGGCCCAGGAGAGGCCAATGGGTGTTAACTTCTGATGACTTATGAGGGATTAGCTATCTGGGGGTGGACAGTGACATCAGGCAGAAGAAAGTGCAGCTTAAGTGACTTCTTTTGACTTGGAGATGCTAGGGAGAGCTTCTCCTACGTATACCCAGGAACATACTAGACAGCCCATCTACAGCTCCATTGGAGGGAAAACCTTTTCTGCCACTTATCACGCTTCCAGAGCTGGAATACACATCTTTGAATAGGAGAGGTGACAACTCTATCTCAGAGGATACTGGGTTTCCTCTGTGGCCATGAAAGGTCAATGGGTGTTAAGTGGGAGTGGACGGAAACAGTTGGCAGAACAAAGGGCTGCTTTAGCCCTACCTCTTTTGACTAGGAGATTCCAAGGAGGACCTCTTCTATTCATCCCCTGGACCCTCCGAGGCAGGTAGACTTCAGCCACAGTAGGAGAGAAAAACAGTGTTGAGCCTACCACGTTGGGGAGTGGCCATGAAGCTGGAAACAAGCCTGCTTGGTGACAGCTAGGTGCTGCTGTTTTGAAACAGAGACACCTGGGTAATTTTACAGTAAGGCAAACAGACATGCTGCTAAACGGTGTGGGGAATGGAAGAAAATAGTTTTGACTGGGTGGTAGAATTCCTCCAATCACTGACTAGTGCACAAGCTAACTCTGGCACCTACCCTGCCACTTCCTCAGAACATTCCTGGGAAGACTTCATGTAAAGAAGAAGGCTCGCTGGCTCCTGCTAGTATAACACAACTCGCACAAGGACTCAAGGATCCCTGAATCCTCCAGGCACCCAGGGACTGGAATTGTTCTCCAAGGGCCTCCTGTTTGCCTTCTTCAAGGAAACAAAAAGCAGAAGGACTCCTGACTTCAAGAGGGCCCAGCTGACAAAAGATAGCTGACCCTGTAGGGCACCTGGCAGGGGAGAGCCCTGGAGACTGGAAGTCTGCTCCGAGGAGCTAGGGCTGCAGGCTTACCAGAAGAATCTTTTCTAGCAGTTGCAAACAAAATCTGCAGGTATATCCTGTGACAGGAACAACCCACATTTTGAAATCAACCTCTACTCCATCGTGGTCAGTCTAGCTCCCGGTCCACCATGAGTTGTTATGTTTCCATAGTGCTTGACTTTTTCTAGTCACTTGTTTCCTTGAAACTTTCAAAGCTAATATCTTCAGTTTTCCTTAACCTACTTTGGTGATTTTGGTGCCTTGTTGCTCCCAAGTATTTCTCTTTTATTCTAAAGTGGTTCAGAAATGTAAGTATGTTGCATTCTTTACTTTAAAATTATTGGTACTGCTTGACCGAAATGTGCACATCTGTGAGGATTTCCTGCTGCTTGTCAATAGCTCCCAGGTGTTGGGCAGAGATTTTCTCAGAACTGTGTGCTGAACTAACCAGAGCGGGTTTGTCAAGTTACTAGGGGTACCCCCCTCCAAATTAATAACCCAATTTCTGACACAGTACAACAACAAGTTATAATCCTGCCCAATTAAAAGAGAACCCGCCCCCCATTTAAAGAGAAACCCCCCCTTTCCACAGAGAAATGTTGGCAGCTCCCCTGAAAGGTACTGTTACTGTCCTATCCAAAGTACAGCAGCACAACCTAGAAATACTGATGTTGTCCATTGTCAGTTTAACAGCTGCAATGAGAAATGAGTGTTCCGTTCATTATTAGAATCATAGCCCTATTGAGAATGTGTGTACTGTTCACTGCTACTAAAACAGCCCTGCTCAGAATTGTTAGTAATGTAACATTTAAACTTTGCACATGAAATGAGATGTGGCAGGGCTACAGTACTGTAGCTGCCTGTAAGGTTGATCTATTAGCCATGTTCCTTGAGCAACCTTTTGCTCACCTGATTCTATCTGACAGTGAGGAGTTTTTTCCCATTTCTGCCTGGAACAAACTCAACATTCATCCAGTCATCATACCTCACACTCCACTGAAACAATTCCACAGTTCTGCATTCAATATGAAAAGAGTTCAGGAATAGTGCAGGGATTGTCAGTGATCCAGGTAAAAAAAATGTTTGCATTTGGATTGCTCTTCTTTTCCTGATAAAAAACGAATTCGTCAAACATTTGCTTGAGATCTGGTGTCATGTGGTGGTAGCGCCTTAAGGCCATAGGTACTGGAGGTTGGGGGTACAGATGGTGCTTCAGCACTCCTAAAATAACCATGCTGAAGTTCAGAAGTTGAATGAGCAATAAATATGCCTCTAGATTTTGTATCTTATCCCATTCACTGAGCGTTTAAAGACAAAGATTATATGTCAGAATATGAAATTGTTGCTTATACTTTTAACAGTGAAAATGGGGTCATGTTTACTAATCTTTCATGCAACGCAGAGCAGCAAGCAAAGTTGCTGTCCTTCATTGCGTGGGGGAGAACAGAAAGGCTCCATATTTACAAAGATAAGGAGCATTTCTGCTCTGTGCTTGTGCTGGCACATGGTGTGCTGCTTAGACCAATGCAGACACTCTTTCACCCTGGTCAAAGAGCATCTGTATTACGGCAAGGGTTGTTTTTGTGCAGGAAGGGACACCTTCCTGTAAAAAAAATATATATATCTTTACGGGCACATTCCCTTTTTGTGTGTGCTGCAGAATGCAGCACACTGGAAAGAGGAAGTCATGAGGAGAATTAAATATATTTCTCCTTGTTATACCTCTGTCGCGTATGCGTGCCTTTTTGGCTCAAATCCAGTTTTATAATTTTTGTAAACCTGGGTTTGTGTCGAATTACATGGGTGGATTAATAGGAATTCCCACGCTCCTCCCACGTATTGCCTACCTGTCACAAAGTAACGCAGGGCAGTGCTCTGCATGAATTGCGTTACTTTGTATTTACTAAACCACACAAAGTGGCTTTGTGTGGCTTTGTAAATGCCAAAAAATATTTTGCATTGGAGCTGCACCACAAAGATGATGCAGCTGCGATCCAAAGTAATAGTGAATCTGAGTTCCGCTGTCTAGTGTTCTTTCTCTGACTCCAAAGTGAGAAGATTTTTGTAAAAGTGACCTAGGGGACAATCTTGCTGTGGGACAGGGAGTTTGAAAGGAAAAGCTGAAGGATGTCACATTTTCTACACATATTACAAAACATATAAACAATTATAAGCATGCAAATGAAGTACATTTTTTGTAATTCTGAAGTGGGGGGTTAAGAAATATGTTAATAGGATCCAAACAAATACTTGGTGGTGCACAAATGACAAATATTTGTGGATATTTAGTTGTCATTTCAAGGCAAAATGTGCTGTCTGTAAATAACAGTGCAGTACCATACCAGTGCTCCAAAATGCACACCGTTACTACTCTTTTGTTGAATGGGCGTGGCAAATTTGCTATACTTGTTTTCTGTGTGAGGCTTGGATATTATACAATCCCTACAACACGATGTGATATAACATTAATGTCAGGACCAACCACTCTGCAAATTGCCCCAGTGCCACTGCCTAAGGCAGAGCCTTACCTTAACCTACAGAGGTACCTGTCCTGAGCTCTGTAGTACAATGCTGTATATGTCTGCTGTTCATCGATGCAGCTCGCAGATAAAGCATGTTTTGTACTACAACAAAATTCTATTCCAGAATGCAGTTCTGCTACTGTTTCTTGCTCTCAGATGCCTTTTTGTTGCTACCCTATTTTGATTTTCACAGATGAAATTTAGCACCCAAGCAACCAGCCAATTTTATGCTGCAACAATCTTGTGCTTGGCATATGTGGACTGAGTAACTGGGGGTCTCTGGGCCTGATTATGAGTTCATGGTAGTATTCCGATCCATGGGTGAGATCTTGTTTGCACATGGGTTGGAATTACAATCTTGAAGGTATTCAACGCGTCAGATAACTATCAGATGCATTAAATAACTCAACCTTTGTTCAATTTCGGCAGGCCAAACTTGCCAAATTTAACATGGGAAGCCATATGGTATTTGCGTTAAACACCAAAATCTGCATGTTATTCCCCATGAACTCATAATAGGTGTTATTGATTGCAGCCAATAAACAACGTACCCCATGGTATTGTTATTTATCATGTACGATAAATAACGCCTTAGCTCGTAATCAGGCCCTCTATGCTTTATGTACCAACAACACTGCTGCATCTGCAGTGCTTCTACGGTACTGCTCAATTAGGGTAATGCTTCTTCACTGTGTGGTTAAACCTGTCCTTCATATACAGGAAATTGTTGGCTTACCTTTCTTGACTATCGTGTTATTTTCACTTTGATTTAATGGCATCAAAGAAAGGGCTCACCTGCCTTCTAAAAATGGGGTGGTGGTTTTATTTGTAGTGCAAGCATATGCTAAAATACATAAAGAAAGGAATAAAGAAAACAGAATAAAAAATACGCCAATTAAATGTGGCGGGCATGTGCTTCAATGCAAAATATTAAAGCTTGGCACTGGTCTGCCATCTTGGCAGAGTAAAAACAGTAAAAAATTATAGAGTATGCCCAATACCGTTTCAAGATGGTGGAATGGTTTTGAAGCTTGCAGCAGTGATGCCTGTTGCCCTGTATAAAAAAGTTGTGGTAGTGGAGCTCCTGGTAGTCCATAACTCAATTAGCACTACTCTGAATTTGCAGGTAAGCTGCTGCAGAGTAAACTAAAGAAAATATCTCCTGAAGTTTGACTTCTCTTCACAGACTATGCAGGCAAAATACTGTTACTCAGACTACCTGACTTCTTAAAGACCAGCAGTTGTGAACTAAGCAGAGCCAAAAATTGGAAACAAAGCCAATGGCTGAAGACGGCGGATCCACTGCTCAATTGTATGTATTTTTCTGAAGAGCTGAAGCAATATGTGAACGTCACTCTGACTGGTGATTAACTGAAATGGGCCTACTTAACGCATATTTTCTCTAAGTAAGATTATGTATTATTTTTGAGAAAACATGAGGCAGGTGACACAGTTAATATTTTGTATAACAGAGATAGAGTATAGGGAGCAGGAGCATAAGACATAGCGTCCAAAAGCATCCCAATCTTCCATGAAAGACATGCAATAAGTGTGGTATTGCAGCACAGTGCAAGCTTCCTTCACAGGCATGGAACACAGGTGGTAGTGAAGTGCCAGTGCAAACTTCTTTCAAAGACATGGAACAAGTGTGGCACTGCAGAACCAGTGCAAACTTCATTCAAAGACATGGAACAAGTGTGGCACTGCAGAACCAGTGCAAACTTCATTCATAGACATGGAACGAGTGTGGCACTGCAGAACCAGTGCAAACTTCATTCAAAGACATGGAACGAGTGTGGCACTGCAGAACCAGTGCAAACTTCATTCAAAGACATGGAACAAGTGTGGCACTGCAGAACCAGTGCAAACTTCATTCAAAGACATGGAACAAGTGTGGCACTGCAGAACCAGTGCAAACTTCATTCAAAGACATGGAACAAGTGTGGCACTGCAGAACCAGTGCAAGTTTGCATCAAAGACAAGGAACAAGTGTGGTACTGCAGGGCAAGCTAGTGCAAGCTTCCTTCAAAGACATGGCGCACCTATGGTACTGCAGGGCCACTGCAAGCATCTTTCAAAGAAATGGAACGCTTGCGGCACCGGGCAGCACAATTTTAAATTCTCCCTTAGATACAAGCAGCATTTCAGATTTGTTACAATTATAAGGAACAGAACTGGGGTGTATGTTGCAAGCTTGACGTACACTCATAGCAGTATTTTTGCATTCAAAACAGGTACAGCATCAGGCAGAAGTGTGCGCTTCCCTCACACCCATAGAACACAGACTGATCAGGTCAAAAACATTGCAAGCTTTCCTCACAGGCACAGAACCTGGACAGCATCTGCAGCAGCACTCCAAACCCTGTGTGTAAACACACACACACACACACACACAATGTGCAGCATTTGGCAGCAGTGAAAGTTCCCCCTGTATGCTGCACAGGTACAGGATGGTCATCAGCAGTAAAAGCTAAGATATCTACACATGTAAAATAGGTATCACCCTGGCAGCAGCATCTACGCTTATTTCAGGCACAGAATACCCAGAGTAAAGTACAGAGGTGGGTGAGACAATAAAGGCTTGAGCCAGATTAAAGGCTCTGGCTCAACTTGAGGTCCTCTTGAGCCTTCAAGCCTAAAATGAACGGAGCTTTCTTGTGCCTGCTCCCCACTTTCTAACCTTATGCACCAAGAATGAAAGACAAAGCATGAAGGTTTTATGTCCACCAGAAGTGCGAAAGGGATACCAATCTAGTGGCTGACTTGCGCAATGTTAGACCAGAAAACCTGGGATCAACCCCAGCTTGGCCACTTGACCAAATTGTGTGACCCTGGGCAATTATTTTATTGGAATGGGGGCATTAATGTGCCTATGTTCATGTTTAAAACCTATCACTTTTAATATACATTTCTCAATTTAGTGATATAATCTGAAGTACTAAGGTAAAACACTTGTCCAAAAAATATATCCTTTTTTTTGTATTTTGAAGGCACTTTATCATATTTTGCCATACTATTTGTGGCACTATTTCCATGCCAAATACTCCCATGGTTCAGCTTCTGCCTGGGCTGTTTGAGCCAAGACAGAACCTTAACGTGGCTCGGTCTATTAATTTGGTGACTCGCCTATTTACTGTATTTACTGTATTTATAGAGTGCTAAAATCATCCCCGAGGGTATACCCCTCTACTACAGTATTGTGTAGAACAGTTTCTCAAGTTACCCCCTCTTTCAGTATCTAACTCTGAGGAGAAACTTCTTGTTTTCTGAGATTCTGGCTGGGATCCATGGGATTTTTTGCATAAAATGACACAAACAACACTCAAATTGTTAATTTCCCAGTTTCAGCACCCTGTCCCAGTTTCAGCACCCTTTCCTAAGTCTTGAGTCTATGTTCTTTTACTAACTGCAATTGTATGCTCTCCACCCGTCAGGCGGAACACAGTGATCACTTTGACTTTGTTGTCTTCAGAAGCCACCCAGCAGCATTGGCATAACTTCTTCTTAGACTTCTCCTTGCGTCAGGCAGCAAGGGACGAATGGCACACTCTACATTTACAAAGGTGAGCATGCGCGCTGCTCGGTCATTCAGTGCGGACACAATGAGCCCTTCACAGTGCCCCCACAGGTGAATCAGTAGATTCTACTGCTTAGAGTCTGACTACTGCAGCTGAAGGGATCGGACAGATCTATCAGAATCTACCAGTGCAATAAGAATTCCTATGCCTGTAACCCTAGTAGGCAGTGGAGCTGGAATACTTTTTAGACTGGTGGTACTGCCATCCATGTTACATTACTGAACTCATAGGAATTCTGAAAAATCCAAGCATACACCAAGTAAAAGTTTCACAAATGAGCCATGCCCATTAAGCAGCAGAGTATGCCTTTGGTGCACACTGTTACAAATGTATCACAAAAGCACGGAGTGGTTACACACTGCTATTTACACACTGCACATTTTCCATTGAAATGACTGCTACATTTTCACAGATATACAATTTTACTGATAAAACCATATAGTGCACAAACAATAATATGTGGAAATTGGATTTCAGCTAGTATTTGCCATTTGTGCATCACCAAGTAAATCATCTTTATTTGTGTTGACCCTATTTAAATCTTTATTTCCATCACATTTTATAATTAGGAAAAAGTGCTTAATTTGTTCTTTCCTGTTTTTTTATGTTGAAAAAAGTGTACAGTTCATTGGTAGCTATTTAATTTTTTGTCTTAGAAGACATGCTACAGCTTTTTCTTTCACATCAGCAATATTTTCACATAGTTCACTTTACAAAATCCTCACACTTTGCAGAACACATAAGAAGAGTGGACACCAGTCTCTGTATTAAAAAAATAAGCAGCCATTTGTCGGAAGAGAGATTGACGTCTGACCTTTGTCTTTGAACGCACAGCAAATGTGCCAGATAATAACAAAATTTAAAGTCCTCTTTAAGTTCACCTTGGGAAAACCATCATGGTTATCTAGGTGCCCTCTCAGGGATCAGGGGGCTATTGTAGTTGCGTCCCCTCCCACCGCTGCACCTGCTGCATTGCTATGGTTGCACCACTGGTAGCAACGCCCTTGGTCAAGGGATGAGTGTATGCTTGTGTGTGCATGCGTGTGTGTAGGTGAACTCATAATTTGAGTCCAATGTTAGACGATCTAAGCTTTTTCTAAAATTCTCATGGATGGTAACAAGTTTATGAATGAGAGAACGGATCAGTTACCACTAAAAGGCATTCAAGGTCCAAGCTGACAGTCTATTTAACAAGCATTGGGAAAGCCAAAAGGCCTGGCCTACGAGAGCTGTTGACTTTGCCACTGTTTTGTAGTCATGTTGTACAGCAGAGCGATTGCTTTGCAGTGTGGCTAAAACTAATTTAAGAAAGTGATATGACGAAGTCAGGGCTAATGTGTATTTTTTTAGGTGCATTAGCACAGGATGAATCATAGACTTTTTTTATTTAAGTTTTTAGCTGTGCCCTACAGCAGTCACACTGGTATACAGCATGGCTAAGAATCATTGCCAAAGTCATAATGCCCATGCTGCACAGCATGAACAAAAGGCAATGGCAGAGCTAGTAGTCTAAAGTGTGAGACCGCTTGACTTCGCCACTGCTTTTTAGGTTTCAGCACAACACCCTCTGATTCTGAGCAAATCAGTTAATCTCGTCCATGTTTGAAAAAGAAAACAAACATGACATTAAGCAAAATATTTTTGCACATAAAGAAAGCACTTGCACCCATGCCCATCTCTTAGTAACACTACATTTGAAAGCAGATAAAAATTGTTGTCAAAATAAAAGCAGATAACATCTGTGGCCACGATAAAGATCCATGTCAATGGAGAAAAGGGCTTCTTTGAAGTGTAGTAGAGTAAAACATAGCTACAAATGGCAAAATGTTCAACAAGGACGACAGGGAAGAAGCAAAAAACAAGCACTGGCAAAGCAAATAGATCTTGCCTATACAAGAGCTATTGGCTTTGGCAATGTGTTTTGCCATTTTGTACACCAGTGTGGCTGCTGTTCAGCATGGCTAAAAGTTAGTGGCATAGAGTGACATAGAGTGGAGCGAGGGAGTAGAGTGTCATAGAGTGGGTTTGTTGGAGTTGAGTGTCGGTTCGTGGAGTATGGGGAGTAGAGTGTCATAGAGTTGAGTGGAGTTCAGTGGCAGAGAGTGTCATAGAGTGTAGTGATGTAGAGTGTAGTGGCATAGCGTGGAACAGAATGGGGAGGAATAGGGTGGAGTGCATTGGAGCGGACTGAGGTAGTGTAGTGGATTGGATTGGAGTAGAGTGGGATTGATTGGTTTGTGGTAGAGGGGGTGGATTGAATCGAGTGCGGTGGATTGGAGTGGGTGTTCTGGATGAGGTAGATTGGACTGGAGTGGGGTGGATTAAAATGGAGTGATGTGGATTGTTTGGTGTGAGGTGGATTGGTTGGGGTTGAGTGGAGTGGAGTGGATTGGGGTGGACTAGATTGGAATGAAGTAGACTGGAGTTGAGTGGACAGGACTTGAGTGGGTTGGACTATGGTGAGTTGGAGTGGAGTGGATTGTACTCGAGTGGGGTGGATGAAGGTGAACTGGACTGAAGTTGGGTGGATTAAGGAGGATTGGATTGGTGTGGGAAGAATTGGAGTGGGGTGGATTGGATTGCAGTGGATTGGATTGAGATGGATTGGATTGGAGTGGGGTGGATTTTATTGAACTGGAATGGGGTGGAGTGGATTTGAGTGGGTTGAATGGGTTGGATTGGAGTAGGGCGGTGTTGGAATGGACTGGAATGGGGCGTACTGAATGGGGTTGGTGGATTAGAATGGGGTGGGCTGGATTGCAGTGGATTGGACTGGAGTTGGGTGGACTGGAGTGTGATGGGCTGGGTTGGATTGGTGTGGGGTGGATTGGACTGTAGTAGAGTGGGGTGGATTTGACTGGAGTGGGCTGGATTGGATTGAAGTAGGGTGGATTGTGGTGGATTGGATTGGGGTGAGGTGTATTGGGTTGGATTGGATTGGAATGGAGCAGGGAGAATTGGCTGGATTGCAGCCAATTCAATTTGACTGGTGTTGGGTGGATTGAGTGGGATGGATTGGGATGGAGTGGGGCTGATTGGAGTGGGGAGAACTGGACTGCAGTAATTGGACTGGGGCGGATTGTTTTGGATTGGACTGGAGCGGATTAAATTGGATTACAGTGAGGCAGATTGTTTTGGATTCTAGTGGGTCAGATTGTTTTGGAATTGGAGTGGAATGGATTGTGGTGGATTGGATTGAAGTGTAATGTATTAGGGTGGGTCTGTGGTAGATTGGGGTGGTGTGGATTGAATTGGCTGGATTGGGTTGCGTTGGGTTGGTGGGTGGATTGAATTGGTGTAGGGTGCATTAGATTGGATTGGGGTGGATTGGAGTGGGGTGAAGCGGGATGGAGGGGATGGACTGGATTGGGGTGAGGTGGATTGGACTGAAATGGGGAGGATTTGAGTGGGTCAGATTGCTTTGGATTTGAGTGGGGCAGATTGCTTTGGACTGGAGTGGAATGTATTGTTTTGGATTGGAGTGGGGCAGATTGTTTTGAGTTGAAGTAGGGCAGATTGTAGTGGAGCATATTGTTTTGAATTGGAGTGGTGCAGACTGGCGTGGGGCAGATTGTTCTGATTTGGAGTGGGGCAGATTGTTTTGGATTGGAGTAGGGTAACTGTTTTGGACCGGAGTGGGACAGATTGTTCTAAATTGGAGTGGTGCAGATTCGAGTTGGGCTGATTTTTTTGGATTGGAATGGGGCAGATTGGAGTGGGCCAGAGTATTTTGTACTGGAGTATGGTGGATTATGGTGGATTGGTTTGGAGTTGGGTGGATTGGGGTGGAGTGTGGTGGATTGGGTGGTGTGACGTTGATTAGATTGAGCTGGATTGGGGTGGATTGGATTAGTGTGTGGTGCATCGGCTTGGAGTGTGGTGCGTTGGGATGGAGTGAGTGGGTGGATTGGATTGGGGTGAGGTGAAGTGAGGTGGATTGGATTGGATTGGGGCAGATTGAAATGGGGCAAGTTGTTATGGACTGGAGTGGAGCAAACTGGAGTGGGACAGATTGGAGTGGGGCAAATTTTTTTGGACTGGAGTGGCGCAGACTGGAGTGGGGAGTATTGGACTGGGGAGGATTAGAGTGGGTCAGATTGTTTTGGATTGAAGTGGGGCAGATTGTTTTGGACTGGAGTAGGACAGATTGTTTTGGATTGTAGTGGGGCACTTTGGAGAGGGACAGATTGTTCTGAATTGGAGTGGAGCAGATTGCTTTGGATTGGATTGGGGCAGATTGTTTTCGAATGGGTCACATAGGCGTTGGGTAGATTGGAGTGGGGCAGACTGGAGTGGGCAGATCGCTTTGAATCAGAGTGGGGTAAATTGGAATGGGTCCAATTGTTTTTGATTGGAGGAGGCAGATTGTTTTTGATTAGAGTGGAGCAATTTGAAACAGTGTACATTGGAGTGGGGCAGATTGGAGAGGGGCAGATTGGAGTGGGGCAGATTGTTTTGGATTGGAGTCTGGACAATTGTTTTCTTATGGAGTGGGGCAGATTGTTTTGGGTTGACGTGTGTCAGATTGGAGTGGGGCACATTGTTTTGGATTGGAGTGGGGTAGATTAGAGTGGGGCAGACTGTTTTGGATTGAATTGGGGCAGATTGGAGTGGAGTGGGTTGGGAGGATTGGAGTGTTGTGGATTGGATTGGGTTGAGTGGTGTGGACTGGATTGGAGTGAGGTGAGGTGGATTGGTTGAATGGGGTGGATTGGTGTGGGGAGTGGTGGGGTGGATTGCCATGGATTGGAGTGGGGCAGATTGAACTGGATTGGGGTGGATTGGGATATTCTGCACAGAAATGCGTTGAAGCATAATTTCAGAAATTTCACATAAGAAAGAAACAATGTTTCTTTACAATATCTAAAACAAGATAATCCTCATCTTTTGACAAGAGCGCCCACAAGCAAAAATAAAACAAAACATGAGTGCAAAGTGAGAAAAGGGGACTTGGCAAAAGAAAAGAAAGTTAACTATACAAAATAAAAAAATTGCAATTCTATTTGTTCTTTAGTACTTGTTCGCTGCGCTCGAGGAGGGCTAACCACCGGAAAAGGCATGACACAACAGTGCCTCGCAAGCGATACGCGAATGCTAGTGCATACTTTTGCAGGCTCGACTCTAAGTAAAACTAGTGTCTCCATCACAACGTGATCAGAGGAAGGACAGCAATAAAGCCGAAGCGATGAGTACTTAGTCCACGCGCCAGCCAAAAAAAGAGAAAGTGAAGCCAGCATATGCTGGCCAATTGGAAGTCATCAAATAAAAGTGACAATGAAGCCAACTAACGTTAAGCAATAAGCGGGCTGCAGCTCTTTGCTGTATACAATATCTCTCACAAGCGAGAGCCCCTGCAGCACATGCTCTGCTGCGGTCGAGACTTAAAAACGCAAAAATTGCTAAGCCAATGTGCCTCTTTATCGAGCTCAGATACCTCGGAAAGCCCTATGGCACAACCCCACCCTTATTTCTATAATAATTATTATGATGCTGCCAATGATAATAACAATGAATATTATTTTCTTTATATAACATCTCCTCTTCTAGACTGTCGTAAATTAACAGCATTTCAATACTCGAATTAAATGAGGCTCATGTTATCGCTTCAAAACACCAACCTAAAATATAAACCTGTGTCTGGCAGATGGTGCCAGGATCTCTACAGCATGCGCAGAACCTACTGGCCTATCACATGGGACTGTGCTTAAACAAGTGACAATTCGGCGTCAAAGTGCACCAGGGTTCATCTAACTGTGACCTCTGATAAGCTCCAAACCTCACACCACTGCACTCAGTCTGTGTTGACTCTTGAATTTTGTTGGCACAGGGGCACTGAATGGTCGCCGATGCGCATACCCCTCACTTTGAAACAACACTCCTCCTCTCTTCAGGAGAGGTATGTTAAGAACTCTCTTCGGGAATCCTGCGAGGCGTTGGTCTCTCCAGGGACGCTCACGTTTCGCCTTCAGGGCGCGCTGCTCTTTGCCCAGAGCCTGTCCGGGCCTCGCAGGGAATTCCCCCTCGGGGGCATGGCTGCCACCCCGTGTGGACAGATCCGCAGCGGTGAGAGGGGCCCGCACAAAGACCCGCGCCGCAGGCCTGCCCGTCTCAGCTCGCCTCTTTCGGCACATTTAGTGTACAGCCCAGGGCTGCTCGTCATGCTCTCGGGTGTGCACCGTTACCTGTCTGTCAGGGCTGCCGGGCGCCTCTAGTGAAAGGAGAGGCGGTGGTGGTGTGAACAGAGTGCTTCTCCACGCTTTTTTTGAAGTTATCACACTTGTGGTTTCCCATGGTGCCCCACTCAGCAATTTTTGATTTTTTCGACTTCATCCTTAGCCCGGGTAAAGGTCCATAAACCAGACTTCTGTCCTAAGTCACGCTCTTGCTGCTTTCAATAAGGCCCTAAAATGCACGTTATAGTTTTCCATTTAAAGGCCCAAGTGTCACACCCAGTAATATTCCATTAGGCCTCAATAGTGCCCCTGTTAGAACATGATCCAGATTTGCATACTGCACTGCCTGGCACATTCACCTCACCCATTCTACTTACTGAGAACGTTACCGCCAGTCAGCCAGCACTGCCAGTCTCCAGTACAAACATCATTGCCCTTTTCTATCAAGGATTTCCAGGGCTTTAACTGGGCCGGGTCCCCCTGGGTCTCAGAACCCGTACTAATTACAAAAGGATATTGAAACGGGTCCCCAAACAGTCCTTATATTTATGCCCTTAACTTTAATGGCAAACATAGATCGATTTCTGAACAATTGCCGATTTAGCTATCGGTTTTATTTCACATGGTTTAATTAATATTGATACATCATTTTCAGCCCCACCACCCAGAACTTGTGAAGACATTATTACCCCAGGACCTAAAAGTAGGCAAAGGGGAATCTCCCCGGCCTATGGATACCCATAGTCGTGACCTAATCAAGATTTTGCTAATGTTAGAAAAACTTTGCACAACCCTATTTTTGCACATACCCTCAAGCAGGTGACTTACTTTCCCTAAGCTATTTTAAAATGACGGTACCCATTTGAGTAGTCCTAGTGCATGTCTCCTGATTGACAATTTCGGAAAAGCAGAGTTTGTAAAAAAAATATGTATTAGCACAAATGTATTGAGAGGCAAAGGCTCACCTTCATGTCTGCATCTCAAGACACAGCTCTTTAAGACTTTGCTCCACTTTATTCCAGGCCTTTCTGCCACTGCCTCAGCCTTCTGCCCCCAACATGAGTTGCAGTAACCATGTATTATGCTTGTCTTTGCTAAGATTTTAATTAAACATGCAAATAAAGATTACATTGACTGTCCCCAAAATGTGTGACTTTCCAGGAAAGCATTTTTTTAATTTCTAACATTGCATCCATTACTGATAAATCAAATAACTGACTGTAAATATAGCTCTCCACGGGCATACAGGGATGCAGCAGTAGGATGGAACAATTGCTGCAGTCCCTCAGGGGACACACTAACTTACAGGCCCTGAGTATCCCTGGTACCATTCACCAGGGGCTACAAGAAAGTTAGGCTATGCCAATTGGGTATAAGCCAATTAAACATACACCATTTTAAGGGTCAGAGCACATGCCCTGAGTCCTATGTAGCAGGGCTTAGGACATTTCAGAGCCATTACCCAGTACCTAGTAGTCACACTGGGACAAAACGTGGGGGTGAACCTGCAAAAAGCCTGTTTCCTTACAAAAATCATCATATTTCTGCTGCTGGCACCTAGAAAGGAACGGATAGGTTGAGAAAGAGTCAGTCCTATGTCAAGCCCTGGTCAGATTTGGCACTGGTTCCACCATAGGAATCCAGAGGATTACGAATGTCAGAGCATTTCTTGCTTTTATTATTTGTTGAGGTCTCTTCAGTTGATATTCAACTAACTGAAAGATGCACAAATCAGATATTCCAACTTTTATTCCATATTTGCATGAAACATGTGGTCACTGAGTAATTAATATTTACAACCATTTTCAATATGTGGAGGCAAGCTGTATGGGCTCTGCAGTGGCGAAGCAAAACTTGAGGGGCCCTTGCAGGTTATATGGATGCCTACTTGGCCCACCACCTACCACTTTTCCTGAGGGGGGCCCATGGAGTTCGGGGCCACCTGCACCGTGGGTGCTGCGGGGCATATGTTACATCACTGGGGCTCTGGATTGGCAGTGACACATACCTCCTTATGTGATCTCCATCTCTTCTCTTTTCTATCCGTCCTAGACTTAGGGGGTCATTATGAACACGGCGGTGTTTACCGCCGTGTTCATGCTGGTGGTCATTTCACTGACCGCCAGGCCCTCTGGGACCCCGCCGGGTGCATAATGAACATTCTGCTGAGCTGGTGGGCAGAAACAACCGGCCCAGCAGAATGCATGGCCGGGATATTGCCAGCGTCTCCATGCGGCGGGTGCAGCTGTGAATATGATTCCCTTCACCGTCTGGCTGCCTGTCGGCGGCAGCCTGGTGGTGGAGGAGGGCCTGTGTTGTTTATATGGTGGTTCAGACCACCATGCCGGTGGGGGTCTTTTCCGCCGTCGCCGGCATGGCGGTCTGAACCGCCATGTACATAATGAGAGCCTTCATCTTAACCTCACCCAATAAATTTGCACTAAAATCTTGCATCTCAAACTCATGTATTCCCATATATGTAGAACCTCACCTTGACACCCCTAATTCTGTCTCAATCACCTCACCACAACTCCGCCCTCACCTCAACAACAATCCCACCTCAACCACAACCAGCCAACCTGAAGCTCAACTCCTTTACCTTCTCACCACTCCTAAAGACCCGTCGCCCTTACAACTACTGACTCCAGTGTATACTTAAGGATTTGGGCTCAAGCAAAAAATATATTTTGGGGGCCCCTGGTCAGAACAACTTAATTTCTTTTACCCATTATCTGCTAATTGAAGACCCATGATACCATGCAATATTGAATTATATGTTAATATTTGAGCTAGAGAAATGGACAGAAGAGCTTTCCATGGGACCCCTCGGAATTGCCCACTTTGCCCATGTCTTGAAACGACTCTGTCTGAATCCACTCACTCCTAGAAATCACTTCACCACTTCTCACCATACCCTCACTGCCTTGCCACATTTCCTGCTACTTACCTCAAGCTCACATCCACTTCACCGCAAACCAGTAAACTTGAGAAGACAGAAGACGGCATGCGGTAAAGAAGACAGTGAAGACTGAAGACAGTATGCAGAAAGAAAAAAGAAGACAGGTGGCAACAAAGAAAGAAGACAGAGAAGAAGGTATTGAAGAAAGAAGACATCAGTGAAATAAGAAGATGGCATGCTGGAAGAAAACAGAAGACAGCACCGAAGAAAAGCCATCAGTGAAGAAAGAAAATAGCATGAAAGAAGAAAAAAGAAGCACCTTCAGCGTCGCAGCCAGAGGAAGGACACTGGCCAGTGTCCAATAGGAAGTGACAACAAGTAGTACTTCACTGGAAGATCGGCGAAGAAGACAACGACAGGAAGTGACATAAAGACGACGTACTGCCCAACCCGAAGCAGGTAAATCAGAGCGACGTTGGAGTAAGCCAATGGTAAATTCAGGTAAGTAAAGGGCTGGTTCCAAGCCCCTTTTAAGGTTTTTTTTTTACTAACAAAAGATATTGCAAGCATGTGCGCAAGCACGCATGCAGGTGAAAACTAAAAATGAGCAGCAAAACTCCTGGTGAGGCACTGAAAACCATACAGAATATCAGTTGGGGCTGGCGACTGGGAAAAGTGGTGGGGCGGGGGAAAGGGGAATAAAACAACAAAAAAAATTACTTGAACCTCGCCGCCGCACCGTCGCTCTCCGCCACACTCCAGGCACCCAGCATGCCCTGCGGGCAATCATGACGTTGCTCAAAGCAGCGTTAAGATTGGCTGGAGCGCCCTGACTGGGTGCTCCAATGCATACTGGGAGTCTGGTCTTGCTCTCTCCTACCCAGCAACACAGTGTCGGGCTGGAGAGAGCCCTTGTGCGCATGTGTGTTTGGTCGGCCCGAGACAGCCAACCAAACATACAAGTGTCCTGAGGGGAGTGCTCTGTGCTCTCCACCCACCTCTTTAAAATAAAACGATGATAAACATTGTCTGCCCTCACTCAGAGGAGGTCTGCACTCCTGTTTCAAAGTGTGTATCCTTTTCCTTTTTTCTTGCATGGTGGGGATTGGATAACTCTGTCTATATGGATGGGCTGCCATCATCCAGGCCACCCGAGATAAGACTGTTGGAAGTTTGAAGGTGCCATCCTCTTATTAGGACTAATAGAGCTCATTGCCTTTTAGGCTGTACAAGCAATAAATAGGCCGCCTCTATGTAATCAGAGTGACTACAATGTATAACTGTGTACATGGATCTGTATATGGGTTCAAGCCTGCCCAGACCTTGATGATTAGCACTTTGAGGCCACTATATGGTGATAAAAACCATGCATGGATTCCACCACAGGTGCACATACAAGGATGAAAATGTGTTATCTGTACACATTAAACTTTTAGTGTTACCACTGTATTCATTAAAACTCCGCGAGGGCATGAAAAGCACTACGTGTTAATATTAGTGAGCGGGGCAACAGGAAAAAGTAAGTGTGCATTGTCTGTATAAATATAAACTTGCTGCACTTGCCACAGAATCCAGCAATTTCTGAGCACCATCCACATTTTTACAAAAAAGTTTATTTCGCTCAAACACATTAAATGTTATTAAAATGACTGCACAGGGATGCAGCCTCCAGCCAGGAACTTCGCAAAAGTTAACTCGCCACCCATCAGCTGTTGATTGCTGTATTGAAGCACTAAACATGGTGACGATTAGCTGATATGGCATAAAAGATTGCATTAAAGTGTCAAAAGTGACTTACTACTGCCACATGATGTGCGGCATAATGCAGCCTAATGTGCTTTTATTGCAGCATAATTTGGCCAACCCTGCCACATCATTTGTTCCTTCCCTGTCATGTAATTCAAATGGGCTTGCTTAAGAGGTATTTTCTCTGCTTTTTTCTACATTTGAGCCGAGGCAGTGTCTGCTCTTGTTTTGATAAAGTAGATGACTCGAACAGTGTGAACTTGGTACCATATATCATGTAAATCAGCATTCATTCACCAAACATTGGGTATCAAAACGATTTTTAGTGGTCACAAAAATCCAAGCAATAAATAAAGTTGCCTTTAAATTCTGTGTTTATCGTCATATATGCTGCACTTCAAATCAGAGGTCAAATATCAGACTTCTGACAATTTGCTGCTGATGTTTTTTAACATGGAGATTGGTGTTTATATACTCCACTCACTTTGCAGTCAGAGTTATTGTGTGACATTATGTGATAATCTCGCTGGCGTACAGTGAGTGCTGGCGTACAGTGAGTGTGAAATGGAAGGCATAGGCTGTCAGTTTTTTAAATACACAACAAAACATGAATTTCATTTAAAAATTGCCCTCCTTGTCACAAAACTCTAAATTAACCTGTGCTCAACCCTCGGGTAGCTTGATACAGAGCAGTCAGGCTTAACTCAAGGCAATGTGTAAAGTATTTGTGCCACACTTAAAACAGTAAAACTGTGAAAACATACCACAAAAGGAGCCCATAACAGTATTAGAGTAAATAAAACAAGAGCAAAATGACAAAAATCCAATCAGTAGAACAAGAGATATTGAATTTTAAAGTTTTTTGAGAAAATAGCGACAAGAGATGTAAAGCACCGACTGTGGATATCTGGTTGCACAGGAAGGGGAAAAAGTCACAAGTTCAGGCTGACTGTGATGGAGCACAGGCTGGATACAGGGACCCAGCTAGGCCTGCTGAACAGAGTACCTTAAATCCTGGTTTGCAGAGCGTTGTGTGGATCAGTGTCAGAGATGCGTTGTGCAGCCAAAGCTATGCATCAGTTCAGAGGTGCTGTGAGACTGTGGTGCAAGGTTCCACTGAGTTGAGATCCTGTCAACAACGGCTTGCAATGTGAAGTTTGGCGTGGGGGATGCATCGCACAATGAGGGCGATGCTTTGGTTCCGAGTCTCTGCAAGGCTGCGATGTGGTGTTTGGTGTCATCATTGAGGCTGCTGTTGACTGGGGATGCAAAGGCCTGTGCTAAGGCTGTATTGTGCAACGTCGGTTCCGAAGGCGATGCAGGCTGTGAAGCCGATGCATGTCTTTGCGGTGGTTCCAATCCATGCAGCAGCAGAGATGCATCTGTTCTGCCAGAGGTTGCTCAGTGCAGCAGAGAAAATGCGTTGGTTCCACTTGATCCACAGAAACTGGCTCAGCATCTTAAGCCCACTTCCTAGGGTCCAGGACTGGAGAGGCACCATTTGGCAATTTGGCAGGGTAGATGCCTCACAGTTGGCAGAATCCAACAGGTCTAGAAGTGTTCTGATGAGTTTGCAACTGAGGTCCTTCTTTTATACCCTGGTGTCCTGGTTCTAGAAGGTTGGAGAAGCAACTAAACAGTGGCTTTGAAGTGCATTTCATTTTGTAACTCCCCTGCCCTGGCTCCAATATGCCTGAAGTTACCCTTTGTTAAGCCCTTGTGGGAAGGTAGAGCGCAAACTATTCAGGTGTAAGTAGGGCTGTGCTCATCTCCACCCCTTCTCCCATCCTGCCAGGAGATGGCCCACTTAGGCACACATAATCCCGCTATTGTGTGACTGTCTGGGAGGATTTCACAAAGTCTTCCTGTCAGTTACACCCAGTCACGTGACCCGGCCAGACTACAGGCGCAAAAGGGCTAAGGTCAGGAAGATGCCAACTTTCTAGAAGTGGCATTTTAAAAATGATGATCAAAAACCTGACTTCATCACTAAATAGGGCTTTTTAGCCCAGTAGCAAACATGAACGGACCATCTCTTCCCTTTTGGAAATTACACTTATAAAATGTAATAAGGCAACTCCAATGTTATTCTATGAGCAAGATGGGCCTTGCAGCAGTGAAAAACAAATGTAAGTCTTTTTTTACTATCAGACAAAACCTACAAATACATGTCCAACTTTTTTAAAACACTGCACCCTGCCCTTCGGGCTGTCCAGGGCCTACTTTACGGGTGACTTACATGTTTTAAAATAGAAGGTTTGGGCTTGGCAAAAGGTTTACTTTGCCAGGTGGACATGGTAGTTTTAAACTACACACACACACACACACACACACAAACACAGGCTGCAATGGCAGGCCTGTAACTTGGTTAAAGGACTACTTAAGTAGGTGCACAATCAGTGCTGCAGACCTAATAGTAGCATTTAATTTACAGGCCTTGGGTACATGTAGTGCCATTTTCTAGGGACTTACAATTAAATAAATATGCCAATTGGGTGTAAGACAACCTAACAGGTTTTAAGGCGAGAGTACAAGAACTTTAGCACTGGTTAGCAGTGGTAAAGAGCACAGTGTCCTAAAGCCAACAAAACTGAATACAGCAAATAAATAGGAGGAAGGCAAAAATGTTTGGGGATGACCCTGCAGAAAGGGCCAAGTCCAACAGCACTGTTCTGGATCATAAGCAGGAGATACAAAATACTTTAAAAAAATAATTTGCAAGACACTTGCTTAAAAGTTATGTATTAAATTATTAAAAATATTTTTTTATTTAAGAATAAGTTAAAAGGGTTCATTTATTTTTGTTTAAATTACGTGTATTATCAAATTTAAATATATATATATATATATATATATATATATATATATATATATATATATATATATATGTATATTGATTGGGACCCACTTCGTTGCATACCCATGCCAGTTGTGTGTTTCATGTACTGCCCTAAGTGGCATGGGTATGCCCAACGTGGGTCCCATGCTCGCTGTGTCATTGCAACCAAGCTGTACCCGGGTGATGAGCCCATAAATAGGGTAAAAACGCCCCTGGATTGCTTGTGTTCCGGTTAAGGGAAGACCTGGCTTGGAAGTTCAATCTGGGCTGTTCCCATGATGAGCAGGGTAAAGGTTGATTTGCATATGGCTCAGTCCAAACTGAAGTGGCATGGTGAGCAGAAGAATGATGGGTTGGAGTGCTACCCCAAGCTATTGCCAGTGGTTAGACTTATTGCAAGCAGCTTCCCATCACCTTTTGTGTGTTTCATAAATGTGGTATCCTCAGGTAAGCACTTCAGAACACTCCTAGACCTGTGGAAGATCAGAAGAGGACTGAACCTGCTGTCTGAGAACTGACAAGAGTCTTAAAGGACTCAACCTGCTTTCCCTCTTGAACCCAGGACAAAGAAGTGGACTCCAGGGGTCTTAAGGCTGACCTCCTGTTCAAGCTACTGGGATACAGCACGCTACAAGAGCAATTTTCCGTAAATGTCCAACTGATCAGTGGCAACTGGGCCTGGACTCTGACAACCTGTAAGTTTCTGATTGCCTCCAATGAGGTCCTGGTGGCTTTAGAAGTATACTCCTGTGGTGGTTTGTGACTTAAATGAGTAAAGTTGGTAGATAAAATCTTTAATAAGCAGAAACCTGGTTGGTGTATCCTACCCGCATGTCATCACAGTCAGCGTCCAATTGCACCTTGATCCTAAGCTGCAGCAACCATTAACAACCAACAATGGTTGTGGTGAAAGGTAGGTCTCAAGATGCCCACTTGATTTTGATTCTGGCAGCCACTCAGAGGGAACTAGGTCCTGGATGGTCAAGAAAATAGGATTAGTAATTTTAAGGGACCATTCCAGCCAGAATCTGTAATGAGAGGTAGACCGGAGCAGAAGAATTAAAAAATGTGTCTGGGGCAAAGAAGATAACTTTCTCAAGGATATTGAACCCAGTGTTTAAATTATGCTAGTGGTTTCCTTCGGTGGACACCAACACTCGTTTTTGGGACCCAGGACTTATTTATCTTCATCAGTCGTTGGCCCAGAACACTAAAGAGAGAGGGACATAAAAGAGAAAGGAGGAGGAAGAGGAAAGCAGTGATGATGTAAGAAAGGAGGGATACAAAAAATTTGCAAAGGGTGAAATAAAGAGGCAGGATGTGTAGGGTGGTGCTAAAAGGAGGCATCAGGTGGCATCAAGACTTGGCACTTTTAGTTTGTGGAAAGGCCTCATGTGTGAGTTCCAAAAAAAATTCTTATAAACATTCTTATAAATTAAGCACTGACTGAATTCATCCAGACGTTCCTATATTAAAAGAAACATATACCGAGAGTCAGGAAAATATAGTGAGACCTGGAACTGGAGCAAGTAGAGGCCACAACAAATTCCAGCAGCTGCTGATATTATTATAATATTAAGCATTTTTTACACATCTTGAGTGAAAGAGAGTGTAGTTTTGCAGCGGTGTAGTAACAGATGTTCCTATTGCCCATCTCGATGTACAACCTCGAAAGGGTGAGTTTTCCTGATTCAAAGCTGTAGGCTGCATGCAGAACACTGCAGCGTGCTATCAATTGACTGAGCTATTTCATGGGCGTTTGCTTGCACTTCAGGGTAAATGCCAGGGTTTAATGTACAGTGGTGTTTGTTGAGGAGGCCGGAATTTGTAAATTCGCGTTCACCGTGTGTAGCAGCTGCTGTCAGCAGCATAACAAAGGCCCCGCAGCCCCCACAGTGCCAGCTCCAGGCCTCCCTCTGCACAGTACACTTTGCATGGCGGCAGGCCCCTGTCTGGGTCCAGTGGGAGGGGCCCCCTCCAGGTACTTTGTGGGGGACTCCCTCATGTTTTGTTACACCACTGGCTGTTGTAGGCAGATAGTGCGCGCACAATGTGCAAGTCGCTTCCCCACTGACAGTATGAGCTCAGGAAGGAGAATATACTGCTGACAGTTGAAGCAAGGCGTAGCCTTTTATTGGACAGCAAGTGAAGGAGTCCTTGCTCAGCAGACAAGTAGTCATAGATATACGTGATGCAACACAGAAACACACTAAGCATTGAACATCACTACCAGATTTGTGACACTTTACATCTTAATGGCCCGCAGGATATACTGAATACATTGTGCCAGAAGGCCCCAAAAGAGACACAGAGGTACACCTCTCAGGTCCTTTACCTGGGGCATCCGTGAACTATTTGGCGAAAGAAAACATTTGGCTGGCAGACTTTAAAATGAACATCAGCATAACTCCTCCATCCCAGAGTGGTACCATTCTTACCATTCCAACACATACTCCAGGGCACCACTTTGCACACCGGCACTGCCGGTGTACCTGTCCACAGGTGAAGCCCACAAAGTTCCACTCAAGACATGGAGGGGTATGGCAAAAGGGTCCAGGACCACCAACAGGTCAGTCCCCTCTCCTGCCAGCCCGGTGCCCACCCAAACAACTCCCTGTCAAGGTTCAGTCCAGAAAAATAGTCAAATTCTTGGGTATCCTCTGTATCTCTGCTGTCAGTGATTCTGCCTTTTTTAAGGGTGGGTAGGTGGGTGCACCACTCTGAGTGAATCCAAGGGCGCGATGAACAAGAAGAGAGGGCTGATGTAGGTGTACGCCGCCTTATATGCCCCCTGACCTATGGTACACCTTTATGACATCACGCCATGGCGCTGAAACCATCTACGGGCTCCAAAGGCAGGCCCCTTGCCCATGGCATGACTAATGGCGTCTCTGTCTCTAGTTGGGGGGGTGCCTGCCCACACTCCTGAAACCTGAGTAACATCAGAGATTGTTTAGCAGTAAAAGACCAGAAGAACACATTGGGCCTCATCACAAGTCTGGAGGTCACTTGATCGCCAGACTTGCGGATGGCAGTTGGACTGCCGCCAATGTGGCAGTACGAGTGCCATATTTTGACTGCAGTGGTTGTGCCGTGGTGGGACCGCCAGCACCTGGCAGTTGCAGCAGTCCTAAACCGCCAGGGCAGTGCTGAAAACAGCGCTGCCTGGGGGATTACGACCTCATTCTCTACCTGTCAGAGAACGAGTGCAGGGGACTCCACAGGTGTCCTGCACTGCCCATGCACTTGTCATGGGCAGTGCAGGGGTCCCCCTGGCCAGCACCCTCGCTATGTTCACTGCCTGCTTTGCAGACAGTGAACATTGCAAGGGTGCTGGTGCACCATGCATCCTACAGCATTGCTGTTGGGTCGATTATGAGCCAGAGACAATGCTGTAGGCTGTTTCCTGCTAGGCTGGCAGGCGGAAACCTCGGTTTCTACCCACTGACATAGCGGGAAACTCCTAATGGGCCTGCGGGGAGGTAACCACTATGGCGGCAACCTCCCCATTGGAATTTCGGTCGGACAGCCTAAACCGTCCGCCAAATTCATAATAAGCCCATAAGTGTTGCAACATGTAAAACTATTAAACCTATTTTTCCATATGTTGCTTAATTCTGCATTCAGCTTGTTTCTAAATGCTCCCAATATGTCACGTCAGTTGAGTCCAAAGGAGGTAAACTGATTTGCCCAGGGTCACACAGTTTGTTTGAATGGGAATCCAGTGTTAGAACGCAGGTCTCCAGGTTTCACAGCCAACTACATAAATACTAGACACACTTACTGCGCCATACAACTTCCACTTGCAAATAAAATTAAAGTGTCATTTCAAAGCCAGTATGGATGGATCAAATAAGAAAAGGCTTGAGTTGATGAATAAATGTGTTGAGCGTGAATTAAGTACAACTGACCCCAAACGCTGTCCAAAAGATACTGACTGGTCGTTTATGCTTTTTCTGTGTATAACATGCAGTGCAGTCACATCTTTAGGAACATTCGTCAAATATCTATCATGCTGGAGTAAACGTTTTCACATCTGTAACATAATTTTCTCTGTTGTCAATGACAGCTAACAAAGTCACATTTTGGACTATTCTGGTGTATTGCTTATGGCGGAAGGGCATTCTAACGTTACATTTTGTGTCCAATAGATTAATGTTGCCTTCCTGTATATCAGTCCTTTCTGCCACATACATTAAGGCCCGTATTTATACTTTTTTTAGCGCCGCATTTGCGCCGCTTTTTGACGCAAAACGGCGCAAACCTACAAAATACAATGGCATTTTGCAAGTTTGCGCCGTTTTTGCGTCAAAAAACGACGCAAATGCGGCGCTAAAAAAGTATAAATACGGGCCTAAATTCATAAGCCTCTTGCTGTTTTTTAGCGAATCATTTTTTATTACTTCCAGCATCCATAGGGCCTTATTTGGAGTTTGGCAGATGGAATACTTGGTTGGGCTATGGCCGGAACCACTTGTACCTCAAAAAAACTCTTAGCATCACCTTTTAACCTTATATTCTTTAATTGGTCTGCCAACCTCGGCCCACCTCCAGAGAGCGTGCGGGGGTGCTATGCTGGCCAGCTAGCTCTCCGAGCTCGGAGTCCACGGACTGGTTTGGAGCGGACAGAAAAGGCATGGAACATTTTAGAACCTCTTTTCCAGACGTTTTCTGAGAGGAAGAACAATGTCTTCTCCACCCAATGTGGGCACACAAAAGGAATGAATGATCAGTCTTGATAGAGGCAGAAGTGTGGACACACGCTGGGGAGATGGATTATTTTTTATATTTTTATGAACGCTGCTAAGACATTATTTTTGTACATTGATATTATCCTTCGGTGTGTTTAATATTTGCAACCAAACTTGCTAAAAAGTCTTTCGCAGAGTGTCATCATAAGTATTTTGGGGGCACTACGCAAGACATATTTTAGGGGCCCCTGTACAGAACAAATTTGAATTTAATTACCCATTTCCTGTTAATTCAAGCACGTATGATGATAAATGATACTCAATTATATGTTAAACTTTAACAGGGGCACATAAAACAGATGAAATATGTCTTTCGTAGACCCCCCAAAATCCTTCAGATGGCAGTCAGTGGTAACAATAGCCAGAGATGTGGAGTGGTTTAGATAGAGAAACAGACTAGACATATTAAATAGAGAGAATGTTCACTTTCCCAGGGGGCGGCCTGGAAGGTGGGGGCCCTTGGCAATTGTCCACTTTGCCCATGCCTTACAACGTCTCTGCTTTAACGTGGTCATGTGAACTCCATCATGGCTTCTCATCACTTGAATGAGTGATGCCTGTTTTCCACTAAAAGGCCTATTGGAAACGTGCAGGGATATAACTCTGAAATTACGTTGGCAAATGTTGAACTGGTCTCAAGAAAAAAGTTCATTAAATCTTGGTGGCACCCTACCTTCCATCACCAAGACAGCAAGGTAGAAGCATTAGGCATGCACCAGCCCTTCAGTAATCTCTAAAGAACCCGGCCAGTGAAATGGCTCTCAAAAGTCACATAGACTCACTGCAACAGTCAAACATTGAAAAAGAGAAAACTGCACAATCGTAGGATTAGGAAAGCTTAGCCCAAGGTACCAAATATGCACAACGTAAGAGCAAATTACACAAGTGTTTCTGAAATGTTTGCGACTGTACAAAATGTCATAACTTACCCACATGCGTATACATACTTTATACTATATTACATTAATTTTTTTCTCAAACCTCTGTAATCCAGCATCAATGAGTGCCTGTTGGCAACAGGCTTAGCAGGTAGACTGCCAATGTATTCTGAAAGTGGAAAGAGAATGATCATGCTAACTAGGGGCCATGATAGATGCTCTAGAAACCCTTCAGTTGTGAAGAAATAGGAAGCACTGCTGCATAGTGGAGACATCAAGAAGTATTGCAAGGTGGTCCTTCACAGTATAGTGGGAGAGGCATGCTCTGCTGCCATTTTCATGCCAGGATGAAGGTCCCTTTAATGTGGCTCTAGATGTGGAACTAGAGGCCTGTGCATAGGATGGTGAATCTGGTCTCTTGTACGACTGAGATGACAGGAGAGCGTTCCTGGCAGTTACCATATCATCGCAGTGGAAGTGAGCATGCAATTACACTCTAGGCACTATAGATGCAGCAAAGGCCTGGTGGCTTGTGAGAATCGTGCACTTTACCTTCACATTAAAGGGCATCGCTTTACTTATGTAGTCTATTTATAGAGTTAAGAAGGTGGTCAAGTGACATGAAGGCCCTATTCCGCACTGAAATACTAAAAATCCGTTTTTGATCTACGTTCATGAACAGATATTGTTCTGGATTGGAAGCACTCCTAATGCCCACTACAGCCCTAGTGTTCGAGTGTCATTAGTAGAGACTACCCCTCTCCAGCATGTAAGGGAATATATATATATGTCGCTCCTGTTAGGTTGGAGTGGACCTGCCTGTCTAGTTGTGAAAACTATTTATGTACAATAACCAAACACATCTTCTTATCCAGTAACAGCAGAAGCCTGTCATGTCTACCTACACTGAAAAAATCGAAGATGGGCTACTTTTATTAGGCTTTCTACTCGACTTATAATAATTAATCATTTAAATATATGTTCCTTTCAGTGTTTTGTTTGTAAGCATCACTTGGAAATTGTATCATTTTTATGGGCGAGCGCAAAGCGCTCTGTCCATAAAGTAATCTCTCTTTGGGCTTCAAACCACGCCCAGGTCACGTCAGTCTCTTTCATTGGTTCGTGGGCTTGCTCTTTAAAATCTGCTTGCTTTCATTTGTGAAAGGCATGCATACGTCATGCCTTTTCCAGTGTTTAGCCCGCCTACACAGCACCGGTAATCTACTAGAAAGATACGAGGCTCGATGTTTTGAGCCTAGTTTCTGGACTACTTTATTTGTTAATTTTCCCCGCAGCGCGATCGCGCTCCGTTTTTTCGTTTTCAATTTCAGTGCGAGTACTCTGTGAAGTATAGGCATTGAAACTGGCAGAAAAGGCTGCAGGAGAATGGACCAGTGTTGCTAAGGAACATCCCTGGAAATAATCTGGATGATTTAAGAGGACTCATAATTGAAAGAAGCAGCCGATGAAAATAATTGATGTTTCTTTGCTGTATTCATAGACGGGAAAATGAATGGATGTTCTGCAAACCAGACAGGAAAAGAAATAGCTTTGTAAAAGATGAAAGCCTAAAACAACACGTCAAAAGAATTAATAGACAGATGTTAAGGGAGTAGCATTTGCCTGATAGGGCCAGACAGGGGAAATTGCTTGTTTTACTGAGTACACCCCTGAAACACAGCAATTCTGGCTTATGTTTTATAACAAAGAAGTAATTGGGGACAACGATTCCATGTGTCTTGCATCCACCATCTATGCTCCATGGAGAATTTTATCGACTCTTTGGACCTAAAAAGGATGTTTAAGAATTACAGATCCAAATGTTCACAGTGTGGACCTGCCTCGTACTCACCTCCCAGCATCAATCATTATGTATAGGTTCCGAAACAATTCAGTATAGTGTGGAGGCTTCCATCATTCTGGACTTTCTTTACACATATCTCAACCTATTTATTATACATTTTTATTTTTATATACGATCCATCCTTTTTTCAGTTCAGAAAGGCCTTTTAACTGGACCCGGGCTCCACGTAATCCATAAGTAGTAACAGGACAAAATCAGAACTCAAGGCCAATGGAGGCGGGGGAAGTATTAATGGATCATCTCAAGTGTAGTTTACATGCGATGGTCTCTGGGGGTTATTGGCATTTTTTATGGACCCAGAAGAGGTGGCATGATAGCTGGAGAATCTGAGATCAAAACGGCAACTGCCTTACATTAGCCGAAACAGACTAGCAGAATAAATCAATTATGAAGACCATCAGAATAACAAATAATTAGATATCTGCATTAACCAGTAAACTAAACTACAGTTAGCTGAATGGTAGTTTCTCACTTCTGTCCATATGAAAATGACTTGAACATACACTGGGATGTAAGTATAAAACTTACATGAAAATCACCTGTAATTTATTTTACAAGTTAAATATTTCGTGCTGAGCTCCATCATCTTACCACAAGTGCCTGCCTTGGCTTATAACATCGTGTTTAAAATGAAACTGCATGGATTTGTTGATTATTCTGTACGTTTTATAGACCTAACACTCAGCTTTCCACCATTAAAGTGCCTACAGCATCGGAAAATAAAAAATAATGTAGTTCATGAACTATGGAAAGCTAGCAGAGAGCAAGTTGGAGAACCTTGGCAAGGTCTTCTTTCTGCCCAACACTTTCACCTATAGTCATTTTCACAATTAACCTTTATTTATGATTACAAGTATTGATATAACACTAACCTATACAAAAGAGCAATGGGCATGGAACATATACACCGAAAGAACGAATAAACACAAAGCAGTACAGTCACAAGTTCTCTGTAGACGCACTAATCAAGATTCGACAAAAAAACAACACTTCTATCACATGGTAGAATCAACTTTGTATCATTTACAGACTCCAAAATATATTAGTCGAAAAGGGCAAGTCATGTGGTGTTTGGAGAAAATATCGAGTTTTAAATATCAAGTTGCTGGAATATCAGAAAACAATATCCTGATACTCAAATATCACGATGCAGAAATATCGATTTCTTTAGGTAATATCGGTTTCAATAATCTCTTTGTTGTTAATGTTGTTTTCAATAATATAGTTGTCAAAAATTGTGTTTTTTAAATATCATTATGTGTTTTAGTTCACATTTTAATTTGATGTGTTAATATTGTTTGTATAATTGTTAATGTTTTTAAAAATAGTTTGTAATTTAAAGTGGTTTATCATTTTTAATGTAATTGTTAATAGTAATTTGTAGTGTTGTAGCAGGTTGCTGTTTTTTTAGGGCTATAAATTGGGAAGTTAATTTAGTAATTATTAATTAACAATTGATTAACTATTTTTATTTATTTAATTGATTATTAATTATGTCAATTGTATAATAACACATTTTAAAATTATATATTAGGTGCAGGTTGCTGGGTTTATAGTGGTATAGATGGGGAACTTAAGTAATAATCAATAATTGTTTTTTATTAATTGTCTAATTGATTACTAATGATGTAAATTGTGCAATCAGTTTATATTTTACGTTATATACTAGGTAGGGGTTGCTGGGTGGTAGGGGTACAGGATGTGATGGTAATTAAGTAATAATTAATTAACAATTCATAATTTGTATTTATTTAGTTGATTATTAATTATGTGAATTGTCTAATAACTACATTTCTTAGTTATATATTAGGTGCGAATTGCTAGGTTTGTTCTGGTGTATGGTGGGAAATTAATTACGTAATAATTATTGAATAATTATTATTTATTAATAATAATTTAATTGATTAGTGATATTTTACATTATGTAGTAATTATAGTGTTTATGTTACCTATTGGGTGTCGGCTGCTAGTTTTGTAGGGTCATAGGGCAGGGCGTTAGTAAAGTATTGATTAATTATTAATTTATCAATAGTTATTTGATTATTCATTATACTAATTCTATTGTACTTATTTATTTTAGTCATATTTTAAGTGTGAGTTGCTAGGTTTGAAGGGGTATAGTGTGGGAAGGTAATTTAGTAAAAATATTTTTATTAATATATATTTTTTAATTTACATAATAATCGTATAACTTGTTTAATTGTCTTTTATTTGTCTAAATTATTTATTTTGTGGATAATTTTTTTTTTATTAACTGTGTTACATTTGTTTTGAATTAATAGGGTTATTTACATTTGTTTTATATTTAAAGTGAAGAAGTACTTTCCCTACTGTTGCATAGAGTGGAGTGGAAATAGTATATTTTACCTATCTGACATCCAACACATTTCCTCCTGTTACACAGACTGAAGCAGGAATAGTACATTTTACCCCTCCGAAGTCCAGCACTTTCCTTACTGTTGTACAGACTGGAGTGGGAATAGTAAATTTTACCTTTCTGAAGTCCAACACTTTCCATACTCTCGCACAGACTAGAGTGGGAATAGCAAATTTTACTCCTTCGCAGCCGAACACTTTCCCTACTGTTGCACAGACTGGAGTGGGAATAATAAATTTTGCCCCTTTGAAGTCCAGCGCTTTCCCTACTGTTCTACAGACTGGAGCAAGAATAGTAAATCTAGCCCCTCCAAGTTCAATTCTTTCCCTGGTCTTGCACAGAATGGAGAGAGAATAGTATAAATGTTACCCCTCTGAAATCCAACACTTTTCCTACTGTTGCACAGACTGGAGTGGGAATATAACATTTTACCCCTCAGAACTCCAACGCTTTCTCTACTGTTGCACAGACTATTGTGGGAATAGTAAATCTTACCCCTCTGAAGCACAAACTTGTTTCCTAATGTTGCATAGGGTGTAGTGGGAATAATGTATCTAATTTTGTTAGACTTTTCCTAATATAGTTTAAATATACGTATTATTTTTATTTGTTTATTTTGTTACTTTAACATTTTCTATCGATCTATCTATCTATCTATCTATCTATCTATCTATCTATCTATCTATCTCTCTCTCGATATATATATACATATATATATATTCTTTTTTTAAATTTATTTTAGGAAATAGTATTTATTAAAAAAACATAGAAATTCGCTTAAAAAAACTAAAGATTACAGGGACGTTATAGTTAGGCTCACATTTTAAACGTACCAAACCACAGAAATTCACCAGCCACATGTAGAGTTATCTCAAATAACTATAACTCGTGCCCAAAGATAACTAGAACTCGCGCCCCCACAATGCAGTTTTTTTTGTAAAAAATGTTACTGAAAATATTACATTGATATTATCAATGATGTTATCAAACACATTATGAGTGATTAAATTTGTGCAGTAATTAGCAGTGCATAGTGAGGGTGTGAGTACAGGGATCGTATTTTGGGTAAACCGTTGACAAGATTGTCATCGGAATTACTACACGTCCAGGAACGTTAAGGTATGATTGAGGCAACTGCAAAAATTCAAGACCGGACCTTTAATATTTGTAATTCAACTAAAAGCATCTTACAGTTGCTGACGGCGCTTAACGAATGGAGCACGCGCACCATTTGAAAGCCGCCACTTGTGTCCATATCTATTGAGGCGCAAGTGTTGTGTTGGCGCATGGGAAGCACTGATACGTCTTTGCGTACAGGTCATGCAATGTAAGGACGTGAGTCACGCAACATGACCTTACGTGAGCACCATATTGGATTGAATTGTCGATCGTCAAATTTAAACAGTGCGCACTCCATACAATTTCTCAAACAATACGAAAGGAAAAAAAACAGTGCGTGCACAAGGACAGTCTACTAGCGCACGCTTTTTTTGGGAATGGACAATTTTTGTAGAATTCATCTTCAATTGCAACATTAAGTAATATTTATACTATATATATATATATGTATATATATATATACATATACTATGTGTTTTTTTTAACTTTGGTATTATTCTTCAAAGGGAAGTTGATATATACATATAAAAGAAGAGACACTTTTCAAGAGGAAAATGACCACGCAAAATTACAGTGTCAGTCCTCTACAGGCGTTTTGGCCATCAGGTAATGAACCTGCCTTAAAATGGGCAGAATGGAAAGAATATTACATAAATTACAGGAAAAATGTCATCTGGGCAGAAAAAAAGAATTTTCATGCATTCCTTAGGCCCATGTGGTTTACAAGTCTACAATCAGATGCCAAAAGCCATTTTTATGGGCAATAATATAGTTGAAGCGGTATTGAAAGATTTGGACAATTACTTTGCACCGAAAGTGTATATAGGGATAACAAGATACAAGTATTTTCAATGCAAACACAATGCAGATGAATTAATAGACAACTACGTAGCATTAGCAATTGATTGCAAATTTGGAACCTTAGAAGATGATTTGATTAGGGACCAATTAGTCATGCATGTGAAAAACCAAGCTATTCAAGAACGGCTATGGGTGAACGGTGATGCACCACTTGAAGATGTTGTAAACATAGTGCCCAAGGCAGAAATTTCAGGGAGGTGTGCTAAAGAGATATTATAAAAGACAAAAGAGTAGGGATGGTTTATAAAATTACTCCAAAACCTAAGAATTCAAAACTGGTCTCAAGGACAAAGGTAAATGTTACAGATGTGACAGTAAAGACCACTTAACGTTCTGCAAAACGTCTCCTGCCTTAAAACAAAAATGCACAAACTTTGGTATTATAGGATATTTTGCAAGAGTATGCTGAAGGAAAAAAAGGTAACAACAAATGCATATTAGAGGATTCACAGCAGCCAGATGAAGAGGATGAGGACAGAAATGACACCAAGTATGCAAAATGTAATGGATTTTTCTGATAAAATAATTCTTAATATAGGTAAAGAATGTAAGGTGGTGTTGAAATAAATATTTTTGCTGACTCAGGTTCACCGTACACTATAATAAACGAAGATATGTGGATTGATAAATTCATTAGGAAACTAGGCAATGAGTTATGTGAACCAGATATTCAACCACAAGGATACGGTGGAGAGAAAATAGAAATACTAGCATATCGGTAGTTAACATTAGATTCAAACATAGGAATACACTAGCTAAATTATATATATCAAAGAAGTGCCCACCAGTCCTGAGTTGGTGGGATCAGGGAAATCTTAGTATCATTCTCAATCCCCACAGTAAGGAACAAGTAAAAGTTGTGGATGAGGGTACCAATATTGCAAAGGAATTACTGAATAGTTTTCCATCCATTTTCAGTACAACTTTAGGTAATTTAAAGGGGTTTGAACACCGTATAATTTTGAAAATCAATGCTATTCCAAAGGTACATAAAGTTAGGAATGTTCCTATTATGGTGAGAGAAGAAGTTTCTAAGGAACGTGACCAATTGCAAGCAATGGGGAAGGTTTAATCAATTGAGGCGTCTGAATGGATTTCTCCTTGGTTGTAGCGAGACGCAGCAATGGAAAAATCTGATTATGTGTTGATCTGCATCATCTGAATGGTAATAATGTGATAGACTGGTTTCCGTTACCAAAAATTAATGAAATGGTAATGTGTCTGAAGGGAGCAAAATTGTTTTCCACAATCGATCTATCAGCGGCTTATCATCAGATCTCCGTAACACCTGAGTCCAAGAAGTATACAGCATTTATTACACCTTTTGGGTGTCTACAATTTACAAGGATGCCTTTTGGACTTGCATCAGCTGCTGCCAGTCTTTCAGAGGCTCACGTTTACCTTATTTGGAAAAATGACTTGAGTTAAGTTCTTTCAGATTGACATATTGATTTTTTGAACCAATAAGGTTGAACATGATTCAAGACTGCAGAGTGTGAGGAACATTTTTTTTTTTATGTTTTGACGGTGGAATTTTCTAAGTGCAAGTTTGCAAGAAATAGTGTCACTTTTTTAGGACATGAAATTGGAGCGCAAGGAGTGAAACCGAAGGAATCTTTGGTAAAAGCTATTAAAGAAGCTCCCGTTCCTACATGTAAGGATGCGGTCAGATCATTTTTGGGAATGGTAGAATATTGTGCCAAATACATTCCAAAACTTGCAGAAAAAAGTTTCCACATAAGGCAATTATTAAAAAATAAAACTACTTTTGAAGGTCCACAGAATGTCAGGAAGAATTTGTATGTATTACATCAGAAATAGGAAAAATGCTTGTTTTACAATGTTTTGATCCGACCTTAGACTACTGCATTACAACTGATGCAAGCAATAAAGGTTTGGGGGCAGTTCTACGTCAAAAAGACTAAGAAGGAAGAGCATTTTTTATTTTCTTTGCATCTAGAGCCTTATGGCCTATTGAAGAAACATATCCCATAATTGAGAACGAACCTTTAGAATGTGCTTGGGCTTTGAACCATTTCAGGGCATTTGTGTGGGGAAAACCTGTTACCATATTTTGAAATCATAATCCACTGGTGAAAATACTGCCGACTGAAGGAATTGTGAATACTTGAGGACGGATAGCCAGATTGTCCATGAGTATGCAAGATTATATCCATGAAATAGTATACCTACCTGGTAAAGATAATGTGGTAGCAGACTGTTTATCTAGGCTAACGAACAAATTGGAAGAGTGTGAAGATGAAATCTGGAACACGTTTCAAATAGCCTTTGTGCATGGAGATGGAAAACAGGCTGCGAGCAAAGAAGAGTGGACGACGGCATATGAGAAAGACAATGTTTCAACTTTAGTTAAGAAATTCTTGCAAGATGGTTGGCCTGGAAAAAATGATATACCTGTAGAGACCAAACCCTTTTCGGAAGTTAAATCTCAATTATCAGTAGACTGTGGTACAATTTTAAGGGGAGAAAGAGTGATTCCTCCAAAGCGTTTACAGAAAACTATCATAGAATTGTGTCATGAAGGCCATTTTGGCATTGTAAAAATGAAGGGCATTTATTTTGGTGGCCCAACATGAATAAAGAGGGTTAAAGGTTTGTGAGAGTATTCATGCGCTGTGCTGGTGCAGACGAACCTTTACAAACATTGAGACCTCAAAAGTGTGACAGTTTTGTTCCAAAACAACCCTGGGAGTTAGAACCTATAGATTTTACCAGGCCAGTAGGTGAGGAACAAAAATATGTCATTGTACTAACTGATTTATTTTTTAGGTGGCCTGTGGTCGATATTGTAGATAAAGCAGATACTAAGGGCCCAATTATGACTTCGGCAGATGGAAAAGCCCGTCCGCCGAAGTTCCAACAGGGAGGTTGCCGCTCATATGGCTGCCTCCCTGCCAAGACCATCACAGGTTTCCCGCTGCGTCAGCTGGCCAAAACCCAGTTTCCACCCATTGGCCCAGTGGGAAACAGCCTACAGCATTGTTTCTGGCTTGTAATCGAGGCAGTGGCATTGTTGCAGTGCATAGGGTGCACCAGCACCCGTCGCAATGTTCACTGTCTGCTAAGGCCAAGTGCATGGGCAGTGCAGGTCCCCACTGGGGCACCCTCCACCCCGTCTCTGCCAGCCTTTTCATGGTGGGGTTACTAAATGTGTATTACAAATTTTGGATAAGGTTTTTGTATCGGAGGGGTTACCAAAAACAGTTTTAAGTGACGATGGAGTACAGTTTTTATTTAATTCTTCTAAAGACTATTTAAAAAAATTGGAGTTCAACATAAGACTACATCCCTGTACAACTCGAGTAGGAATGGCATGGTCAAGAGGTTCAAGCGGGCTGTAAGGGGTGTAATCCAATCAGCAATTGCTAGTGGTCCTATCTGGGAAATACAATTGCATTAGACTGTGTGGGCTTAGAAGGTTATGAGGTGTGATGTCACAGGATTATCACCACTCATGAAAATGAGAGGACGAAAATCAATATTGAAGTATAATTTGAATTGGTTGAATCAATTGTGTGTGGAACTATGGTCTCTTGAATTACTTCAGAATAGGATGAACAGCAGAGACCAAAACCAGTAAATATAGAAGCGGGTGATTGGATCAGGATAACAAAAAAAACCTGGTAAAGTCACAAAAGGGCAGAATCAATTTGATGAACCTGAGGAGGTGGTGGAAGTGTTGAATAATGCCGTTAGAGTAACTAGTGGGAAAAATATGGAATATGAAATGAGTAGCTAAAGTGAATTAAGAGGTAGCTGAGGGAAGTTGTCAGAAGGAGGATTTCAGATGGGTGGAGTTGGAGGTTGAAGGAGCCAAAGATACTGATCAGCACAGAGCACTAGAGGACATTGTGGAAAGTGGAGTAGGAGTAAATGAGAATATGAGTGTTGGATATGAAAAATAATGAACTAGAGGTAAATGGTGGGTCTAGAAATGTAGTCAGTAGTAATGACATACTTGGAGGTAAATGGAGTGAACATGTGGAGGATGAATTGAGAGGAATTGAAAAAAAGGGGAGGTGATGGAAGGTTCTAGAGCAAGGAAACCCCCATGTGGCACAAAGAGTACATATCCAAAAATGTGAATTTTAATAATGATTGTTTTCAGAGTCATGTTTATGATAGTATCATTTTGGGTGTAGATAGCAAAAGAAATGTAAATTTTAAAGCATTTATTTCTATTTATTTCCACCTAACATTTATTGTTATTCTGTTTAGTATTTATTATTGTAATGTATTTATGTTTTTTGTTAGGAAAAGGGGGGGGGGGTAAGTTTCAAGCTTTATGCCCATGTTCTGCTTTTGTCATGTAAGCCACGGATGTTCCATAAGGAATGTGGGCAGGCAGAGGAAAGCTGACCTGGAAAGGAGTGGACGTGTAACCTGTGAGGCTTCAGACAATAAAGTTGTGTACTTGAATTATCCAGTATTTGATTAATTAACACAACAGAGAGAGAGTTTTTTAGGGTTTTATGGATGATATGCTTAGAATGAGATATTTCTGAACAAATTGAAAAGAAAAATTAATTTGTCAATTGAAAACAGTGAGATCAATTTTCAGAATGATCCTTAAACTTTAAAAGTTTAAAAGAAATCAAACTAGGGAAATGATCACGGACACACCTTGAGTAGAGTCCAGAACTGTCCGTGTGAGGGTCTGAGACCTTAATCATTGGGCCACAGGTGACTGTTCTGCTCTGCATCTGAATGTAACTTTAACATTCAAACTACACATGTTGCTAGTCTAACTCTTTGAAGTCATTGCATGGAGAGTCCACGCAATGAAAATCTCTCTCTCTCTCTCTCTCTCTCTCTCTCTCTCTCTCTCTCTCTCTCTCTCTCTCTCCTCTCTCTCTCTCTCTCTTTCATCCCATTATGGGATGGGAGAGAGACAAACAAAGTGACAGAACTGCAGGGGGAGCCTCGAGCCCCCGCGGTCCTAGCCAGCCCCCCACATCCTGTTTAAATGGCAGCTCCTTGCTGGTGGGAGCAATGTTTTCAGCTGTCTTCCCTGCATGCATATTTGAAAGCATGGAAGACAGAGGAAAAGTCCAATTCCTGACAATGGGAGCTGTTAGACAGCTCCCACTGCCAGGAATCAGACTTTGGGGCTGATTAAGAGTTTGGCAGACGGAAACATCCATCTGCCAAGCTCCCGACACGGAGGTCGCTGCAGTGCTGGAGACCTCCCCGCCGGCCCCATTACAACTTTCCCACTGGGCTGACCGTCGGAAACCAAGGTTTCTTCCTGCCAGCCTGCAGGTGGGAAAGGTGTGGCAGCGTACAATAGAGCCGGCGGCAATGCTGCTGCACACAGGGGGCACCAGCACCTCTGAAATGCACACTGTCTCCACAGCAGACAGTGAGCATTTCAAGGGTGCTGGGCAGGAGGCCCCTGCACTGCCCATGCCACAGGCCCCCTCTGGCCTCCTGCGCTTGTTCTCCACCAGCATTTTCATGAAGGTGGAACTGCCATGGAAAGTCTGGAGGAAAACAAGGTTATATTCAGCAGGATGGGGTTGAGTTCAGGGCCACCCTGGCTGATTACAACCTGCATCGCTGCCATCCCGTCGGGATCTAGGATCCTGGCGGGGATGGCAGTAGGTTGGCAGGCCTGGCCACGAACCTCGTAATGTGGCGGTCAGTTCTAGGACCGCCAGACTCATAAAAGGACCCTTTGTTTACTTTTTCTTGGTGGGAGCTGTTAAAGCTCCCACCAAGCAAAAGTGAACAGCTATGTCCCAGGGGTTGGCACCCTGGGGCATAGCAGGAGCCGGCCCTAGGTAGTGGTGGTCCCAAGGGCCATCAGTGGTTCCACAAGGGTGGCTGTAGGGCCCCCTTCCAAAGTGCATAGCCCCGGGGAGGTGGTGGTCCCCAGGGCTTCACAGGACTGAAACGGACCCCTTTCACTGATTTGGTTTAACCCCGGAGATGTGGCGGTCCCCGGGGCTGCGGGAGGGCCACATGGCTCCCTGCACACAGTTTAATGAATGCCCAGGGGAGGTGGTGGTCCCTGGGGCTGTGGGGGGGATTTGCATCCCCCTCACACAATGTATAAAATGCACTGGGGAGGTGGTGCTTACTGGGGCTGCGGCGGGGTCCATGTGGCTCCCCGCATGATATTAGTTGGAAGCCTGTGGAGGTCCAGGGGGCTGTGGGATGGGGGCACCCAGCCCCCTGAACACAGTTTAATGAGTACCTCAGGGAGGTGGTGGTCCCCACGGCTCTGGTGGGGCTCCATGCCCCGCCACACATTGTTTTTCCTCAGTGCCCCAGGGAGGTGGTGGTCCTGGTGGAGCAGGGGGGGCACAAGGCCCCATGCATGATATTAGTTGGAAGCCGTGGGGAGGTAGTGAACCCTGGGACTGCAGGGGGGTCAGTTGCCCCCGCTGCATTACGAATATCAATGCCTAGGGATTTGGCACACCCAGGGGCTTAAGTATTAAGAAGCACGGGAGCCTGCTGTTCGTTGTAAGCCCTGAGGTGTGGAGGGGGCCGGGCAGCACCCCTGCATGACAAATATCAATGCCCCAGGGATTTGGCCCACTGGGGGGTTTAGGTATTAAGAAGAGCGGGATCCTAAGCTTTAAAAAAAATGTTGCTGTAGATTCCTGACCCCCGTCGCAATTCTGCTGAAAAATATATTTTTTTAAAGTGCATTTTAGCCCTGGGGGGCCTCTGGGACCCCAGCACCAAAGCTAAGGGGTCAGGGTGTCCCTATCATGGCCCTTTTTGTTTTTTCAATTTTTTTTCTGGGACTCAGCTAAAGCCAAGTCCCAATAAGGCTGCCAACACTTCCTTCCTGAAGTGTTGGCAGCCAATCAGATCTCAGCACAAGATCGTGAGAGTTATAGTTACCTTAGGGCACGAGTCATAGTTATTTTAGATAACTCTAACTATAACAGCTGAATTTCAATGGTTTTGTACATGTAAATTCAGAACCTAACTATAACATCCCTCTAACCTTTGGTTTTTTCAGTGAATTTCTAAGTTTTTTTTATACTACTTCCTAACTATAACATCCCTGTAACCTTTGTTTTTTCATTGAAATTCAACAGTTTTTTAAACATATATTAATTTTCATTACTATACGTTAATCTAACCACTGCTGCGCACGGCCTTTGGCCATGCACTTCAGCGGTTAGCCACAGAGCCTGCAGCGAACCCCTATAACAACCCAATCCTGCACTGTGCACGGCCTTTGGCTGTGTGTAGCTGGGGATTGCCCCAGGGAATGACATGCGCCCAGCCCCTGCAGCCAACCCCTATAACAACCCAACCCCATGCTGCGCACAACCCTTTACTGTGCACAGTGGAGATTGGCCACAGGGTCTGACCTGCGGCCAGGCACTGCGGCCAACCCCTATAACCACCCAGCAATGCACAGCAGGGGTTGGCCACGTGGCCTGGCATGTGGCCAGTCCCTGGAGCTAGCCCCTATTACAACTCTTCTTGCATGGCCTACCTCCACTGGCCGATCTCAGCTCCAGGGACAGCATCTCGGGGCCTAGCCTAAATATTTAATTTTCTTGGGGGAGGTGGGCGTGTGGCCCCTCTCTCCAGGCTGATCTTGGCCCTGGGGACCCATCTCCCAGAGCACAGGCTATTTTTTTTTTTGGTGGGGGGGCGCGCAGCCCTCCTCCCCAGGCCGATCTCAACACCAGGTACCCCATCTCCCAGGGTGCAGCCTAAATATTAATTTTGCTTTTTGGGGAAATAGGCCTGCATGGCTCCCCTCCCCAGGGCCGATCTTGTCCCCAGGGACCCCAACCCTCAGGGCCTCGACAGGTGACCTAAATGATGGGCACTGTGGGGGGGAGCCTGAAGGCCACGACAGTCCCAGCTGTCTCCCCACCTCCTGCAGGAGGTAGCACTGCTGTCACAGAGAGGGAGCTCCTAGAGCAGCTCCCTGTCTGTGAGAGCAATTGTTTCATCTGTCTCCTTGCCTGCAGGCAGGGAGACAGAGGAAACCTCTGCTTGCAGAAAGTTAGAACTATTTGTCAGCTTACCCTTGCTGCGAGCAAAGTCCTTGCTGTAAGTTGGCGGCAGCTGTCAAAGCGGCAGCCAAGCAACAGCAAACAGCTATGTCCCGGGGGTGGGTACCCCAGGAGATAGCAGGAGTTGGCCCTGGGTGGTGGCGGTCTCCAAGGCCATCAGTGGCTCCTTGAGGTGGGCTGCGAGGCCCCCTCCAATGAATAGCCCTAGGGAGGTAGTGGTTCACTGGGTTCGGGGGGCAACATTGCCCCCCACACTAAATTGCTAAATTGCCCCTGGGAAGTGGCGGTCCCTGGGGTTGCAGAGGGCAGCGTGCCCCCCCCATCACTCAATTTTGAAAGTGTCCCAGGGAAGTGGTGGTCTCTGGGGGGGGGCTGTATGGCCCTGCACACTCAATTTTAAAAGTGCCCCAGGGAGGTGGTGGTCCTCAGGGCTGCGGGAAGGGCCGCGCAGCACCCAGCATTCAATTTTGAAAGTACCCTAGGGAGGTGGTAGTCTGCGGGGGTGCCGCGCACTCCCCGCAACTCCCAGGTCCCAATGTTAAAAGTGCCTCGGGAAGGTATGAGCCCCAGGGCTGCGGGCAGCCGTCCACATATGTAAATCAATGCCTCCAGGACCTGGCCACCCAGGGGCTACCTAGAGAACAAGCGCGGGAGGCCATGCTTGCTTTTTTTGGTTTGTTTTTTTTTCTCGCTGGATCCACCGCATATTGTGGCAATTTTATTTTTTACAAAAAATGCTTTTTAGCTTTGGGAGCACCAGAGCTAAGAGGTCAGAGTGGCTCTACCCTGGCCCCTTGACCCTTTGTTTTTTGTTTTTGTTTTGGAACTCGCCTTCCAATCAGATCTGTGCATTTCCCTGCATGAGTCGTTGCGGACAAATATAAACAAGTTTGTTTTCCCTTTAATATCTCCAAAACTACTGAATGGATTTACACCAAATAAGTGAAAGCACACTCTGCGTGCCGAAAGCTAGCTTTCTACCAAATGTTGTGTACTTCTGTACAGTGGTTCAAGCTGTAGTAATGTCTAAAAGTCCTATGGGAATTAACATGGGAAACACAACTTTTTTTACTTTTTCTCGGCCCCCGCTTGACAGGTCACCCCGAAACTTTCCATGCCCAACAAGAATCAGCAGGGCACTTTTTGGGGAACATTTGTGAAGATTCGTCAAACTATGCCAAAGATATAGGCAAGTCAAAAAATGCTTTTTCTATGGAAACATGGTCCTAACTATAACGAGCTTTAACTACCTAGTGGGGACCGCCACTAGTTAATATATCTATCTATCTATCTATCTATCTATCTATCTATCTATCTATCTATATATATATATATATATATACACATAAATATGCATCATGGATGTTTGAATAGACTGTGATGTTTTCTTTCTCTGTAGCTGTTTCACCTCCAAGCTGGACAGGGGTCAATAAAGGAGTATATATATATATATATATATATATATGTATATATATATATATATATATATTTGGTAAGCAAGAACGCTTTGGCCCCCCTGCCCTGCGGGGGTCTTACGTTTTACCAGGCACAGTCCCCGGTCACAAATTCCACCACCAGATACAAATTTCAAAATATGCGCTCTCAAACATAAACAAGGCTGTGCGGCCAAAATACATCACTGAGTAGGAGATGCTGTTACAATAAAATATTTGAAGACTGCTATCATGAGTGCAAGTTTTTCAATATTTGGATCTTGTGGTACAACATATATATCTAAATATACACATGTACATTTATATTTTTATGTTTGTTTATATATTTGTACACTTACAAACATTTTTTTTAATTGTATATAATGTCAAATATACGTCTTTAATAATAGTGTTACTATATATATATATATTTTTACACACACATATATATGTGTTTCTATAAGTATGTATTTTTATATAGTATTCATACCAATATTAGTTACATTTATTTAATTGACATTATATTAATGATATGTTAAAATATTTAAGATTTACTATTTAACCTATATATAGCCTCCAGAGCACAGGACTTTGAATGTGATAGAGTGTAGAGCAGACAAAATGACTAGACCAAAAAATTAATGAAAGTTAGAGTTCAAAAAAGATAAACACGGAAAGTAAAAACTGCGTAAATGGCAACAAAAGAGAGAAGAGACGTTTTTTTAAAGGCTGCAAATGTTTTAGTAAAACTAAAAACGAAAACATTTAACTCCTCTGGTGCTGCACAATCCAGTAAAATTTAATCTGGAGCATAAATCATGGATTAATTAAAGCACTACTCCTACTAAAATATCCGGGCATATATTTTTCAGAATATGATGCATGTCGAGCAGGAAGTCATTACCAGAAAGATTTAGCCTACACTGGCTTAGTACATTGGTGCTGGCCATAAAGGGCCTTCTCATAGTGGTGCTGACCTTACAGCATCTTCTTGCATTGGCGCCGAGTGTCGTAAATAACAGTCATAAAGCGTTGTTCGGTACTTTGATTCAATGGAGTTCTCACTTTATATTTCAAATAATAGACAAGAGGAGTTTCTTCAGTATTAATTGGCAAATGAATGTATCCATGTCCATTGAACAGGGTAAACGAATGAGGATGTATCAGATACTTGGGAGTTTCCAGAGAATCCGTGCAGGTTTTCCTCTCTTCTACAATGTTATCTGCATTATACTTCTAACCTGCACTGTCAGAGAGCGGCACTTCAGTCGCAGCAGGCTGTCATTCAGTTATTTTGAAGCAGAAGGCACACTAGGTCTGTGAAGATGACAGCAGAGATGATTCCACAGAGTATTTGAGTCTAGAACGTGGTTAATGATGGGACAGGTTGAAATTAATAATTTTCTAAATTAGTGGGTGATGTAGGGAATTGGGGGAAGTAGTTTCAGTTTAACCTGGCCTTCAGATGCACATCTCATGCTGTCTCCTAGGCGCAAGTCCTGGTGACCAGTTGCAAATTATTTTAAATGCATTTAGTGGTGGCTATAAAAAAGAGCGTTTCTATTGGCTTTGTACAGATACAAAATGAAACTAACGTGTCATTGTACATCAACAGCCAGTTCCAAGATGCATCTGGAATCTTTTGGAGTTTCGCTCATGGAAATTCCGTATATGGAAGAATCACAAAAATTAGTTAATCCAGAATTACTTGGTGTATGCCTTTAATGTGCACATTTTTATTATTACTTTTTTTGCAATTGTCACTAATGACCCATTTCAGCCATTGGAAAGTGTGACTTTTAAGCTTTCCCACTGTCCACTGATCAGCCTTAACTCTACAACAAAGCTAAAAATCAATGACCATAGCAAAAGAGCAAATAGATGACTGAACATATAGTTGTTTTCATGTAGAATACATTTTAAAATCTGAAGAAATGTCATTCATGAATCCCCTGAAAAGGGGGTATCTCTTGTGATTTAACACAATGAGTGATTGCACTGCTTACGGCGAAATGAATTGGGCATACATGTGAGAATGGGCATTGCAAATGTTTGTGAATGCTCACAAACGTATGGCTTGAGGGATGTTCACTACATTGTTTAGGTACGCACCCACTGCACTTTTAAGGTAACACCTGTTTCCGACCCCAACACACGCTTAAAAAAGTAGAAAATCTAGCCAACTGCAAGAGCGAAATAATATTAAAACATTTTAATTCTGTAAATAGGGGTATGAGATTTGGAGTCACATGTGTTATTTGTGACTTGCAAGAGCAGCATGTTTTAAGAATCAGCCACTAGGTCCAAATATTCACATGGTACCAATTAGGTCCAGGAGACGCCATATCCAACAGGTCAACTGAAACGTAAAGCAGAGTCTGCCTTCGCCCACCATGTGTGCCTAACATCCCAAAGGGTTTCAGAGCACCCTTGGGACGTGAACCATCTTGCATTGCTACTTTATTACAGAACTTCATCAGACTCCAAAGCCATGGTCATGGTTGATTCTGATTCAGTCCTCGGCCGATTTTGTACAGGTGGAATATAATTTGTCATACAGAGGTGGGCACAAAAGAGGCAGAAGAAGAAACGAAAGGAGAGGAAAAAGGTTAGAAAAAGACAAAGAATGAGAAAGAGTGTTACGGGGAGAAGCGCAGAAAAGGAGAATGGAGGGCGAAGTAGAGGTTGAGGAAGAGAAGGAATGGACAGACCGCTGCCTTTAGAATGCTGTTCGAACCCCACGGTTCAGATGCGATGGGGAAATAACAGCTGTTCCCATAATTGGGAGATACTGTCGTTGATGTTAAATCCAAGATATTATCCTCAAATGTAAAATTTTCCTCCCAGAAATTGAGGACACGTAGAAGTACAGTTGCCCAACTATTTCTGAATTTATTGTACAGATTTAAGACCAGGCATTTTGTTGGTGGTAACCAAGCAAAGTTTATCAGTGCTGTATTTCAATACTGCTGCCTTTATCAAAATATGCAGAAAAGTTAGTGATGTGGGGTGATCTTCTTAATCAATATTTAGCTGTTACTACACAACCCCTAGATGAGTGTGTATCTGCGTAGTTTTGGGCTTACACTGGTCCAGTTTAACTGCGCCTTCCAGGAAGTAGCAAAATTCAGATTCCAAACATTGTTCTAGGACCATACTTCAGCCTAAACTGACTGACATCTGGAACTGTGAACATCTGGAATGCAAACCTGTCTGATCTACCCGCAACACACCAATAACTCAGGTCGAGTGGAACCAGGTCCCACTTAAATGAGCAGAAAGAATGTGAGATTTCTGTGCAATTTTTCAGAAACAGCTGAAAGGAAGGAAGTTCATACTTTCTGGTGAACTCAATATCTCACCCTCTTGAGGAGTCTTTTGCCCACAAATGGGCTAATAGTCAGAATGGATCACCGTGAGGTCACTTCGAATGGCGTCAAAGCCTCCACGGATATTCAAATGGTTTGTTCCTTATACCATTGCGTCACATCCATTGGACTACATTGCTCCAGGCAAAATTATAGGGCAATTGGATGAGTTAAATACAACAGTAACAAAAATAAACAAGTAACACGTTCCCAGGCGCAACCTGTAACTTCTTCATAGTAGTTCAGTACATGTTCAAAAATCCACTAAAACGCTCCGAAGGTTCCACAATCTGCATCTTTTTGCTGTCCAAAACTACAAAAAATACCAATTTAGGCAGACACGCGCTTTTAAGGAGTATACGAATGGAATTTTGCTTCCTGTGCTGCACCAAAAGAATGGATGGTAACTTAAGCTTTAGAAAATATGCAAAGCCTTGCCTTTTCCCACAGCTCGGACTGGAGTGTGGCAGTTCCTATCGGCACTTCTCTGATTCTTTAGGGAAATAAGGGAAAATCAGTAGCATATATCAGGACGTCAGCACTGATGAATTTAATACTGTACCATTTTCATTAACTGTAAAAAATTGTGTCAGAAAATGCAAGCACTGTATCGGTTAACACTGTAACACCGTCAGTTTATCCAACCATATGCCAGAGTTATCTGCCACTGTGGCAGATCATCCAACCACCGTGCTGGAAAATCCCATCACCTTACCAGAACATTCTGCCGGAATAACCCACCCCTGTCTTAGAATATCTTATCACTCAGGCATTATTTGCCACTGGTCTGCCAGAAGACCCCTTCCTTTGTGCTAGATGCCATTATTTTCCCAGAACACCCCAGATGGTGCAACATGAGCCCATGATTGTGCTAGACCAGCACATCAATGTGCCAAAATATCCTACCTCAGTTCCAGAATATTTTACTGCTTTGCCAGATTATTCTCCAATTTATGCAAACATGACTTACCACTGAGTCAGAATGTACCACATTTTAGCCAGAAAGTGTTATCGGTGCATGAGATGCATGAGAAAATGCCAACATTGTGAAAGAAAATCACATCAGTTTGTCACCATATTCCTCCATTCGGTTAGACTATTTTATTGTGTCAGGCCAGTACCGTTTAACCACATGATTGTGTCAAAATTATTCCTAAATGTCTCACCACTGTCACAATATCCCATCAATGTGTCACAATATCTATGAAGATGACTGAACGTTCTAAAAAACACTTACTGTGACAAATTGCACATTGTATTTTCAGTGTATAGTCCAACTGTATCCTCTTTACCAGCAAGATCTAGGCACATTTGCAGCTTTTCAGAGGCAAATTCCTTGACAACATCCATGCCTTGCCACCGAGAGTTTAAAAAACTCCGATAAAAAAAATCATATTAAAGTGCAGTCCGTGGCTGTGCTTTGAAAATTCATATTCATTCGGGCAGGGTGATTCCAACCAGTTCTGTATTTCCATAACCATACATTGCCACAGGGACATCGCAGGGGGAAACAGCCTATGCCGATTGGCTGTCTGATTAGGATACAGTGTCTTCCAACTTTTGTCGATGCTCTAGCTACCCCCCCCACTAATAGCAAAAGGCCTCCACAGTACATGAATGTGTTATATGCCGCCCAATGTCCAGTATGGTGGGGTAGGGAAGGCAAAGGGACAGCAGTTATGAAACTCAGACCTACACGAGCCCACTTTATTCTCTTTTGCTGGCCCTGAGACAATTCAGGTCACTTCAAAGGGTTCTCTCAGGTGTGGAAAGCGTTGACATCCTGGGAGGGTTGTACGGAATTCAATAGATGCTCACTTTCTGTCATGTGACTTCCGCGGCCTGGGTAATCCATGGTAGTCCCTGTGCAACAATTCGGTGAGGGGTAATCTCAGAGATTTCACAAGCCACATACAATGGATGGCAGCTCAGTGACTGTGGTCTAGTACTGTAGCCCCAAGAAACACCTCTATAGGATCTGACCACGAGCATATGGGTATGTCTAATTCCAAACTGATATGACCCCTCCCTCTCTAGCTCCCACCCACACCTCCCCAAAGCCACAGCATGCACACCTCCATAATTAGAAGAAATCTCACCTTGCACTGTTGTGGAGCCATACTTGGAAAATGGGACCATATTTGGAAATAGGGTCTTTCCTCTGTATTAATGTATGTTCTTTGCCAAGTAAATTAACTTTGTTCACATGACAGGTTGAAAAACATGGGTAAGGCTATTGCATAACGTCTTAGACGTTAGCATTGAGAAGGGATTTAAAGAGGATGGTAGGGGCATGTAATTGAGAAATGATTAGGCACCTCTACCACAAAGGATCAAGCTGACAAGTTCTTTAAGCATGGCAAAACAACAGGTCTAGAGATGATGCAGAAAAGAAGTCAAAGGTTTCAGACTTATATTGACCTGGTGACTTAATGCTCAAAACAGCAGAAGCAAGGAACTGGATACAAGGGGCAGCATTCTCCCTTGATAAACCGGGGATTAGTAACATGGCTGTCAGGGTATATATGAATTAAGACTAATCTCCCTCGCTGCATGCAGCAGGAGGCAAGAAGTGCTTCACACAAACAGTGACTGAGGTCATTCACAGAAGTTTTGAGCAAATGAGAAGCAACATAGGATGCACCATATGCATCTAGTGCAAAGACTGTCACCGATGTACAGGTGGGCCTATTATGAGCTTTGGGGGAGCTCTAGGCGAAGATGGGATCCATGTCCTCTTTAAGAGTGTTCAATTATTTGCGTTTTTCCCAGAATATTTACCGCTGCTCCTTTCTTTCATGCCTTCTGCTCTTACATCATAAACCTTGGCGATGTTGTACCATGGTGTTTTTTCATCTGCACCTCTATAAATGATATCTGCTTGTACCTTTGCTCATTTAAGAAGATGGCCACCTCTGAGCACACATTCTCAGCTCCCCTTAAAGAATCTCATGATCTTCCAAGTATGAATACCAAAAGTTTTGGAACGTAAATATTTTGTAGATCTCCATCTCAGACATTGCTGGCCAAAAAAAGCCCAACAATTTCTGTTCCTTAGCTCATATCTGCGACATAGCCTTAATTCTCTGGGTATTGCCTATTTCAATTTTAGGTTTCTAAGGACTCAGCCTTTAACCACTTTGGGGCATATTTATACTCTGTTTGCGCCAGATTTGCATCATTTATTTTACGCATATCCGGCGCAAACTTAATTCCATATTTATACTTTGGCACTAGACCCGTCTAGTGACAAATTTATGGAGTTTGAGTCCTTTTTTTATTGTGGAAACCTACCTTGCGTTAATGAGATGCCAGGTAGGCGTTCCAGGGCAAAAAATCACTCTAAGGCCTTTGCGCCTTATTTATACTCCTGTGCAAAAATGGCACACTGGAGGGGGAGGGCCTTAAAAATTGACTCTAAACCAGTTTAAAGTCATTTTTTAATGCCTGGGTCAGGGCAGGCGTTAAGGGGCCAGTGGGCTCCTTTCCATGGTCTCCCACCATGGAAGCAGTCCACAGGTGCCCTTCCCTTCCCCAAGGGACACCCCCTGCCACCCTCGCCGGCCCCTGGAGGACACCCATGGATTGGGGGGACCCATCTACGGTAAGTAGAGGTAAGTATTTTTTTTATTTTTTAAAGTGGCATAGGGGGGCCTAACTTGGGCCCCCCTACATGCCATTGTTCCCAATGGCCATGCCCTGAGGACAGAAGTCCCCTGGGCATGGCATTGGGCAAGGGGGCATGACTCCTATCTTTCTAAGACAGGAGTCATTTCCATGGGGGTTGTGCGTCAAAAAATGACGCTAGTCAGGTTTGAGTCAATATTTTTGACTCTAACCTGGCTTGCACCATTCTATGACGCACAACCCCCATTCTTCCCTACGCCTCTGCTGCCCGGTTAGAGTAATTTATTTTGACGCTCACCAGGCCGCAGCACCGGCTAACGTCATTCCATAAATAAGGCACCTGGCTGGCGTGTTGGAATGGTGTTAGCCGGCGGTAATCTTTTTGACGCAAATCTCCGCTACCGCTGATTTGCGTCAGAAAGTATAAATATGGGCATTTGTGTCTGTGAAGGGAAGTTTAGAACACTTAAAATAAATGCCACATACTTCATTGTGGCTTACTGCAATTACTATTTTTTAACAACTGTGGAGTGAAATGTGGCATGGTAGACCTAAACGCATTTTAAATAAGATTGAACAATACTTAAGAGCAATAGCAACTTTAAATGAATGTGACTTCTTTAAAAGACAAGATGGACCAGTGGAAGTGTCGGCCTTCAGCGGGAATCCTGCAGCCGGCATGAAGTGCGAGCAAGAAATGGGCATATGTTAAAAATGTCTGAATATGGAGACGGCATCACTAAAGAAATGTTTATTGCGACCAAGAAATGGGCATCTGTTAAAAATGTCTGAATATGGAGACGGCATCACTAAAGAAATGTTTATTGATAGGCAGCTGTCGAACAATCGTAATGAGCCCAAAAAATGTCTTGCCCTTTGGCAAACCACCTTTCGCCTGGATACAGCACAAAAACAACTTTGTCTATAGCCTTTGATGAGATTAGACCCAATTTAGACCAGGGTAATGTCGCCACTTTAGACATGGTGGGCTTTTGACACAATGGGGTTCGATCCATCAGCTCATGGAGACTAGCATTGGGGGCACCGTTCATAAATGGTTAAATATTTCTTATCTAAGCATCTTTAAGCCATTTCTTTCCCACAGTTTTGGGAAGACAAATTTAAGGCAGTCTGTGGTGCGCCACATGGCTAACACTGTCGCCCAGCATATTTAACACCAGTGTTTCCTTTCTGTTCAACCTTGTGAAGTCCCTTGAATCTAGCACCCTACTCTATGCTGATGGTTCCTATCTTATTATTAGTTTGGATAAGTAAGCTACAGTCTCCACCCTGAGGGATTGTATAAAGCCACCCACCCGTGGATGGCCACAACATCTTGAAACTTGACTTGGAAAAACCATCTCTTTGCTCCAGTTATAAATGATTACCTCACCAGAAGAGGGATATGAGGCCTGTATGTCCATGTTAGAATTTGGGCCCATGGCACCCTTGCTATGTCACTGTTTACCATGTCTCTGCTATTGATAGATCTCAAGCGTGGGTCCTGTGACTTTACTTAGTAGACATTATGGCACATTTTCACATCACAAAATATATAAGTTGTGTAACATGAAGACTATTTCTTTATAATAATTTCTCCTGGTAATACAAAAGCACAGGACGGCACAGAACTGATTCTGGCATAAAACAAAACAGAGCTTTGATACCAGTAGCAAATCAAACAAACATTTGCAATGCAATGAGTCTTGCGTTTGCTTGAGTTAGAGCTATAAGCGTTGTGAACTCCTAACCAGACCTTTCTTGCCACATGAACTGAAAATGAAAAGTAAAATAGTTTCACATAAGTGAGCCGATGGGCCCCATGAGCGCGAAGCAGACACACAAAGGGAAACAGAAGTTATCTTGCAATGAAACATATTGGCAAAAGTGCAATTATCCATGTAACAGGGTCAATGTCATGCAAAGCACTCAACTACTGCCCTGCGAGATTTCGCTGCCTATGAAATAAAGAGAAAAAGTAGTCCAGAAACCATATGGAAAACATGGAGCATAGTATGTTTTCAGTAGTTGGTTGGTGCGCTTGAGATGGGCTAAACACCAGAAAAGGCAAGACGTATGCATGCCTTTCACTAATGAAATCAAGCGAATTTTAAAAGGCAAGCCCACAAACCAACCAAACTGATGGGATTGACATGGCATGGTTAAAAGCCCACAGAGAGATTACACTAGGGACAGAGCGCTTTGCACTCTCGACCCTAAAAACTGCCACAAGGAGCAAGTCAGTCAATCTGATACTCTTCTATTGTTGCCAACATGCTGAGACATACGGCCTGATTTAGGGTTTGGCAGACAGGTTAGCAGTCACAAACATGTTAGATATCTCATCTGCCATGTTACAAGTGGGGTAGTATATGATGCACTTGTAATAAAATGGAGGGGACATACATCACATTTGTGGCATAGAACTCTAAATCAGGCCCTTAGCAAGAGGGAGGAATGCTTTTATTATGTGACACAGATAACAGATTGGGAAAACACAGTGCTCCTGTAAAGCTGCCTTTCAAAGTTTGATTATTGCCAGAGTGCACTGCAAGATGGGCACAAAGACACCTGGAGGCATCAGGAAGGTGGGTCGCCTGAACAAAATGGTGAAGGTGTTCAGGGGCTGCTTGCCTGATCAGCCTTGTTAGGTGAGGAAGTGGTATATAGCACAGCAGCTAACCTGTCAAGTTGGTGGAGAGAGAAATGAGGAGCTAGTAGATCTGGTCCTGCACAGTGGTAATATCAGCAAATAACATCATGTAGAAATCAAATAATTTTGCTTGTAATATATGCCTCCTTGTGTCATCCAGTAGAGTTCATATAAGGTCACATCTTCTCCAGGCCCAGTCTGTAATCTGTTATTGGACACTCCTGCTGTAACTACGCACAGAGATGCTATTAGAAGTGATACCGGATCTATCAATACACAGTAACCTTATTGGCAATATATCGTCTGGGCAACTCTGCTTAGTGACTGTCAGCTACAGATTACCTAATTTCCAACAATACTGTTGTAAATACTTAAACCCTACAAAATGTACGTTTTTAGTATAACAAAATCATTCTTCAATTTTCATGTTTCAAACCATCATGCACAGTCAATCTATTTGTATAACCACCTAATTATGTCCCTAGGTACTGCCTGATGCAATGTACAGAACCTTTGTTAGACGGGATACCAATTTGAAATATATACAAATGACAAAAATAACATGAAGGAGAGAAATGGCAAAGGAGTCTGCTAGATCTTTTTAAAAACACTTCAGAGGCATCTATGCAAGGTTGGCCATGAGATGGTAGGACTTGCTGTAATGTGACTCAATTTCCTCAGTGGTGGAGATTGAAAAGCATCAGTAAGGGCGCAGCCAGTGAGGTGTTGGATTGGCTGTGAGATGGGTATTGCCAAGCTGGGTGTGTTGGGTTACGGGAGCACCCTACAAGAGTAGGATGGTGGTGATATAGCAATGACAGCATCCTGGATGTTATGCAGATTTAAAGAGTGCAATATGAGTAGGGTATTCTGGTGCTGAGCAGGTATGAGTCTAGCCACCACTAGTGCCTAGTGGGACTACTTGAAAAGCCAGGTCTTCAGCTTTTTGCAGAATTCAAGCAGTGAGGAGGAAGCTCTTATGTGTAGCTGAAAGGTGTTCCACATTTTAGGAGTAATGTAGAAGGTTCAACTGCCAGATCTGGTTTTCCGTATGCAAGGGATGTGTGCAAGTAGGTGTCCGAATGAGCTAAGGTGTCTGGAAGGTTTGTGAAACTGTATGTGATTGTTAAGGTATGCTGGGCCAGTGTTATGTAGTGCCTTGAAATTGTGGGTGAGGAGTTTGAATTGTGCTCAGTTGTTTACTGGGAGCCAATGGAGTGTCTTCAAGTGTGACGTAATGTGAGTGCGGCATGGGAGGTTGAGAGTGATTCTGGCTGCAAAGTTCTGAACGGTTTACAGCCTTCTGGTGAGTTTGATCCCGGCTTAGAGAGTATTCCTGTGGGCCAGCTTGTTTGTGATCAAGGCACGTGTGATGGTTTTCCAGGTTCTGATTGGTAACCATTTGAAAATCTTTCTCCACGTCTTCAGGGTATTTAAGCATGAGACGGTGACGGCATTGACTTAGACTGTCATTTTGAGTTTGATTTCAATGATGATCACAAGGTTCCTGGCATGAGTGGTGGGTGTTGGTCCTAGCTCTGTTGGCCACCAAGTGGGATCCCATGGTAATATGTTCTTCCCAAAGATCACGATTTCAGTTGTGTCAGTGTTCTGCTTTAGAGAGTGGGTCTTCATCCATGGGGCAATTTCAGTCATGCAGGCATTGGACTTGATCTTGGTACTGGGCATCTTGTGAGTGAGGGAGAGAATGAGTTGCATATTGTCGGCATAGGAGAGGACATTGATGCTGTGAGACTGGTTGATGCAGGCTAGAGGGATCATGTATGTATTGAAGATGGTCGGGCTCCTGGAGGATCCTTGCAGAACTCTGCAAATGAGGTTGCGGGCATCTGAGGTATACTGTACCAGGCTGATTGGGTCCTTCCAGTTAGGAAGTAACCAATCCATTGGAGTGTGTGTCCTTGGATTAGAATGTAGTGTAGGAATTCAATGAGGATGAGGTGGAAGACTGTGTCAGATGCCGTGGACAGGGGTCGTCGGGATGTAATTTGTGGCTGTGATAAAGGTAGTTTCCATGCTCTGGTTGGGTCTGAAACTAGATGAGTTGGTGGTCATGTAGGTATTCGATGAGGTGTCTGGTGATGATTTTCTCTAACACTTTAGCTGGGAATGGTAGTAGGGAGCGTGATCTGTAGTTAGCGAGCATTGAAGGGTCACCAGAGGGTGTCTTCAGCAAAGTGAGGACAGTTGTGTGTTTCCAAACACCTGGGAAGGTTGCGTAAGAGATGGAGGCATTCAGAATGGGTGTGAACAGGGTGCTGATGGGTTGCAACCCTCTTGAGTAGGTGTGGTGATGGGCAGGGGTCAGATGGAGGCCAAAACGATGGACTTCAAGGTGGCAGCGGTTTCTTCTGGGGTGATGATAGGCCATGTGTTAGCACTGGTTCCTTGGATAAGACTGGGAGGGATTTGGCGAGTCTGTTAGGTCTGGTTGAGGGTTGGAATTGCTGTAAATGGCAGTGATTTTGTTGATGAAGAACTGAGTAACATTGTTGCAAAGGTCCTGCAAAGGGGTGACCAGGTTGATGGCGGCCGGTGCTGAGGTGAAATCTTACACCGAAGGCAAAGATTTCTTTCCTATTGTTGGTGCTGGAATCAATGGGGTCTGCCAGAGTGGCATATTTGGTCATCTGTATCATTTGGTGGCACCGTCTTATATAGCATATTTGAAACGTGCTCCTGTCTGCGTTGTCCTGGCTCATTCTCCATTTATGCTCCAGTTGTTTACAGTAATTTAATCAGTCTTAATTCCTTCATGTATCAGCTGGCCTACAGATTTGGATCTTGTTGTATTGCTGCGTTTGAGGATGGCCATGGAGTCGGCGCAGGAAGTGATCCAATTGTTGAAATTCCTCCTGGCTTTGAAAAGGCTGTTGCTGTGTTGCAGTCAGTGGGTGTTGAGAGCGGTGTCCATTCCTTGTCAGCGATGGTGGTCTGGTGGTGGTGCAATTGAGTTGGATGGTGGCGGGGCTGCCTAGCTTGATAATAGTGTGGTCTGCCCAGGAGACTGTTGTGGACATGTTGACTGAGATGTTGTTGAAGGTGGTGAATACAGGATCCAGGAGGTGTCTGTCCAACAATGTGCCTAGGTCTCTTTACTCATTGGGTGAAACGCAGAATTCCAAAGTCTTCGATGAGTGCTTTTGAGCTGGGTCAGAGTGGTCTTCCAGGTAGAAGTTCAGGTCCCTGAGTAGGATGTAATTGCTAGCATTGAGTGTAGTGGTATCCATGGAGTTTTAAATCTGAGTATGTAGACATAGCCTCATAGAAAGCAAGTAAAGGTTTTAGGTGTTCTCAGAACCAAGAAGAGGTGCTAGTTCAACCACCACAAATAACACTCCCTTCTGGAACAGTGGTGTTGATCCCATTTTTTTTTTAGGGTTGGGCAACCAAGTGCTTCAGCCTGCTGTAATCTCCTGCATGCCCATCAGTTTTATTGGTTTGTGGGCTTGCCTTTCAAAAATCGCTTGATTTTATTTGTGAAAGGCATGCATACATCATGTCTTTTCCTGTGTGTAGCCCTCCTCGAGCACACCGGCCAAATACTGAAAACCTACAAGGCTTCATGTTTTCAGCATGATTTCTGGACTGCTTTTTCTTTTTATTTCATACGCAGCACGATCTCGCTGCACATTTGCTGATCCGTTTGAGTACAAACGAACTTCTGTTTAATTTTGTGTGCTCCTTCACGCTCATGGCATGTTGCTTTAAATCGTCTCTCTTATATAAAATGTTTTACTTTTCAATTTCATTTTATGTGGCAATAAAAGTCTGGTTAGGACTTTACAACACTAATAGCTGTACGTTGAGCAAATGCAAGACCCATTGCATTTCAAATGCTTGTTTAGGTTGCAGCCTACCAGACAGAGCAGCTGTCTGGTTTGCTTACGACTTCTTGATGGCATTCTGAAAGCTTCCCTGGGAATGCATTTTGCCCATTCCCTAATATTGGCTTTGTGGTTTCTAACTCACAGTACATTGCTTTGTATTTGCTGACTTGATTTGCTTTAGACTGTCGAGATTGAGTTTGTCTCTCCCATGAGAATTCTTTGTTTACTGTATCCTTCCAAGTACTTGCTTTCTGTAAACAGGCCTTTATTTCTTATTCTTATCTTGTCACATTTGCTGTGCATTCCAATACAGAGGTCAATTATCAGACTCTGCATTTGAGGGAGCTTGGTATTTACTTTTATTTATCTGACTTCATAGAGATAATTTATTTGACAATCCCACAGAGTACCCATGTGAGAGGACAGGGTGTAGAATGTTATTTTTTCTAGCATACAAAAAAAATGAACTGTGCTGATGCTTCATAATATATCAGATTTGGGAAATTACAAATGAAGTATATGTTTTTGTAAATCTGAAGTGTGGTGGAAACAAATATGTGAATATGATCACAACACATCAATACACTAGGTGATGATATGTCCACACATTATCGTTTGTGCACAGTAAAACTGTATGTGGGTGCAATGTAATGGTAATTTCAGTTGAAAACGTGTTGTCTGCGCTACCACACCATGCATATTCCACACTACCCACACCACTTTACACTACAACACTACTCCGTTCCACTCTATTCCACACCACTCCTTTCTATGACACTCCACTCCACACTACACCCCTTCACTCTATGACACTCTACAACACACCACTCCACTCTATGCCACTCAATCCATGACACATCATGGTGAAAAATGTTTATTGTACAGATATTAAAATCCATTACAATTTAAAACCAAGGACAGTCAAATAGTACAGTACACAATTGAGAAACCCAAGCTACCAATGAAAATACTTAATTGATTTGTCCATATTGGCATTAATTTAAGAACAATCCCACAATAGAGGCAATCCAGTAGAAAAAGTATAACATTGCACATAATTATAATTAAAATTGGTTCTGTGCTGCCTGGTATGCCTAACGCCCACCTAGTAAACAGTGGCCATAAAAACAACAGTTGTCAGGGCCCTTAAAGTGTTTACTTGCATTGGTTATTCGGCCGTAAAGTGACAGCCAACGGATATTAAAAACCAGAGTGCAAAGTTGAAGCTCAATGGATATACAAAATAAATTTGAAACCCAACTGAGCAAGAGTAAAAATGATTTCCACACATTGTTAGTCCATGCTCGCAGTGCCCCGGAGGAATTTGGCCTGAGCAGCCCTAATGAATTTTATCAACAGTATGTTCAACACTGTGTTCCTAGGGTCCAAAGACATAATAACAGCCTGTTGACAGCAGCGGACCCTTAGTTCCTCCCCTTATTCCGCAGCAGGGATCTGCACTCCTGAAGCAAGGATGAATACAGGGAAACCACATGTTCAAGGGATTCTTCCCCTCTGCCACAGCCCCTGCCTGTGACGCCCTTCCCTGGGATTAACCCCAATGATGGAAGATGCTTCAAAAAAGCACAGTCACCTATCCTTAAAGCCATGAATTTCTCTTTCAAATGGATGCCATAAGGAAAGATAACCGGCTGGGAAACATGGCAAAATTAATTGGTAACCACCCAGGTGTGCTTATGGTTAGCAAGGAAAGCTCGAACAGAGTGGTAAGACCAAAGCTGAGAACGCTTTTTAATGCCCAATTTAAAAGGGGGTTGAGGAGGGTTATTAGCCCAAAGATCAGCAGCACTTAGTAGCTGTCTGCAATCAGTCAAAAAGCAGTAGTGGGACCATTTTGCATCAGTCACAGTAATTTCAACAACACTGACTCCAAACTACCTGCCTTTGCCTGGCGCAACTTATGACTAAGTTTCAGGAAGGCACTGGAACGTATTGCTCGCTGGTCTAAAAGACCAAATTTCAACCGCACCTGCGCAGGAGATGCGGATTGAAGGGAATGAATAAACTCTCTTATAAATCTTAATGACCAACCTATTTAACAGACATGAACCTATACCCAGCATAACTTATTTACCTTAAGACAATGAGGGAGTGATCTTAGCTCTCATACCTTTCATTAGTGGGAGCAGGTTGGGCCCCCTCAGAGGTCTAAATAACTTAGAGAAGGCCACTTGCAGAGCTACAGCTTCAGCTTCAATCTCCTTCCTGTGCCTGACAAAGCTACCCCTAGTATCAAAATACACCCCCAAATATTTATAAGACAAATCTGAAGTAAGTTTGTTGCTCCTATAATACCAGCTGGTTCCCAGCTGCCTTTTCCTGCCAAAAGGAACACACTTTAGTTTTGAGCAGATTTACTTCAAAATAATTTGCGGCTGTATAAAGAGCCAGTTGGTTGAGCAACCTTTGAAGGCCTACCCTGGTATAGCTAAACTTTGCCAAATCATCAGCATAAATCAAATGGCTAAACCCAAGGCCACCGATTTTAGGGGGCTGAGAGTTAAAGGCATCAAGACCATGTGACAGGTCTGCAATAAACAGATTAAAAAGCAGGAGAGCAACCACGCAACCCTGCTTCACACTACGAAAGGTGGGAATTTTCCTGGAGACAGAGCGACTGTCCCCTAGTTTAATGTGGGCCCAGGTATCTGTGTGTAGTTCTATGATGGCTCCCAGAAGCACAGGTGAAATCCCCCAGTTTCCTAGTTGAACCCACAGGGAGCTCCTGGGAACCTGATCAAAAGCTGCCTTAAAGTCAACAAAAAAAGCACTGCAACATGGTGCCTGATAAGTTTGCCATTTCCGTTAGAATAGACAGGGCTAATACGTTAGTGGATGTACTTGATGCAGCAGAAAACCCCATTTGGGAAATAGGAATTAGGCCCTTTGACTCAGCACAAGATCGAAGATCTTCTAGCAGATGACTGGCGTAGAACTTAGCCTCATTATCAAGGAGGGCTGTCAGCATAAAATTGTCTTTGAGCCGCTTTTATGTATTGGGTGAACGATGGCGCAACGCTACGACTCCAGAATCCTCAAGGTTAAGGCACAGCAATCAAAAAGATTTGCAAGATGATAAGCCCAAAAAGGGATATCCTGTTTAAACAGCGTCTGTGGTGCCCCGTCCCATTTTGCCTTGGAACTAATGCAATGGAGACGGGGCAGGGAAAAGATCATAGCTTTCGAGGGGCAGAGCAGAGATACCACAGGATGAGGCTACAAGTTATCCAAAGTTACTCTAGAGAGATGAACCCCCATTCCCAGTTGGTTTCCATCAGACACATTTACTGAGAAATGTTTAGTCAAAAAGGCAGTCCAATCACCTTCCAAAGCATTAGCAGTGCCAGGCCCCCACTGGATCTTTGTTGGATTATTGATCAGACCCCAAAACTTTCTTGAGTTCGAGTCCTTGCTTGCACCTTTTTTTTGCCCAAAACAAATTAGAACATTTCTGATTTTCTTCAAAAACAGCCTTCCTGTAACCTTTCTGAGATTCCTTAAACCTAATAACTAGTGCCCCAGAGTCGGGGCACTTACTGATTGCCCTAGCAGCTTTATTGCGGGCTTTCTTTAATTTCTGGATTTCCCTTGAAGTAGCAGGATGTGAAGAAGAAACAAATTTACATACAGGTTGATGAAACCTTGACCATAAGAAGAAAAGGAATTTGTCCCATGGCTTAACGGGGGACGCTCGGTCTGCCACGTCAGATTCAAAAATGTTAACACACTCAGCTATTACTGCACTACTAGAAGAGGGGCTCCATTTTATACAATTTAAGGACTCAAACCATACAGCACCTCCCACGGCCCAAGCCTCAGCATGGTAATGAAAACTAGATTTTATAGTTACAATCTGTGGGCGATGATCACTCTCACACCGGAAAGAAATCAAGAACTTTTCGATAAAGGGGAGCAATTCCATATTACAAATAGTATAATCCAAATAGGAATGAGTTCGCTCATCAGATCTTGTTGCAAACAGTCATTCAAAACTTTGAAACCCATACTATTTAAGTGCATTACCACATATTCCACCAGGGCACTATAGGACAGTCCCTGGGTCTCAGCTGATCCAGGACTAACTGGTGGTTGCAAAGATCGGGCCTACAAGTGCTTCGGAGGTATCCTGAAACAGGTTTGTATTGAAATCCCCAGTTACCAGATAGTCAATCTGAGGATAATCGCCAGCTAAGTCCCCCAAGATCTGCATTAGACAGGACAACTTCCCTCTTTTTTCCTTAGTACCTGGCGCAATATGATCATTGATCAAAATAAGGGTTTGCTGCAAACTCCAATTACAAATCATAATCCCCTGGACCCACTTCTCTTCCTAAACCGGTGGCGTAACTTGACCATTTAGTTTAACAGCAACATAAATAGATAATCCCTCCACCAGCATGGCCACTTTTCATCTCTCTGTGGGCGGATTTCCAGACTTCCAGAAACCCCAGCAGTGGGCAACTGACCCATGTTTCTTGCAAGGTGAATATATCACAACAATTCAAAAAAGACACTAAGGGGGTCATTCTGACCCTGGCGGTCTTGGACCGCCAGGGCCACGAATGACAGAAGCACTGCCAACAGGTTGGCGGTGCTTCAATCCCCATTCCGACCGCGGCGGTAAAGCCGCGGTCGGATTGCCGGGGCCGGCGGTCATCCGCCGTTTTTGCCCCGGCTGGGAGAATCCGCTAGGGCCCTGGGGATTCTGACCCCTGTACCGCCAGCCTGTTTCTGGCGGTTTTCACCGCCAGGAAGAGGCTGGCGGTAACGGGTGTCCTGGGGCCCCTGGGGGCCCCTGCACTGCCCATGCCACTGGCATGGGCAGTGCAGGGGCCCCCTAACAGGGCCCTGGCCTGCTTTTCACTGTCTGCATGGCAGACAGTGAAAAGCGCGATGGGTGCAACTGCACCCGTCGCACCGCCGCAACACCGCCGGCTCCATTCGGAGCCGGCTCCTGTGTTGCGGCCTCATTCCCGCTGGGCCGGCGGGCGCTAACTTGGTTAGCGCCCGCCGGCCCAGCGGGAATGTCAGAATGGGGGCCGCGGAATTTTGGCCGCATGGCGGCCAAATGGCGGTTTCCGCGTGGCGGGCGGCGGTAGCCGCCCACCAGAGTTGGAATCACCCCCTAAATCAGCTGATTCAGACTTGTGTACCAACCTGTTAATATTCCAAGAACATAAAGACAAGTGTTCAGACTTTCAAATCAAATCAAATCAAATCATTAACATTTATAAAGCGCGCTACTCACCCGTGCGGGTCTCAAGACTTTAACACAGAAGGCACACCCGCCATAGTCATTTAGGAGGCCCATGTAAAAGAGCAGATGGCAACCAGTCCCAGTTAGCCCCCAATCGATTGCCAACACCAATCATTCCTTTGCCGTTAAAGGTACTGGTGCTACCCTGAGCACCTTTCAAAATTGAAAATGGCTTCTGCACAGGGAGTGGATTTATACTGCAGATTAAAATGCAGGATAAGCAGGGTTGTTATGGAGAGTAATCATGATACCCCAGGAGTGGAATATGTCTTTTGTGGCAAGGATTGACTGTGCTAAGGTAACAGAAGACAGTGATACCAGGGTAATTTCCCCTGTCCGTGAGCCCATTTGTGGGAGAAATTCAATAGAGACTAAGGCCCTCATAATGAACACGGCGGTCGAAACCGCCGTGTTCATGCTGGCGGTCTTTCTAGCGACTGCCAGCTCCCCCTGAAACCCACCAGCCGTATTGTGAACATTACTCTGGATCCGGCAGGCGGAAACATTATTTCTGCCCACCGGAGCCTCCACTGCCTCTGTGCGACAGGTGCAAATGCACCCATTGAGCAGATCACTGCCCGTAAATTGGGCAGTGACCTGCGCGATGGGGCACTGCACAGGGGCCCCTGCACTGCCCATGCCAAGTGTATGGGCAGTGCAGGGGCCCCCAGGGGTGCCCTGGTGCACCCCTTCTGCCAGCCTTTCCCTGGACGGGGAACCTGCCAGGGAAAGGCTGGTGGCTAAGGGATCATTATCCGAGGGGCAGCACCGCTGCCCTGTCGGATAATGATACCGACCGCCACCAGGCTGCCTGATGGAGGCAAAGCAAAAACAACATGCCCAGACGTGGGTCCCGTGCTTCCCATGCCACTGGATTCAAGCTAGCCTGGCTGATGAGGGGTGAAACCCCGAAACCGGTCCCAGGATGCTTGTTTCCGGTCCAGTGAGGACCTGGCTTGGCAGTTCAGTCTGGACTGTTCCAATGAGGAACAGGGTCAAGACTGATTTGCATATGGCTGGGTCCAAACTGGGGTGGCATGGTGAGCAAAAGAACGATGGATTAAACCCAGATCTATGACTGGGGGTGAGTGTTTGACAATGTTCAGCATTCCGTCCATCACTTGTTGTTTTTGCTTTGTCGCCCTAAGTGGGAAGGGTATGCCCAGACGTGGGTCCCGTGCTTCCCATGCCACTGGATTCAAGCTAGCCTGGCTGATGAGGGGTGAAACCCCGAAACCGGTCCCAGGATGCTTGTTTCCGGTCCAGTGAGGACCTGGCTTGGCAGTTCAGTCTGGACTGTTCCAATGAGGAATAGGGTCAAGACTGATTTGCATATGGCTGGGTCCAAACTGGGGTGGCATGGTGAGCAAAAGAACGATGGATTAAACCCAGATCTATGACTGGGGGTGAGTGTTTGACAATGTTCAGCATTCCGTCCATCACTTGTTGTTTTTGCTTTGTCGCCCTAAGTGGGAAGGGTATGCCCAGACGTGGGTCCCGTGCTTCCCATGCCACTGGATTCAAGCTAGCCTGGCTGATGAGGGGTGAAACCCCGAAACCGGTCCCAGGATGCTTGTTTCCGGTCCAGTGAGGACCTGGCTTGGCAGTTCAGTCTGGACTGTTCCAATGAGGAACAGGGTCAAGACTGATTTGCATATGGCTGGGTCCAAACTGGGGTGGCATGGTGAGCAAAAGAACGATGGATTAAACCCAGATCTATGACTGGGGGTGAGTGTTTGACAATGTTCAGCATTCCGTCCATCACTTGTTGTTTTTGCTTTGTCGCCCTAAGTGGGAAGGGTATGCCCAGACGTGGGTCCCGTGCTTCCCATGCCACTGGATTCAAGCTAGCCTGGCTGATGAGGGGTGAAACCCCGAAACCGGTCCCAGGATGCTTGTTTCCGGTCCAGTGAGGACCTGGCTTGGCAGTTCAGTCTGGACTGTTCCAATGAGGAACAGGGTCAAGACTGATTTGCATATGGCTGGGTCCAAACTGGGGTGGCATGGTGAGCAAAAGAACGATGGATTAAACCCAGATCTATGACTGGGGGTGAGTGTTTGACAATGTTCAGCATTCCGTCCATCACTTGTTGTTTTTGCCTGATGGAGGCATCCTGGCGGTGAGTGAGGGCCGCCTATGCCGGCCCTCCAGGGGTACATTATGTGGCGGTGTGGTTTTCCCGCCACTGCTGGCATGGCGGGCCACACAGCCATGTTCAAAATGGCCACCTATATCACCAGATCCAATGTCACTCAGCTCTGAGATGGCTTTAAAAAGTCTTAAAATATTCCCTCTCCTCAGAATGTATGGGCGCCACTTCAATGATACTATAAAGTAGTTTAGTAGTTATATAGTTGAGTGAAGCCTTTGGAGAGCATAGTGATGGCCTTGGATGAAACTGATCCACCGAGCTGGAGGAGCCTATAGGAGTCTCAGACCCTGCCACCAAGAACTCAGTAGAAGAGTTTTGGTGACAAGGTAACGGTACAAGGAACTGGCTTCCTTGCCTCTTAAGGGGCATCCCAAGGGAGAAGGTGGCTCTCAGACCCAAGACACGACAAGGTAACGGCAAAGGGGACTGGCTTCCTGGACTCTTAGGGGGCATCCAGAGGGAGAAGGGGCTCTCAGACCCACGGCATTACAGGTAATGGTTTTGTGGGCCATCAAAGTGTTTGATGATGTGCCTGTGATGACAACAGTGCCATCGCCCACCAGGCTTGGAGCAGTAGGAGCAGCAAGACAGCCTGCTTTGCCTTTCTTGTCCTGATCAAATAATTGTTTAGGAGGAATTCCGTCTCCTTTAGTAGCGACACTGGTCAGTAGATTGTGCACAGGCTCGCTGGGCCACTGGGTATCCATGAAGGAACTAGTCAGCAGGATCACACTGGTTATCTCCTGCAACTGCCTTGAGTCCTGTTGAAGGGATCGATGACCTTTATTTAAAGTCTCAAGAAACAGTGAGCTCCGCCTTTTTTTGTTGTTGTTTGCGAAACCTTTTTTTTCCCCTCTTTCTTAATGGATGCTGGGCTCCCAGATCGGCCCCTGAGGGGTAGTTTTACAGAATCAACTTGTGGCACCAAGTTAAAGTTGGAGGGGTGGACCGTGTCCATAGGCTCAACTCCAGTAGAACAGCTCTTCAAATTAACTGGGCTAGCCGGAGTGCGTTGCTCAGAAGTCCCAGTATCAACAGGTCGGCTCAGAATGATGTTTGATGAACTCTTTGACGATTGAAAATAATCATCCAATGTTTTAACTTTCATTTTTTTTCATGCAACATCTGAATAGGGCCTCATATTCAATGGGATAACCAGGGCAACAGAACAGGATAAGGACTTCTTAATTTCGGCTAGGTCTGAACCAAAAAAGGTAGGAAGAGATGACAAGCTTTCTATAATCGGAAGGCAACAACAGGCTGCTTGAACTACGTTGTCACTGGTTTGCGCTCTGATGATTAGCTGATTTAAATTTTCTAATTTGTGGTCGATCCCTGCTACAAAGGTGGCTTATGGATTCAGCAAATCAACTTGAACATCTAGCTTGTCAGAATGATAGCTCAGGGCCAAGATAGTAGATTGCAAGGTTTGAAGAAACTGAGACCAAACAGGGCCACTAGTGGAGGCTGTGGAATTAGACGCTGAGATAGGTTGAATGTCAGCACCTTCCACGGGCTTAGTTTGAAGGTAAGATAAATCCAGGAGCGATTGGTCGCTGAATTCACTTTCATTAAACTCTGTTTGAGAACTATCATTACAAGCTCCGCTAGGCAATCGCATAGGAAGCATAGGAAGAAAGAATACTGCCAGTTGGACTGCGAGTCCATTGTGCGGCATGGGGGTTGGTCAGATGAGCCATACTATGGTCCTGCTGACGATCTTGGCTGAATGAACCCCGCATATTCTGCCATGAGGGCCCTGCTGGAGAGGCAACCTAGTTTGTGTCATCAAAAGAATGGTCACTTGGAATAACTATTGGAAAAAGCTCATGCTTTGGTAAGACCACAACTGAACAAACCGCCTGTGACACCAAGAACGCCTCCGTAGCACCAGACGTCGGAGGAGAGTCCAAACCCACCAAGGGCTGAATGGCTCCGCTGCCCTCCTTTGTTGCAGCTGTTTTTTTTTTTTAAATAGGCCAGCAGAGCGGACTCGCAGAGCTTCAATTAGTTTGATTGAGTCCAATTAACCACAGGATCATGGGGGTCAGGGCTGCGGAATTAAGCTGTTCATCATCATGTAAAACAGCCGGGGTTCAAATCTCCAAGTGGCTGCAGTTCGGGGTCCAATGGGCAGGGACTCCAGTGGTCCCCACGATCTTCAGCGGTCCTCTGCCTCAAATGGAGGGTGGGCAGTGGCGTGCCACACGCCGCACAGCGGGCTCTGCCTGGGCTCCAAGCTCACCAGCTCCACCCACCTCCAGCATCCTTCAGCGACCGGGTCAAACGGCCTGGTCAAGATCCAGGCCTAAAAGCCACATTTCACCCACTGAACCAGGGACACCAGCGCCACCCTCCGCAGCCCTTCTGTGGCAAGCAGAGGGGATCAGGACGACACGCCCAGCCGCAGGCTGAGCTCAGCTCAGAGCTCCACCTACCACCAGCAGCATCTCAGCATCGTCTGCGTCGAGTTGAGTTGTGGTAGTCTTTTCCTTTTGGAAATAACAGAGGTAGGGATATGAATAAATGAACAGACCCTTCCCCAATCTACCCCACTCCAATCTGTCCCACTCTAATCACCCCAATCTACCCCTCTCCACTCCAGTCTATCTTGTTCCATTCCAATCTACCCTACCCTGCTCCAATCTACCCACCCCTATCCACTCCAATCTACTCCACTCTAATCTACTCCACCCAACTCTACCCTCGCTCTACCCCACACTACCGCTCTTTCCCCACTCCAATCTACTCCACTCCAGTCCAATCTACCCCGCTCCAATCTATCCCACTCCAATCTATCTCAATTCACCCCACTCCAGTCCAATCTACCCCAGTCTACCCCACTCCAGTCCAATCTACCCTACTCTAATCTTCCAAATCTCCACCACTACAATCTATCCCACTCCTCTCCAATCACACTCCAATCCATCCTAATCCACCCCCATCTCCACTCCACTCTACCCCACTCCACTCCAATTTACCTCACTCCAGTGTAGTCCAATATACCTCAATCCACCCCACTCCACTCTTCTCCAATCTAATCCCCTCCAATCTACTCCAGCCCACTCTACCCTCGCTCTACCCCACACTACCTCCTCTTCCCAACTCCACTCCACTCTTCTCCAATCTACGTCCAATCTACCCCAATCCACCCCACTCCACTCCAATCTACCCCATTCTACTTCAATCTCCACTCTAATCTATCCAACTCCACTACACTCCAATCTACCCTTCTCTGCTACAGTCTTCCCCACTATCCCACCCTACCCTCAATCTACTGCACTCTAGAGCAATCCATTCTACCCCACCCCATCCCAATCTACCCCACACCACTCTACCCAACTCCAGTGCACTCCAATCGACCCCACTACAAATCACCCCACTCCACTCCTATCTACCCAATTCACTGCAGTCTACCCCACTTCTTTCCAATCTATTGTACTCTAATACACCCATTATACCCCAGTCCAGTCTACCCCACTCCACTCCACTCTACCCCAATCTCCTTCCAACACTCCACCCCACTCTACCACAATCTACCACACTCCACTTCACTCCAATCTACCATTCTCCACACAAATCTACCCCACTCCAGTCCAATCTAGCCCGCTCCACCCCAATCGACTCCACTCCTGTCTGCCCCACTCCAAACTACCCCAATCGACTCCACTCCAATCTAACCACTCTAGTCTTTTCCATTCTACTCCAATCTACCCCACACTACTCTACCCTACTCCATATGAACCCACTCCACTCCAAGCTACCCCACTCCACTCCAATATACACCTACCTACCCCACTACACTCCAATGGACACAACTTCACCCAGTCCACCGAAATGTATCCCAATTTAATCTGCCCCACTCCAATCTAGCATGCCATTCTACCCTACTCCAATCTACCCCATTCCATTCGACGGGGTCACCCAGGTGAAGGGGCAGTGCTACCATCACATCATGAGGCCATAATTCTTTTACACGTGTGTCATTTAGACAACCTGTCAGCTCTAGATCTGCAATATGGCAGTCCCTTCATTTAACTCTGCATCTGAGGGGGCAGTCAATCAGTGCTTAATTTGTAAATAAAAACATGCCGTGCCCAAAGCTCTCCTCTAAAACACGTGTCTACTGCAATTCAATATGCAGGCAAGAATACTGAGACAGCGTAATCCTAGAAGCACTAGAAACTTTTCAGCAGGTGCTTTTAAATTACAAATTTCTAATCTAAATTATTGCTAAACACAGCGCCCCCCTGAGGTCAGCGCCCCTTAATTCAGGTCAGCACCGCCCTATGCATTTGGCCTAGTTCTCTTGCACGGCAATGGGGGGGCCCGCGGGGAGAGAGACTCTCTCTAGTCTCTCCACGGGTCTTTTCGGGACAGCAGGAAGTGGCGCGGGTGCGCCAGGATTGGTGGACAGGTAAGTAGGGGTGGGCTTTAGGGTCAGGTTAAAAGGGGGTGGAGGGGTGGGCCATAGAGGGAGAAAGGTTTTGCGGAAGAGAAGGGGTAGGCTAAGGGAGCAGCGAGGCCAGGGATCCAGCGAGGGCTCAGGCCAGGCCAGGTTTGAGATAGCGCGTAGGCGGAGACCGGTTTGTTAACTTAACCGTTTGGGTTTAGTTACGGGCGGGGAGGCGGGCGCCTCTTAGGCCGGGCGCGCAGGGGCCGGGCAGGAGAGAGAGTGGGCGGCGGCCCGTCAATAATTTTGCCAGCATACGCGGACTCGGCCACGCCCCCCGGGTGCCCCCTGCAGTCTCTGAGGGCACGGAGGCTTTCTTTCGGCCCCGGGTGCGGAAGAGGATCGTGCAGGCGCGCGAGGCCTGCTTGAATTGCTGCGGTTCCCGGCGTGACACGCCGGAGCCATTTTGGCAGGTGGCCGCGAAGCGGCAGGCAACGCAGGGGATTTTTAGTGCCCCCCCCACAGATACACGATTGCCGGCGAGCCACACACTTAAGAACACAGGGCACAACCAGGCTAGGCCCCTAGGCCACACAGACTGCAGCGCCTGGGCGGGCCCTGCTTATAATTTTGGGGAATCAACAGGATACCAGGGAGGGGGGCTAGACACTCGGGAAAAATGGGCGCGGGCCACAAAGTCTGGTTTAAGGCCCGCAGCAGCAGGGGCCCACGTATATATATATATATATAGATATATTTATTTTAAAAAATATATATATTCTCAAGGTTTTCAAATAGGGAGGTGTATAGGGCGGGGCAGTTGGGTGACATGGCTAACATTCATGATGCGGAGGCTGTCAGGGCAGCGCTCCGGGTACTGGGCGAGGCCGGACGGGCGGACTTGCTCAGGCCCGGGGTATTAGATCAGGCTTGGGTGGGCATGACACGTCCAACGCGGGCCACATCAAGCGGTGTAGCGGCGGCAATCGCAGCATGCGACTCGCAGGATTCGGAGGGGGAAAAAGATGAAGTCCCAGTGAGACAAGAACAGGCCACAGAGGTACTGTCAGAGACTCCTAACACGTTTAGTCCGCTAATGTTTGGAGGGGAGACTCAGGGCACACAGGACCCGGGCACAGGTGATGCAGGAATGGGCTGCGCAGGCCCGCCAAGCGGGGGGCCCTCAGGCAGAGTGGGGGATGGCATGGCAGGGCAAGCCCTTGGGCAACAAGGAGACGGGACCGAGCAGCCAGTGCCGGGGCCCAGTGGGATACAGACCCCATTGGATTTGTCATGCCCCCGGAGCGGGAATACCTTACCCATGGGTCACGGGCCACCAGCCAAGAAAAGAGGTAAATACGTGGGGAGACCCAGAGGAGGGGCAGGCCGGGCCAAACCTGCTCCACGCCAGGCGAAGTTACCTAAGCATCAAGCCAGGGAGGAGGCCTTGGCGGGGGGTTGCCCGGATCCGCCACCCAGGCAACATGGGACCAGACAGAAGCATGGGACCTGGAAGCCAGAATTCACGAGCAGCGCAGGGCCGTGGCGGAAATGGAGGCCAGGTGGGCACAATTATGCAAGGACAGGGAGGAGATGGGGAGGTGGCACGAGGATAACAAAAAGGTCAGAGAAGTCACGGACATGAAGGGGGTACAGACAGCAGGGGCCAGAGCAGGTAGTTGGGTCTGGATACCGCAGGCAGGAGAGGGTAGGGTTCAGGAGGCTGGTGCGGCCGAAGGGCAGGTTGGCTTGGGAAGCCCCAGTGGTTCAGGCGGCCACGTGGGGAGAGGCAGCACAATGTCAACGTCAGAGGTTGGCAAGAAAAAGGGGGCACCAACGGGGCGCAACACGGCCCAAGCGCGTTTGAACGAAGCAATAGAGGGGTCTGCGGCGGCCTTCTCTACACCGCAGGAGCGGGGACATCATCAGGATGGCGGACGCCATTTGGGGCAAAGTACAACAGAACCACCGGCAACCAAATCTCAAGGGTATATGGAAAACAAAGGAGGTGGGGAAGGCGAAGATGAGTTGGAATTGGACTATGACGAAGATGAGGGAGATTGGGAAGATGGAGAATTACGTGATGAGGAAGTGAGCGGGGTTAAGAAAGGGGGGTGGGGGGGGCGCAAGTGCGGCGCAACCCCTGCCTCTGCTTTTCTTTTTCAGGACGACGTCATGGCCGAAGGGCCGTCAAGTTTAAGGCTAACAAGGCCACGCGGCGGAATGACAAGGCGAACACCGCGTTATGTGGAGGAACCAATTGGAGGTAAGGGGAGATGGTGGTCAGTCTGGGGTGACGGGGGAGTGGCTAGCAAGGTGACACGCACGAGCAAATCCATAGGTGTGGGAGATGGGTCAGTATTAGATAACCCGGGGGAGGTCGTAGCACAGAAGGGCGACACGAACAAGGACAAAGAGACGGCATCCACCAGTCCCACAACAGCGGTTAGCCCGCCCACAGGGGAGGGCAAGAACGCGGAGGATAAAGAAGGGGGAGCCCACAAGAAGCGTCTTCCGTATATGGGTCTGGCCATGCCTTTAGGATCACATGTGGCAGAGAAAACTAAAGCGAGGATATGGAAACACGAATACATAGATGTTTTCAAATTACTACACAGGGACATACAGGCCAAGGAAGGCTCCAAGGAAGAGGAGTGGGAGTTAGCACGCAGGCCTAGGGTTCCCATTACCATGGACAATTGGACGTCCGCATTTTTGATTTTCGCCAGTATATACTGCGAAAAATACCCAGACAGGGCCATCGCGCTTTTCAAGTACATGGATATCATTAGAAAGGCTCAGATGCATTTTGGTGGTTTTGCATGGCTAAGTTATGACGAGGAGTTTAGGGCCCGGGTGAGCATCAACCCCGAAAAACCATGGGGGGACGTAGATCCGGAGTTATGGATGCAATGGATGGCATCAGCACAGACAGCGGCATCCACCCATACGGCGAGAGGTTTGCCAGTAACATATAAGCCCTTTCAGGCACGCCCCGCCTTGGGAGGGGCGGGAAATACTGCAAAAACACAGGCGGGTAACACAGGGGCTTGTTGGAATTTGAACAAGGGTTTCTGTTCAAGGGCTCAGTGTAGGTTCAAACATGATTGCTCCAAATGCGGGGGCCGTCATCCAGTCATACAATGTTTCTCCCTCAATAGCCCGGCAGAGCAGTGGAGGGCGACAAGAGGAAGAGGCTCACAAGGAGCTCCTGCGCCAAAAGGGGCCTACGCCAGTTAGATTAGAAGTTTTGTTGCCATGTCTGCACAGGTACCGGACAAGACTAGGGCCAGACAATTGGAGTGGGGTTTTCGAGAAGGTTTTAGGGTAGGGTATCAAGGTCCTCGGCAGAGGCGATGGGCAGACAATTTGCGGTCTGCAAAAGAACAGCCGCAGGTAATACGTGACAAAATAGACAAGGAGGTAGCACTTGGGAGAATAGCAGGTCCATTCTTTGACTGGCCAACGGATCAATTGATGATATCCCCATTAGGGGTAGTACCCAAAAAAGCGCCAGGTGAGTTTTGTCTAATACATCATCTGTCATGGCCGGAGGGGGGGGGCGTCGGTAAATGATTTTATCGCGCAAGAAGATACCAAGGTAATTTACGCGTCAGCGGATGATGCAGTGAAATTGGTATTGAGGTGCGGGTTAAAAGCGGAGATGGCGAAATGTGACATACAGTCGGCCTTTCGTCTGTTACCAATTCATCCAGCAGATTTTGACCTTCTAGGCCTGCAGTTAGATGGAGTCATATATGTGGACAGGGTTTTACCTATGGGTTGCGCGATATCATGCGCGCTATTCGAAACCTTCAGTACATTTCTACAGTGGGTCTTTGTGAAAACAAGTGGCCACAAGGCGGTGACACACTATTTGGATGATTTTTTGTTTGTAGGGGAAGCCGCATCTGGGACATGTGGGCAAGCCTTGGCAGCTTTTCAGAGACTAATGCAGCAGACAGGAGTGCCATTGGCACCGGAAAAAACAGAGGGCCCGCTGTCAATCATGACCTTTTTGGGCATAGAGCTAGACGCGGAGCTAATGGTGGCAAGATTGCCAGCGTCAAAAGTGAAGGAAATACTAGAATGCCTAGCATCTGTGCGAACTCTCCACAAAATGGAGTTACGGACGGCACAAAAGCTACTAGGCTATCTCAACTTTGCGTGTAGAGTAGTGAGGGGAGGACGTACTTTTTGTAGACGACTCGGACTGTCCATGTCAGGGGCGGTGTTACCTCACCATAGGATAAGAGTTTCTGTGGCCTTGAGGGAGGATATCAGGGTATGGGAGGTGTTCCTGAAGAAGTTTAATGGGGTACCAATGTCCTTTGGAGATGCGGATACAGTATGGCAAGTTCAAATATTTTCAGATGCGGCAGGCGCGTCTGGTTTTGGCATTTACTGGGACGGGAGGTGGTGCGCAGAGACATGGCCCCAGCAGTGGTTGCAACAAGGGAGGAGCATTGCGTTCCTTGAGTTCTTTCCAGGTGGACAATATGACAGTAGTAGAATTGGTAAACAGACAGAGAGCCAGAGATCTAAGAGTTTTGCGTTTGTTACGTCAATTTATGCTGCAATGTTTATCTCTCAATGTTATCTTTAATTCTGCACACATACCAGAGGTATACAACGAGATTGCAGACTCCCTATCCTGTTCACAGTGGCGGCATTTTCGCGACCTGGCGCCAGGAGCAGAGCAGACCAAGACTACGGTCCCGGCAGACATTTGGGAGTGGGGGGCATGATGATCTCGGGGCTGGTGGAGATGTCTTTAGCAGTCTCTACGCGGCAAAGTTACAGGCTTGCATGGTTGGATTTTCAATCTTTTGAAGAGTTTAAGGGCAATTTCTGGGCTCAGGGGTCTGAGCGTTTGGAAGCATGGGCCTTACGCTTCGTGCTGTTTATGATCAAGGAAGGGCTATCCCCAGCCACGATAGGCGGGAAATTAGCAGGTGTCTCATTTTATGGGAAGCTTTTCTTTGGTACGGATCCGGCGCGGAATGATTTATTGGGAAAAATGTTGAAAGGTTGGGGCAGGGTTAGGGCCGGGGAGGGAAGTAAGGCAAGAGAGCCCATTACTTTTGGGATACTGAAAGAACTTTTGCATGTTTTGCCAGTATGTTGCACGGATGAACACGAAGTAGGACTCTTCAGGTTGTGCATGGTCTGGATGTTTTTCGGGGCATTTAGGGTATCCGAATTGTTGGGCATAGGCAAGGAGTGTGGTGTGAAGGAGAGGGAGATCTGCATGCATCAAGGGAGGTTGGGCATATGGCTCAGGAAGTCCAAGACGGACAAGTTAGAAAAAGGGAAGTGGGTATGGTTGGAGGAAGGAGGTGACGATCTAGCATGCCCAGTGAAAGAGTGGATGGTTTTCAAACAGAAGTGGGGAAAGGCTGGGGAAGCAGGGGTGTTCGTGCATGCTTCAGGCAAGAAACTCACTAGCTATCAGTTGTTGCAGGTTTTGAGGATGGCTTTGGGCCGGACTGGTCGGCAAGCAGGGGATTTTGGAACGCATTCCTTTAGGATCGGGGCAGCAACAGCAGCAGCTCATTTAGGTTGGGATTGGGCTAAGATTAAAGCAATAGGTAGATGGAAATCCAGATGCTGCGAGCGCTATGTTAGGCCCTAATGAAACCCAGGTTGGGGGGGGGGGTGTTAGAAGTGTATCACAGTTGTTATAGTGTTTTTTCTTTGCAGGGTGCATGGCCGGACCGAGGAACGATAAGACAGTGACTTGGCTGGTCGGCCATTCATTTATACATTGGGCGGCAAAATTCGCTGAAAAACAGATCTACGGCAGATCAATGGGACTGCCCAGCAGACACCACGAAGTGCGTTGGTGGGGAAAGAGCGGAATGAGGTGGGGGAGTTTACTCCCATTTATCACAGGGAATTTGCTGCAGTGGGGATGCCCGGATTTGTTGCTGATACACTTGGGGGAAAATGATTTGGTGAGGTAATCAGGGCTCACATTGATACAATTTATGCAGAAGGATTTGGAGCTATTGAAGCGGAAACTGTGCAGGACATGTCTGGTATGGACAGAGTTTGTACCCAGACGGGTATGGAGAGGGGCAATCAATCACGGAGACATTGAACGGGCTCGGAAAAAGTTGAATAGGGCAAGGAGGGTATTTTGCTGGGCCCAAGGGATTAAGGTGCTGAGGCACGAGGATATTAAGGAACAAGAGGTGACATTGTTCAGAAATGATGGAGTGCATTTATCGCAATTAGGAAATGCGTATTATTTGATGGGTTTGAGGTTGATGCTAGAGAATTTATGGGGGGAGAATCTGTGGATCAGGGAATGAGAAGGAATCAGTGCGGCAAACGGGGGTTTGCCGGGTGGGGCAGCAAAACGCCACATGGGTTTTCCTGGGTGGCAGGAAATGGGGGAAGGGGGAGAGCCAGATGCGGGCTTGTTCCCCCCTTCCAAGGGGAAAAATGAGGTGAAGGATCAGAATGGGGGGGTGGATTGTTTACAAACAAGGAGGGCATGAAAGGAATAGGGGAGTGTCTAGGGGAGGGGATTTGAAGAGAGCTATTAGAAGAGAAGGAAGGGCATAAGGAAGCTTTTAAGTTAAAGTTGGGCAAGAGGGATTGCATACAGAAAAGTTGTTGATGTTTATGTTAAATCCTGTCCTAAATAAATGACCTTTTACACTAGAAATGAGTGTCAATGTATGTTTGTCCCGATGGGGGGGCCCGCGGGGAGAGAGACTCGCTCTAGTCTCTCCGCTGGTCTTTTCGGGACAGCAGGAAGTGGCGTTGGTGCGCCAGGATTGGTGGACAGGTAAGTAGGGGTGGGCTTTAGGGTCAGGTTAAAAGGGGGTGGAGGGGTGGGGTCGGCCTCTTTCCAGGCCGACCATAGAGGGAGAAAGGTTTTGACCACCCACCCGCCCGGCAGAGAAGGTAGGCAGCATGGAAAGGGTTGTTAGGGGTAAGGCGTGATTAAGTAGGCAGGGTTAGGTTTTGACGTCAGTTAGGGCAGGTGCGGTTCACAAGGGTTGGCAGGAAATGGTGGAGGGTGGGAGAGCCAGATGCGGGCTTGTTCCCCCCTTCCAAGGGGAAAAATGAGGTGAAGGATCAGAATGGGGGGTGGATTGTTTACAAACAAGGAGGGCATGAAAGGAATAGGGGAGTGTCTAGGGGAGGGGATTTGAAGAGAGCTATTAGAAGAGAAGGAAGGGCATAAGGAAGCTTTTAAGTTAAAGTTGGGCAAGAGGGATTGCATACAGTTCAAAGTTGTTGATGTTTATGTTAAATCCTGTCCTAAATAAATGACCTTTTACACTAGAAATGAGTGTCAATGTATGTTTGTCCCGAAGCTGGCGTGGATTTACCTGAGATGGTGACTGGCCCCCTTCCTCTTTAGATTTGTAACACGCGAGGGCCACTTGCTCAGGATATAAATTATATCAGCGTCTCCGTTGTAATCAAAATAAACCATCTGTTTTCTCCAACTCTGAGAAGTACTTCGTTTCACATTTTGTGATTCAGCCATGTTGTGTCGATGCTGCTAGTGAAGTGAAATTTATATCTCTTATCTATTGTCTCGGTTCTCAAATATTTGCACAAAGGTATCTTTCTTGGCTTCACTATTAACCCTGGCAGTGTTTTTTTTAGTTATGTGTAATTAGTTTGCTTTTAAAGGCGTCTTTCTCAGCCAAAGAAAACAAATGTGTTGAACAATCTCGGATGTCCTGCTCCCTGCTCAGATAGGAGGTGTGGTCGAGAAGGCACGTGGAGCCAGAAGATGAGTGTGAATCCCGGCTTCGCCGCTTTGCCTCAATGTGATTATCCTTGGCACTTAACCTCATTGAGCCCGAGTTTCATCTTCATACAAATATTCTAGCGCATACCGCAACTGTAAATGTCAGCATAAACCACTATAAAACCGCATATCATGGTATCGAATGCTTAAGCAGGACACACTGGACAAAGCGACTCCTCTTTCATCGTACGAACCGAGGTCGAGTGCCTTAGGTATGTGGGCCGAAAAAAAGCTACTTTGCTCTGGTGTACCAATCCTTTTTTCTGGAGTTAACGAAATCTGATGTTTTCTCCCCTACATCCCCCAGGCTAAAAGTTACAAAGAAAGAGGGGCCGATTCCTGACCTGTCACACCAGGGTTTGTGGTGGGGGTGGTTCCTGTGTGGGGCTCTCCTCACCTTTGACCTTTACTTGCAGTTTTCATTATACACACATCTGCAGACCGTGATGGGCGGTACACTGATGTCCTGGAGCACAGCCGGCAAGCCACAGTAAATAAAAAAAATTCGTGGGAGACCCGGAGGACATCAGCCCCCGTGAGATGTATGGAGGGGTTAAATACCTTTTAGCAAGCACTGAAAAGGCATTTAGCCTCTGGATGAGGCGTGGACAGTGGCAGACCTGCTGGAACCGTGATGAGTGGAGGCGGGGGTTTAAGGAGGCTGTAAATTCCGAGTTATAAACAGGTGTCCAGTTAAACTGCAAGGGACAGAGGCACAAACTGCACGGCAGGGTAGGTGAGAGTGGGAAGTCACAAGTCAATTGGTGGTGAGGTGGAAGGGAGGACAGAGGTGGGCGAGCCAACAAATTAGCAGGGAGAGCCAATCTTACAGCGCGTGCACTAGCCGAGCCCTGAAAACGTGTTATGGAAATCATGAAGCAAACCACTTAAATGTGATAAAGTATTTACAAAGTTCAAAAAAGTGTATTTATTTAACATGTGTACGTTTTGACATTAATGGAGCATGGTATAGCACTGCACTGAGAAGTGCTTAGTAAAAGTGATAATTTTGTACAAATGGTAGTCTGAACTCACATATTTGAAAGTGCTTTCATATGCCATAATGAGGAGAAAAAGAGTTTCTACATTTCTGTCCACAGTAAAAGTCTGTGCCATTTTTAATAAAATTGGGTATGTCTTTGAATCTAGAGAGCATCTAGTCACTCGTCTTCACATCTAATTTCAATACTGATACCGCTCTAATCATTACTTCTCAACTGATGACTTTATTCTCACAATTTCATCAACATAAATATATATGTCACTCCCTCGATTATTAAAAGGAAGAGAATTACTGATATCATCTCATCTTTATTGCTTTATATACAAATACAATCCATACAAATTTAAGACAGTCACCAGCTATTAACATTTCGATTATCTTTTTATATCAAATACTTTTTAGTACATGGCATATCTATTACAATTTTTTTTAAAGTACAATACTTTTTCAGGCACCCCTCCTCCTTCACACATATCTACTGAGTCCTGGTAAGTGGAGACAAAAACACTAAACAATATGAATTTCATCCAGAAGTCCCCTATCCCTTCCAGACACATTTTCAACAATTCTCTTTGTGCACAACGTTTTGGCTCATCATTTGCTCTCTTCATAAGGATATACATGGAATATGGCCTAATAAACAGGAGGTGACTTACAGATATGAGGGGAGCATGGGACAATGGGATTCACAGACCTCAAAATAATCCTCAGGAGAAGAGTGAATGAAAGTCAGTGGAATAATGGAGTTTTCAGTCTTGACCAACATTACTGGCCATACAAGTAGAAACAAGGTGTTCTTTACCATAAAGTTTGCCTAAAATTATCCCTCTTATAATAAAAAAAATGATGTTTCACAAAAGGTTGCAAATCGCAAAAGAGGGCAACTTTTTTGGGTGCGCAGCCTAATTTTGGTCCCAATCTGGCCCTGGCCCAGTGATCTGAAGGCCAGTAGAAGTAGGACTGAGGGGATATGTGTTTGGGGTCTCCAGGGCTCAGACGGCACAGGCAGAAGGAGCTTATTCTTTCAATTCCTTTTTACCAGTGGTGTGGGGGCAGTAACTCTTTTAACCCCTGTCATTCAGCCCACCACTGCCACCCTTCTCATCCCTGTCACTTGCCACGTCTCTGTTGCCCTTCACATCCCTGCAGCACTCTGAGTCCCTGTCACACCACCGAGCTCTATGACAATCACATCCTTGCCACCCTACCAACCCATCACGCTCCCAGGCCCTGTCACTCCCCCATACCTGCCACCCTTCCCACCCCCTCACTCACCTCATCTGTCTCCCTACTGTCACTGTCAACCTGTCATCATCGATCAGCCCTCCTACTCCCCCATCCACGTCCCTATTTCCCCCTCATCGTCCCTATGGCTGTCACCCCTGCCACCTTCCCCATCACTGTCATCCTCCCTATCACTCTCACCCTTCCCATTCCCCCAGACCCTGTCACTCTGCAGGATCCTGCTATCTTCCCTATCCTTTTGGCCCAACCTGTTCCGTCATCCTCCAGGTCCCTGCCACACTTACAATGCTTGTCATACTTCCAGCCCCTCTCATACTCCACTTCCCTTTCATGCTTCCATTCCTGTCAGGTGCCTCATCGCTGCCCCTACCCAGTGATGTCACCCTCCCGATTCCCTTCATCCTCTCCATCCTTGTCAATCTCCCATCCCTGTCACCTCCAGTCAGGCACCAGCTAATACTAGACCATCTCCAGCTTGATGAGGTGCACTCCTGACATGATGGCGGCAATTTTTGGCATTCTTTGTGTCCTCTGAACATGACTGACACAATTAACACTTGCTTGTTTGCTCTCTAGTTGTATGCAATTCATATCATGTGTTTATGCCACACCACTGTTGGATTATTCCATCCACCGCTGATTACGTCTGCCCTCTACGTCATCCCTGTTTTGAAAGTTCATCAGCCATTGGCCCCTCTCTCAAAAAGACCTGCCTACGCCACTGCTCCTGTGGATATGATCCTGCATCTCTGCTGAGACCAGCACACTGAAGGTCAAGACACCTGGTAAAAGTGGGCTGACCTGGTGGGTGTTCTATAGGCTTCCCTACAAGATATTGCCCCAAAAAGGGCTGGAGGGACTGGGGAGAGTAAATCTTTCCAGACTCCCACGTTTGAAGATGTATTAGGTCCAGTGATGAAGAAGAGGACTCTAATAAGGAGAATGTATTGCAAGTGGGAAGTTCTAATGAAACAGAAGTTACTTTTAGTGGTGGAGCAAGGCAGGAGGAAGTGAGGTCAGATGAGGAAGAGGTTAGAAGTCTGATAGAGAGGTAGGGTGGTCTATTGAAGAGGAAGAAAGATCAGGTGGGGAGGAGCTGGGACCAGGAAGGGCGTCTGTGTACAAGGAAGGGATGTCTGTTGGGAAGGAAGAAGGGTGATGGGGAGAAAGGGAGGTTTTATGAGGAGGAATAGGCGTTCTGATGGTGAAAGAGGTGATGGTGTCAAAGAGAGACCTGATGTGGAAGTAGAAAAGTCTGATGAGGAGAAAGTGATGTGTGGTGGGAAGAAGTGAGGTTTGATGGGGTGTGAAACCTGATAGTTAGAAAGTGAGGCCTGATGAGGAGGAAGTGAGATCTAACAAGGAGGCAGGTAGATCTGGTGAGGGAGCAAGTGATGTCTAGTTGTATGAATAGGTGGATGAGTCAACACCAGAGTGATCTAGTGAGTAGGGAGTGGGTTCTGAATGCTAGTTTAGTCTAAGAGCCAAAAATATGAAACAGTATGCCTGCTCGGTGCCCTCAGCAATAACTTGGTGGAAAAACAGCTCCCAGATTTTTTTGCCTGACAGACAAAAGCTGCCCCAACTCTTGAACTTGAGCATGAAGGCAAGTCATAATAGGAGTTGGTAAGCAATGGTGAGAAAAGATGGCTTTGTTGCTGCCTTTGAAAAGGTATCTGGCTGAGGTGCTTCTTATGTAGACCCAACAGTATGTTCAGAGGCAATGGCTTGTGATTGAGAACCATTTTCCCAGCAGACTAGAGAACTGGTGGGGCAAAGTGAAATACAGAGGGCTGAACACGACTCCTGCTTCAGCTCTGAGTAATGAGTGACGCAGCCGGATATACAGACTCTGGCTGCATTCTGAAGGGCGTCCAGTGTTACTGAGTGAGGGGATACGAAATCGAACACTGAACCTGAATTGCCTCTGATATGGAGCAGGCTTATTTATAGATACTGCCAACTGGCTTGGTGGTTTAATGAAATGTAGATATCGATGTGGATAACTTTCAAAAGCCTGAAAGGCGCACCTTTTGAGCTGCAGTGTGCGTTGGGATGTGTAGTACGTTATTGTTGGTGGAGAAAAGGTGGGCTCGTGAAAAGAACAGGCAACTTCAAAAGCCTTAAAAATCTGTGGCAATCTACCCTGCTGCCAAGAGTGCTACGCCAGCTTTACTGTATCTGGAGGTAGTTTCTAGATCCATCATTTGTATTTTTCGCATTTCTGTCACTTTCAAAGTGTTCTGAAGTATCCTAAGTGTCCTGCTGACGCTACATCTGGCACCTATATAAATACCTGAATAAATACATGAACAGATAAAAAGCCAGCAGGTGCTTGGGAAGAGAGGTATGAGCCACAAAGCAGGGATACTGTGGGTCTTGGTCTGTTCCATGCAAATTACTCTCCTGCCGTTCTGTTTCCGCAGCTTGAGAGCCTTCTATATGAGTGGAACAGCTTCGGCCTGTGTCTCGAGTTGTCTCTCCCAGAGGGGAGATTCCGACCCACCCTCCATACAGGTTGGGTTTAACAACCTTCCTCTAGTTAATGTTCTTTTTTACTGCGCACAGATGTTTTTATCTGCTTGCTAGTGCGGACAGCTGGCTTCAGGGTCAGCTATCCGAGCAGGTTCTCTGTGAAAGTCTAATCTGCTGTGTCGGGGTTATCGGTGCTCATGGGCGCACACTTCATCAGGCCAGAAGCGCGCTCAGTGGCGTAACAAAGGGCCCAGCAGCCCCCGCGGTGCGGGGTGGCCCCCATCCTCCAGGCCCCCGCCCCCCAGCACAGTAAGCTGCGCACGGGCGGCAGGTCCCTGATTGAGTCCAGGGGTGAGGGTGACCTTCTAGGTATTTTGCAGCCCGCCCTCAAGTTTTGTAGCGCCAATGGGCGCGCTGTAGCAGTTTGGGAACGAACTCTGGCAGGGTCTGGGGCATACATTTCCGTATGGTCTACACACTCTGCAGAATGGCCCAGGGGAAGCACTGTAGGGCGGCTAAGGGGCATATTACAACCGGGCCCATGGTATACATTGCACTGCGTCTTATACGTGAGCCATGGAACACACTGAAGATCGGTTTATCGGCACATTACAGCAGGGCCCATTGGCATGTATAGCAGCGCCCCTTATACTCTAACACAGGCACACTCTATAGCTCGGCCTAGGGGCACACTACAAGGGGCAGGCCTTGTAGCAGCGCCTAGAAACACACACACCTATGGCAAGTCCCATGAGTGTGCGCTGCAGCACCACCTACGGGCAGACTCTGCAGAAGGTCCAAGGGGCACGCACTGCAACGCGATGTTGTGGCGCTGCTCTCATGCGTCAGGAGTACGCGAGGGAATAGCAAAGGCCGCCCCGAAGGGGGCATAGGGGCTGGCGCCATAACGGCTGCCTTGGACCCAGAAGGACCGGTTAAACCGGTTTGGGGGCTGGTAGCGCCCCCATCTGTAGACGCCCCCCCCCGCCCCAGGCACCTAGGGGGAGAAGCGCAGAGCACAATGGGCCAATGGGGGTTCTGGAATCATTTGAACCCCCCAATGAGGAAGCGGGGGAGGCATCTAGTGGAGGGTCATTAAAAGCGTGCTGTCCCCTCCAACGGACAGTACGGCGATCCGGGACAGTGCGCGACACAAGGACAGAGAAGAAACGTAGGAAAAAGGGGCCTACCTGGCGGAGACCGGTGCTTGGATCCTCTGAAGACGGCGTTTCGTGGGCGTGTTGAGGAGTTGGAGGAGCTGTTTCGCAGCCACGCTACCCCGGACATTCCCAACAAACCCTTTGGTGGGTGGGGGTGCCTTCGTCCCCTACAGCAGCAGCAGCACTGATGAGTGGAGGACTGCCCGGGCGACGCAACTCCAAATAGGCACTGCGGAGGGGCACTGCAGAATTTTGCCTTGCGACCGGTGACGGCGTGGAGGTCCGCCGGATGGGCGACGAGACTCCATGCAGTCAGGGGCCAGGTCACCGCCCGCAGAAGAATTCAAAGCTTTGGGCTTTACTGCGCCTCCGATAGCTCACTCAGCAGGGCGGAGGACTGTAGGTGCAAAAATATAATCCTCAGGTCGATGGTTCATTTTCACCTCCAAGGACGTCGTACTTTTGTTGCCCTGCGAACAATCCTTTCAGGATGACCGACGTGCCTGCTGGGGCCAATCCTTCCTGCCGGGGCCTGCATTTGCAAAATTAGAGGGGCACCACGTGGAGGGCTACCCGTCCAGGCAATGCGACTCTGCAGACGGACCTTTCCCCTCGAATCTGTCACCCAGAGAAAGTGGTGTGTCTATGGCTCCGTTCACTCGGTGCTGGGGCCTGCAGATGAAATTTGAGTGGCACCACGTGGAGGACCGCCTGGCTGGGAGACGCGACTCCACGGTCGAATCCTTTTACCTCGGCAGTGAAGCTTTATGGAGGTGTGGCCTGGGCTCTCTTTTTTTTCTCTTAAAGAGATAGGCGTACGCTGATGCCGACGGTCCCTTCTTTCCTCCTCGCTACCAGCAACAAAGAACATCACCAAAGCATTGGGGAGTGTGGCCAGGACTGCACCTGTTTATTTCTTTAAAGGGATAGGCGCTGATTGACATACAGATAGTAGTAGGTTTGTTTAGTCACCTGACAACGTTTGTGCTCATGGTAGGTGTTGGACCTGGCTTTTTGACAGGGTCATCCCCAAACTTTTTGCCTTCCTCCTTTTCTTTTTCTGACCTCATTTTTGCTGGTTTTTAGACTCTGCGCGCTTTACCACTGCTAACCAGTACTAAAGTGCATATGCTCTCTCCCTTAAAACATGGTAACCTTGAATCATACCTGATTGGACTATTAATTTACTTATAAGTCCCTAGTAAGGTGCACTTTATGTGCATAGGGCTGGTAAATTAAATGCTACTAGTGGGCCAGCAGCACTGGTTGTGCCGCCCACTTAAGTAGCCCCTTTTCCTTGTCTCAGGCCTGCCATTGCAAGGCCTGTGTGTGCAGTTTCACTGCCACCTCGACTTGGCATTTAAAAGTTCTTGCCAAGCCTAGAACTCCCCTTTTTCTACATATAAGTCACCCTTAATGTATGCCCTAGGTAACCCCTAGAGCAGGGTGCTGTGTAGGTAAAAGGCAGGACATGTACCTGTGTAGTTATATGTCCTGGTAGTGTAAAACTCCTAAATTCGTTTTTACACTACTGTGAGGCCTGCTCCCTTCATAGGCTAACATTGGGACTGCCCTCATACACTGTTGAAGTGGCAGCTGCTGATCTGAACGGAGCAGGAAGGTCATATTTAGTATGGCCAGAATGGTAATACAAAATCCTGCTGACTGGTGAAGTCGGATCTAATATTACTATTCTAGAAATGCCACTTTTAGAAAGTGAGCATTTCTTTGCACTTAAATCCTTCTGTGCCTTACAATCCACGTCTGGCTGGGCTTGGTTGACAGCTCCTTGTGCATTCACTCAGACACACCCCAAACACAGGGTACTCAGCCTCACTTGCATACATCTGCATTTTGAATGGGTCTTCCTGGGCTGGGAGGGTGGAGGGCCTGCTCTCACACAAAGGATTGCCACACCCCCTACTGGGACCCTGGCAGACAGGATTGAACTGAAAGGGGGCCTGGTGCACTTCTTAGCCACTCTTTGAAGTCTCCCCCACTTCAAAGGCACATTTGGGTATAAAACAGGGCCTCTGCCCTACCTCATCAGACACTTGCTGGAGAAGAAACCTGAACCAGAAACTACATCCTGCCAAGAAGAACTGCCTGACTGCTCAAAGGACTCACCTGTCTGCTTTCTACAAAGGACTGCTGCCTTGCTGTTGCCCTGCTGCCTTGCTGAACTCTTGTCTGGCTGTGAAAGTGCTCTCCAAGGGCTTGGATAGAGCTTGCCTCCTGTTCCTTGAAGTCTCAGGACCAAAAAGACTTCCCTCTTTTACTTGGACGCTCCGTGCGCCTAAAATTTCGACGCACAGCTTGTTTCGTGGCGAGAAAAACGCCGCACTCCGACGCTGATCGACGCGACGCTCTTGGGACGATCAAAGATCCGACGCACGGCCTCGCAAGGACAACGCCGCCCGACCTCTAGAGGAGAAATCGACGCGACGCCTGCAGTGAGATCATAATTTCAACGCGCAGCCCCGCAGATCGAAGTCTAGAGGAGAAATCGACGCGACGCCTGCCGTGAGATCGTAATTTCGACGCGCAGCCCCGCAGACCGACGCGCAGCCAGAGAACAAGCAGGAAAATCCACACACAGACCCGGGACATCTGGTAATCCCCGCGATCCACAGAAAGAGACTGTCCGCGCGCCGGAAAACGACGCCGACTTCCCCGCGTGGAAAATAACGACGCAAGTCCGTGTGTGCTGGGGAGAAATCGACGCACACACCCTTTTTCCACGCACCTCTTCTCTTGTGGCCCTCTGAGGAGATTTTTCCACTCCCAACCAGGTACTTGTGCTTGAAAGAGACTTTGTTTATATTCTAAAGACTTAAGACACTTTATATCACTTTTCCGTGATATTTCTACAATTTTCCATTGCAACCTTATTCTTTTTGACCTACAATTATCCTGATAAAAATTATATATTTTTCTAAACACTGTGTGGTGTATTTTTGTGGTGCTATATGGTGGTATTGTATGATTTATTGCACAAATACTTTACACATTGCCTTCTAAGTTAAGCCTGACTGCTCGTGCCAAGCTACCAGAGGGTGGGCACAGGATAATCTTGGATTGTGTGTGACTTACCCTGACTAGAGTGAGGGCTTTTGCTTGGACAGGGGGTAACCTGACTGCCAACCAAAAACCCCATTTCTAACATTGGTGATCAGCGGTGAGGATAGGACTTGTATTTGTGCAGTGAAATACAGTAGCTAAGTATTTCACTACCTACCCACAGTTGAAGGTCAACTTGGTTTTTATCTCTTTTTGAAAACCCGATTTTTTTCCTGACAATTTTCAAAAACTAAATCCTCACTCAACATGTCTCTGACTGGGTCTCAGACAGGAGAATTTGACCTAGTCCAGTTGGATGCATATACGGTCAAACAACTAAGAGGATTCTGCAGGGCATTGAGGGTACCCACCCAAGGGGCCTCCAGAAAGGAGGACTTTCAAGTGGCGCTGAGGGGCTGGGCAGAAGCCCATTTAGAGGATGATGAGGAAGAGGAGCCAGAACATGGCCCTTCAGAGGAATTTTCACTATCTGTGGATGGTGTTACCACTGCAATTGTGCCCCCTTCCAGACCAGGGAGCAGTGTCTCTATGCAAAGCCTGACCGCAGAGGAAAGGAGAGAGGAAAGGGAGTTCCAATTGCAAATGGCAAAACTGAAAATTGAGGCTCAACAGGAGGAGAGAAGGGCAGAGAGAGAAGCCAAACAAGCTGAAGCTGAAAGAACAGCCAAACAAATTCAAGCAGAAGCTGAAAGGGCAGCCAAACAAGCGGAAGCTGAAAGAGCAGCCAAACAGGTGGAAGCTGAAAGAGCTTTGGCTGAAAAGAAACTATTGTTGGCACATGAACTGAGTCTCAAGGAGCTGGAGATCAAGGCAAGACAGTCTGAATCCAGCAATAATGGTGGCAGCATACTGACAGGACCTGCTGGAGAAAAGAAGGTTCGTATACCCAAAAATGTGGTGCCCAGTTTTGTGGTGGGAGATGACATAGATAAATGGTTAGCTGCTTATGAAGTTGCACTAAGGGCTCATGAGGTTCCTGAAGGGCAATGGGGGGTAGCTATGTGGGGTTATGTACCGCCATTGGGGAGGGATACACTCCTCACATTGGATCAACCTGATCAAAACACATACCCACTTCAGAAAGCCACTTTACTTGCCAAGTTTGGGCTGACCCCTGAGGGATACCGTCAGAGGTTCAGGGACAGCACCAAACAAACCACACAAACATGGGTAGATTTCTTTGACTTCTCCAGTAAGGCACTGAATGGATGGGTGCGGGGCAACAAAGTAGCTGATTATAAAGGTTTATATGACTTGATTCTGAGAGAGCATATGCTTAATACTACTTTTACAGAGTTGCGCCAGCACTTAGTGGATAGTAAGCTGACTGATCCCAGGAAGCTTGCTGAGGAGGCGGACCTCTGGGCAAGCACCAGAGTGTCCAAAAAGGTATCTGGGAGTGACCCCGAGAAGGGTAGTTCCGGTTCCCCCCAACAAAGTGAGGGGGAGGTTAGAAATGACCCAGACGAGTCCCAGAGTAAGGGGGGAAGAAAGGGTTCCCATACCTCATCTGAGAAACAGGGTGGGAGTTCTGGTGGGCAGTGGCCAAAGCATCCCATTCCCAACCCCGCTGCTTTGAGTGTTCCCAGATAGGACACAGGAAGGGGGACTCTGTCTGACCAAAGAACTCACCCAATATTGGGACCTCTACATGGGTGGCCCATGTGGCCTTAGGGGAATGTAGTCCCCAGGGGCAGGTCGTAGACCATGCCTTCATCTCCTTTAGTTGGGAGGTGGACTCAGAGGGTAAACTGGTGATCCCTGAGGGTGGGAGTCGTCACTTCCACTAGGTGGGAGTGAATGGGATCCCAGTCACCGCTCTGAGAGACACAGGGGCTAGTCTTACCATGATTGTGGAGAGACTAGTGTCACCAGAGCAGTACACCGGACAGGTGTGTAGAGTGACTCCAGCCATTGGGGAAGATTTCTTCCGCCCCATGGCCCGGGTGTCCCTAGAGTGGGGTGGGGAGGTGACCCAGAGGCGGGTCATAGTTAGTCCCCAGCTGCCCATTGACTGCATTCTGGGGAATGAGTTTACCTTAGTGTCAGGAGAGCTGAGAGGGCCAACCCCCAAGGGTGCCCTAACAGTTCAGATGTCTGGCAGTACCACTCCCCAGAGGAGGGTATGTAAGCCCCGATGGGGAGGCACGGGGAGGAAGGACTCACCCCTGTCCTCTGTTCAGCCTCAGAGTACAGACCCTGGGCTGAGGGACCAGTATCAGGGACCCACCCCTGGGGTTACTACCCCCCATTCTGGGATGCTACAGGAATCCCTTGGGAGCTCCCTACCAGCCCCCCAGTTGGAGGAGAAGCTTAGCCAACGGCCCCCCTCAGGGTCTCCACCTAGCAGTGGATGGTCAGGGGCCTGGCTCATAACACTGACAGCTGTCAGTGGCATCTGTTGGTTTCTGTCCTTGTGGGCAGAGTTTTCCCTGGGTTGGGGACAGAAGTCAGACCCAAGGAATGGAATGGGCCACATCACTTTGTTGGCCATGGTGATACTGTCTGCATACTGGGATGCATCTGTAAGCAAATTAAAGTTAGGAGCTGTACAGATGGGGTCCTCAGGTGATGAGAAGGGTTCCCCATGGGCCAGATCAGTGGCCCCAGAGAGTATAGACAAAGAAGCCTCACTGAGTTCAGAAAGGCGTAGAACTGGCGAGTGCCCCTGCAGTAGTGGGCCATTGTCCATGTTCTATCGCCTTAAGCAGGGAAGTCCATCAGAGTGTTGATTAGTCTACCCTGGCTTTAGGCTGGGAGGGGGTCATGTTGGACCTGGCTTTTTGACAGGATCATCCCCAAACTTTTTGCCTTCCTCCTTTTCTTTTTCTGACCTCATTTTTGCTGGTTTTTAGACTCTGCGCGCTTTACCACTGCTAACCAATACTAAAGTGCATATGCTCTCTCCCTTAAAACATGGTAACCTTGAATCATACCTGATTGGACTATTAATTTACTTATAAGTCCCTAGTAAGGTGCACTTTATGTGCATAGGGCTGGTAAATTAAATGCTACTAGTGGGCCAGCAGCACTGGTTGTACCACCCACTTAAGTAGCCCCTTTTCCTTGTCTCAGGCCTGCCATTGCAAGGCCTGTGTGTGCAGTTTCACTGCCACCTCGACTTGGCATTTAAAAGTACTTGCCAAGCCTAGAACTCCCCTTTTTCTACATATAAGTCACCCTTAATGTATGCCCTAGGTAACCCCTAGAGCAGGGGGCTGTGTAGGTAAAAGGCAGGACATGTACCTGTGTAGTTATATGTCCTGGTAGTGTAAAACTCCTAAATTCGTTTTTACACTACTGTGAGGCCTGCTCCCTTCATAGGCTAACATTGGGACTGCCCTCATACACTGTTGAAGTGGCAGCTGCTGATCTGAACGGAGCAGGAAGGTCATATTTAGTATGGCCAGAATGGTAATACAAAATCCTGCTGACTGGTGAAGTCGGATCTAATATTACTATTCTAGAAATGCCACTTTTAGAAAGTGAGCATTTCTTTGCACTTAAATCCTTCTGTGCCTTACAATCCACGTCTGGCTGGGCTTGGTTGACAGCTCCTTGTGCATTCACTCAGACACACCCCAAACACAGGGTACTCAGCCTCACTTGCATACATCTGCATTTTGAATGGGTCTTCCTGGGCTGGGAGGGTGGAGGGCCTGCTCTCACACAAAGGACTGCCACACCCCCTACTGGGACCCTGGCAGACAGGATTGAACTGAAAGGGGACCTGGTGCACTTCTTAGCCACTCTTTGAAGTCTCCCCCACTTCAAAGGCACATTTGGGTATAAAACAGGGCTTCTGCCCTACCTCATCAGACACTTGCTGGAGAAGAAACCTGAACCAGAAACTACATCCTGCCAAGAAGAACTGCCTGACTGCTCAAAGGACTCACCTGTCTGCTTTCTACAAAGGACTGCTGCCTTGCTGTTGCCCTGCTGCCTTGCTGAACTCTTGTCTGGCTGTGAAAGTGCTCTCCAAGGGCTTGAAAAGAGCTTGCCTCCTGTTCCTTGAAGTCTCAGGACCAAAAAGACTTCCCTCTTTTACTTGGACGCTCCGTGCGCCGAAAATTTCGATGCACAGCTTGTTTTGCGGCGAGAAAAACGCCGCACTCCGACGCTGATCGACGCGACGCTCTTGGGACGATCGAAGATCCGACGCACGGCCTCGCAAGGACAACGCCGCCCGACCTCTAGAGGAGAAATCGACGCGACGCCTGCCGTGAGATCGTAATTTCAACGCGCAGCCCCGCAGATCGAAGTCTAGAGGAAAAATCGACGCAACGCCTGCCGTGAGATCGTAATTTTGACACGCAGCCCCGCAGACCGACGCGCAGCCGGAGAACAAGCAGGAAAATCCACGCACAGACCCGGGACATCTGGTAATCCCCGCGATCCACAGAAAGAGACTGTCCGCGCGCCGGGAAACGACGGCGACTTCCCCGCGTGGAAAATAACGACGCAAGTCCGTGTGTGCTGGGGAGAAATCGACGCACACACCCTTTTTCCACGCACCTCTTCTCTTGTGGCCCTCTGAGGAGATTTTTCCACTCCCAACCAGGTACTTGTGCTTGAAAGAGACTTTGTTTATATTCTAAAGACTTAAGACACTTTATATCACTTTTCCGTGATATTTCTACAATTTTCCATTGCAACCTTATTCTTTTTGACATACAATTATCCTGATAAAAATTATATATTTTTCTAAACACTGTGTGGTGTATTTTTGTGGTGCTATATGGTGGTATTGTATGATTTATTGCACAAATACTTTACACATTGCCTTCTAAGTTAAGCCTGACTGCTCGTGCCAAGCTACCAGAGGGTGGGCACAGGATAATCTTGGATTGTGTGTGACTTACCCTCAATCCGTTGGAAATACGAGACAGATGAGTGTGCATGGGGAGTGGATTCTAAGTTCAGGCTCATTTGTTCATCATGTGGTGTGGATCACCCAGCCGCGGGGTGCAGGAAAGGCAAGCACCGATCAGGTAAAAATGAAAAGATAAAAGAAACACTAAAGAAAGCCGGGCAACGCCTCGGGCAGCCGGAGGTTGGGTAACTTTTCAGCTGGCTAAATCCCCTATCAACACACACATGCTTAGAAGGTTAGCCAATGAGTAATACAACAAAAAAGAAGCAGAAATACTAATAAAAGGCTTTGAAGAGGGTTTCAAGATACCATTCGCAGGCCAGATATCGGGGGGTGACATCAGAAACTTAAAATCCGCAAAGGAGCACCCAGAGGTGGTTCAGCAAAAGATAGAAAAGGAGAAGAGGCTGGGTCGCATCAATTGTCCCCTGACACTCCCTCTCCCAGAAACCTTAATAATTTCTGCCCTGGGTGTGGTCCCAAAGAAGGAGACAGGACAGTACAGACACATACATCATTTATCATTCCCAGATGGCACATCAATAAACAATGGTATCCCGCCGACTTTCCGCTGCTCGGGAGAATCCTCCATGCCGCAGCCATGGGGATTCTGACACCCCCTAACGCCATCCTGAGACCCGCCAGGAACAGGATGGCGGTAGGGGGTGCCGCGGGGCCCCTGGGGGCCCCTGCAGTGCCCATGCCAATGGCATGGGCACTGCAGGGGCCCCCGTAAGAGGGCCCCACAAAGTATTTCAGTGTCAGAGCCGGCGTCCTCGTGGGAAGGTAGATTTGCCCTGGGCTGGCGGGCGGCCGCCCGTCAGTCTCAGAATCACCCCCTTAGTCTCTTTTACGAAGATTTTCTTTAGCGGGACGAACCTGCCAGTCCAATCCGACCTCCTGGAGCTCTTCTCCGGATGCGCGATGCGGGAATCCTCGGTGGAGATTTTTACCTTCGGACTTAGTCATTTTTTCAAGGTGAAAATCCTTCGACCGGGGTATACTTGGATCTTGATCCGACGTCCCTGGAGCCCTCCTCAGATACGCTGGCTGGGAGGTCCCGGTCAACTTTTTACCTTCGGACTTAGTCTCTTTTTCTGAGATTTTCTTTACCGGGACGAACCAGCAAATCAGGCCGGGTCGCGGTTGAGGCAAGCCGGCTAGAGTTGCCGTGGCGGGTCGGTCCCTCTATGGAGCTTTTTTACAAAAGTTCTCCAAACTTCTCAAAACTTCTGGGGCTTCTCCCAGATGTCCTTTTAAGGTTCTTTTGAGGTCCACAGCTCACCCCAAGGGTCCAGAAGTTCTGAGATGGTCCCTGGGGGTGCGGACTACAACTCCCAGAATGCACCTGGCGCAAACTCCTTTTTGGCCACTGGGCAGTGGCCAGCTGGTTGATTTCTTCAGGAGTTGGTGCAGGGGACTCTGGTTAGCAATTTTTCACCTGTAACAAACAGGGAGTCCCTCCTTGAACCAGTTAAAGCCAGGCAAAGCCCTTCTTGTGGTGAAGCCCAAGTGTGCAGCTGGTGCAGTCCTTCTGAGTGCAGGTTCCAGGTGCAGGCCAGGGGTCCAGCAGGGCAGTCCTTCTTCTCCTTTGGTTCTTCCTTGATGGAATCTGATGGGGATCTGAGGTGTGGGTGCAGGTCTGCCAGTTTTATCCTTGCTCCTGGGTGAAAAGCAGGGGGGTCCAGGTTCTCCAATCAGGTGCAAGGTCCTTCCCCCTGTGATGACCACTTCCTGGGAAGTGTGGCAAAAATCAATCCCAGGAGGCAACATTCTCCAAAAATCCATCATGGCTAAATCTGATTTTTGGAGGTTACATCTGGCTGAGCCCACCCACTGGTGTGGCTAAAAATCATAAACACACCCCTCTCCTGCCCTCTCCTAATCTAATCAAGGGGGCACCTAGTTGTCTGGGGTTGCAGGATGTGGGGGTTTTGCTGGTTGCTCCAAATGTCCTTCTTTGCCTTTGAAGACCAGTTTGGCAGCCCTCCCCCTTCCTGCCTCACCATCTGCTGAGGGGAGATTCCCTCCCACAGGCACATTCCTTTGTGTGAAGCCAGGCCACTTCACACCTCATCAAGTCAGCCTGGCCAGGCTGCTAGAGGCTGGCCAATCAGAGCACAGCAGCAAAAACAATGCAGGGCTGAAATCGGCAACTTTTCAGGTAAAGTTTAAAACTCTTTACCTGAACAAGTTATATTAAATCCCACAACTGGAAGTTGTGGGATTTATTACAACAATTAATTTGATAAGAAACTCTTGGTATCCATCATTTAAGGAGACTTTAAAAATTAAAATAAAGTCTCCCAATTCTAGCCTATGAAGGCCATTTACTACAATGAGGGAAAAATGAGTTTGGCTGTTTTTACCTCACCAGGGCTCATAAGACTATTTTTATAAGGTCCCTGCTTATAGTTACATGGCACCCAGCCCTAGGGGCACATAGGGAACACCTGAGGGGTTACTTATATGTAAAAATAAGGTAGTTTAAGATTTTGGAACTACTTTTAATTCCAAAGTCGAATTTGCATATAACCTTTATTTAAAAGCAGCCAGCAAGGCAGGCCTGCCTTTAAAATGACACTGGGCACCTCAGTAGTGCACCTGTGGGTGCACTACCTATGCTGTGGTCCCTAAACCTACATGCCCTACCATATACTAGGGACTTATAGGTAGGTTAACTTAGTCAATTATAATTAGCCTAATTTGCATATCCATTTTACACAGAGCACTGGCCATGGGACTGGTAAGCAGTACCCAAGGCACAGCCAAGAGTCAGTAACCACCAGGACCTGTCCAAAAAGTGTGGGGGTGACCAGGGCAAAAAGGAGGACTTTCCTACACTGATCTAAATTCAGTCACAGGAACATCCAGGCTACCAGAAGGCAAAGTGTCAGAGCTAAGGAAGAGATCAGGACACTACGTGGGAAACAGAAAGCAACCCTGGAGGAATTACAGAGGATGATGGGCAAACTGAACTTTACAACCAGGGTCATTCATCAGGAAGAGTGTTCGCAAGGCGTTTGAGCAGATTGACAGCAGGTTTACGTGAGAAACACCACCACGTCATGCTAGGAGCTGGGGTAAAGAGCGACTTGGCCATGTGGAATGTCTTTTTGGCGCAGTTTAATGGACTACTTACCTGGAGAGGGGGATGGGCCAATGAGATAGCTCTGTTCACAGACGCTGCAGGCAGCTGTGGTTTCAGAGCATTATTGGGCAATGAGTGGTGCACAGGCAAATGGCCAGACAGGTGGAGCAAGCTAGGTATTACTGGGAACATCACATTCTTAAAACTGTTCTCCATAGTTGTGGCCCTGACACTTTGGAAGGACAAACTGCGGAACATAAAACTAACAATGTGGTCAGACAATCAGGGAGTCTTCTTAGCCATAAACAGGAGATCAGCCTCATACCGGGATACATTGAGACTTTTGAGGCAACTGGGTGGCCTGCAGCTCGAGGGTAACCTTGACGTCAGGGCAAGACATGTCCAGGGCATAAAGAATTCACAGGTGGATACACTCTCTCATTCCCAGATGGAACATTTTGGAGACTAGCCCCGGAGACGTGACAGGCAATGATACCTTTTGCAAAAGAGCTGTGGGAGCTGGCGGAGCGGACCTGTCAATATTAGTTGACAATGCACTCAAGCCAGAGACACATAAAAGGTACAGCAAATATGTCAGCTCGCTGATGTCCATAGGGGGGCTAAGGTCACTGGGTGATCCTGAGGCCACTGCACCAGCAGTAGAACGCTTCATCAAATGGACTTACCAGCAAGGGAAGACAAAGTCATGGGCACAGGCACACCTGGCAGCGGTGGCCCATTTTTCAAAGATACAGACAGGCATAGATCCCACAGCCTCACACTACATCAGAACAGCAATGAAGGGTTGGAGGCGCCTCAAAGGGCAAAGACAGGAGTAGAGGCGTCCCATAGATTTCACAAAATTGACATTGCTATTAGACGCGCTGGAAGCAGTGGTAGACAACCCGTATGAGCACAGGTTATTCAGAGCAGCATTCATGACAGCTTTCTTTGGGGCTTTTTGCATGAGCGAATTGGTAGCAACAGCCAAGAGAATGGAGGGGGGCATCTGCCTTCAGCTGGAAGATTGCAGATTGGAAACGGCCAGGGTGTGGCTGCTACTAAGGAGATCAAAAACCAACCAGCAAGGCAGGGGCACTTGGGTCCAGCTCAGTTGCACAGAGGACACAAAGTACTGCCCGGTTTGCAGCCTAAGAGATTACACGACGATACGCCCTGGTGTGCCGGGCCTTCTATTTATGCACAGCAATGGCTAGTGATTGAGCAAATACCAGTTCTCTGCGGTCATGTGCAAAGCATGAAGTCAGGGGGGCCTGACACCAGCAGTGTTTGGGTCACATTTCCATCGTATAGGTGCAGCGACAATAGCAGCAGATTTTGGGTTAGAAGAGAACGCCATCAAGGCGGTGGGCAGATGGCGCTCAAAAGCATATAAATGTTATGTGCGGCCACATTTACAATGAGCAGACCACGGGCCTCGTGCTCTCTTGACAAAGGTTGTCTCTTGATTACATTGACAGGTGTGCTACCCAGAACAGTGTGGGTGGTTGGGCACTCATTTACCCATAAAATGCAGGAATGGTGAAACCATAATGCCGGGAAATTGAGCGGAGGCCTGATGGCGACGCACATCAGATGGTGGGGCTACCCTGGCATGAAGTGGGCTCAGTGTCAGTGACACTCAGGGGGTTACAAGAAACAGCACAAAGGCAACCAGAGATAATAGTAATTCATCTAGGTGGCAACGATTTGGTTCAAGTAGGGAGAAGGGATATCCTGAATGAGATCTGGCAAGACTTAACAGAAACAGCAAGGGTCTTCGGCAGCACCACCATCATCTGGTCAGAGATAATCCCAAAGATCAAATGACGGGGCCATATCAAATAGGGCAACTCCAGGAGGAAGCTAAACATCGCAGTCTTCAACTACTGCAAGGCAAATGGGCTGGAAAGCATACGCCACAGGTTGATTCACTCAAGACGTCCGGAGTTGTATGCCCAGGATGGCATACACCTATCCTCAGAAGGAATGGAAATCTTCTGGGCAAACGTATTGGCAGGGATGGCTCAGGTGGGCTGTTCCTAAATAAAATAAAAATAAAAAAAGGTAGAAATCTGGGGGAGCTGCCTGGAGACATGAGCCTCTCAAGCAGGATGGCTGTTATTAAAGGAGGTTTTACCAATGTTGACGGTAAGCACACCTAGTAAGGCGGTGTGCTAATGAAAGGCCACTCACCTGGGGATGCCTTACGGCAGGGTGAAAAGGGGCCAGCAAAGGGGAGTAAGCGGAACACAGCACTCACAGCCCAGACCCGCCAGGACTTTTGGCAGGGCACAGAGACACGCAAGGTAGCGAGTTGGGCCTAATCCGAAAACAAGGGGCTACCCCCTGAGAAAAACATGGTAAAACAAACACTATGGAGTGAGCCCCCTCCAAGGTGAAATGTAGGATTGCCTACAGAAGAAAGTGTCAAAGAGACATGACAAGCGGAGACCAGGACTCAAAGGCTGATCAATGACTAGTTCTCTTGATTTAAGACCTGAACAAATTTGATTATGATAGCAGCAAAGATTGTGATGATGTGACAAAGAAAATTAATTTATGATATCAGTGATTGATGGAGGGCTATGTGACAGAAATTGAGGCCTCGCCATAATAATGATTAAGAATGTTTTTGGGAAATCATGCATTTTCTAAAATAAATAAAAGCGGCGAAGTTATATGCCACTAAAGGTTTGTGCATTTTTGGTTGTTTTAAAAGGTGGTTACATGTAATCATGGGCTATGTAAGAAGGTACTGGAGTGAGACACGTGCAGGAGTTAAGAGTTCTAGGGTTCATTCTGCAGGAGGTCTGTTTGGAGTGGGAGCCCTGTTCTCCTGTTTACTGGTGGAGCCCAGATTGCATGCACAGCGCCATCAATGTCCAATGCCATCCTGGGATACTGCGGTCCATGCACGCACTTCCACTCACACAACATAGGCTTTCAAACTTTGTTGTTAATCTTTAATCAGAATTGATATAAAAAAGGATTGCACTTGGACCACACTTTGGGTATCCTTTTGCTATGGAATTTATTTACTCCTATCATTTTAGGATTGAAAGTATTTAGATTAAAAAACAGAATGCCCCCTACAATTTTCGAAATTGTATTTCAGGAATTCTCATAAAACGTTTACCAAATCTTTGAGTGTGCATGATGTGATTTACATAGTGACTGGTTGTTATACAAGAGGTGATTTGTACAGAACTCAGCATTTTGTCTGGGGTAATTTGTTAATAGATATTAGGACTGAGGTGATTTGGATACTTTGTAGATATGAAGCCTGAGGTGATTTGTTACTAAATCTTATGCCTGAGGTGACTTGTTTCTGCACCTTATGCCTGAGATGATTTTCATTCTGACTGCACCAGAAGCACTTTTCAAACTCCTTGGCCAGCCAGTCTGGGGAGACTGTGGAAGAGAAACTGAGGCAGATCCCAGGACTCTCTGGTCTGTGGAGCTTTGACGAGCTAGAAGCAGTTCTCCATATTTTAACTATCCAGCAAGAGCCTTAAAGCGACACGTGAGGGCAGAAGTCAGACCCCAAGAGTGCTTCTTTGAGGTGCTAGTTCTTTTGAACTTTTGGACTGATCTCCTACTGGCAGTATTCCTTTCTGGGTCTCACTGAGCGTCAGTGGGGTTAACCCATTTGCTACCCCATCTAGCCTGGGTTCATCCACAGGTTTCCTATTGGGCAAAACAAAATTTCAAAAAATGTGCATTTCTGCTAGGCCACTGGATCCTCTTGTGTATCAGTGATCAGTGTTAAATTAAAGGGGCATCACTTTTATGATGCACTAGACCTCACCCACCAAGTTGTCATGCTTCATCATCAGGCTATGTTCCTTGCGTGGTGGGTGCTGCAATACCCAGTAAGCTCCAAACAGGGCTCTTTACTGGAGATCTTTTCCAATCAATGTGCCTGGTGTTATCTGTGACATAAGACAGTGTCCTTTTTCCGAATCATGAGGGAAATGTGATAGTCTGGGGTTGAAATGATCTCAAATTGGCTATGGACAACCCTGTCACTGGAGATTTAGTTTCAGAGATTATTCCTGAGAAAATTAAAACTAATGCCACATAAACTATCAAGTATGGTGATGAGCTTGTGCTTCTAACATGAGGTAGACATGTTTCTTGCTCTGCTAGCCCTGAACGGGTCTGTGGCAATTCATCAGGACCTAAAGTTGGAAATCCTAATCTACTTCCTGGGTTCAATTTGTTGTGAAGCCTAATAGTGTATACATTTCACATCTAGAACAAATAATATAAGCTCTTACATCAGACTTCACAGGGATCTTGGAAATGAGTAGGATCACTCCATGCCTCTCTTCAAACAGCAAAAATATTGCATGTCAAGAAGAGATACCCTATGGGGCCCATATCTCTGACCAAATAGGTCACAAGGTCACCCTGAAATGCCCAATGATTAAGCATGCAACCTCGGTGGGTGAGGGCTTGTGCATCCTAAAAGGAATGCGCCATTAATCTAACACTGACCACTTATTCACTACGAGAGCCAATGACCTAGCAGTACTGCACACTTTTTTGATTTTATGTATATCGAGGGAGGACGTGCGCTGGACTGCATCCAATTACTCTCACTTCCTTCCACTTTGTTAGTGAATCCCTATTGGGCATCATGATTAGAAAGAGACTAGGTTCATGTAAGCAGATAGCGCTACGAGGCCGCTGGGCAGTTAGGCGCTATATAAACCATTATAACATAACATAGTGCCTTTCTCCACTGAGCTGTTTACGAAGAGCTAGTCCCGTGGGAGGCAGGATTTTGTAGTCAAATGTACTGTGACTGAACCCCAGATCACATCCTGTGAGAGGGGGAGCAGCATCACTTTAGTGAATCACACCTCACTCTCTGTGAACGTTGAGTGTTGAGGTGCTGTGCCTGAGTCTCATTCCATTGACTATCTCCTAATAAGTGGAGTGGTGGATTTGTGTTTCTAAGTCTCACTGCCCTATCTTAGTAAAGGGGATTTGTGTCTCTGTGGGAACTGTTTCACAATTAGCCAAATGCTAAAGTTGAAGGGCTGTGTCTGTGTCAAAGAATTTTTGTATGGGGATGAATGTTTTCTTCTGGACTGGATTTAGAAAAATGTACAAGTGAGTGAACCCTCAGGTGTGGAAAGTCTTTATGTCAATCATTGTGAAACTGGGACAAGGTATAGTGACCCAGATTTGTTTCTTTCAGAAAGCAAGAACTTAGCTCAAAAGGATACCTCTTGAGAATGTGTCAATAACCTATACCATATTTTGTAATTTTGTAGGTCAATGTAGTAAGCTCCAAGTTTTAGAGTGGTTGTTTTTTATTACTTAGGGTTTATGATTCATATTCACTAACAGAACTACTGAGTGTAATAACGGTATTGCATCTTGATATCAAGTTGGAATATCGTTTAATGATAATATCGTGGCCAAAATATTGTGACTGAAAAATTATTGTGGCACGTAACATTGAAAATAAGTATATAATTTTTCTGTTGAGCAGTAATATCGATGTTAAAAATATAGTATGCTAATATATCATGGTATTTCACAAAGTTTGTTTTAATATTGCAATTTGTATGTTTATTTATATATTTGGTAATAAAAAGATTTATTGTTTACCGGATTGTGGGTTAATTTGGGTGGCTGGTGTTTTTTTAGTTAGTATATTCTTTTGGTTCACATTCATTTTCAATGGGTATTTTCACTAGGTTCTGTATTCATAATTATGTATAAAAAAGATAAGTGTTTTGTTTGTAGTAATTCAAGTTGCTATATTTGGGGTGTTCTTTTTAACTAAAATCTAAAGTTTTTTATGAGCTACGGGATTTACTGGGGAGGGTGTCTGTAATTTTTTGTATTACGGAAAATCTATTTTGTGGGTATTCAAGTCTAATTAATGTCTTTTTAGGTTAGTTTTTTTAATGTTTTAAATATTTTTTTTGGTCAGAGCATTTGAGGTTTCATTATTAAACTAAATTAAAACTAAAAATTAATTTTGTATTAAATTGCTTCTTAAAATGTTGTTTTGGGAATTTGTCGCTAAAAATAATTTTGAAATATATTTTGAGGTTTTTGGTTTTCTTTGAAAGAACAGTGTATGTAAACCACCCCAAAGTTTTCATTTTTCCAAGGGTTGTGGGATTGGACGTAGAATAGTAGATAATAGAAATAATAGCCACCACTCAGTTTATGCACTTTCCCCAGGGTGTTTGGAACTCGAAATAGAATATGAAATTTTAGCCACCACCCCTCCCACCAAATGTTTGCATTTGTGAGAATGGAGTTGGAAAAACATATTGCCCTCTTCCCCTGTTTATGCACTTGCCCCAATGGTTGTGGGACTGGAAGCAGAATAGAAAATTATAAACACCTTTCCTCCCAAATTTGTATTTTCCCTAATGTGCATAGGATGGAAGCTAGAACAGTAAATGTAATCCTAACGCCCCCTCCAATGGTGTGCGTTACCTAATTAATAAAGGACTGGAGTTAGAATAGTGAATAATAACATCCGAATTTACGCACTTTACCCAGTGCTTTTGGGACTAGAGTTATTATTGGCCACTTCTACATTTATGCATTTTCCATAGTGTTTGTGAGACTAGAATTAGAATAGTAAATCTATCTCCCCTGTGTTTGCACTCTCCGAAATCTATATGGAAATTTGGTTAGAATAGTATATTAGGGCCAGGTGCTGTTTTCTGCACTTTCAGTAATGTTTGTGGGACTGGAGTTAGGACAGTAAATTATGAACCCCCCCAATTCTGCACTTTACTTAGTGTATGCACAACTATGTGGAGTTGGGTTTTAGGACCCCAAGGACACCGGCCAAAGGCTGGAAGAGGTAAAGGGGCAGGGCGTGACCTCGAGGAAGGAGGAGCACACAATCTCATGGAATTGGGTAAGGTGACTGGAGAACTTTGGCTGTACTGGATTGGATGTGAATTAAATTGTGAATGCTTCTACCTTGCATAGCATCTTGGCCTCGTTGTCAGTGTCCTGTCGGCAGTATGTAACAACTGGCAATGAAGGAGTGTTAAGCAGCCCACAGCAACAGCACAACCGCCAACCGCCCGACAGAGAGTCAGAGTCTCCCAGTCAACGTCTACACTCTACAGGAACCTACATCTACCAAAACCTGAACGTCAGGGGTAAGGACTGATGCCAAAATCCACAAAAGCACACCTGCAAAGCCCCCGATACACTCACAGCAGCCATACCCGTCTGCAGACAGCAGAGCGCTGTGAGCACCCCAGCGACCCATTTACACCAAGATGGCAATCCTCAACGGAGAGCAGCAGGTCCTCAGCAGCCAGTGTGCGGGCAAGACAGACCCTGGAGTGGCGTGCGCGCATCAGCAGGGGGAGGTAGAAGCGAAACACATCCTCAATTAACTCCGCAGCCTAAATTGAGGCCTGTACCAGATGCATGGGCAAGCGCTGGGAAACAAAAAATGCTTAAAGGCCCAGAGAGGAACACAGCCTCAGAGAGAACCGCAAACAAATAAACTGGGTTGAACAAAGAAAGCCCCAAAATAATAAAAACAAAGACATTACTCTAGAGGTAAGATTAAAAAGCAGCCCAGAGAAACTACACAAATTCAATAGGGCAGAACAAACAGCAGGTCAGTTAGGCAAACCACAATAAAGCTCAAAGAGGCACAGCAGAACAAAACGGCAGGATACTCTGGGGGGGATGTCAGTTGAGAGGTAAAGCAGTCACGGGCAGGAAAAAAAGTCACTTTGTGATAGCCTAATACTAAATGAGAGTTTTACAAAACCAAACTACGAATCTTAATTAATTATTAACAATAGTTTTGTATGTATATTTGTGTCATTTATATTTATGTTTTGAATACACTTTATGGACATTTTTGCAGCTGATAGAATGTTTCATTATGTTTAAGACGTTGATATTTTTGTAGTAGATATTTATATTTCATGATATCTTTTGTGGTGGATATTGTGACATACAATTGTTTCTAGTGGTATTTAAACGATGTCATTGAGGAACTAAGCACAACAATCAAAGGGGTCTGTTGGTTAAAAAAATGAAAATAACCCAGCACAGCTGAACTTCTAGGTGAGTGGAACAGGTGTGCTCATTTGTGCCTCAAATGTAGCCCCTACATGAAGCACCGAGTCGACTAAAAGGTCAGACATAGAACTTTAAAGCCATAGAACTACAAGGAATTATCCTGCTGAGAATTTCAGTTCACTAGTGATGAAGCAGAAAATGAAGGTTTTGATTTATTAACGCATAAACGTAGTGCTGAAATAATCATGTGTGATATTAACCGAACTAATAAAGATTGTACGGGGACAAAATGTGCCCTCAGAGTAGTTTGCCATCATTTATACGCGTGCTTTATATAACGTGGTGTATTAGAATTGCACTAATCCGACATAATCATAAACGTGTGCTACGATTTGCTTGTTTGAAATGTTTTAGCTTAGCATTACTTTAGCGGAGGCTTTGGCCTAGTTGCCTGGTCTCACGGTTTAGATGTTTGTATTTTTCCACTGTGCTATTAAACGTGTAGTTCTGCTTGAAGCTGTACTTTTCCACAGAAACTGTTCACATGCTTATCCTAAAGTTGGTGCCAGCCTGGCATATTTTCTCTTTAATTCAAGGTCGACTTGCAGGTGCGGACAATGGAGGCTCTGAGAGTAAGCTAATCGAGAGACAATGTTGCAAATTACGTACCCATCTCCAAGGATAATGTATGCTTAAGTAAAAGCTTGAGAACTGTCGTTTTTGATTGGTCAATTTGAAGCTAACCTATGAACCCTCCAATGGAGACCCTACAGGACTTGAACTGTTGTCTATAAAAATCAGGTGCACGAGAAGAAGGTAGCCATTATGCGCTATGATTGCCAGAGATCATTGCTCTCTATCTTCGGACATCCCGCCATTTTGACTTCGTAGCTACTATGACCCATTTTGCTGCGACGCCATTTTGAGAGACTTTGATGCTTTCTCTAGTCGAGAGAAAGAGACTTTAATGATTCTTGCCCTAGAGACTTTAACTTTGATTTGTCCCTTTGCATGAAGTAGTAGTTTTATCTTGCCGCCGTGAGGCAATTACCCCATTCACCCCTGCCCCTTGGTCCCGTTCCATGCTGATCGAGAAACAGTACCTGTGAGACGAAGACTTCATTGATTGCTGATTGGAATTGGTAATTATGAAAGGAAATTGTAAAATTGCATTGTGTTTCTTTTAGGTAACCAACTGCTGATTTTGATAAGGACCCTAGTTAGGAGTTTTCTAAATTGATGTTGCTAAATTGTTTTTTGCATGAAGTCCCACATGCTGATGCTAATTTGAGGTTAGATGAGGATTCCATATGCCGCACGATGCAATTTGAGATCTTGTTATGCTGACTAAATGTACGCAATTAGCCCATTGCAGATTATCGTATTAGTGCTTTGCATTGCCACTATTGAATGCCTTGTGATTCAAATGCTACATAGATTACACTTGTTCCGACGATATGGACAGCTATTAATGTTCATTTATGTTTATCATTTGGTGTTGAGACACATCTATATCGTGCTAGCTTTGTTAATATAGGGAAATAAACTCACTAACTTTGCAATAAACTGGTATGGTTATTCCTGACTGAAAGGTCAGGGTTCGCCGAAATGTATTCTGGATTAATTGTTAAGTGTTATGTCGTTCAAGGTGTTGCTTATGTTCGTTATTGATTATCGATTTGATGAAGTTGATTGATTAAGAGTACAGAGAGTACCCACTTAGTCAAAAGATTCATCGACCTAAAGAGCGTCCGAACGCAGGTAAATTGTTACCACGTTCCGCTCTACCAGTAGATGGTAGCAGAGGATGGTTACGTCTTTTGGGACCCTGTACTATTAAAGTACATGGTGTTGAATTAACGGTTACGCATTTGAGGCCTCATTCGGAAAGTTGAATTAGATTTTCTTGGATGAAAATAAGTGACAAGATGATGATGGGCTAGGTCCACCGCGACTTTCCCGGGATCTCGGAGCTTGCGAATGGAAAGAACGGAGGTGTGGAATCAGCGCTGGCGGTACTAGTGATGGTATGAGTGAAGTTAGGGTTTTGCGCTTGCACAGCTTAATGCCGCAGGGTGTGTGAAAAGGTTGCGAGGGTTTTCTTTTAAGGATAGCGGAGGTGCGACTCCGAGTGTAGAAGTAGAGAAGTCGTCGAACTTCATAGAGTAACAGAGGTGCGGCTCCGAGTGTGCGTCTGGCGCTTTGTGCATAAGAAGGTCCACGTGGTTGTTGTTGTTGAGACGGGCCCTGCGAGGTCAAGAGACTCCGGAGTATGTTGATCCATGTTGTGGTTTGGGCGGTTTAGTAGGTTGATCGGGCGTGGTCAACGAGTGGGTACGTGTGTTAGGGAGTGAAAGAAACTTCGACTTCGGGCTTTGACAAGATTCTAAGTGCACTAGAACAGATCATTGACAAGTTGAGAGTAGGTCTGCGGGTCAGATTTGCTTGCGAATGTGGGGACTGAGAAAGACGGAATAGCGGCCGAGGCTGGTGAAAGAGATCGAATAGTGGCCAAGGTTAGTGAAAAGTCCTTAAGTCCTGAAGCGATTATGTTACCCTTCCTGTAGTAAACCGACAGATCTGTTTTAGTTTTTGGTAGCTTGCGATACATGCAAAAAGTTGTTACGGGAGGAACTGAGTGAAGGAGGACTAGCCGCAAGGCTTTGTCAGCCGCAGTGTGTGTGAGTGTGACGTCACTAAGAGCCGCGCTGGGATAGGTTGGTTGCAGAGAAGGGTCGCGCACGGATTGGATGCAGTCCGTGGGACTCGATTGGAAGGGGAAAGGCAGGTGAAGAGTATTCCGGGAATTAAAGTCACCTATTGATTACAAATTTTGTGGAATAACAGTGACCTATTGATTATAAACTTTGTGAATTAAAAGACGAGAAAATGAAATTCCTTAAAGCATTCAGGAGCGCGATGAAGGGAGAGTCATACATTAAAGCGAGCGTAGGAGAGGAAACGCCGCCCGAGGGTACACCAGCTTACATTGTAATGGAGGAAAAAGGGGTAGCTCCGTGCCTTTGGCTAAAGCAATGGCACAAGTGGACAGAGAAACATGGGAGCGTAGCATTCCCGATACATGGGACATTCAATATAAGGGTCCTAGAGAATTTGAGATTCACGATGTATGACATGAAAGTGCCTCCAAGGCCAGCACAGTTTGAGGCTCTAGCAATCTGGGAACTCATGGCTAGACAGCAACAGAAAAACAAATTTGAAACAAGGATGAGGAAGGTAGAAAAGACACTAGCAGATGCTAGGTGGGATAATGCGCAGAAGGTGTGGAGGTCAGATGTATTGCAGGGAATAAAATTGTTCCCCGCAATTACTAAAGATGAAGAGGAGACAGGTAAGAAAGCTACCTGTAAGACAGACAGGAAATGTTCCAAGGATAGAGAGAACGAGGAAAAGTTGAGAAGAGAAGAGGAGTTAGAGGATGAGGAGTTGATAATGCAATTGCTGAACGACCGTCCACCACCTTATGCGGAAAATGGACAAGGTCCAAGTACCAGTTCTGCCCCTCCGGCATCGGTACAGAACAGTGAAAAGCAGAATCCAGGAGCACCATCGGGATCTAAGGATCCGAGTTTACTGCTCACCCCACAGGTACCGCAGATTAGGAGAATGTATCCGGATGTGCCCGTGTTGAAACCAGCAGAAAATTATCAGCCGCAGATGCCAGGGTACTACAGCAGTGATAACAGTGGAGGAATGATTCTAGATCCGACCGTAAGGGGCGTACAGAATGGTTACAACCCAACAATGGCACAAGCTGAATCAACTCAGTTTATGATGCCTCAAAAGCAGATGCAGGGAGGAAATGTTCATGCTCAAATGACGGGGAGTCAGATGGGCATGCCGGCAATGATGGCCCATAATATGGGGATGAACATGCCTCAAAATATGGGAAATTGACAAAATCCAGATGCGATATCACTGCCCATTACCGTAGGTCCAGTGGTACCTCTGTATAGTCAGCCTAACTTAGGCATGAGCAGTCAGGGACCAATGCTGCAGAATGGGACAGAAAGAAGGTGCATAGAAAACACTCCAGGGATAACCCCGATAGCGACTCAGCCAACTGGGTCTGGGTCCCTGATGGAATTTAGTCCCATATGTGCTCAGTCAACACTGGTGAGGTCGAGCCCCCCACTGATAATACCATTAACATCAAACACTGAAAAGTTGCCGCAACCATCGATGGCAGTCGATGTGAATGCTACACTGATGGGGGTAAATGCGCAACAGCTGACACAGTGGTTCAACAGTCTAAATTCCACACAAAGTTCAGACAGTGGGAAAGGAGACGATTACTTGAGCAGGATGAGGCTGAACATGGAAGCACTAGAATTGGTGGAAGGAAATATGGGTGTGAACAGGTTGGAGTCCTACACGGAAGAGGAGTTGAGGTATCTATGTCCAAAGATCACGAGAGAAGTAAACAAGGTACATAAAAGTTTGCAGGAAGTAGCAGACAGGAACGGGATTGACATAGGCAAGACGAAACACTTGAGCAGGAGCTATAGGTTGGATTTTGGGACCACAGATTTTGAACACATGAGATCAGCAGGCATGAAGGCACACCTTAGAGAATTGTTGCAGAGTGCCCAAGTGTGGAGGTGCTTAGACAAGTGGGAAGGCAGATGGGTAAAGAGGAAGGATAAGTGGAGGGACAGTGCCACAGAGCACAATGAGAAAAGACCGCAGAGTAGTGATACAGTAATTATGTTACCAATGAGGGAGACAGCAGGGGGAAAATTAGTACATGTACCATGGCACAGGAGCGATATTCAGTCTTTTACGAATGATTTTCCCAAACTGAGAGAGAAGCCGATCGAATGGTATCAACAGACTGATAGGTTTGTGAAGCTTGCCAAATGTCTCTGGGAAGACCTGAACACTTTATTCGAGATTGTGGTTCCGGCAGATTTGTGGGAGGATTGCAAAAGAGCTGTAGGTTGGCCGACAAGTGAACCAGAGAGAGACAGAGAGACGGGTGCACCATCACCTATGGTGATGTGTCTGTACTATAAGGTGATTGAGCATTTGAAGACAAAGGTTGCCGCGAAAAATGTGGATTGGCAGAAAATTGATCGAACTGCCCAAGAGGCTAAAGAATCGATTCATAGTTACTATGAGAGGTTGTTGAAGGCGTTCAAGAATTACAGTGGCACGGAAGCAATTGAGGCGAAAGATATGCTTCATTTTGTGTTCAGATTCGTGGAAGGGCTGAGACCAGAGATAAGTCAGATGATAAAATCGCATTTGATCTGCTGGCAGTCGAAACCGATTGATGAAGTCTTGACTTATGCGAAATACTGTAGCGACGAAATTGAGGTGAAACAGAAAAAGCTGAAAGAGAAGGTGATGATGATGCAGCTTAAGGCGGCTCAGACAGGCTTGCAAGGTCTGCAAGGACTGCAAGGGTTACCAGGGATGCAAGGGTTCCAACAGCAGGTACCGCAACAGCAGCCGCAGTTGCAGGGAAACATGGCGTTTCAGCAACAGCAGCCGCAGTTGCAAGGAAACATGGCATTTCAGCCACAGGCCAGAGGCAGAGGTAGAGGAGGTTTTGTGAATAATGGTCCGGATTTGAACACTGTTGTGACAGGTGTGCAGGCAATGAAGAAGGTGATGCCGTGTCACCTGTGCGGAAACGTAGGTCATTGGAAACGCGAGTGCCCGATGGTGGTGCAGGAAGGTGCAGGTGCAGGTGTAGGTGTTGGTCAGCAAAACAATGATGTCAATGCATTTCAGACAATGAGAGGACCAAAAATGAGAGGTCCAAACCCAAATTTTCAGACTATAAATCAATTGCAGGGATTGCAACCTATGCAGCCGCAGCAGATGCAGATGCCCCGTGTGCAGATGACGCAAATGCAGCCGATGCAACAGCAGTTACCTTTGGTACCTAATCAGCAAATGCAAATACCTTTGGCACCAATGAGTCAGCAGCAAATGATGGTTCCTCCACAGGTAACGGGTCAGGTAATGAGCACAAACGGCACAGTACAACAGTTCCCATTACACAGTGAGAGTGGAATAAACAATGTATGGGAGAGTGAAAGCTCAGAAGAGGAAGGAGATTGTGTGCTTGCGGCATCTCTAGAAGTTGATCAAAGGGGTCCGTACGTAGAAGGAAGAGTAATGGGTCATCGCGTCTCATTCTTGGTTGACACGGGAGCCACACGTTCAACTGTTAAGAGCAGTGAAGTACCAAATTTGCCACTCTCAGGGAGGACAGTTCAAGTGGTGGGAGTAGCAAACAGGCATCTGACGAACCCAATAACAGATCCGATACCAGTCAACATTGGTAACTATCAAGGGGTACATCAGTTTGTGGTGTGTGACTCAAGCCCGATAGCACTGTTAGGAAGAGACCTATTGTGTAAATTGGGTTGCTCGATCATGTGTTCAAACGAAGGAATAACAATAGAGACGAGCAATGAAGGGGAAGACGAGGACAGTGTAGAGGGGGATGAGATAGAAACAGTTGACGAAGAGTATCCTCTGATTTGTCTTTTACCAATGATAACTGAAGAAGATATCCCAGCAGAATTACGGGAAACAGTCGGAAAGGAAGTGTGGGACATGACAGGGAAAGAGGTGGGATTGATGAAAGGAGTGGAACCAGTAAAAGTGATGGTAAAGCCCAATGCGATCTTTCCCCAGACCCCACAATACCACATGCCACAAGATACCCTCATGAAAGTTGCCCAACTTATTGACGAATTCGTAAAGCAGGGAGTACTAAAAGAAGTATTAAGCAGCCCATGTAATTCACCGATAATGGGACTAATAAAGCCAAGTGGGAAAGTCCGACTTGTACAGGACTTGAGGAAAATAAATGACATCATAATAAAGTGCTGCCCTGTCGTACCGAATCCAGCTGTGATAATGTTTCAGATCCCTTGCGAAGCTGAGTGGTTCTCAGTCATCGATTTGTCACAAGCATTCTTTTCTGTGCCTCTTCATGAGGACAGCCAATTCCTCTTTTGTTTCAAATTCCTAGACAGAGTATACAGTTGGTGTCGAATTCCTCAAGGGTTCTCTGAGTCACCGTCGATATTCAATCAGGTTCTAAAGAAAGACTTGGAAGAGTTAGAGTTGCCATTCGAGTCAACCCTAGTACAGTACATTGATGACTTACTGGTTGCATCAAAGACAGAAAGTGGCTGCACAGCTGATACCATTGCTCTGTTGAACCATTTGGGAGGGAATGGACACAAGGTGTCTCCTTCCAAACTGCAGTTCTGTCAGAAGAAAGTGAAATACTTGGGTCACCAAATAGAAAAAGGGTCACGGAAAATAATGAAGGAAAGAATTACCAGTGTACTTCAAATGAGTCCACCAAAGACAAGGAAGGAGGTGAGGAAGTTTTTGGGAATGGTGGGATACTGTCGCCAGTGGATTCCCAACTTCTCGTCTCTAGCGAAGCCTTTGCTGAAATTGACCCAGAAAGATGCCTTGGATCAGATCGAACTGAAAGGGGATGAGATGGATGCTTTCGTTGAATTAAAGGAGTGCATGTGTAGGGCTCCAGCTTTAGGTATGCCTGATTACACGAAGCCTTTCACATTGTTTTGTCATGAACGTGATGCATGTTCTTTGTCTGTCTTGACTCAAGCCCATGGTGGCGTAAACAGACCAGTAGCGTATTTTTCAGCTACTCTGGATCCGGTTGCAGCAGCACTCCCAGGGTGTTTGCGCGCCGTAGCAGCAGTTGGTATCAGCCTCACTCAGAGTGAAGGAATAGTGATGGGACACCCAGTAACAGTCATGGTCCCTCACTCAGTTGAGATACTTTTGACCCGCTCCCGAACGCAGCACATGACTGGAGCAAGACTCACAAGATATGAAACGACTATTCTGGGCTCACCGAATGTGCAGCTGAAAAGGTGCACCACGTTGAATCCAGCTACCTTGCTTCCTGGAGAAAATGCTGAAATTGAGAACGCTGAAGACGTCGAGCATGACTGCCTTCAGGTGACTGAATTTTGCACAAAACCCCGACTGGATATCAAGGATACAAAACTTGATGAAAATGACCAAATTCTTTTTGTTGATGGTTCATGTCTAAGAGATGGGGTGGGAATTTTGAAAGCAGGATATGCTGTATGTACTGTGACAGGGGTCTTGGAAGCGGGATGGCTCCAAGGAGTCTATTCTGCACAAGTAGCAGAACTTGTAGCCCTTACTAGAGCATGTCAATTGTCTGCATTGATGAAAGTCACCATTTACACTGATAGCCAATACGGGTTTGGGATTGTGCATGACTTTGGACAACTATGGTCACAGAGAGGTTTCCTGACTTCTTCAGGATCCCCAGTGAAAAATGGGGAGAGAATAAGGGAGTTGTTACATGCCATTCAAGTGCCAGCTGAAGTTGCAGTGGTAAAGTGCAGTGCTCACACGAAGGGGCAGGACTATGTGTCTCTGGGAAACGCCTATGCAGATCAAGTCGCAAGATTTTGTGCCTTGAACTGTATATTGTTAAGGGATGATTGGAATACAATAAGTGAACCGGAACTCGAACCAGCTGAAGCATTTGCCTTGAAGGTCGTAGATACAATAGAAGAACTAAAAGCACTACAAAGTAATGTCAGGGAGGATGAAAGAGATTCCTGGATTAAATCACAATGTATAAAGAGACAAGACGAGCTATGAGTTTCACATGAGGGAAAATTTGTTCTGCCAAATAGTCTCTTATCACAGCTTGCGCGGTTCTATCATGGGCAAGCTCACCTAGGGAGAGATGCCATGATAAGATTGTTCAAAACTGATTGGTTTAACCCCAGATTTCGTCAAGCTGCAGAAGCAGTTTGCCATCGATGTGTCACTTGCCAACAGATGAACCCAGGAAAGGGGACGGTTGTGAACGCGAGTCACATTGGTAGGGCAAGCGGTCCTTTTAGTCGTATGCAGATGGACTTCATTGAGATGCCTGTGCATGGAGGTTTAAGATATGTGTTGGTGATTGTGTGCATTTTTAGTCATTGGATTGAGGCATACCCCACACGTAGAAACGACAGCCTTACAGTTGCCAAGCTATTATTGAGGGAGTTAATACCACGTTTCGGATTCCCGATCTCTTTAGAATCAGATAGGGGAAGTCACTTCAACAACGAGGTGATGAAGTTACTTTGCGAAGCACTGAACATTGAGCAAAAGCTGCACTGTAGCTATCGCCCTGAAGCATCAGGACTGGTGGAGCAGATGAATGGTACGCTGAAATCGAGAATGGCAAAAATATGTGCATCAACAAATTTGAAATGGCCTGACGCATTGCCCTTAGTGCTAATGTCAATGAGAAACACTCCGGATAGAAAAACTGGATTGTCTCCGCACGAAATTCTCATGGGCAGGGCTATGAGACTTCCTGCAGTTCCCGCAAACATGCTTTTGAATATTACAGATGATATGGTGTTAGACTACTGCAAAGGTCTGGCTGACGTGGTTCGCTCTTTCTCTCACCAGGTGGAAGCGACCACCTTGCCACCGATCCAGGGTCCAGGACACGCACTGAAAGCAGGTGACTGGGTCGTGATAAAGAAGCACGTGAGGAAGTCGTGTCTGGAACCCCGTTGGAAAGGCCCTTTCCAAGTGATCCTGACGACAACTACCGCTGTGAAGTGCGCGGGGGTTCCCAACTGGATTCACGCCAGTCATACAAAGAAGGTGTTGTGTCCCACAGATGAGGAAGTTGAAGCGCTGAAACTACCAGTGCCTGATAAAACAGTGCCGAGTGCTGAGACAGAACAAAAGCGAACTGAAAGCGAACAAGCAACAGCAGAAGAAAAGGAGATATTATTGGAGAACGAAGAGTCTGACTCGCTTGGGGAAGACCAAGGAGAAAGTTCAGACAGCGACGACGAAGCTGCAGGTGACAAAGAGCCTGAAGCAGCTGAGGGTAGCAAAAAGCCTGAAGCAGCTGAAGGTGACAAGGAACCTGAAGCAGCTGAAAGTGACACTGAGCCTGAAGAAAGTAACGGTGACGAAGGGCTCGAAGAGAGTGAGAAAGCAGGAGAGCCTGAGCAGAAGGGGACTTTCCCAGAAACAGACGATACAGAAAAAGAAAAGGAAAACGTGACTGATTCCCCTGAAGGTGGGGACAAAGAAGAGCAGAACGAAAGAGCTCAAACCTCTACAGAAAGGATCGCAGGTCCATCAAATGGACACGGTGCAAAAAGAAGACTAAGTATCTCACCGATAAAAGAAAAGGGTAAAGAAGGTTTGAACGAAGGAGGAAGGCCAAAAGTGAAAGAGAAAAGAAAGGAAGTGGCTGTCGTGGAACAATCGTCAAGTGAAGAAAAAGACTTGGCGAAGGAGGAGAGTGCCAGCGAAGCAGAATCGAAAAGAGAAGCAAAATTGAAAAGGAAAAGGATACCAAACAGGAGGTATTCCGGTCCTGAATGGGCATATGCAGTAAACGATGATTGGACTGATGAGTTTGTATCTCTAAGCATCGAGAACGAAGAAGAAGAAGAGATACCAATAGAAAAGAAAAGTTTCATAGACTCTGTTGATTGAAAAGGTAGTAAATGGTATTGCTTGCTGCAATATAACGTGAGACAAACAACCAGCTGAGACATTGCTAAACAGAATTGAGACAAATGCTGCTAACCGATAAGTGACTGGCCTTTTGAAGAAGACGGTGTGAACATTGTGCTCGTTCAGCTTTGTAACTGAATTGCTAAGTAGTTTCATTTATATGTGCTTCTAGCTCTCTGATTCTATAAAGATCATGCCTAGGTACGATATGCAGAATAATAGAAAGAAATATTGTAAATACGTGTGTATAGGCTTGGTACTAACATGTGTACTAATAATAATGGCAATTGTGTTTGGAATGCATGGAAAGGGTGAGAATAAGACTATTGCTGCTTCTACTATTGTTCCTGTTACTGTCACTGAACTAACACCATTGAAAAGACTAGCAATGGATGAGAGGCTCTTGCATGATAAGAAAGAGCTTTCGTATAACGTTTTCTATCGCTTACTAACAGAGTATGTTGAGACTATGGATGCGAAAGATTGTTATGTGTGTACCCAGATACCGACATCAGTAAAGGAAGGGGTGACTTATCACCACATGCCTCTTACATATGGGATCACATGTAGTATAGTAATGTCTAGGTTTTATGGTCAATCTAATATTCAGTATTTTTTCTCAAATTATGATGTTACCTTTGCTTATGTTCCTATAATAGCGCAGCTAAGCGAGACTGCAAAATATTGGGATTACAAAATTATGAGGGACTTTTTCGAGCCAATGCAACCTTTTGAAACGGCCCATGCTCATAGGGAGAACCTTACTTGCTCCGTCTCTGCTGTAGAAATAAGCTTTTTAGATCGCACAGATGAAAGAAGGGCTCAAATGAAAGCGAAATTAGAAAAGGAGCTATACAAGAGGACTTCAGTAGATAATTATGATTAATGCTGCTATAAAGACACAAGGGAAAATTGCTTTAGATGCTTGGCATGTAGGGAAGTTTTGTATATATCGAGGTGAATCTTACTATGATAATATTTTTGTAGGAGCGAGTGAATGCAAACATACGTTTATTTTTAAGGCCAAATGGACATTCATGATGGACGGACTTGACCCTGTCATTCCAGGGGTGTATTATATTTGTGGGCATAATGCCTATTATCGTCTTCCAAAGGGATGGTGGGGAAGATGTTATTTGGGTATAGTGTTTCCAAAGGTTTATCAACTGGATGACATATCGATGATTGAAAAGACACCTGGATCCCATCGTATCCAGAAAAGAGAGACCGCAGCTGCTGTGGTAGGCGATATATTTGGAGCTATGATTCCTTCATTGGGAGTTGTGCTGAATTCCATCAAAATAAGGAAGTTGTCTACTATAGTGGATAACATGCTGACAAAGTTTTCAGGTGCTATAATCCTGATGGATGCTGAACTTGCAGCGGAAAGAGCTATGACTCTTCAAAATAGGCTTGCTTTAGACATTCTTTTAGCAAAGGATGGAGGCGTTTGCAAAATGATTGGTGCACGTCACTGCTGCACCTATATACCTGATAATAGTGTGAAAATTAAAACTATGCTTGCTAATCTAACAAAAGAAAGTGCAGATTTGAAAGAACTGAAAGAACCAGGAGTGTGGGAAAAGGTTGGAAAGGGACTTGCTTCAGTGGGACATTGGATTGGGGGAATTTGGAATGGAATATTATTGAAAATAGTAGAAGGAATATTAATAGTGATAATTTGTGTATTTGGAATTTGGGGAATAAAAAGGGGAATAATAATGATTATGGAAAGAATTAAAAGAAGAAAGGAGGAGAAAATAATGAAAAGAATGGCAGAAGAATATAAAGCGCAAACTAGGGGAACTAAAAGGAAAAGGGAGCTGACAGAATTTTAATGGGATAAAATTTGTGGGCTAAATTTGTGTGATGACAAGTAGTCATCAGAGGAGGGATTGATGAAGCAGAAAATGAAGGTTTTGATTTATTAACGCATAAACGTAGTGCTGAAATAATCATGTGTGATATTAACCGAACTAATAAAGATTGTACGGGGACAAAATGTGCCCTCAGAGTAGTTTGCCATCATTTATACGCGTGCTTTATATAACGTGGTGTATTAGAATTGCACTAATCCGACATAATCATAAACGTGTGCTACGATTTGCTTGTTTGAAATGTTTTAGCTTAGCATTACTTTAGCGGAGGCTTTGGCCTAGTTGCCTGGTCTCACGGTTTAGATGTTTGTATTTTTCCACTGTGCTATTAAACGTGTAGTTCTGCTTGAAGCTGTACTTTTCCACAGAAACTGTTCACATGCTTATCCTAAAGTTGGTGCCAGCCTGGCATATTTTCTCTTTAATTCAAGGTCGACTTGCAGGTGCGGACAATGGAGGCTCTGAGAGTAAGCTAATCGAGAGACAATGTTGCAAATTACGTACCCATCTCCAAGGATAATGTATGCTTAAGTAAAAGCTTGAGAACTGTCGTTTTTGATTGGTCAATTTGAAGCTAACCTATGAACCCTCCAATGGAGACCCTACAGGACTTGAACTGTTGTCTATAAAAATCAGGTGCACGAGAAGAAGGTAGCCATTATGCGCTATGATTGCCAGAGATCATTGCTCTCTATCTTCGGACATCCCGCCATTTTGACTTCGTAGCTACTATGACCCATTTTGCTGCGACGCCATTTTGAGAGACTTTGATGCTTTCTCTAGTCGAGAGAAAGAGACTTTAATGATTCTTGCCCTAGAGACTTTAACTTTGATTTGTCCCTTTGCATGAAGTAGTAGTTTTATCTTGCCGCCGTGAGGCAATTACCCCATTCACCCCTGCCCCTTGGTCCCGTTCCATGCTGATCGAGAAACAGTACCTGTGAGACGAAGACTTCATTGATTGCTGATTGGAATTGGTAATTATGAAAGGAAATTGTAAAATTGCATTGTGTTTCTTTTAGGTAACCAACTGCTGATTTTGATAAGGACCCTAGTTAGGAGTTTTCTAAATTGATGTTGCTAAATTGTTTTTTGCATGAAGTCCCACATGCTGATGCTAATTTGAGGTTAGATGAGGATTCCATATGCCGCACGATGCAATTTGAGATCTTGTTATGCTGACTAAATGTACGCAATTAGCCCATTGCAGATTATCGTATTAGTGCTTTGCATTGCCACTATTGAATGCCTTGTGATTCAAATGCTACATAGATTACACTTGTTCCGACGATATGGACAGCTATTAATGTTCATTTATGTTTATCATTTGGTGTTGAGACACATCTATATCGTGCTAGCTTTGTTAATATAGGGAAATAAACTCACTAACTTTGCAATAAACTGGTGTGGTTATTCCTGACTGAAAGGTCAGGGTTCGCCGAAATGTATTCTGGATTAATTGTTAAGTGTTATGTCGTTCAAGGTGTTGCTTATGTTCGTTATTGATTATCGATTTGATGAAGTTGATTGATTAAGAGTACAGAGAGTACCCACTTAGTCAAAAGATTCATCGACCTAAAGAGCGTCCGAACGCAGGTAAATTGTTACCACGTTCCGCTCTACCACTAGCTGCAAATAGTTTTTCAGGATCCAGTTCCTTGAATAAAGGCTTCGGTAATCTCAAAACAGCGTTCTGGCTATCTAGAGCTGATTCTTGGAACCAGGCATCAGTGTCTAACGGTATCTTGATTTTATATGGCACTTTCATTTTATGAAAAGAGATCCCGTTCGAACTCATCAGCTGGAACTTGCACTACAGTTCATAGAAGATGAAGGGCTAGAGTAATAATAATAATTTGAGATTATGGCCATTGTTTTATCACTATTAGTAAATAACACGTACACAGTAAATGTCAGGATTTTATATAACCAGAAATCAGAGATTTATACATCCAGCACTTTCTGGTAGCCATCAGATGTGTCATAGTAATGAAGGTGTGTTGATACCATTCTGTGGGTCAAAGTGCTACAAAGGCTCTGACACCTGCTGGCCATATGGAGAATCTCAATGCACCGGGCAGCCAGTTAGTTAAACTGCACCCAGGACTGTGACCAAAGGAGAGGCCTTTCAAGATAGCCAGAGGCTGCCGAGAAGATTATATTTCGCCTGAACGTTGAGCTTTTTGGCCCTAAGCGGCCTCTTTCCTCAAAGGAAGCCTCTATTGCATGATATAATTAAAGTCTCTGAGTCAGGAGCTTTGAAAAAATAGAAAATTCGCAGACTTCGACTCAATGTTGTCATTTTCTCTCTGCCCTGTGTTTTTTGTCAGCAGCAAATGGGAAGCATGCGTGTGCTGCCCAGGGGCGCAGCCATGATTCAGCGCGACAGTGGCGGCAAGGAAACTTGAGCGGGGCCTGCAGAGTACATGTAGGGCGCCCCCTTCTCCGGCCCACTACCTGTCACTGTGCTGAGGCGGCCCCCTGGAGCTGGCCCCACCCCCTCCACCTCGGGGCTAATGTTACGTCACTGCACCGCCATAGGGTGAGCTCCTGCCCTCATACTGCCCGAGCAGCTGAAACCGATGACTCTGCAGTGGCCATAAATTATGCTGACACCTGCATCTCACCCCATAAAACATTACTGACATAAAGGGGAAGTGGCGGTGAAAGGGCCCTGGGAGGGGCTGAGGGCCGCTGCATTTCACTTCTTGAACGATTGAGGGCCCGAGTTAGACATCCGCTGCGATGTATAATCCGCCACCTCCCTCTGGATGCCGCACGGCGGTGGCGTCGCTGCTGATGGAGATGCTGCAGCCCAATAGCCCAGCAGTACAGTTTATAATACAACCGCAGGTGGGTTTAACGCGCTCATTAGAAACCAGCAGCTTTTACACCACGGCCCAGCTCGGAGTCAAGCCCTGATTCCCGCCTAAAGTTTTTGGGGGAGGCCATGAAACTGGACTCACAGCTATGAAGGTCAAAGCACAAAGAGGCCAGGGGGAGCGGATGTGGCATCACACACCATTTGACCTTTACATTTGCTCACACACACATGCTTACACTTGTACACACAAACGCACATACACACACTCTCTCATAAACACACTCTCACCTGCATGCATGCACTCAACGTACATTTAAAGGCATTTTTACTTATCTCAGCTACTAGGGTGGGTCGTATTCCACCTAATTGTACGCCATTGTTATTATACTGATAGTGAATAATATGTTATTATTCACCATTAGTGTAATAAAAACTAACAAAAAGCAAGGAGATTGCAGCCCAAACCGATGTACATTGGGACGAGCTGTCCCTGTGTTTCTGGCACTGAATTTGCCACCTCTGAGGCCAGGGGTCGCAAATGCAGTGCAAATGGTCGCAAGGGGAAAGCCAGGGACCGCAGCTGCGACCCCTAAATGAGATCCATGCTCACAACACCTAGTGCTGGGCCTGGTTCACAGCAAAATAGCACGACTACGGTTAAGATTCCGTTGCACTTTCCACAGAGTATTGAACAGTTCTGGGTCATACCATTATCCCGTTCTTTGCTCTTCAGCGACACAGTAGTCTGTGCGTTTCTTTTTCCTGTCTTCAATGCAAACAATAGCTCTAAAAATCTATAATCGAGTGCATAGGCTGCAGACGTCAGAGCTGGACAGTGATTCCTTCATGCTTCCAGGCTCCACTCTCCATAGCACCTTGAAATGATTGGCAGATTTTTCAATATAATGCCCAGTAGACGGAGAAAAGAAAAGCCTAGAACTCTTCTGTGTCGGCGCATCACAAAGAATAGAACCATGATATGGCACAAGTTGTTCTCATTATTCGTGAAATGCAGAATACGCCTCTCTGTGGCTTCAGTGCACTGAGATAGAAACAACAAAATCACACCCTCTGCTGCAAGTTTGAGAATACTTGACCACTTAACCTAAAACAAGTGTCTTTAGGGTCTGCCTAAAAGCCAAACTGTTTTGCGTCTTTCTTATTTCCAGTGGCCACTTGTTCTCTGACATGGCATCTAAAAGTCTGAAAGAGCAATCTCCACAGTGTCTCTATCTGATAGTAGGAGGCTAGAGAAGAAACACTGGGTCTGATTTAGTGTTTGATGGATGATACTCAGTCCGCCCGGAAGGCATAGGACATTACCTCAGCCACCCTGACGGACTAGTTGTCGTCAAATTTAGAGATGACATCCGGCCCAACAGTCATTCCTGTACATTGAAAGGAATCACCATCAAGGCAATTCAATGTACAATTAGGTGTTTGGACAGCCACCTTCGAATTTGATAGCCGTTCATCAAACTTTTAAAATGTTTTTGATTTTCAGAAATACAATTCCAAAGCTGGACTTCGGTTTCTGAAAAACAAAAAATGAATGACCCTCCACAGCCTGAAAGTTTTATAGTAGGGTGTGGCGGACATTAGTTTTATTTGATGATGGAGAGGAAACAAGATATTACACTGTCCACCCTAAATAGGATGGGCAGTATAATGTCTTTCCTGTGATGGGTCCTACTCCTTGGCCATCAGAGGAAACTTTACATCAACGGAGCCAACTGGGGCTCCATCCCGATACGGCCGGCCAAACACACATGCGCTCTGAGGGGAGTGCACAGTGCAGTCCTCTCGTCCAGGTCACTCCACAAGGCCCCCCCCCTTTCACAAGGAAAGGATAATAAACTTGGTTTATTATCCTTTCCTTGTGAATGGGTTTGCATCGGTTGCTGCTGGCGGGGGGGGGCGACGCTCCTCCGCCCATACAGAGGTGTCACCACTGGCATTTACCAATGATAACAAAGGATTTTTAAAAGGCAAGGCCATGAACGAATGATAGTGATGGGCGTGCAGTGGACGTGGTTAAAAGACCACAGATACATTCGAACACGTCAGAGCGCTTGCCCGCTCGACCTAAAAAATGTGGCAAAATGCATATTCAAGCAGAAGAACTCTAAATTGGGAACCTATGTTTTTTACTTACAATCACTGGCATTACTCTTGAAAATAAAAGTAGGAAATTCATTGAAAAAACAACATTCACACAGGAGGCTCAAATGTATAGAATTGTGTCAGTCAGGATGCTTTAAAAATCACATCACCGTAGCAAAAGCTTAACTTGATCTCAGTAGTCGTCAACACATTACATTACAAAATGCATTATTCAGAGTGAGTTACATGTATAAAAGTAATGATGATAATGCATCTGCATGGATTCCCAGATTTCTTACTTTTGACATGAGAAAACCGAGGGTTTTCAAACTTGCTCACATCATGTCAATAGCACAAGAACAAAATTTTCAACCAAGATCAGCTAATCCGATTTTAGGTGCTCCAGGCCATCTGTTGATGTTCGTTGACACGGCAGCTTCTCGTGGGAAACACAGCTATTTGAACTAATACATCTATTTTAATTCTGAATTTGCAGGCCATGAATGGCGTGTTAACCAAAGTTTGCAAATTCACATTAAAATGTCTTTGAATTGAAACTTTTGAAACAGGTATGGATCCTTTTTGTAACTCAAAAATCTCAAGAACTACTGGAGGGATATGCAAACTTATTTTACCTCATCCTCCGCGAGTTGGAGCAGGAAGTTGAATTCTACCCTAAAATCTCTACCATTGTGTCTTTTAGTGAGAGGGATTAAAAAATGTTTAGTATACAAAGTGTAAAAACAACAAAAACATTTAAAGTGCAAGATGGTCCGGCCTGCTCTCCCTTCATAGGGGCAGGGTAGCAGTTCAAGGCTAGGTTGAAATCCCACCGAAAAGCAAAGCAGGCATTTTATTGTGCCAGCCCCAGGCGGAACAGTAGGCTGCATTTCCAGTGTCCTGGCACTCTAATAAGATATCTTGCAGATGGACTGCCTGTTATTATGTGCAAATAAGCTGCCATACTCTTCTTCTCCTGCTCTACAGTAATTCTTTCAGTGTAAGCATGTTTATGTAGGGCTTGCTGTACATATTTTTTGTTAATGTTGGTGTTAGCATCGGGTTCAGTAAAAACATGCTGCAGGCCAATCCTTCGAAAACCTGATTCCACACCGGCTAACCATGAGATCACAAGACCCTTGTTGCACTTGAGGCACTCTCTAGTAATATTTCTAGTGAGACTTGCCTCATTATTCTTCCAGATTGCTAGCCATAGTAAGGGAGGGCGCAATTTAATATAATCTTCTATATAGTAGATGCCCAATACTGTATGGAAAATTACATGAGAGAATGAAATGGGGGCCCCAGAACCTTTCTGCAACACCTGTTGTCCGAACGATATGGTATACATAAATTAATTCATCAAAGCAACAGCTTCCGATTAAGTATGCTAGGCTGCACACAGGAAAGCTATTTACAGATAGCTGAAGAGCTACCAGTAGCTCACAAGCTATTCGTTGGAGATGCTAGGTTTAAGGCTTGACAGGAACCAACCATCATAGGTCAGCAGGGAAAATTCTACATTGGCTACCCAAGGGCCACAGAAGTTTATTCAAGATAATCTGGCTTTTAGTGTCTGAATCAGAACTAATCAATGCATCTGCAGAAACATACCCCTTTCTTTACCCCACAAAGGTGCCTGCACTTAGCAGAGAAACTGTTTTTTATGCCCTTTCATTCAGTTGCTTCTCCTCAGTCATCAGTCATTTTTAGGTCACAGCCTACCAGATAGCTCAGCTGTCTGGTTTGCTAAAGACATCTTGGGGGCATTCTGAAAGCTGACATTCGCTTTATGGTTTGTAACTCATATTTTCTTGCTTTCCATTTTCTGGATTCATTTGTTTTAGGCTGTCCAGCTTGCGTTTATACCTTCCCTTGCCCAAACCTAATTTACAGTGTTAATATTGATGAAAATGATATCAATGTACGCCCTAATATATGTATGCATAACAACAAAGTTGCATCACTGTTGTCAATTCCACCCCATGTGACTTCTCCATCAACCCAGAGTGTGAAATACATGGTCAGGCAAGCCCTGCAAACTAGGTCTGAGGCAAATGATTGACAGATCACAGGTGGGGTGACACGTAGTCCATAGACAAACAGGAAAAACCCAGATCGATCCACCAGATAGGCAGTGACACCACAAAGGTCCCAAGAGATCGGCCCCCAATAAAACACATCTGGCCAGAGGAGATGCATGTTTCCAAAACAACATAAAAGTTAAATGCCACATAAGTTAGAACACAACAAGCAGCTATCACCGCTCCCCATGCCGGATATTTGGACATGTTACCTACTGGCCCACATTACGTCCACGCAAGGTCGAGACCCAACTGCGCACTTTATCAGATGGTCAGATTTAACACTCCATGACTAGGCCCGGATTCCTTCCTCCAAAGAATGCATAGAATTGTTTCATGCCCTTTAGAGATCTGTATTTAATGGCGCTCAGAACTTGGTAACTTTGAGAGACAGATCAGACACCAACTCTGTACTGCTCTCCCGACTGCTGCGTGTAATTAAACCAACTTTTCCTGTTGCACCAAATGACTCTTGTCTTTCATTTCTTTAAGGTAAATCCACATGCGAGCAACATTTTGGTGAGCCAGATAGGAGAGGTTGGTTTTACGGACCTGACTGCAGCTGAAGGAAAAGGACTATGTCTATACAGATTCACATCTGTGCAACAAGAGAGGTGAGCAGACACCAAAATTGATTTAAAGTTCTGCTGAATCCCATCCTAAAGCCACCAACATTGGGTAAGAGAATAAATCTGTTTTTAGTCCCAGCATTTGACTAAGGTTTTTTGGACAAAGTCATAAAAATATTTTTCTGTCACTTTTTCTCTCCTCTCTTTTATTTTCATCGTGGTTTTCAATTGATGCATTGTTGATGCTGTGGTGCTGATAAACTACTGCAATTATAAGTTACGCTGAAATGCTGTTTCTTGTTAAATGTTAAAATTTGCATATGAATAAGTCATTGGTGGTCATTACGACCCTGCCAGTTTTGAGACAGCCAGGGTCGCGGTGGCGGTCGGACCACCGACAATGTGGTGGTCCAACAGCCACATTACGACCGTGGCGGTAATGCTGCGGTCCGACCACCAGTTTTCCTCCACAGGAGGGACTGGCGGTCCTAATCCACAAGGCCGCCCTGTCCTGGGGATTACGAGTTCCTTCACCACAGGCTGTTATATAAAGGTAGTACCACCATGTAACTGCTGGCGAAAATGAGGTACAGGTGCCCCAGGAGGGCCCTGTACTGCCCATGCACTTGGCATAGCAGTGCAGGGAACCCCCTGGCGAGCCCATTTTTGCAGACAGTGAACATTGCGACAGGTGTTGGTGCACCCTACGCACTACTGCATTGCCACCGGCATAGGCTGTTTCCCGCTGGGACCAGTGGGAAACTCTTAATGGGGCTTGCAGGAAGGCTGCCGCAGTGGTGGCAGCATGCTTGTCGGGGCTTCAGTGGACGGCTTTTTCGGTCTGCCAAAGTCATAATCGATCCCATTATCTTTCTCTCAGAAATCATTATTCCATGTCTGCTATTGCTGCTAAAAACTGTTCATAATGTTCTGAATTGACCATTACACTTTCTTTCAGGTTGTGACCTTTCATATGTATTGTTTTATGTATTGTAAAAAGTCTGTTTGATGCATCTCTGTCTAAAGTTGAGCTTGTAGCTAATAGTTATTTCTGGCATAATCCTGTGTACATATTCCCCCATGATCAGAGTAGAATTTAGAATTATTTAAAACTCAAGAAAGTTAGAATTATACCAGTCCCTTAAAAAAGGTTCCCAACCCATCATGGAGTCACCGTTAAGCCACATCAGACTAGATTCCCCACACAGGCTAAAAAGCTATATATATTTTGCTGTGAATGGCATACTAAGGCACAAGCGTTTCCCTGGCCAGAGAGGGGAACCACAACACCAACATATTAGAGCACACAAGGAGACACACTCAGACCAAATTTGTAGGATGAAAGATGCCTAAAAGAGAGGCACTGTTAGATGCATGGGCCTTCTTCGAGTTGGCCCTGACCTGCAATCACACAGAACTCGCAAGAAAGGTTTCCGCACCTCCCCCACCATACGTAGGTACATAGGTGCTCTCTCTGATGCCTGCCATCCCAGCCATTCCTGCACTAAGTTACACCAATCAGCCAGTTATGGGGCCCAGAGGGCCCCCACCGGGCAGCGAGCCACTGGATCCAGGGCCAGGGGATCGCAAGACCGACAGGCCTAGATGATTCCAGTTCCATCCCAGGTCGGCGCTAGGATTCCCCCAAGTTCGACCCCCTGTTCCTTATGTTCAGTCATTCAAACCCCAGCAGCATGGGGGCATACATTGCAACTCGTCTGGTAGAGCGCTCCAAGGTGCCTGGGAGGTTCATAGCAGTGCTGGACAGTGACACCACCAGCAAAGGGGGGGCTCCCAGGGTCCAATGTCAAAGGGGGAGTCACAGGGTGCATTCCCTCAGAGGGCAAAGGAAGAGACAATAGAAAGTGAGCTGGATGGCATATTCCTACCGAGTAGAATCACATACTGCGTTGTGCGAAGGAGGCAGCCCAGGTGGGAATTAGAGGAAAGGCGCAGGTTGAGGAGAGAGCTCTCACCTTGGAAGCTCAAAGGGAGAACAGAACAGCACAACCTACCCTGGAGGAGAGTGGTGCTAGGCTCAGGGCCCCACACGAAGAGGAGTCCGAAGCAGAACCAAGAAGGAGGCCCCGAACCCCACCAGACTGTCAGCGTAGGACAGGGGCGGACCAAGAAATAAGAGATCACAGTGGCCTAGTCAAACCCAATTAAGGCACAGGCGAAGCAGAATGGCACCTTTATGTACGCATGAGGAGAACAGCGATGAAAATGTCCACCTCTACTCCCGAACACACATCGTTCAGACAAACTGACCCCTAGAGAGAAAGTGTCTAGAAAAGGAGGCCAGGCCTTTGCACAACCATTTCGGCACCTGCTGGGCCACTGAACCGAAAGGGTCAGTTTTATAGACCCTGGTTGGAGGAGGAATCCTTCGAACCAGAGCACATGGCCGTCACAGAAGACTGCATCCGGCACAGAGGGGGACATCCCAAATGGAACTTCCCCTACATGCAGGAATGCCTGGGAAGGTGGTAGCGCTACATTGAGAAAAAAACAGCAGAGCTGCTCCCAGCCAAAATATGCCCATTGTTACAGAAGGGCATATCAGGGACCATCTATGTGCCATGGGTGCAGATGGACAAAGAAGGGATCAGGACCAAACTGCCCCCGTTGATGATGGGGCAGGAAAATGGAACTCATGTTTTAAGCAAAACACAGCAGGAATAAACCTAGCAATAGGCAATGTCAAGAGTCTGCTCAGCAGCCTCATCAGAGACTAGACTAACACAGTGTTCTCCGAGCCCACATCCTAGCGGTCACGCTAACACCGAGCATGATGGGGCCGTAGGTTTTCATGTTCGGGAGTCCTCACTAGAGTGCAGGGGCCTAGACTCCACTCTGCTGCTGGTCCCCTAGGGCAGGGTTAGCTGGTCACGCCCCAGGGTGACGGTAGTCTGAAGAGGGGGCAGGGTGGCCCCCAATCAGCACATAAAAACAAGCACCCAGGCACCCAAATCCGAGTCCAATTAGGACAGGCATTTTTCAAGGACAGGTCTCCAGCTAATGGAGGCCTCCTTTTAATTCCAAAAATGAGGCGATGTTCCAGTGCCGGGAGCCAGGTTTCCCGTGCACTTGGGATAATGATGTCTCCATAAAGCTCCGAAGTCCACGCATAAATCTGACAGATTACGAAGCAACAACATGGCACCAAGTCAGAGGGGAAATTCAACAGGACAATCAGCCGTCTCAGTTCATTACCCGTATCGGGAAAATCTTGATGAGTCCTGGCTGCGCACATGACTGCCCATCGTCCGAAGAGTGCTCGTTGGATCATGTTACGCTTTTCCTTGTCACTCAGAGATATGGGAAAATTGACATGACTATGACTTGGTTCATGATTAACATTGCACTATTCGACTTCTTCTCATTATTGACCCACATGAATACATAAGGTTTTTATTGGTTAGTGAATTGATTTCCAAGCTTACAGCTCTAGTACACTGTGGCGTAATGCTGATACATATTGTCTTAGTTATTACCTCCTTTCTTTACATGATACCGTCTAGATTTGTCTGTAAGGCAATCACCTGCTTTATGACTAATATCATACTTATATAGGACATTCATTTTTTAAGAATGATGTGGATATAGATAGCAACTAGGTGCGTTTGCTAGGTTGTATTTATATAGTGGTCAATACAATAACAACGAGAATAGAGAGAATTGACCTGATTGGGAATATGATTATCCTACAAAGGGAATAAATTGAGTTTAGTTAATCTTTCCTGCAGGGCAAGATATAAAACACAAATAACGGCATTTTGAACCATGCATTGACATATGAATTCACATCGTATTGCTTGTGGTAGGTTTTTTATTGTGCTGCGCACATAGCAATTTGGTTTGTTGTTACTTTATTTGACATTGCAGCTACTTTGGTTTTGCTTTCAGGATTGGATCTTATTAGGGAAATATTTTCTACGGTTTGAAACTTAATACATATAGGTTGGATTTGTGGTAAGACATGACTTGTGGTTGCCAATTATGAGTGTTTTGGGTGTTGTGTGCTTTAATACACTTTTTGGTTTTGATCTTTCTCTTATTGGGTGTAGTTTGCATGTCTGAAACTTTTTAGGTTGCACTTTTCTGATACTCCATTTTTCCACAATGGACGTGGGTTTCTGATTACACGTTACTATTATCATGGCTGTATGAGATTCTCTAAATCACCAGATATAACTTACTCTCAACTCTTGATGATTTCTATAAGGTTTTCCCTTACACTATATGGGTGTATTGGTGTAGGCAGCCAGCTGGGTATTTATACTATGCCCTTATGATTTGGTATATTATGTTGTTTTTTGTGGCCCTGAAGACAAGGATTACTAATAACTAATTATTTGAGAACACATGCACTTGTATATGCAAAATAACCTCCCTGATGCTCAGAGGTTTTTCTTTCGGGGCCCAGTTGTCAGAACTCCTCTAAGCACCAAATATTGCTATATTTTACTACTAAAAAGGCAGTCACATGTGCGGTTACCTTGCAGGCATTAGGGTCATGATTTGAATGATGAAGCAGGTGCAGTGGCACCGTGGCCAAAAGCTTTAGGAACCCCACTAAATACAAAATATTACTAAAATGTGCTACTGAACAGGAGGTCACAAGTGCAGTTATCTTGCAGACACTAATATCATAATTTTAATTGTGCAACAGGTGCGGTGTCTCAAGGTGTTAGAACCCCTATAAACACAGATTATTGCTAAATTTTACTATAAAACGGGCAGTCACAATTGCAGTTAATTTGCAGGCACTAGGGTCATGATTTTAATGGTGCAGCAGGAGCAGTGGCACCATACCTAAAAGCTCTAAGAACCCCACTAAACACAAAATATTACTACATTTTACTTCTAAACAGGTAGACATAAGTGCAGTTATCTTGCAGGCACCAAGTTCATGATTTGAATGGTGAAGCAGGTGCAGTGGCACCAAGGTCAAAAGCTGTCATAACTCCTCTAAACACCAAATATTGCTATATTTTACTACTAAACAGGCAGTCACAATTGCGGTTCCCTTGCATTTAAAAGGAACATGATATGAATGGTGCAGCAGGTGCAGTGGCACTCTACTAACTACACATTACTAAACTCTAATTCAATGCCATATTAAATATGGTACAAATTACGAGCTTTGAACCCTGGGGTATTAATTCAACATACATCAAAACATAAACAACTATTAACAGTATATCAAATTTAAAACAAACATTATTACCTCCTTTTTCCAATAATTATAATCCAGTTAGTAAAGTAGAATGAAAAAGAAAAAACAAAGTCAACACTTATTGGCTTTGCCAATGCTTGTTTTCTAAAGCTAACCTACAACCCACAGCTCTTATCCAACAGGTCTGCAACCGAACCACGAGTGTACCACCTTTATAGAGGCCGCCACCTCTTCAGCAGCAACTTCCAGAACGCTAACAAGACCCAAGTGTACAAGACAAAGACCAATGACTGCTTTGGACTATTTTTACAGACATTGGGAGTCATTATGACCCTGGTGGTTGGTGGAAATATGGCGGTAAGTACCGCCAACAGGCTGGCGATACATACCACCATATTATGACATTGGCGGGTTGGCTGAAGCCAATCCACCAATGTACCACTCCGACCACCATGGCGGTGACACTGTTCCATCCGTGGGATTATGACCCTGCCTACCGCCATGGTTTTTGTGGTTTCCTTACTGCCATGAAAACCATGGTGGTAGGCACTATCAGTGACAGGGAATTCCTTCCCTGTCACTGATAGGGGTCTACTCCCTCCCCCTCCCTCTCCAGTTACCCCCATCTCTCCAATGCCCCTCCTATTTACGCCCCCTTCACACACACATACACATACAAACACACTTTTCCACAAACATCCACACATGCATACATCCATTCACACACACATCCGCACACACTTAGAAACATGCACGCACACACGCATTCACAAAACATAACATACAAGCACTCACACCTTCATTCATGCACACTCACATCCAACACGCAACACACACCTCATACATGCACATACACACATACTCACACACACCCCCACACACACACTCAACATCCCCTACCCCCCTCCCCTGTCGGAGCACCCACTTACCTGTATGCAGGGGTCCTCTAGCAGGAGACGGGCCAGGGCGCTGCTGCCAGCAGCAGCGTCCGCCAGCAGAACACCACCAGGCCGTATTATTTCTCATAATATGGCTGGCAACGGTCTACTGGTGTGGCGCTGCTGATGGCAGCAGCGCCACCTTACCGCCATCCGCCGGCATGGCCACAGCTGGATTTCTGCCATCCTTCTAGCAGATATCTGGCTGTGGTCATAATCCAGCGGATGGCGGGTAGCCGCAGAGACGGTTTTTTGGCAGCCCCCGCCACGGCGGTATGCGGTTTTTACCGCCAAGGTGCAAATGAGGGCCATTATTCTACAAACTCTTTTCAAAGGTAAAGACACCACTGGTACCGCAGCACTTTTGCCAGAACAGAGACACCACTGATCGCCAGAAGACTGCAGATGTTTCACTAGGAAGCCATCCCGGGACCTGCACAATTCCAAAAGTTATGTATTTTGTGTACTATTGTATGCCCTCTGTTTGCTCTGGGTGTGGCCGCATCCATTCATAGCCAGAAATCTGCCTGGTTACATGGGGTCCACCTTGACACTTCTACAGTGCTTGCATAGGGGCCTTTCACACATCACTTTCACATCCACAGGAGAGGATGTGGCATAACGGCCTGAGCTGCCGACTTTGGAGCTGAGGGAAACAGGTTAGTCTCGGCAGTGGAGGCTCAACATCCTGTGATTCTGGGCAAATCACTTACTCTCCCCATGCCCACAATTCAGCGCCTTGAGACCCTCTTGGGTGATTGGCCGCACTTTGAAAATCCTGGATTTATTTATTTATCACTTACAATTACACTGAACCTAATGTTAGTATTCCACACACGCTACACAGCGCACACTTACACAACAAATGGTGTCAGCACATGACCGCCGTAGACATCAGCCAGACCATGCTACATTTGTTCATTGACACCACATGCCACAGAAGTGGATATGCTTTATTTATCCCAGGAGATAGCCCCTGAGAAAGCAAAATGGCTCATCCATCTGTACCTATGCAGGTTTAGGGCCAAGTTACAACCTAGTAGAGTGGAACCCCACAGGGTGGTAGTAAATGTCACTCGATATGAGACAAATCCCACCGCACTGTACCTTTATACCAAGCCTAGTGATATTCAAACCAAGCTAGAAAGAATGTAGAGGCAAGGCAGTGTAGGGGAGGACACTGTTTGGCTCCAATACTTTCCAGAAAAGAGGTTCTTAAAGGTAACAAAACCACTGCAACAGTGCACAAACACATCTGCTCCTGCCTGTGGTCCAAGGGGCCTAGCATGTTTGGGGTAGTCTTCTTTAATAACAAATGGGCCCCAGACATGAAGTTCCTGTGTAGGGCCATCCACCTCAATGAAACAACGGGACATGAATCTCATAGGGGAGGATTGGATACCAGCATAGATATCCAATGTCAGGAAATCTGGCCTGGGGAGATAGATAGGTACACCTGGTTGGAGGGGAAGGGCAACCTCTAATTGTACAGAAACGTACACTGTATTCCTTGTGTTTCAGAGACAAAGGGATGATCCTACTTGGCACGAATGAGAATTGTGAAGCAATACTGCACGTACCAGACATACACTGGGGCACCTCCGCACTGATGGACTTCTACTGGCAGTGTGAAGAATTTGCTTACGCTCAGCTCGTCCCCAGATGGCAGAGCCTCTGCTCCCTCATGACCATATACACCCACCCCTAGTCATCCCTGGAGAAGACCTGTCCAAGTTGTTCCAACATCCGTTACAGAAGAAAACAACCCTGTTGCATCAGGCTCGAGAACAAACAATCTACTGATTACTTTGGCTGGGCTCAGTACAAAGACATTGTGGAAGAATTCAGGCTATTCACTGAGGCTCAATTAAATGCAGGAGACTCCATACCTTTTTTTACCCTACAGACAAAAGCAAAGACCCGCTGGTTGCAAATAACAAGGTGGGAGATGCTGAAAATGATCAACAATGCTGAGCTAGGGCTAAACGCTATCAAGGAAGAGCCATCCACCTCATGGTGATGCCAAACCGATATGTGTTCGACTTGACCAACCGTATGTAAATTTCATGGACAGTCCATAATTTTGGTCCTCTGTCCTTTCTCTATGACTGTTTCTTCAACGGATGCCATTTGTCTGTCATTGTGAGGGTTTGGGGTGACATCCAAGGATTTGGCATGTTTCACCCTCCAATTGTCAGGACATTGTGGAAGAGTCTACAAAGCTACCTAGGATTGGCTTGAAAGCCATCAGCCAATCCTAGTGCTTGCTGCTCCCACTACAGGACTGCTGATGCTCAGGGCCAATGAGAATAGCTTTAGGGTACACAGCCTTACTTTTTTAGGACGTGTGAAGCAAGCTTTCAATCTTTTGCAGACTTGCAGCGTGCGTCCCCGTCCTGCAGTGACTCTCCTGAGCTCGGCGTTGTGTGCCTGTGACAGCCAGCAGGCCAGACTCCCAGTTCCAAGAAGAACCTGTCCTGTCCTGGGGACCACAAGTCAGGCTGATTTGCCTGGGACCCCTGCAATCTCAACATCAGTTCTCGAGTGTAAGTAGCTGAAGAAATTTACTTTTACATGTGCGTGCATGGCTGATACACTAAGAAAGAGTGCCCTGGCGCTAGTCGCATATGGCGGTAGATTTCATTCACTGTTAACCATCAGAGCTTGCTGGCTTTTTCTGTTAATCAAGGTGGTGAGATGTTGGCTCAGCTAGTTCTGTTGTGAGCCAATCCGGCGCAGTGAACATTTCGCTGAGTTCGCTGCAGTTGGCTCTCAATCAGCAGAGCTATTCTTGTAGCAAAGTATACGGCTGAGCTCCGTTTCTCTCATTGGGTTGTAAAAAGTGCTTCCTTTAAACTCTGACTTTTTTCAGTTGAAGAATGTTTGTTACCAGCCTGCTGAAAGTGCTTCAGCAACTCATCAGGGATATTAAGCGCTACATCATATGTTTCCAATAGCGCCGGACCTAGTGTGCCACCATTATCTCCCAAGCCTCACCTGAACACACAGTTTGTAGGCACCTTAACTGGGGACAACTATGTAGCACTTGACATTGAACACACATTACAGAAAGACAATCAATCAGTGTGTAATCAGTGTGTAAGAAATGTTACATATGACAGAGGACTATAAGGGTTAGCAGTCACATGTCATCCATACTGGTAGGCTGTATAGTTTAAGAGAGCTTGGTCTGGAGAAGCACACACTCAGAATTTAAAATGTAACACCATGGTCGGGGGTTCTCTTTAATAATAACAATTGATTTCTACCCAAATGAACCATTTTTGCAACATTAGGATAATGAGAAACTGGGGAAAAATCATAACTCTCTAATATATACCTTGCTGTATGCATGCAGTTCTTTGATGACATCTAATAGCTTACTGTGCTATATGAGGATTTAAACTTATAAACTGCATGTAACAAGAGGGCCTCTCTGACAAAACTAGTAACCCACTAACCTATTTGCATTATATGCACTTTGTGATCTGCATGGCACACGTTCCTTGCAGCAGGCATATTAATCCTCTGCCCTCCCTTAAAACTTCCACTAGAGAAAACTCTCTCCAGGCAGAACATTCATCACCAGCGTTATCTTTACATATTTATTGCTATCTGAAAATTGCTGAGGCAAGGAACGCCGCAGCAGGTGCGTTCAAAACAATAACATACCTTCAAACACAGCAAACAACCGTGACCAAACCAACCCAAAGTCAGCACCCAGTGCGGAGGTACTGGTCGCACCACTCTAGAGCTGGCCCTGACCTGCAAGATCTGGCAAGCTGTGAGCCCTGTGATCCATCCCAATGCAGCCTCCTCAACTGGTGCTATAGGGCCTGTCCAAATCAGAGACAATGGAGAAAGCAGATGTGAAAAATACCTGCAGGAGTGAAATAAAGAGACAGTCAGCATAAGATGGTGTAAGAAAGAGATATGTGGTGGCATTATTATGAGGCAGTCTTCGTAGGTGGTAAGTGCGGCACTCTGCAGTGCTAGAGGCGGACTCTTAAGAAAAACCTTTTGGGTGCTTGCGTTTATGTTTTACCTAATTAATTACTGATCTGTCCCCCTTTATGCAGGTATTCATTGCTGTGAGCATTTTCCAATCCTTTTAGAGGTTCAAAGTCTGGGAGTGATTTAGAGACACCTACAATGGTTTAACTGAGCTATAGCAGGGATAAGAATTTATCCTAGTGACCAATCAACTTTTGTTTGCTTACATGATGTTTTTCTGTTATGACACTAGTACTACCCTTGGTATCTATATTTGATAGCATTCAGCAGAGCTTCGGAGTCTGTTTTAATACATAGATCTTCTGTTCATCCAGTACATGTATTGTATGTCTGTGTGTTTGCCGCTCTTAATGTTCACTTTGCCTTGGCTGTGTTAGCATTCCACATTCCATGAAGGCTGCTGTCACCTTTCCATGATCATCTACCTGCTTTGTTTGTCATCTTTGTCAGTCTTTAGCCATTGCTCTGTGTCAGATCAGTGGCAGGGAGCACCCTTCTTGGATTATACTGTCTGCCACCCTTAAATCCATTTCTTCTTCCGATGTGTCAAATGCCATGTTTTACTTTCTGGTATCACCTTTGGGTGAGCCGTGATCATCAGCATGTATTTCAGGTCTTTTTCTCGAAGTGCTATTTTGATGGCATTAAAGCTTCTGCTTTGTTCTTTTCACTGATAACGTAAAATGCTACTCTTTCATGGTTCCCACGCCACCAGCTTTATGTTGTGTCATATGGTCGGTGGGGTGACTAGGCTGATGTTCAGAGGTTTAGTCTGTCTAGCATGCTGTCTCATTGTTAACTGTGGGCCTTATTTATGAGGAATTGGCATAGGGCAAAGCCACAAATCTTCTTGCGGTGCAGCCCTACTCCAATGTGAAAAAGCAAGAATGCACAATATTTTTGCATTCCTGCCCTTTCCTCCTGTGCTGGCGTACAATGGGCTGCCTAGTGCCAACGCAGGAATTCTTGCGCCATGGTGCAAGGATGTCTGCATTGCATGCATGATTGTTTTTGTGCAGGAAGGATGAATGAAAATATTTCTCCTCGTTACGTCTGCTCTAGGGAGGCGTACGGTTTTGGTGCTTCCCTAGGTTTGCGGGATTAAGTAAATCTGGGGCAGAGTCAAAACCCATGGGTGTTATGTGGGAAAACCCACTGCTTTGGCCATAGAACGCCTCCCTGGCGCAGAGTAAGCCAACGCACCTATCTATGAGGCCAGTCAAAGCCATGCAAAATTGACTTTGCATGGCCGCATAGATATGTCACTATAACCACTTTTATAGATAAGCTGCTGCTTATTGTTCCATATGTGCCAAGTCTTGGTCAAGTTATTCCACAATGTGTTGTGAATTAGCCCAGGATGCAGTATATTTTCATAAGTTGACTCAACTTTAGTATAGCCTGGGGTGTGTTTGGGGGTTATTTACGAAACTGTTTGATGCATGTGTGCACTAACATGGAGCGCACTTGCATAGGCAGCATATAAATTGGCCTAGGTTGGCTTGGGTTGGAGATGGGCATTTGAGGCTAAAATGAATTGTATTAGGGCAGCCTCTGGGTAACTTGGAATACCATCATATTTTTAATACAATAATTAGATACTGAAGGGAGGTCTTTAAGCCCATCAGTGTTTGGGAAAGTCTCATGAAGGAGCATGTGAATTAATGGTGTAAAGGATAAGTAGACTCTGGCTGGTCCACTTAATTCACTGAGTCGCAATCTAGGACATGTGCACCAATCATGGTAATGCTGTCTTTGGGCAGTCCTTTACCCATCCTACATCAACAAATTGGGAACTGATATTCGCAAAATGTTCCTCTTTGTCAAAATCAATGACATAATGGGCAACAGAACACCATGTATCTCCTCTACAGCACTACCGACAAGAACACCCTAAGGGGCTTATTTATACTCTGTTTGCACTGAAATAGCATAATTTGTTTGATGCTATTTCAACGCAAACTTAACTCCATATTTATATTTTGACGCTAGGCCTGTCTAGCGTCAAAATATTGGAGTTAAAGTCTTTTTTTTTTCCTGCGGAAAACTACCTTGCATCAATGAGATGCAAGGTAGGAGTTCCCGGGCAAAAAATTACTCTAAGACCCCTCCGCCTTATTTATCGTCCCGTACAAAAATTGTGCAGGGGAGGGAGGCGGGCCTAAATAATGGCGTGAAGCTTGCTTAGCGCCATTATTTAACGCCTGGGTCAGGTCAGGCGTTAGGGGACCTGTGTGCTCATTTGGAATGAGTCCACAGGTGCCCTCCCCAAGCCCCAGAGACCCCCCACTCACACCTGAGAGACAGCGGAGGATGGGGGACCCCATCCCAGGTGAGTACAGGTAAGTAAAGGTAAGTGTTTACCTTTTTTTAAATGCCATGGGGGCCCCAGATATGGGCCCCCATACATGGCACAGGGTGCAATGGCCATGCCCAGGGGACCCCTGTCCCCTGTGCTGGCCATTGGGGTGGTGGGCATGACTCCTGCCTTTTCTAAGGCAGGAGTCATGTGGCATGGTAGTTTTAGTGCCATAAAATGACGCTAATCTGGTTAGAGTCATCTTTTTTTACTCTAAGCAGCCTAGCGTCATTTTTTGGTACTAAACACCCATCTCCCATGCCGCCACCCCCACCCGGCTAACGTCAATTTTTTTGACGCTAGCCCACCCTTTGCACCGGATTGCACCATTCTATTAATATGGTGCCCGGCTGGCGTCCTGGAATGGCGCAAGCCGGCACTATACTTTTTGACGCAAACCTGCGTTAGTGCAGGTTTGCATCAAAAAGTATAAATCAGGGCCTAAATGTGCCAACTTCACTTCCTTTCATAACCTGCATAGGAACAAGTGCACACAGTCACCCAAACTATCACACATACATCCTAGCCTTATGAGGTTCAGTCGCGAAGGTGAATGGACAATAAAGATGCCTTTACATTTTGTTTTCAGCTTGTCACAAGTGCTATGTGTTCAAGAAAAGAGGCCAAGTGTCAAGCCGTATCTTCTGACAAATTTCTGCTTATTTCTTTAGTATGTGGATTGGTGTTTACAAAATTCTGCCCGCAATAATATCATAACACTCAACCAAACATACCTGCTTAGGACCATGAACTGTAAACAAAATATCAGATTGGACAACCCAGTGCAAGAACCACACAAATAGACTATGGTCATATGAAATACGAAAAAAAGGACCTGCACAGTTGCTCAAAGTTGCCAGCATACTGGAAAACCTGATTTGTGCTTTCTCCTCAATGACAATGAATACAGTATGCATCTACATCTCGAGCTTGTTGGGTATTTTGCGAAGTACTTTTAGAAAAAAAAACAATGTCTGATTATGAGTCAGGCGAAGGTGCTGCAGAGGGACTGTTCACATCGGATGTAGAGGCATATTCAGATGCAATATCTACCTCGCATGGAGACTCCTTGCCAGAGCAACCCAAGAAAAAGCAAAGAAGCGATTCAGGAAGTACAGACCTGAATGGGAACTTACACCACCACAACATCCGGAAGTCTTCAGAAGATGTGTACAAGGCCAAGTGCAGCATCTGTAATAAAGACTTTTCCATTGCCCACAGAGGAGAGCGGGATATCAAAATGCATGAGGCAGAAGCACAACATAAGAAAAATACCTCAGGCAGGGCAAAGATGGCAATTTCAGCATTCCTGCAACCAAGCTTATAGCCAGAAGTAGCCAAAGTAAGTCATTGCTTGCTTCCTCATAATTCTACTTAGGCTGCCTGTAATCCATGTACACTCTTCATGCTTTGCCACACTCTTTCTAAAATTTCCCATTGATTATGTGAGTCGTCTTGCAATTTTCTGTTAGTCTCTTTAAACGTGCAACAGTGTTTACCAAGTCAGGATGCCTTTAACTTGCTTTTCTCACCCTGTTTATATCAAGAGCATATTATAGTTGTTTTTGGGTTAGAGCTGACACCAATGAAGACTTTTATTTTTATTTTAGGTCACATCTGCAGAGGTGACCCAGGTGTACCATGCTGTGAAGCATCACATCTCCTACCGCTACATGGGTTGTGGCTTCAAGTTGTACAAAATAATGTATCTGGACTCATCCATTGCAGTGAAAGCATCCTGTGGCCGCACAAAGTCATCCATTACCACTCAGAATATGCTTGCACCTCTATCATTGCAGCAAGCATATGAAGACTTAAAACATGGATATTTTTCAGTTTGTAGCAATGCCTCAAACAAAGGAAACATTAAACTATATCCACTTTTGTTGCTGCAGTTTAATTTCACTTCCGGTATGACCTACACTCTGCTTGATTTCTATGAGGATCCAGCTAAGACTGCCACTGCAGTTACACAGCAGATCACAACAAAACTAAAAGAGAATGGGTTGAAATTGGAGCACTTCACCCCATACTGTGGAAACAACACACGCGTCAGCTATGGATGACATAAATTTGTATTTCAGCTTCTGAAGGGAGCAAATGAAGACATTCTGCCTGCAAACTTTCCTGCTCAAATCTCACACAACTTTGCTAAACAAGCCATACATAGACTTTCTATGGATGTAGAATACTTTATTTTAAAAGTGTTCAGCCATTTATGTTCTTCAGCTAAGCTAACAGTGGAGTTGAGAGAATTTTTTTCTTTTGTTGACCAAGAGTGGCAGCCTTTATTTTGGCACGTCCCAACACGATGGCTTACTTTGTTCCCAGCCATCGATCGACTATTAAAATGCTAGGGGGCACTGAAATCCTATTTCCTTTCCCTCAGGCAAGAAACAACACCCAGATCAATATTGGATTTTCTAGACCTTGACAGTGGGAAGACCACCATGTCACAAGGCAAAGCTTACCTTTTTTTGTTTATGACATTTTGATCATTTTCAATGCGCCTATCCTGCAGCTTGAGAAAGATGAGCTGAGTGCCTCGAAGGTACCAGGCATCTTCAGGATATTGTGGAACAAATTAAAGGACAGATTGGAATGGTTTCCAAGTGCACAATTATTTAATGTCACACGATTCATGGTCGAGCACAAGCATGCAGAGTGATTTTTCAAAGGTTTTGGAGTGCTCCTTAAAGTATTTAGAAAAATGGTTTCATTTTTTAGAGAGCCATTACTTGTCAGCATTAGAACCTTGTTGTTTAAGAAAAATTCTCACTTTTCAAAAGCTCTGCAAGGCTGCTGATGCAGTTAACTTGACCCGTCATCTGGAACTGCAATACTTACTTAACGAATATTGTATAATTGCTTCTGCTTTGTGAGCACCAACTTGCCATGTGAGCAGGAATGGCTGAATGTTTTGTCAAAGTTGCCTTGCAATGCTCCCAACATAAAAAAATCATGTTATTTATACCAAGCTTGCCAGGCAGCGATGCACCTAATGAGAGGATTTTTTCTCAATTGAAGTTCACCTGGACTGACATACGAAACAGGTATGATTTTGAACTTGTGAAGGCAGAATTGCAGATCCAGGTGAACATGAAGCATTCATGCGCAGTCTTCTACCAGTTTTCTCTTATGAACAAAGAACTTCTGAAGTATGTTACTTCATAGAAAAAGTACAATTTCAAAAACCAACATTAAAACTAATATTGCTACTCTCTGTGAGTCCATGTACCAGCAATTATTTTAAGTGGCCAAAATCCTCTGTCACTTCCATCAGTGGTCAAATTTTGCTTGGTTTGCTGTACTACTCTGTATCCTAATATAAACGTATTTTAACATGTACTTAGGTTGGTTGTCTATCTACTTACGTATATGCTATTGCGCGACCTCCTGTGTGTCTGTAAGACTTACCCTTTGTCCTGAATTTTGACCTTCTGTCCTGAATTTTTGTCCTGAATTTTGACGCTTTGTCCTGAATTTTACACACACTGTCCTCAATTTGCTTCCATGCCACTGTGTCACCATATAACCGCGATGGAGGGTGGCATGTGCACCAAAATCGGTGCATTTTGTTGTATATTTATCCCTGGTACTGTCATGAACAATGGGATACTACCTTTTGCCATCAAAGAACCACATCATCTACAAGTCGACATGAAGAAAGAAGAAGGTGTCCTTGAGCCCGACTGGTTACTTAATTTATTTTCCTGGCTCCCCAATGGGTGACCAGACTGTGCATATCATTGCTACCAATCCTCATTCTTGTGCTGGTGTGTGTTGCTTCCTACAAACGGGGGTTTCCTGCTGTAAAAACACAGTTCTCAAATTAGGTAGAATGCAAATAACTAGGGAAATAGAACTATACACAACAGAAACGCAACAAACCTCAAATAAAGTGACTGTCATGAAGTATGGGGGAATAATGTTGAATATTCAACTAGAGGTGGGGAATGTTAATATTGATAAAAAAACAATATCAATGTATGCCATGATATGTGTACGCATAATAAGGAACTCGCATCACTGTTGTCGATTCCACCTGATGTGACCTCCCCATCAAAGCTGGGTCAGAAATACATGGTCAGGCAAGCCCTGTGACCTAGGCTTGAGGCAACTGATTGACAGATCACAGGTGGGGTTGTGGTATCTTGAGAATAGTACAAAGTTGGTATCTAGGATATATTAATTGGTGGAGAAATAAAGAAGAATGTTATTTCGTTGAAGACTCTAGAATGTTCAGGGAGTCTTCAACGGTTGAGGGACGCAGGCAAGCTGTACTGGTGGATGAGCTGTTTTCTCCAATAAAGAACCTACAAAACTGCAGCAGACTCCTTCTTTATTTCACTGGCGACAAGCAGACATCTAGAGGAACAGCTCAACACCATTTTCTTTGGATTTATGCTGCCTATTCTGTTTGTGGATTCTCTGGATTTTGGGTTTTACTGACAATCTGCGGCAACTTCTATCGAAAATACTGAATACATTTGAAGCGCGATCTAGAAGTCAAGATCCCTTTGTGTCAATAGGTAAGGGAAATTGATTTTGTTTTATTTTTCAAAAACGCGCTTGAGCAACTGAGCACGCGCTGAAGACACGCTCGAGAGCATGCGTTGCTTAGCAGCTCAGCACGCGCTGAAGACCCTCTCGAGATTTTCCTCGCAAGCGTGTATACAATTATATGTTGCTTAGCAACTGAGCACGCGCTGAAGACGCGCTCGAGATTTTCCTCGCGCACATATAATTACACGTTGCTTGGCAACTTCAAACAAAGGACGCGCTCGAGATTTCCCTCACGCATATACAACAACTTGTTGCTAGCGAACTGAACTTCAAGCAAAGGACGCACTCGAGATTTTCCTCACACGTATATTATAACTTGTTGCTAAGCAACTGAATATCAAGCAGAGGAAGCTCCCAGTATTTCACCCGTTTCTCCTTATTCATCCGACGCCTAGGAATGCACATGCATTTCAATTACTCCTTCACTTTTATTTGACATTTGTGGCAGTAAAAATAAATTATAATGGTAATTGTAACTTTCCTAACTAAGCAAAATGTCACACCACCACCCTTTTTTCTCACTTCTCCTGGGGAACCTCCTATCAGATGGAGCAAATGGAAGAAGACGTTTTTACACTAGGTTTGTGGGACCAATCTTTCAAGTGAAAGGAAGTCATCTCTTTTGTTGCATTGTTTAGGTAGTGAAGGTCAAGACATTTTTGAAAATCTTCCAGACATAGAGGATGAAGTTACAGACCTAAATGAATTTGAAATGTGTTTAAAAAAACTGGACCTGCACTATCTTCCGAAAATTAGCACTATACTTGAACGGTATCATTTCGGAATGAGGGAACAAAAGGCAGGGGAGAGTGTAGAAGAATATATTACGTTGTTAAGGAAATTGTCTTCCACTTGCAATTTTTGTTCGACCTTGGAAGAACGAATTAGAGATCAGTTCATGTTGAGATGTCGTAGTGACAAAATCAGACATGAGTTGTGAACCAAGGATAACCCACCTTTACATAAAGTGATATCTATCGCAAAAATAGTTGAACACACTCTATCCTGTGTGGAGGAGTTAGAAAAAAGTAAGAATGTGTCTGTCAACAAAGTGGGGATTGGAGCGGAGGAAAGTAAAAGTAAGGAAGGTGACAAGAACAGAAACGCACACAATCCATCTTCTAGAACAAGATGTAGTGTGTGTTACAGATGTGAAAATTCTGGATATTTTGCATAATTTAAGTATTGTTCTGCTTTAAATGCCATGTGTAAAGTTTGCAACAAGAAAGGGCACTTTGCAAAATGATGTAAATCATCGTTGGATTTCAAGCAAAATCTTGTTAAGACTGTCGATGATTGCATACTGTCTGTTACTTCTAAATGTGGTCAAAACAGTCAGCCGAAGGAACAAGTTACGGTGAATGGTATAAATGTCGAAATGTTGTTTGATACAGGAGCTTGGTTGACCCTGATATCAAATGAAGTATTTGACAATCACTTTAGTCACAAAGTAGAATTACTAGATCCTGATGTGATTCCTGAAGCCTATGGAGGACAAACTATAGATTTGAAAGGATATTTCGAATCTGAATTAGCGTTTCAAAACAAGTCTGTTTGTGGTAAAGTCTATGTTCCTGTGAAGGGGGACAGTGTCATCAGTTGGCCTCATGAGAATGAGCTTGGGGTCATTCTCGACCCCAATTCTTCCACTCCTGTTATGCTCAAAGAAGAGTTTGTGAGAGAACAAATGAGTGTGCGTGAATGGAAGATTCTGGATCCACAATATGATTACTCACAACTAGAGAAAGAATTTCCTGAAGTATTCACTGAGGAAATAGGGTGTTTGAGGGGGTATGTACATCAAATCAACCTGAGACAGGGTGTTACTCCAGTGATAACCAAAGTTTGCCCAGTTCCTTTATCAGTGAAAGATTTTCTTGAAGCTAAAATTAAGAAGTTGTGTGAGATGGGAGTAATTGAACCTGTGGAATGTTCAGAGTGGGTGGCTCCTATTGTGGTAGCACGTAAGCACTCCGGTGAAATTTGTTTATGTGTTAATTTAAGAGTTCTCAATAAGAGTGTGATAAGTGATCATTTTCCTCTGACTAATATTCGGAAATGGTTACTTTACTGCATGAAGCAAAGTTTTTCACCACCCTAGATTTGACAGCTGTGTATCACCAGATCAAACTACATCCTGACTCAAAAAGTCTTACAACCTTTATCACTCCTTTTGGTACTTATCATTATGCTCGGATGGCCTTTGGTTTGGTATCTGCAGCTGCTGTCTTCCAACGTGTCATGTGTGAGTTGTTTGGGGAAAAGCTTGGTGTAAAGTGTTTCCAGGATGATATACTTATTTATGGTGATAACAGACTGCCACATGATGAAAGAGTAAAAGATGTTTTGAGGAAATTGAGAGATAGTGGTTAGACTCACAAATTGAACAAGTGCTCTTTTGGAATGAGTGAGATTGAATACCTAGGTCATAGGGTCAATGGTGAAGGGATTTTTCCTAAAAAAGAATTGGTTAAGAGTATAATGGAATTACGTGCACCAGAGTCAAAAGAGGAATTTCGTTTTTGGGTATTTTTACCGAATCTAGCATCAAAGAGTGTTGAGATGAGGAAACTTCTTTAAAAAAAAAAACTGAGTTTGGTGGGAGCAAAGAGTGTGATGTTGAGTTCTCAAACATTCAGCGAGATTTGAGCTGTGTTGAATCTTTTAATTGTTTTGATCCAAAGAAAAGTTGCTTTGTGATGGCAGATGCTAGTGTTAAGGGTTTAGGGGCTGTACTGTTGCAGGAAGATGAAAAGGGTTCTCATCTTAGGCCTGTGGTATGTGTTTCAAGATCTCTACATGGCACTGAAGAGAAGTACTCTACCATTGAGAAGGAAGCGTTAGGTGTTTATTGGGCTGTGAAAAAACTCAAGAACTTCTTGTGGGGTAGAGAATTTGTTGTCTATACTGATCACAAGCCCTTAGTAGAAGTTTTCACTAAGAAGGGTCTTGACGCGATTTCCATGCGCATCCGCAAATGGATTGTGGGGTTGCAGGACTTTTGTTTTAGTGTACATTATGTTCCAGGATCATGCAATAATGTTGCAGATTGTCTTTCGAGACTTGGATAGTGGAAGAAGTGTTGGAGGATGAGGATAGTGTGAAAGTATGCAGCATCACGGAGGGTTGCATACCTCATGATGATTGGGTCAGAGCTGTTGCTAATGACCCTGTATTGCAACGGGTCAATGAAGCTTTGTTACATGGATGGAAAATTGAGATGAAAAGGAATCAACATTTAGCCAGTTACTGGAAGATTAAAGATGAAGGCGGTCATTCTGACCGCGGCGGGCGGCGGTAGCCGCCCGCCATGCAGTCACCGCCATTTGGCCGCTGAGGCCATTCTGGTTTTCACGCTGGGCGCCCGCCAAAGGAGCGCCCGCCGGCCCAGCAGGAAAGGCCCTGCAACATAGAAGACGGCTCCGAATGGAGCCGGCGGTGTTGCAGGGGTGCGACGGGTGCAGTTGCACCCGTCGCGATTTTCACTGTCTGCTATGCAGACAGTGAAAATCATGCTGGGGCCCTGTTAGGGGGCCCCACGACACCCGTTCCCGCCATTCTGTTCCAGGCGGTCAAAACCGCCAGAAACAGGCTGGCGGGAAGAAGGTCGGGATACCCATGGCGGCGCTGCTTGCAGCGCCGCCATGGAGGATTCTCCCAGCCGGGGGAAATCCGGCGGGAAACCGCCGGACCCGGCTGGGCGACCGCGGCTTTACAGCCGCGGTCGGAATGCCAGATGAAGCACCGCCAGCCTGTTGGCGGTGCTTCTGACGACATCCACCCTGGCGGTCATAGACCGCCAGGGTTGGAATGAGGGCCGAAATCTCTAATGATAATGGGATACTGTTACGTGACACTAGGCTTACTGTATCTTTGGAACTAAAAGACAAAGTGATGAATCGAGGTCACGAAGGGCATCAATGAATGTGCAAAATTAAGGCAAGACTTCGACTTAGTTACTGGTGGCCTGGTATAGACTTGATGATTGAGAGGCTAATCAGAGATTGTGTTGATTGTTGTCACAGTGACAAGATACTTAAAGTAAGAACTCCACCCATGGTTGCTAGAGACCTTCCCTCCAAGCCATGGGACTATGTTGCTATTGATATAATAGGAACGATACACTCGAAAGATGGGACGAACTTTCTTCTAACTTTGATTGATCAATTTTCCAGATGGTCGGTGAATGGAGTTGTTAGTAGCACAGAGACGAGTAGAATCATTGAGTTCCTAAGTGAAGTATTCAATCAGGAAGGTCTACCCACAACGATATTGACTGACAATGGCCCCCAGTTTGTGTCTTCCATGATGGAGAACCTTTTGAGCATACATGGTATTTGTCACAGGAAGTGCTCACTCTATCATCCAGACGGAAATGGTACTATTGAAAGGTTCAACAAGAGTGTTAAAGAATGTATTCAATTGGAATTGGGAGCGGGGAGGAGTTGGAAGGATGGTTTATAAAAATTCTGAAAGCCTACAGATTTCTCCACATGTGACTACTGGAGAGGTTCCTTTTGAGATTTTCAGAGGAAGGAAGCCCAACACACTTTTGTCTCCTGGTTGGTTGCACTGGGGTAAGAGTGTTGAAGTGTCATGGAAATTGATGAGTGGGGGCAACGAGAGGGAAAAAAATTTGTAGAGAAAAAAAAGCATATTATGATGTTTGCAAGGGTACAAAAATTGTGCCCTTTGCTATTGGAGATTTTGTTTTGGTAAAAAAAAACAGTGGGGTCCAAGAGTGAATCTAAGTTCATGGGTCCTTTTAAAGTCATCAAGCTTTTCTGCAATGCTGTGAAGGTGGAAGATGGAAGGGTTTGGAATCTTAATAGGGTTGCAAGTGTCAAGAGTTAGTATTAAGTATATTTAATTTATTGTTTTCATTTAGTTTTGCTCTTCTTTTTTTCTGCATGCATTTTGTTACAATGTCTTCTCTTTTTTTTGTAAAATAGGGAGGTGTGTGGTATCTTGAGAATAGTACAAAGTTGGTATCTAGGATATATTAATTAGTGGAGAAAGAAAGAAGAATGTTATTGCGTTGAAGACTCTAGAATGTTCTGGGAGTCTTCAACAGTTGAGGGACGCAGGCAAGCAGTACTGGTGGATCAGCGGTTTTCTCCAATAAAGAACCTACAAAACTGCAGCTGACTCCTTCTTCATTACAGGGGTGACACATAGCCTATAGACAAATGCGTGAACAGGAAAAACCCACATCAATTCACCAGATAGGCAGTGACACCACAAAGGTCCAAGGAGAATGGCCCCCAATAAAACACGTTAGGCAGGAGGGCTGCGAATTCCCAAAACACCATAAAAGTTAGATGCCACATAAAGTTAGGAACTGTTAGCCAATCAGAACACAACACACGCAACATGCAGTGATCACGCCCTCCCCATCCCAGACATCTGGACATGTTACCTACTGGCCCGCATTGTGTCCGTGCAAGGTCAAGACCCATCTGTGCACTTTATCAGATAGTAAGATTTATGGCTCTGTGACTAGGCCCAGGTTCCTTTCTCCAAAGAATGCATAGAATTGTTTTATGAACTTTCGAGAATTGTATATAATGGCGCTTAGAACTCTGTAACTTTGAGAAACAGTCATAAGACCCCAACTCTTTGCTGCTCTCTCAGCCACTGCATTTAATTAAACCAACGTTTATGTTTTGCCAAACGCCTCTTGTCTTTCAGTTCTTTAAGGTAAATCTGCATTCGAGCAACAACAGTATCCTTCCAAGTGCTTGCTTCCTGTAAACAGGCCTGTAAATCTTGTTCTTATCATTGTCACATTTGCTGTGCATTCAAAGACCGAGGTCAAATGTCAGACGCTCTCCCCGAGGGCGCTTGTTTACTTTTCTTTCCCTGACTTCAAACTGAGAGGATTTACGTGCCAATTTGTTGGATACTGGAGTAGGAAAGAGTTTTTTTCTAGCACACAACAACATTTAAATGAACTGTAAGTATTTCAGAATATGGCAGAATTAGGAACACAAATGAAGCACATTTTTTGTTATTTCTGAAGTGTGTTGGAAACAAATACTGTAATAATATGATGAAAACAAATCATTAAACTAGGTGATGCAATTTGCACACATTTTGTCTGTGCACTGTATTGTTTTATTAGTAAGACTATGGGGGTCATTATGAACCCCGCCGGTTCAACCCGCCATTCCGGCGGCAGGTGAAAAGACCACCACCGGCATGGCGGGCTGAGCCGCTATATAATACCATAGGCAGCCCTCCTCCACCGCCAGGCTGCCTCCGACTGGCAGCCTGACAGCGGAGGGAATCATTATCTGACAGGGCAGCGCTGCTGCCCCTCAGATAATGATCCCCACTGCCACCAGCCCATCCCTGGCAGGTTCCCCTGCCAGGAAAAGGCTGGCAGAAGGGGTGCTCCGGGGCCCTCCTGGAGGCCCCTGCACTGTCCTTGTACTTGGCATGGGCAGTGCAGTGCCCCATCGCGCAGGTCACTGCCCGATTTACTGGAAGTGATCTGCGCGATGGGTGCAGCTGCACCCGCCGCACAGAGGCATGGAGCCGCAGGCAATGTCCCGGCCATGCATTCTGCTGGGCCGGCGGGCGGAAACAATGTTTCCGCCCGCTGGCCCAGCAGAATGTTCTTTATGCGGCCGGCGGGGTGCCAGGGGGGCTGGCGGTCAGTTGAATGACCACCAGCATGAACACGGCAGTTCCTAATGAGGGCCTACGTCTATGCAAACGTAATGGTTATTTCAATTGAAAATGTGATGACTGTAATGGTAGTGTTCTACCACACCATGAATACTCCACTCTACACCACTGCACTCTACTCTGTACCACTCCACACCACTGCACTCTACTCTGCACCACTCCACACCACTGCACTTTGCACCCCTCCACTATATACCACTGCACTCTATGTCACTTCATGCTGTGTCTCTCTACTCTAACCTAGACCACTCTACTCTATGCCATGCACTCTTTGCTTCTCTACTCTGCACCACAGCAGTCTTCGCCACTGCACTCTACACCACTCCAGTCTAGGCCACACAAATCTACGCTGCATTGTTCCGCTCAATGCCACTGTACTCTATGCCACTCCACAACATTGCACTCTGCGCCACCACATTCTATTCCAATACACTCGACACTAATGCACTTTACTCTGTAACACTCAACTCTATGCCCCTGCACTCTATGTCAAGCCACTGTATGCCAGTCTAATTTACTCTGCACCACTGTACTCCCTGCCACTGCACTCTACACAACTTTACTCTATGCCATTACACTCTATGCCATTCTATGCAGCTGCACTCTATACTGCACCACTCCACTCCATGCCACTTCATTCTACTCTGAAACAATATACTCTACTCTATTCCACTCTGCGCCACTCCACTGTATGCCACTACACTCTATGCCAATCTATTCTTATTGCTAGGCCAATGCACTCTAAACAACTGCACTCTGTCACTGCACTCTACCCCACTGCAGTCCACTCTGCATCACTGTCCCTTATGCCATTGCTTTTCACCACTCTACTTTACTCTATCCCACTGCATTCTGAAACTGTACTCTGCAACACTGCACTCTCCACCATTGAATTGCACACAACTCTACTCTGCACTACTCCACTCAATGCACTCTACACAACAGCACTCTATGACACTGCATTCTATGCCACTGTACTCTACTCTCCGCCACTCTACACCACTGCACTCTATGCCACTGGACTTTACTCTGCACCCTATGCCGCTTGACTCTACTCTGCACCACTGCCCTCCGCATCATTCAACTCTGTGCCGATTCACTCTGCACGACTCTACACCACTCTGCTCTATGCCACTGCACGCTACACCACTCTACTCTACTGGCACCACTCTACTCTGAGCCACTCCACTCTGCGCCGCTCTATTCTGGGCCACTCCACTCTGTCCACTCTACTATGCAGCACTGAATTCTACAATGCTGCATTGCAGCCTCTGGATTCAATGCCACTGCAATCAATGCAATTGCACACTACACCACTATACTCTGCAACAGTCTAAGCCAATGCACTCTACACCAGTCCACTCTGTTGTCTGCCACTTCAGTGTATGCCAATCTACCCCACTCTACACTATGCCACCCCAATACACAATACTCTCTGCCACTCCACTCTACAACACTCTACTCCACTCTACAACACTCCACGCCACTCTCCTCTATTGCACTAACCTTTAGCCATGCCGAATAGCAGCCACACTTGTGTACAACATGGCTAAGTACATTGACAAAGGCAATAGCTCTTGCATAGGTGAGACCTATTGGCTTTGCCAGTGCTTGTTCAAGTAGGGTACCTCCTGCTTGGAATGGTGTTCTTCTTTCTCTTTGACGGGGTCAGTCGCCGTCATTTTTATGAGCTTACTAAAGACTTAGCTGCTCTATATGTCTAGTATTAAGGGTGTCTTAGGAGAACAGCACCAAGAATTGGTCAGTTTAGGGTTTTATATAAATATTTTATTATTCTTTTATTCAATGTACTGCTACCCTCAATGTCTCCACTAAATACAACAGTTTCAATTAAGTTTTTCTTGTTCACAGTTTTCAGATGTTGCTTTACAGATTTACTCCCTCACTGGACACAATGAATCGGAGACATCCTTGGAGCTCTACATGCACCAATATTACAATCACAAAAAACAGACCTGCAAACTACAATAAACAAAATCACAGTGTGAGGAGGTGGTGGGGCCTAGGAAGGGACAGGACTTTGTGCTGTGAATTGTCTGTAAGGCACTTTTACCCAGCCCCATCCCAAACCCCGTCCTACAAAGTAAAAAAAAACAAGCATTGCAATGCAATAGGTCTCACATTTACATGAGTTGGAGCTATTGGCATTGTAAATTTATAACTGGACTTCTTTTGCCATATTAGTTGGTCAATCCTGTTGGTCATTTCTACCATATAATTCCAGTGGCCCTGCATATAACTAAAGGACTAGCAGGCCTACTGGAATATTTTTTCAAACAAGGTCCTTAAAACACAAACTACTCCCAGATGCAAAAAATAAAGTTCCAGTCATAAGGAAGCTTTGAAATACCTTAATGGGGGGATGGGTTATTATTTTGGGTCCCCAATAACCTAGTGTGGGGACCCAGAGATGATCTTGACAGAAAGGGCACATTGTGGTGAACACTTTTTGAAGGTGGTCCCATTGTCCAAGGTCCACCATAGGCTGAGTTATGAGCACATATGTTTTGTAAAGGGAATGCCCTGCAAAGCATTATGGGGTGAGTTTCCGGGTACCACAAATATTGCCGTATGTTGACTGTAACGCTCAGAACAGCCCCTAGAGGACACCACAATAAAAATGTCATTTCTAAGAAATATGGTCATGTAACCATGAAGTTAGCCCCAAGAGGACATAACCACATGGAAACAGAATGGCAGAAAACAATGCAGTGCAACCATATATTTATCCCCTGGAAAGTATAGTGCATTACATGTTTTCAAGGCTAGCAGTCCTACTATAATGATATTACAAACAAGATCCTTAAAACACAAACTACTCTCAGCTGTAAAACAAAAGTTCCAGCTAAGAGAAAGCTTAAAAAGACACTGAACAGTGGGAGGGGTTAATAATTTGGTGTCCCCACTATCCTAGTGTGCGGACCCAGAGATGATCTAGACACGTTGCCATAACCGTTTTGGATGTGGTCCCATCGTCCTAGGACCATTACAGGCTGAGTTATGGGCAAGAATGCCTTGTAAAAGAGTGCTTGCAAGCATTATGAGGCAAGTTTCTGAGTGTTGCAAACATTGTAGTATGTTGACTGTAATGCTCAGAAAAGCTCCCAGAGCACACCACAATAAAAATAGCATTTACAAGAAACATGATCATGTAACCATATAGTTACACCCTAGAGGGCATAACCACATGAAAACAGAAAGGCAGAAAATAATGCAGTGCAAGCTTATATTTAACCCCTAGAGTGTGTAATGCATTACATATTTTCATGGCTGGCAGGCCTACTGCAACAATATTATAAACAAGGCTCTTAAACCATTAACTATTCTCTAGAGTAAAACAAAAGCTCCAGCCATGAGAGTGCTTAAAAGGACACAGAATGGTGGGACGGGTTATTATTTTGGGATCCCCACTAACCTAGTGTGGAGACCCAGAGATGACCTGTACTCAAAGAGTGAGTTGTGCTAAATGTTTTGATGGTGATCTCATTGTCCTAAGACCACCAGGCTGAGCTACAGGCAAAAATGTTTTGTAAAAGAATGTTTGTAAACCATTATGAGGCGAGTTCCCCGAGTGCAGTGAATATTGTGGTATCAGTTCTTCTGCTGTGTTTGGATAGCCGCTTTGAGGATTTCTGAGGTTTTTACGTAAAACATTTATCAATTGCAAGTAATTTTGTGAAAGCTATGGAGCGTGAAGGGGGGAGGCAAAAGAAATGACTCTGATTAGGTAACAGTGTGAACAATGTGACCACAGCTTCAATACCGCTGATGGGGTTCGCGTTGCTGTGAGTGCTGTGAGTGCCATGGCACTATGGAACATGTAGGAGAGAGACAAAAGAAAAATAAACAGTTTACCCATGCTGAAGTATATTTCGTGCAATAATCCATGTAACAGGGTCCGTCTGCAAGGCGGTAGCAAAACCGCTCCAAGGTGGGACAAACATAAAGCATTTATCAATGACATCAAGAGAGTATGAAAGGCAAGCCCACGAACGATTGAAAGTGAAAGGTGTGAGATGGGCATGGTTAAAAGCGCACAGAATACTTACAAAAGGTCTAAAAGTGCTTGCACCCTTGACCTAAAAAAGCTTGCTAGGCTGGTGCCGATGTCCTAGGGTGTTTTCCCACCCCTTAATGGACATCAGCTGTTAAAAGCCTATGAAAACGAGCTAAAAATCCACTGTATACAGTGGCTTTCAGCTCGTTTTTCATGCCACTGCGTGATATAGGCTCCTCACCAGGTGACTATGTGAAGGAAGCCAATATCATCTGTCACATGGTGGCATCGCATGAGTTGGCGGGTCTGAAAAAATTAAATGAATTTCCTTTCTTCCTTCCTCCAAAATAAGCAGTGGACGTATGGACCACATTTTCTGCTTCCTTTTTTTCTAGGTGTTTTCCCAGAAGAAAGCATGGTGAAAGTTCATGTTAAAAGTCTATTTTGATAATGTTCTTCAAAAGAGGAATTAGACAAGAGAAACATTTTGACATGTCCTAAATCAATAAAGAGTAAAGTGCAATGCAATTAAGAAAAAAAATGGAAGGAATATTTTGGGGCCAAAAAATGACCACAGTAGTCAGTCTGTGACTACCACAACCTAAACAGGAAAGAAGAACAAGGTAGTAGCCCAGATCGAGGACAGTAATAAGGGTGAAGCATAACAGAGTGGTGAAGTCACCTAAATCAGCAAGCAACAAGCTATTGAACAGTATATAGGGGTCATAAGTAATAAAACACTTTGTAAGGTACATAAAAAGTAATCAGCACCTGGACAGCTTGCTATCTCTGTCTTTGGAGGCCCAGGTGTACAAACTTGGTTATTCAATTGGAATGAAATAGCAATGTAGCTCTTTGACATTGATGATAAACAACAGTATGCATTAGGTGGCTGTGTCCCTATCTAATAAAAGTAGCTCTCGGTAGTGATATTGCAGTGCAGCTCTGGCATGTGACAGCCTGGCATGAACAATTTTGTTCTCTGCAACTGGCACATGGCAGAAATAGAGGAATCCAGAGAGCCCGGTTCAATGTCCATTTTTAGATTGAGCATAGCAGAGCGCAAGTGCTGCTTTTCCGACGTGTTGTTATCTACGTGAGCTTCTAACCACACCCACTTCACGCCCATCACTTTCAATCGTTCGTGGACCTGCCTTTCAAAAATCCTTTGTTATCATTGGTAAATGCCTAACATTTGTCCCGCCTTGGGGCAGTTTGGTTACCACCTTGGACACCGACCCTGTCACATGGATAATTGCACAACTGCAGATATGTTTGACTGTGAGTGAACTTCTTTTTCCTTTTGTGTCTCTGCTTCGCACTCATGCTCACGGCAGTCATAGAGCTTTGAATCTGCACTTTTTTGTATGTCTGCTCCTTGTATGATGTGCTTCAGTGGGACGAAAGCGTGTGCTTTTAGCGTCTGCTGCGCCTGACATTACGTGCCTCGTTAGGAATAAATGCTGTGCTTTTTGTGTGTCTGCTCCTTGTTTAGCGTGAGTCATTGGTCTCAAAATGTAGTGTTTTCTTTGTTTTTCTTTCTATTATGCGTCTCAGTGAGATGAAAGGATGTGCCTTTTGCGTGTCTGTATTCCATACCTCAGTGGGAGGAAAGAATTTGTTTTTTGTTGTGTATCTGTTCCCTGTGTTACACACCTCAGAAGGATGAAATGCTGTGCTTTCTGCTCTTTGTTTTAAGTGCCATGGTGGTGTGAAACGCAGTGTTTTTTGTGCTTTTTCTTCTATCACGTGTCTCAGTGGGATGGAAGGATGTATCTTTTGTGTGTCTGCTTCTTGTATTATGTGCCGCTGGGGGTGAGGGGTGAAAGTCTGCACTTCTCTGGGCCTGCTCCCCTTACACCCCAGTATGATGTAAAGCAGCGCTTCTTGCACCTGGTTCCTTTGTTACGAGCCTCAGTGGGATGAAAGGCTGTGCTTGAGTGGTTTGACTGGAACCTGTACATTCTAATTTGCATGTACATGGCGAGGTCTTAAACTCCAGATTCCCTTTACTGTCATACAGCTGAGTCCAGGCCCTAAGTAAGTGATCTCCCTGTGGTTATAATATTTTTTTAAGTGCAGATTTCAGCCAGCATCGCTACCCCTCATCAGAAAGAGACGTGTCTTCCACAGGCTTTAGACAGCAGAACTATCTCTGATGTTATTTCTGATGTTAGATCTGTGAAAGGACGTGGCCTTAAAATCACCATCTGTCGTGTTAAAGATATTTTCTATGCACTGGCATTAGGAAGCAATGCTGTCGCTCATCCAAAAGAAATATGATAAAAAGGAGCTTTAAACAGCAGAACTAGCTCTCATGTTAGAGCTATGTGATAGCAGATGGCTTAGCAGTAAAGTCTCTCATCTTAAAGTGATGTACTTGACAAGAGCCTTAGAAAGCAGCGCCAACCCTCGTATCAAAAAATATGAGACACAGGGACTTTAGACAGCGGAACTATCACTCATGTTCGAACTATGTGTCAAACAAGTGGCTTGGCAGCACTTACTCTCTGGCTAAAGAAAAGTGGCAGGCAGAACTGAAACAGCAGCACTATCTCTCATGCTAACGAGATGTGACAGACAGAGGCCTAAGATAGCTGGACTAGGTATCATGTTAAGAGAGATGTGATAGACAGACTATAGGCAGTAGGTGCCTGCCCGGGAGTACACACCTTTAACACTCTCATTCCCCCCACTTCACCGTCAGTGCAGTGAAGCCCCGCCAGCCCTATTATGATTTTCCCGCCGGGCCGGTGGGCAGAAACAGTGTTTCCGACCAACGTCCCAGCGGAAAACAGGGCCTTTACATTGAGCACCCGTCGCGCATTTCACTGCGTGTAATTCGGGCAGTGAAATGCACAATGGGGCTATGCATGGGGGCCCGAGTCACCCATTCCGCCAGCCTTTCCCTGGCGGTGTAAACCACCAAGAAAAGGCTGGCGGAATGGGACTCAGAATCCCCAGGGCAGCGCTGCCCTGTCGGATTTGAAATGCTGAGACTGCCAGGCTGCCAGCTATCCATTACAATATACTGACACCTAGCACAATACTTTGACCTGTTGCACGTATTGTGGGCTTTTAACCACACCCAGCTCTCGCCCATCACTTTCATTCGTTCATGAGCTTGCCTTTCAAAAATATGTGTTATCATTGGTAAATGCTTTTTGTTTGTCCCGACTTGGAGTGGTTTTGTTACTGCCTTGGACAACGACCCTGTTACATGGATAATTGCACAACTGCCGATATGTTTGACTGTGAGCGAACTTCTTTTTCCTTTTGTGTCTCTCCTTCGCGCCCATGCTCATGGCGGCCATGGCACTTTGAATCGGCTCACTTATGTCAACTGTTTTACTTTTTATTTTCAATTTATGTGGCAAGAAAAGTCCAGTTAAGAATTTGCAACACTAATAGCTCTAACTGGAGCAAATGTGAGACCCATTGCATCGCAAATGCTTGTTTTATTACTTTGCCAGCGCTCAGGTCTACCAGTCCTACTCGTAGCATAGCATACTCTTTCTGCTGCCACTAGGTGGTGCCATACTCTTGCCTTCTCTTCAGAGGTCTAGACAGGGTTTGCTGTTTTATTTTTTTACAACCTCGCCAAGTTCTACCAATTATGGGTTAATACGAGGCACTTTAGTTCTAGTGTCCACTTCACCGCATGCTATTATGTGGCTTTTCGTTTCTACAAAGCTAGCTCCCATGAGAAACAAGCTGCTGCGGCAGGGTGGTGGTTCAGCATTCAGACTGTGAGCCGGGCTCAGAAGTGATGGGCTGCTATGGGATTTTAGCCTGGGTCTGGCTATTTGTTTACTTAAATTAAATTGTTACACAGTAACATTTAAACAGTAATTGTTACCGGCCCAATTCACCCTGGTTTTCTCATGACATAATGCATTAGCATAATTAATCCAAAGCATTATTGAAAGACGAGTTGTTACTGTTGCCAGCCAGAAAGGCAGAGGCCATGAACATGTGCAGGATTCTTCTTGGCCTCAGAAATAGTTGGTGATGGTTCCAGTCCAGATGACTAGACCCTCAGTCAGCTATGCCCTCTTCGGTAAGAGTGAGTAACCTGCTCCTGTAGAGTCTGATGCGCAGTGACAAGATAGGTAACCCAGAACCTAAAACTTGAGACACTAACTTGCAGCACCCACTAACCCTCGTGTGGGTAAAAAAGCTTCTTGCTTCCAGAGCATGTCACGGTTTTAGTCAGGATAAAGGGTAATAAGAAACCATCCTCCGCTGCACAGAACTTTCATCCAGTACAAGGATCCACACACAACTCTGCCAAGATGTGTTTTTAAGGCATTGCGATGGGCAAATCTGAGCTCCCCTTATGCACTTCAAGCACTTGACACACTTCCTAATATTCCAGTACAGGAACCCACAAACAGCCCTGCGAAATGCACCCCGAACCTGGTGGGCAATATCCTATGCAACCCCAAAACTGGGACTGACATATTAGCACAGCTCTACTAAGCACACCTCAGCTCAGACCTGCAGCATCCACTACTATTGATATAATGAAACTGACACACAGATCTTCTCTGCTAATGCATTCAATAATAACCTGCAGCATTCCCTTCTATTCTAGTGGTGGGACCCACATTCATCTCTTACAGAGCCTCAATCCTGAATTGCAATTCCACTGCCAATCTGCCTCTCAGAGCCACAAACAGCATTCGTAGTTCACCCAAATCCTAAAATAATAATAAACATATTGTTGACATAATGAAGCCCACACATATCTATCAGTCCTACCTTGAGGCCACATTACTGCTTCAGTACTAGCATTCACACATGATGCTGATGATGCACCTCAATACTGAGCTGTAGCATTCCCTATTGTCCCATTACTGGGTTATATAGACAGCCCTGCCAATGCACCCCAGCATGTCCTACAGCACCCTACACTGCTGTTCCATTATTGGGGCACACATGCACAAGCATGCCAACGTTCCTTAGCCATGTACAGCGCCACCTCTGCTATTGCATAACAGGGGGACAAATGTGCAGCTCCACCGATGGACTCAATCATGCCTCAGCACCTTTACTACTCCCTCACAGGGATATACACACACTGCTATGCCAACATACATCATTCATGCCGCGCTGAGCACCCTTAGTAACCTTCACTGGCCACACATAGCTCTATCAGTGCTCATGGGTACTGGCTGCTAGTTTGCTACATTAGTCTTCATGATGGCTTTAAACTCTGGCAAAAGTTAGTAATCACGATTTGTAACATTAGATATTTTTTCTAAGGGGATGGAAAACATTATTCAATCCATGTTCATACACTACTATCAATACTGTTATGTTTGGAATTAATTAAGTCAAAGTTGGCTGTGCAGTGCCTAGCAACATGAAGCCTCCACTTCTGGAATCCAGTATGTGGATGGCAGAAGCTGGCCAGCTCTGGCTGGGGGTCATTAGGAGATACTGAATAAAGCATCAAAAGAAGAAGCAGTGTCATCTTTTCTTACCAAAAGTGGTGACTAGGATGGGATGGAGACATAAAGTGGACAGTTGATGACATGTTACCCCAGTGTCCATTACAGTTAACACAAGTCAGCTTGACGACCCCTGGCCATCGTTCTTCAACAACAAGGTGTCGAGAGGAAAAAATCAGAATACAGTAACTTTATAATATAAGTGGATTTGGATGCTCTATGAAGTGCTAGGAGGGCGTCTGGTTGTGTTAAAGAAAAAGCAGCAAGTCATACGATATAACAACTGTTGGTGTGGAAATCTGTGAGCTAAGCAGAGAAGTACTTTGGAAGGAGAGGAGAAAGAGTGAGCAGTGGCACGGAGATCTCAAAATGATCATGTTGTTGTGAGGATAGGAGTCATTAATCGGGCCTAATTTTGCAACTATATAATGGCTGCTTACTGTGTTTTGATTTTTGAAGTTGGTGAAGAGCGCTCGAGGTGGCTACACTCTAAACATTGCGTTGCACCCAAACGATGCATGTCACATCAGGAGCACGCTGAGAAGAACCACGAGCACACATTGCACAGCGCAACACATCGTGTAGTGACGTGTGAACTGAGCATCGTAGAGAAGACATTCAGTAACTTAGTAACAGGTTGGGGATGACGATTGTTGAGTAGACGCATGCGTGGCAACTAGAACGCTGATGCACACAGATGATAGAGAAGAGTGCACATCCGAGATTAGATGTCGCTAATGTGCACAACGGATGTTAATATGCATACAGCAGGATTCAAGGAAGTCGCTGATGTGCACAGCAAACACAATAAAAAGAAGAGGAATTTAAGAGTGTACAAACAAAGGCAAACACTGATGTGCACTGCAACATAAAGAGGCACTAGAACTAAAGCGCATTGATTTAATCCCCGCTGATGCATTTTACTTGCATTTTAGAAACATGGTCCTTAGATAGATGTACAAACATTGCTCTGAAGGTGTGGAGCAGGAAATTGGAATAGTTGCTAATGTGCGCGGCTGCAGTGAGTGAGTGGAGAGACAGATCAAACATGGCATCTAACAACATAGCAACTCCCCCTACATTCTTGCAAGATCCTGGACAGCCATGTATGGCATTGGAGGATTGGAAAGACTCCTATGGAACATATTTAAGAGCCATAGGGGTGATGTGTTTGGTGGAAAAAGGAAACTTGCCATCCTCAAACACTGTTTAGGCTTAGAGGGCATAAATGTACTTAAGACGTTGCCAATTTCTGTTGAAATGGGTAGAGTAGGTGATGCAGAGTCAGACAATGATGAAGAAGACGAATATGAGAATGCATTAAAAGCATTAGAAGAGAACTATGGAAAAAAAACTAAGGCCCATATTTATGGATTTTGCCGCAAAACTGCGCTAACGCAGTTTTGGATCAAAACCTATATCGTCAGCTAGCGCCATTCCATAGTGCCAGCTGGGCACCATATTTATGGAATGGCGCACGGTGGCGCAAAGGACAGGCCAGCTTCTAAAGAAAAGACACTAGCCGGGATGGGGATGGCGGGAGGGGAAAAAGCACTAGTGTGCCAGGTGTTACGCTAGGCTGGTTAACGGCAATAAATATGCCGTTAATCAGCCTTGCATCATTTTCTGATGTACTACCACCCAAACATGACTCCTGTCTTAGTAAAGACAGAAGTCATGCCCACCACCCCAAAGACCAGCCCAGGGGACCAGTGTCCCCCCTGGGCAGGGCCATAATACCCAGTGCCAGGCAGGGAGACCCATGTAAGGGACCCCCAAAGGCACAGTAAAAAATAAAATATACAACTTACCTTAACTTAGCCAGAATGGTGTCCCCCATCCTATGATGACCCTCTGGTGTGGGTGGGGATGTTCCGGGGGTTTGGGGTGGGCATCTGTGGGCCCATTTCATGGTGTTTAGCCATGGAAATGGGTCCACAGGTCCCCTAAAGCCTCGTCAGACCCAGGCGATAAATAATGGTGGTAAGCAGGCTTAGAGCCATTATTTTGGTCCGCCTACTCCGTGCGTGTTGTTTTTGCACCGGAGAATAACTAAGGCGGTAGGGAGTTAATTAGCTCAAGGTAGTTTGGTGCACCCACAATATGACGCTAACCCCTATATTTTGAATCTAGATAGGTCTAGCGTCAAAATATAAATATGGAATTGTTTGTCCTGTTTTAGCGTCAAAATAAATTACGCTAACACAGCACAAACCAAGTAAAATAATGCCCTGAAGTATAGTGGTCGAAAGACATATGTTTTTCTTGCGATATCAGAGACGAGGTAAAACAATAGAATCTGTTGCTGCTTTGCGAAGATTGTCGATCACATGCAAATTCAAAGATCTTAAAGATGAGATTGTAAGAGACCAATTGATAAACAGGATGTATAATCTAAAAATACAGGAAAGATTGTTGGGATTAAAAGATCCTACATTAGACAAGACAATAGATGTGGCTAGACAGAAAATACCTCTTAGTATGTCTAGGAATTGGGTGGAGCTGGATCTAAAGGTAGGGGAGAGGAAGATAAAATACATAGGGGGTCATTCTGACCCTGGCGGTCGGCGGTGAAGCGGCGGTAAGACCGCCAACAGGCTGGCGGTCTTTTTTCATGTATTCTGACCATGGCGGTTACCGCCATGGTCAGCCGCCGCTTCACCATTCCGACCGCCACGGCGGTAACGACCGCCGGGCCGGAGACCTGGGTCTCCAGCCCGGCGGTCGTCACATACCACCGGTGGTATTCCAACCCGCCTGACCCCGGCTTACCGCCATGGATTTCATGCGGTTGGGGACCGCCATGCAATCCATGGCGGTAAGCACTATCAGTGCCAGGGAATTCCTTCCCTGGCACTGATAGGGGTCCCCCCCAGGCCCAACTCCCAGCCCGACTCCCTCCCCTAGCCCCCCACCACCCCTACCCCGACTCCCTCACCTACCCCCACCACCACCCCTGCCACCCCCAAAAGGTTGCAGGACCCCCGTCCCCCACCCCGATCCCCAACATATACACACACATACACACATACAGGCACGCATTCATGCACATACACACACCCCCCGCATTCATGCACGCATTCATGCACATACACCCCCCCCGCATTCATGCACGCATTCATGCACATACACACACCCCCGCATTCATGCACGCATTCACACGCCCCCTCAATATACACACATGCACACCCCCATCCACGCACACAACTCACAACACCCTCCCACCCCCCTTCCCTAGCGGACGATCACCTTACCTGTTCCTGGTGATCCTCCGGGAGGGAACGGGCAGCTCCGCCGACACCGCCACGCCAACAGAACACCGCCACAGCGAATCACAGGTCGTGATTCGCTGGGCGGTGTTCTGTTGGCGTGGCGGTGGAGGTGGAGCTACCTCCACTTCCCCGCCTGCCGCCAGTATGGCTGTTGGCGGCTCTTCGTCCGGAAACGGGCGGAGCGCTGCCAACAGTCAGAATGGCCCATGCGGAAGACCGCCAGCACTGGCGGTCTTCCGTACGGCGGTCCCTCGGCGGTCTATTGAAAAGACCGCCGAGGTCGGAATGACCTCCATAGTGTGAGTGAAATAAAGAAAGTGTCAGAAAAGAGGTCAATAGAGACAACAAAACCAAAGACTTAGAAAGGAAAAAACATGCTATAAATGTAGCAGTTTTAGACAAACAGCAGAATCAAGTAATTGTCCTGCTACCAGAAGTATATGTTTTAAGTGCAAGAAAATGGGGCACTTCTCAAGTATAGGAAAAAAACACCAATAAAAGAACCTTAAAATTAGTGAGCAATGAGAAACCAATAAGGGAGGAGAACAAATTTGATGCTAGTGAGGAAGAAGAAGTTGATGATGTGGAGGAATTGGTAGTGTGTGGAATGGTACAACGAAGAGATAAAAGCACTGGTGAAGGGAACCATGAATAATGCCCCCCAAAATGTGACATCAAGATGAATGGAAGTGAAATATGTGTGGGGGCAGATTCATGTTCTGCTTTTACCTTCATTGACAAAGTTAATTGGGAGAAAATAAATTTGAGTGAATTGCACCCAACTGATGTGGAGTATGAGGTGTCAAATTACGTGTATTAGGATTTTGTTTGACGGAAATAGAGCTTCAAAGCAGAAACACTGAAAGAATGGTTTATGTTGTGGAGTGGGGTAGATCGTTGCTGGGGCGGAGGGAACAAAAAGCACTTGGAATAATTCTTGATCCCAATCATCCCAAACAAGTATTATTAACTGAGCAAAACAATAAGGAGGGATGAGTAAGCAGATTTCAAAATGCATTCAAATAAAGTTTAGGGTGTTTGAAGAGATTCGAACAGCAAATAATATTGAGAGATAGAGCAATTCCCAAGGTGTACAAGGTGCGAAGTTTGCCATTAGCATTTAGGTAATCGTTGAAACAGAAACTACAAAGATTATGTGATGTGGAAGTAATTGTACCCATTGAAGCTTCTGCCTGGTTAAGTCCAATTGTTATCACAAGGAAGCCCAGAGGAAAGATCCACATGCGTGGATTTCAGGGACCTAAATAGTTGTATAGTAATAGATCGGCATCCTCTCCCCACACATAAATGAAATGCTAGTAAGTGTGAAGGATGGGAGATATTTTACTACCTTAGACTTATCCAATGCATACATCAGATATGTTTACATATAGAATCAAGGCAACTAATATATTTTATAACACGAGAAGGAGTGTATCAATTAGTGTGCATGCCCTTCGGTTTGGCCTCAGCATCAGAGGTTTTTCAAAGGGTCATGCAGAGGATTTGGAGGGTCTAAAAATGTATTAGTATTTAAGGATTTTGGCACAGATATGCTAATTAGAAATTATTAATGAATGTTCATATGTTTTGATTAATGAAAAGTTCACAGAGAAATTAATCGTAGAGAAAAATGATGTGCAGGTTTGAAAATGTGCCCACGGGGTGTGGCAGCCACTTATGCAAAAATGTTAATAAAAGAACTAAAAACAGTGTGAAATAATGAAAATATATAAAAAATAATGTAGTAATATGTCATATTGAGATGTATAACCTATGTTTGCATACATTTTTAGAATTAACTTAGTTGAGGTTGTGGCCTAGTCTTTCCAGGCCTCACTCAAGAAGCTAAATTTCTAGCGCACTGCAGAGAAGCCAGTGCATGACCCGACCCTGAATCACCCGATGTTAAAGTTGCCTAGCTAGAATTTCCTGCAATATACCGACAGACAGGAGATGATGAAGTCAATTTGATACAATTATATGTAGAGTAGGCTAAATGTACTTTCCCAGGACTTGAACAATCAGAGCACTGACTGAAGAGGAACATGCAACATTTTCGATACCTGAAGAGCCGGATGATGAAGACGTCGTACAGTTGACCAATCCGTGAAATGAGAAAGAAGAAATATTAGAACTCATAGATTTGAAAAATTAATATTATAGGTTAGAGTCATATCTGCTGATTGACTGACCAATTGGGAATTAGGGGGATGGACTGAAAAACTCTACTAAAAAGTCATGACAAGTGGCTAAAAACTAGAGAGGGGAGAATTGATGATGTCAGGAGACGCGGTTTGAGATTCTGTCATTGGGCTCATACTCTTGAGAGCCTGATGCGTTGCTGATCTATTGATGACCTGAAGACGAAGACTGACTTTGTTTCTGATCCATTCTGTGGATAGATAGCTATGATAATGTGACTGATTAACTTCATGCCTTTTCTTCTAGGTACCAACTGCACTATTTTTATAGTTTTTCTTCTAGCTAGATGTTTTTCCAAATTCACATTTTCCTAAATTGTTTTGCATGAAGTCCCACATGCTGATGCTAATCTGAGTTAGGAAGGTTTCTTGGGTGAAGTTGACAGTGACAAATGATTGATGGACTGCTTGCTGAGCTCTGCTATTAATGATATTGTTTTCATTGTTATTGGCTTATGTTGAAGCATTTAAGCATATATTTTCTCAAGTTCTGATCAAATTATGTTATTGATGGTCATTAATGAACTAATTCTGTGTGGATTGAATAGAGTTTCACCTAACTTGATGACTTAGCATTGTAACCAATAGGGAAATAAAATTGATAAAATGCATAATTGAGTTGTGATTAGTCATAAAAAGTTGATATATTATCTCATGCTTAATGATTATCATAGTGGTTGATGATTGATTACATTGATAATTGATGTTCACCGATTACTACATAGCTAGGATACTCCATGCGATCCAAGAGGTTCATCGGCCTATACGCATCCCCTTGTAAGTTTACTTACTAAGGACCAGGCCCGCTAGCAGGATGATGTGTTGATTTGGGGTAAAAGTGTAGAACAACATGATGAAATACTAAAAGAAGTGTTGGAGAGGTTGGAAAGAACTGAACTTACCATTAGTTTAGAAAAATGCAAATTTTGCAGAAGTGAAGTAGAATATTTTGGACATATCTTATGCTATGATGGAGTCAAACCCAAACTCAGTTTAGTGGAAGCAATATAGAAGGCACCTGCTTCAAGTGATAACAATCAATTGAGGTATTTTCTTGGCCTTGCGGACTATTGCACAAAATGTGTACACTTGTTTGCAGAGAAAGTGCATCACTTGCGTGAATTAATGAAGAAGGGAGTAACATTTAATTGGTCTATAGAATAGCAACAGGCTTGCGATTTAGTGAAGAACTCCATTGTGAAAGCAGTGACTCTAAAACCTTTTGACCCTGATGACAAAACTGTAATTTCAACAGACGTCAGCAACTATGGTCTAGGTGCAGCATTAATGCAAGTGCACAAGGGACGTGAAACGGTGGTGGCATTTTCATCACTCACCCTGAAAGGTGCTGCATGTACTTATTCTATGGTGGACAAGGAGACTCTGACGTGTTGGTGGGGGAGATACAGCATTTTAGGACATACTTATGGGGTGTGGAGTTTAGACTTCACACTGATCATAATGTAGGAGGCTGGACTGGCTTGTAGTGAGTACCAAGGGGTACTTGCACCTTGCACCAGGCCCAGTTATCCCTTATTAGTGTATAGGGTGTCTAGCAGCATAGGCTGATAGATAATGGTAGCTTAGCAGAGCAGCTTAGGCTGAACTAGGAGACGAGTGAAGCTCCTACAGTACCACTTAGTGTCATATGCACAATATCATAAGAAAACACAATACACAGTTATACTAAAAATAAAGGTACTTTATTTTTATGACAATATGCCAAAAGTATCTCAGTGAGTACCCTCAGTATGAGGATAGCAAATATACACAAGATATATATACACAATACCAAAATATGCAGTTATAGTCTTAGAAAACAGTGCAAACAATGTATAGTTACAATAGGATGCAATGGGGACACATAGGGATAGGGGCAACACAAACCATATACTCCAAAAGTGGAATGCGAACCACGAATGGACCCCAAACCTATGTGACCTTGTAGAGCAGAGGTCTTCAAACTGGAGGGCGGGCCCCCCTAGGGGGGCCTCAAGTGTTCACAGGGGGGGCCAGACTCCAGCCAGAAGAAGCATTAAACACATAACAGGCCTTTGTTTTAAGCAGAAGCATGTTTTTGCATCTTTAAAAAGGTAACAGTACGTAACTGCAATGTTTAAATAGGTCTAGACATATTTAAACATTGCCATCTTTATATAATAATTGTGCAAAATTCTGAGGAGGGGGCCCAAAGATTTTTATTTTTCAGCTGGGGGGCGCGGCATTAAAATGTTTGGAGACCTCTGTTGTAGAGGGTCGCTGGGACTATTAGAAAATAGTGAGGGTTAGAAAAATAGCCCACCCCAAGACCCTGAAAAGTGAGTGCAAAGTGCACTAAATTTCCCCAAAGGACAAAGAAGTCGTGATAGGGGAATAAGGCAGGAAAGACACAAACCAACAATGCAACAACGATGGATTTCCAGTCGAGGGTACCTGTGGAACAAGGGGACCAAGTCCAAAAGTCACAAGCAAGTCGGAGATGGGCAGATGCCCAGGAAATGCCAGCTGCGGGTGCAAAGAAGCTTCTACTGGACAGAAGAAGCTGAGGTTTCTGCAAGAACGAAAAGGGCTAGAGACTTCCCCTTTGGTGGACGGATCTCTCTCGCCGTGGAGAGTCGTGCAGAAGTGTTTTCCCACCGAAAGACCGCCAACAAGCCTTGCTAGCTGCAAATCGTGCGGTAAGCGTTTTTGGATGCTGCTGTGGCCCGGTAAGGACCAGGATGTCGCAAATTGCGTCAGGAGAGAGAGGGGACGTCGAGTAAGAAAAGGAGCCCTCTCAGCAGCAGGTAGCACCCGGAGAAGTGCCAGAGACAGGCACTACGAGGATGCGTGAAACGGTGCTCACCCGAAGTCGCACAAAGAAGTCCCACGTCGCCGGAGAACAACTTGGGAGGTCGTGCAATGCAGGTTAGAGTGCCGTGGACCCAGGCTGGACTGTGCACAAAGGATTTCCGCCGGAAGTGCACGGAGGCCGGAGTAGCTGCAAAAGTCGCGGTTCCCAGCAATGCAGTCTGGCGTGGGGACGCAAGGACTTACCTCCACCAAACTTGGACTGAAGAGTCACTGGACTGTGGGAGTCACTTGGACAGAGTTGCTGGATTCGAGGGACCTCGCTCGTCGTGCTGAGAGGAGACCCAAGGGACCGGTAATGCAGCTTTTTGGTGCCTGCGGTTGCAGGGGGAAGATTCCGTCGACCCACGGGAGATTTCTTCGGAGCTTCTAGTGCAGGGAGGAGGCAGACTACCCCCACAGCATGCACCACCAGGAAAACAGTCGAGAAGGCGGCAGGATCAGCGTTACAGAGTTGCAGTAGTCGTTTTTGCTACTATGTTGCAGGTTTGCAGGCTTCCAGCGCGGTCAGCAGTCGATTCCTTGGCAGAAGGTGAAGAGAGAGATGCAGAGGAACTCGGATGAGCTCTTGCATTCGTTATCTAAAGTTTCCCCAGAGACAGAGACCCTAAATAGCCAGAAAAGAGGGTTTGGCTACCTAGGAGGGAGGATAGGCTAGTAACACCTGAAGGAGCCTATCAGAAGGAGTCTCTGACGTCACCTGGTGGCACTGGCCACTCAGAGCAGTCCAGTGTGCCAGCAGCACCTCTGTTTCCAAGATGGCAGAGGTCTGGAGCACACTGGAGGAGCTCTGGACACCTCCCAGGGGAGGTGCAGGTCAGGGGAGTGGTCACTCCCCTTTCCTTTGTCCAGTTTCGCGCCAGAGCAGGGCTAAGAGGTCCCCTGAACCGGTGTAGACTGGCTTATGCAGAATTGGGCACATCTGTGCCCAAGAAAGCATTTCCAGAGGCTGGGGGAGGCTACTCCTCCCCTGCCTTCACACCATTTTCCAAAGGGAGAGGGTGTAACACCCTCTCTCAGAGGAAGTTCTCTGTTCTGCCATCCTGGGCTAGGCCTGGCTGGACCCCAGGAGGGTAGATGCCTGTCTGAGGGGTTGGCAGCAGCAGCAGCTGCAGTGAAACCCCGGGAAAGGCAGTTTGGCAGTACCAGGGTCTGTGCTACGGACCACTGGGATCATGGGATTGTGCCAACTATGCCAGGATAGCATAGAGGGGGCAATTCCATGATCATAGACATGTTACATGGCCATATTCGGAGTTACCATTGTGAAGCTACATATAGGTAGTGACCTATATGTAGTGCATGCGTGTAATGGTGTCCCCGCACTCACAAAGTCCGGGGAATTGGCCCTGAACAATGTGGGGGCACCTTGGCTAGTGCCAGGGTGCCCTCACACTAAGTAACTTTGCACCTAACCTTTACCAGGTAAAGGTTAGACATATAGGTGACTTATAAGTTACTTAAGTGCAGTGTAAAATGGCTGTGAAATAACGTGGACGTTATTTCACTCAGGCTGCAGTGGCAGGTCTGTGTAAGAATTGTCAGAGCTCCCTATGGGTGGCAAAAGAAATGCTGCAGCCCATAGGGATCTCCTGGAACCCCAATACCCTGGGTACCTCAGTACCATATACTAGGGAATTATAAGGGTGTTCCAGTAAGCCAATGTAAATTGATAAAATTGGTCACTAGCCTGTTAGTGACAATTTGTACAGAGAGAGCATAACCACTGAGGTTCTGGTTAGCAGAGCCTCAGTGAGACAGTTAGGCACCACACAGGGAACACATCCATATAGGCCACAAACTTATGAGCACTGGGGTCCTGACTAGCAGGGTCCCAGTGACACATAACAACCATACTGAAAACATAGGGTTTTCACTATGAGCACTGGGCCCTGGCTAGCAGGGTCCCAGTGACACATAACAACCATACTGAAAACATAGGGTTTTCACTATGAGCACTGGGCCCTGGCTAGCAGGATCCCAGTGACACAAAACAACCATACTGAAAACATAGGGTTTTCACTATGAGCACTGTGCCCTGGCTAGCAGGATCCCAGTGAGACAGTGAAAACACCCTGGCATACACTCACAAACAGGCCAAAAGTTGGGGTAACAAGGCTAGAAAGAGGCTACTTTCTCACAATAAACCGTTAGTGGACCTGTTTACCACAACAGGGGCTACAAAGGCCACACCACGAATAGAGATGTAGTTGTACTGCCTTCAAGAATATGTGTTCACTGTCAAATATGTGCCTTACGTAAAGAATACTTATGCCGACTGTTTATCAAAGTTACTATTGGAAGGTGCAACAGAAAGAGAGGAAGAGGAATGGATAGTGGCTGAAGTGAAAGATATGTGTGAGGCTATAGGGGAAGATGAGTGGAAAGAGGCAGCAGTAAAGGATCCTGTATTGATGAAGTTGAAAGAAGCCTTACCAAAAGTTAATAATAATAATGGAAAACAAGTGCAAGAATTGGTAAAGTTAAAAAATGTATGGAAAGAGTTGTCTTACATAAATGATATAGTGAGAAGAGGGGATAGACTGGTAGTACCTAAAGGATTATGGGATAGATTGTTGAAACTATTCCATCCAGGGCACAGAGTTATGGCAGCAATGAAAAGAATGGCATAAGTAAATTTTTGGTGGCTAGGAACGGACATAGAAATAGAAAGGTTTGCCAAGGATTGCATTACATGTATGTATAGTGACAAATCCCATGAGGTACAAGAATTTACTATAAATGCTGCAGCATTACCCAACTGAGCATTGGAAAAGGTTGCCATAGACATAGGTGGATCATTTGATTGTTTGGGGGTAAGTGAAAGGTATGCTGTGGTGATGGATTACTTTTCAAAATGGCCAGAAGTGGCATTCATGTGTGGGGTAAGAACAAGAAATCTAATTACATTTTATGAGGAAATATTTTGCAGAGAGAAATGTCCTGTAGAAATAATTTCTGACAGTGGCCAGCAATTCGTATCTGAAGAATTTTGTGAATTTCTGAGGATATCGGGAATCAAACGTTGTAGGACTCCTCTGTATCATCCCAGGGAAATGGCTTAGTTAAATGTTTCAACCATGTGTTAAGAGAAAGTATACCATTGGCCAGCTCAAGTAATTTGTGTTGGAGAAAACAAGTGAGAGACATGAGGTGGAGTTACAGAACCACACCAGACTCTGCTACTGGAGAAACATCATTCCGTTTATTGAAAGGAAGAGTACCTTGCACAGCAGTCGTACCTGCATGGATGTTTGGGTGTGTGAATAAAGAGGTGGATTATGAAAATTCAAAGTAGAAAAAGATCAAGCTGGGTATAAACAACAGCAGAATGAAAAAATAAGTAAGAATCACAAAAAGTATGAAGAGGGAATGATGGTGAGAGTATGCACAGGGAACACGGTGAAGAAGGGAGCCTCAAAATTATATCCATCCAGGGAGGTCATAAAAGTGAAGGGAAACACATTGAAATTGTTGGATGGGTTTTGGTGGAAAATAAGGAGAGTGACAAAGTGCAATGAGGTAGAAGGGAATGGAAATGTTAGGAAGTCAGACAATGTTCGTAAAGACAAGGTGATCAAGAAAAGGACCCTAAATTCTTGCACAAAAATTTAATCTATGAGATTACAGGATTATATATGTACTTAATTTTGTGTAGGTAGAATTGATTATAAAATAACTTATTTCGCAGAATATACATTTATAAGAAAAGGGGATATATGTTATGTTTGGAATTAATTAAGTCCGAGTTGGGTGAACAGTGCCAAGCAACATAAAGCTTCCACTTCTGGAATCCGGTATGTAGATGGCAGAAGCTGTGAAGCAGACGGTTGCTGACCCGCTCTGGCTGGAGGTCATTAGGAGATACTGAATAAAGCATCAAATGATGAAGTAGAAGCAGTGTCATCTTTTCTTCCCAAAAACTACCAACTCCAGTCAATCATTATAGGGAACACAGACGAAAGAGAGCAGTGAGCCAAAAAGGCCCAAATTTACCCTGCTTCCATTAGAGCTTGAGGAACCTGATATTCTGTGCATCACACTGGCAGGACGTCTGCTGGCCCCTGCCTGCTTCACTCCCCCAGTCTACTCACTTATGTTCCTGCTCACCTGCTTTAGTGGACCTTCGAGGCACAGGAGTGCTCCAGTTCCACCATTCGTAAGCATTTATGTGGAAGATGAACCACCTGCAGTAGATGTAGGGCCAAGATAGCTAGTGTGTCTGTGGACAAGGAGCAAGAAAACAGAGGAGTGACTGTGTGTGACATGCGGAGACTGCACTACTGCGGCTCAAGATGCACTTTTGCTGTGTCTGAGGAAGCTTATTCTGCTGCTGAGGTGCAGCTAGGTCAGTAAGTTTGGGGGAAAGGGAGTGAGCTTCAGACTTTCCAACTTTCCAACAATATAATGTAAAAATCTACTATACAACAAGCAGGGCGCATGAGAGGGGCTTAAGGGTCAGTGAAAAGGGAGAGGATTGTGGATTAGTAGGGGTACAAAGGGAGAACATTTGAAGAGTTTTTAAAACCGGAGAAAGGGAGAACGTGTGTGTCAGTTTTTGTCTGTGTGGATGTAAAAGATCACCATACCCGACTGAAAGTACGCGTCCGACTATTTATTAGAAATGTATTGGGGGGTGTAACACCCGAAACCCCCTCCCCAACATAGCTATACCCCTGCTTTGTCGCTGTATGTGATGTGCCTGCTGTCTGTTAAGTAAGTTTGTAGAGTAGATCAAAATTATGAGCTACAAAGAATACATCAGAATGGATAATCCTCCATAGCTATATCACAATTAATATCAATAAACATAGTTATGTATGTCACAAAAATATTAAACTCTTAGATGTATGGCTAGGGTTAAATGTCTATCAAAATATAATATTTCAAAATGAGAGTTATATCAATGATACTTGATTTTATTAGATCCATTTACAAAATACTAAAGACATAAAATCTAATACAAAAATTACATACACCTAACTCAATCATCCCACATTCACAACAGACTAAAACATATATAAAATACAATACAGAAAAGAATGACCCTACTAGCAAATGATTCTAACGACTACATGAATAGATACAAAAGATATATATTCTAACATATATCTCTAAAAGGTTTTTAATAGATAAAGATCCAATAGTAATGGTACAAAAATCTTAAACTTAGATACAATGGGGACCAGTAACTGAGTAACGTGATGATGATACAACAATCTCAAATGAGACACAATAGGAACCTTAAGTAAGTTTGCACTGCAGTTGCACATGCTGTGCATGCTTTGTGTGTGTAAACAAATGGGTTTCACAAATACACAAGGTCTCCCAGATTTTTTCAACAATTTCTTTGTACGAGAACCAGAATTTGGCCCGTGTGGAGTTTGTGACATGAGCCATACAAAATACTTCTAATCGGCCTACCGGTCCTGCAGGACAATGCAGGGCTAGCCAGAGTTACCCCTGACTAGTCCTAATTAAGATCCATTTTGTTGGCCATGCAGGAAATAAGATGGGAAGCCTCGGATCCCACTGACTGGGCGATATTCAAATATTATTATAACCCTCAACTGAGCTTAGCACATTTGTTAGTTCACTTACTTGGATTCCTTTTGTATTTACAAATAAAATCCACAAATCACACTTTTATGGTGATTGGACCATTGCACACTGCTTGTGAATGTGCTGTTATGGTAACACAGTGATCAAGTTACTTTATGACACTATATAAAGCCAGGTTAAACATGCACCTGAAATCAGTTTGACTTCGGGAGGGTCATAAAACTTAGGAGTATCATAGAAAACAAAGAAAACACGCAGCATATTAAAAAAAATCAGTTGAGCTACTTCCGAAAGAACGTAGTAAACTTTGAATGTGTGTTTATAAGAGGCAGTTTGAAAGTGCATTTCTCACCTCTTCTGGCTTGGTCAGGTCTTTGAACGGCATGTCTCGTGGTCGCCTCTGCCCCAGCTCCCATCTCTCCCAGAACTTTGTAAAAAGGTACTGCTCCATGGCACGGGGCACCTTCTGTGGGTCAATGCTGTGAAAGTCTTCCGGGGGGATAGTGTCAATGTACCTGAAACAGTACAGCGAGACCAATGACTTCACCACCCATCAAGAGGTACTGAACATCTCCAGGTAATTCCAGAAAGGTGCTACTGAAATGAGTGTTGAAAGTGTGCATCGATAATGGACGAGCAGGAGGAACGGCTGTATGAACAGAGAGACAGAGATCACTAGAAAATAAGCAAGTTTGAGCAACCACTGTTTACATGAAGACTTTGCTCATGCAACCTTATACAAAGTAGAGGGTCAATTCCGGAGGCCCATTTTAAAGGTAAAAAAAAAAAAGCAAATATAAAGACTGAGGGTACTTCAATTTCCTAGTCCCTTCCCGTGTTGAACACTACATTTAAACCCAAGAATTCAATTAGGGGTTGTCGCACACCACTGTGAAAAGTAAGGAAAAGAATGAGTTGCAGAAGACTTCCTATGGAAACAATACTTCCTAAAAGCCAGATTTTAATGAAGTTAGGGGGGAGGGGCCTGCCATCGAAGACAAAATAGTACTGAGTAGAATTCCTGTGCCTCCTGCCCACCACCAATACCATGGAGCCTTACAATTTTTAAAAAGCAGAGTATTAAGGACTCTAAAAACTCTGTCTTATTGACCTTCAGGATGCCCTCTGGTAGCCCTAGCAAGGGACGATTGCTCTTCAATGAGCAATGCTTCCGGTCAAACAGTATATTTCCATTTCCACCACAGCAAATTCCACTTCACTCACCCTCTCTGTGTTAATCTATTTCCGTGTAACACTAACTTTTCAAAATTGGGCACATGTGAGTTTCCTGTGTTCGTGGCAATCACAGCGAAATGTAGCAAGGTGAGAGTGACTGCACTACCCTGCCCATGTTCCCACTGCCCCTCCTTCTTCCTGACATATGCGTCAGATTGTAAGCTTATTACCTGTAAACTACCTAGATGCTACCCTGCTGTTTGTCAGGGGTCTCAAGGATGAGATCCTCTTTTGAGGATTTTTACAGCACAAAAAGCAATGGGTGGAATGCTTGAATGAAACTCAGCTACCTCATTCCTCAGCTCTTTTGTGCCATTACAGACAGTGATGAACTATGTGTGACTACGTCTTGGCCCAACCCAAAAGTATTGGTCTATTCCAAACTGCTAGACTACGCCCACTATGAATGGGTACATAAGTTACCGCAGACCAGTATAGGATCACTCACTATGTGGTCTGAAAGTTCTGTTTGGGCTGCCTCTTCTGTGGTGGGATCAAGATGATGGCTGGTCAATCTCTGGAAATGGCACAAAAAATGAACAAGTGGAATCCATGCAGAACAGTGCAAGAGGGTATGATTAATTGACGCATTCCAACACAGTTTTATATTGCTCCACGAGTGTCTTCTTCTGTGTCACCCATGAGTCAAGAGTGCTTAGACATGAAACACTTGCATTGTTTGTTTCATAAGGATGCACGCCATACCTCACTAATGCTGCCCAAAAAGCTCAAAACCTATTTACAGTGACTTATGTTCCAATTCAGATAAAATAAGGGCTGTCATTTTGGGTTGGACTGTCTCATATGGGGTGGAACCAAGACTGATTTGCATATCGCTAGTTCATTTTATTAATGGCACTTTGAGAGAAAAAAGATGGAAAGACACCCAGAGAAGTGGAATCTGTTATGATTAATTGAAGCACTTCATCCATCATATGTCTTTCTCTTCCAGATCAGTTATGCAAATTTACACTCATTGTGTGGTTTCTTTCCTGCAACTTAATGGCAGCTTACAAGCACCACATTCCTAAAGATTTAAGGTTCGGTAACTAAAGAGCCTCTACTAATATGGCTGCTGTGTTCATTCTGTGGGCTAGGGTCAGATATACTATCATTAACCACATGGCTAAGTTCAGCACTCTAACAAAGTGATTATGGGAAGACCTCACATGACCCATCAAAGGAGCTCTCTGTTTGCAGGCTATGGGTTGATTGTGGGGGGCAGTATTTATCACCCAGTCTGTCTGGCTTCTGAAGCATCCCACGGCACCAGCAGCCCCCTAACATACATCAGCCAAGGCAGTGGCTCATACTCAGCTCCTTCAGACTCTCCAATTCCCTGTTCTTCACAATTACTCTGGTTCCCAACCCATCTCCAGGTATGCCAATGCCCACTTCTCTTTACACTCTTCGATGGCAAGCTTGTTATCGTCAGCTGAAACAAAGCTAGGTATCAGCACCAGCCGACAGCAGGCTCTGAAAGGACTCAGAGACCATTCAGATGAAATGCCACAGGGCCACGAGTCAAACCTCTAGAGGTACAAATGGTGGGAACCACTTTGGTTGGGTCACCAGTCAGTTTACGCTGATCTCTCTATCAAAAATAGCAGTTACTACGGAATCCCACTGAAACAATTACCCACATTTTTACTTCTTTACATACATTTGTTAAGAGACACAGTGTCAGCACAAATCTAGCAGTCTGTTAAAATCAGCTGATGTTCCATGGCATGCAAATTTAGGCCAATTTGTAGCATATCGTAAGAGTAGTGCTTGCAATCAGCAGCCTGTCTGCCATCTTGGATCGTAGCCAAAGATTTTATAAATACATGAACCCTGTGCCTAGCCTTCAATTGCCAAACAAGGATGCCTACGTCTTCCATCTCATGAATGTACCGTGGGACACCCTGCATCATATAGAGCATGTTGTGGCAAAGCAGGGGGGCACAGTGGCTGTAACGAAGAGCACGGTAATATCATGAACCAAAAATAGGTGCCTTTTGTACCTGCAGTGAGATAAGACATTAAGAATTGTACACCTATTTCAGTTTATTTGGTCCTGTACCCCATCTGGTAATACGCAGATCCCCTGAAATGCAATTTTTGTCTATTAATGGATCTATATTATTTTCCTTAAATTGTACTGAATCCCTTATGCAAATAAAGAGCACATCAACAAATAAGCCTGAGACGTACACGGTAGAGTAGTGTTTTGTAGCCTCCATTACCTTATGCAACCTTCCATCTCTGCACCAAGGTTCTCCTCGTATTCTTTCAATTCTTCCTGAAGGTCTCTACAAAAGGAATGGATCAAAGTCAATGAGGGAGACATAGGCATATTGCCAAACCAAAGCCCAAGGGATGTTGCACTGTACACATTGTACTAGGAAAGTTGCCTTACAATGATCAGGCATACAGCAGTGTTGGGTGCCATCTTTAGAATACAAACCATGTGACTCTTGATTCCCTTTTAGTTTTCACAGTAGATTGAACAGACTGAAAGGAACATACAAGGCATGGACGCTCAAAGGCTTGCAAGTATGAATTGGACTTCTGAATGTTAATAAGAGCTGATTTGCTGCTACCTGTTGTGAATATGTAGAGAGGAAGGCCTACAGTTCACCAATAAGGCTATCAAAACCATTCTATTCTCCTTTACTTCCAGTCATTGTATTATTTCATTATCTAAATTTGTACCGGGCCCTCTTTTAACAGTTTCACATCATTTGCCTCCACTATTCTGTACTTGTCTGGGGCAAAAAGGGTCCTTCTTCAGTATCATGGACTCAATGTGAATAGAGTCCTGATGAATATGACATTGTTCTGGCTTTGTTGAACCCTTACCAAGAGGAGCCTAATTTAGATTTAGGCATTAAAGAGATATTCACTATCCATATGGCAATGGTCATCATGCAACGCTATACCCTTTACAGTTGTTACAAAATCAGCTAGGATGGCTGCACTCTTTTCTGAAAGGGCTGATATTTTTTCACCTTCGGCAAATAAACACATGGTAAAAATAAATCTAGCAGAGGGACAGAGTCGGATAATGTCTCACACTTCTTTAAAGAGGAGATCATATTGTGGTGTTCCTATAGACCCAGAGGTAGGCCTTGGAACTGAACTCTTGAGATTTGACCTCAAGTATCAAGGATTTACAAGTACAGTGTTTTCTGTGTGTTCATGGAAACTGCACATATGAATAGGTCATTAACTTCTTATTTTTGATATGGTTAATCATTATTTTAGGGTTGGAGGGATGACTCCACTCCATCAGTCGAGACAGCTGCAATTCATTTCTGTGATTCATTTCTGACAAATCTCAGGACACACCAGCTCCAAATGTTCTCAGATAATAAACAGGAACTACCAGATAAGTCTTACTGTATAGTGTGGGGAAGAAAGCAGCTCACAAAAAAGCATTGGAAGCTTTGAGATCTATTGACTTTGAGTTTTTAGACATCCTGTACAACATCCCCCATGCTGTGCAGCATGGCCAAATAAGAAATAAAAAGTGTATTACCCATGCGCATACCTACAAAATGATGCATCCACTTTTTTCTTTTTATTAGCAGATCCCAGTTGGATAGGCAAATGCATGAATGTGTTTTTTGAAGTGCCTTAGGGGCCACATGGAGGGTACAGGTTGGAGGGGAGCAACATGGAGTGCGTGGGTGGAAAAACATGGAGAGCACAGATGGGGGAAGCAACACGGAGGGGGGTGTCCAGTCAAGATGGAGGGTGGTGGTGGGGAGGAGAATCAACAGGCAACAAAGAAGGAGAGTGCAGATGGGGTATGCTCCATGGGAGGGTCAAACACAAGATTGGCAAGCTAGGACACTAAGAAGAAGCAAACAAGTCTGAGTGACAGGAAAGTCGACTAATGGTAAACAATGGGTTGCTCCAAGCTCCTGTATGTTCTTGGTAAGCTCACAATTTGTCTTATCCAACCAGACAGCTGTGCTGTCTGGCAGACTCCACCTAAAAAGAAAGTTGGAAGGGAGAACTGCATAGGCCTGTACAATCATGTAGGAGCCTTGAAGTAGCAGAGGAGCAAAATGAGTAACAGAGTTCAAAAGTTCAACAAGGCTGAGACTGTCTCTTTAACACTTGCAGCATATGAATAGGTAATGGAAGGAATGTTGACACCTGGTGCTAAGTGGGAAAAAAACGATTTCCTGCCGAGCAAAGTTAAAGTAGGATGCTGGAATTAACAGGTTTCACAAAGGAGGGGTAGCATATTTATTGCATAGTTGCGACCAAACTAGTTTGTAAATAAACACTAATAAAGTACAATATATCCTATGGCACGTCCAATAAGGCAGAGGGGATAGTGGTCATATTTGTGACAAAGTAACCTGCCACCAACTTCTGAATCACTCAACTTATTTTTCAACATCAGAACATGAAATATTTATGCCTGCAGCACAAATAGCTGTGCTGCTAATATAATTAGTTATTTGAAATATTGTTTTCTTTAATAGAATAAGTTCATGCTCTGCATCCCACAGTATGAGTAAGCAACTGTTCTTTATGTTTCTCCTTTTGATCCTATTAGGTCCCACATTGGGACTTTTCAGTGTACTGTCTTCTCTGCCGATGTAAAAGCACAAGATACAACCGGAGACTTTCTGCATTACTTTACGTTGGCAGTCTCCTGTCACCAATATCTATCAATATATTTCTCAAGGACACCAATGCGTTTTAAGCACAGACTAGAGTCAGAATACTCATGCGTCATCACCAGTGGGAATTCAACATGGTGGCTCCTTGGTGTTTGTACAGCTTAATGATTTCGTAATCACTATTCACTGAACACGCCACATCTTAAGCACACATAGAGCCACGCTTCTCCGTTTCACCATTGCTATAGCGATGGTTCGTACACTCACGTTTACTTTGATATTCTTGTGTACATAAGGCCCCGGTAAACGTGTTAATAACATAAAAGGTTTACAAGCCACAACATGGGATTATAAAAACTGAAAAGCTAAACAAACGAGCGTGCGGGTTAAGGAAGGAGAAAAGGCGAAGCCGTAAGCAAAAAAAGCACAACTGTATAAGCAAGTAGGTTAAAAAAAAATAATACGATTGTGAAGTGAAAGTGTAGACATATTTAAACTAGAATACCCATGTGAAGAACAAGTCAGATCTACGAGAGAATGAAACGTAGAAAAGAGTTAGGATGCAAAAACAGTTGAATATAAAGTTCCGTGGCGCTGGAACAACTTTATGAGTTGCGGTTGCGCCGTCAAGGTTACATCACTGTACTCAGGAGTTCTGAAGATCCAAGCATCACATATAGGACGAGTGCGGCAAACGAGTGGCGCCATTCAGAGAGAGAGTGGTGAGGGTGTAATATTTAGCTGGTGTTGCATTTTGGAGAACATTAGCAGAAATGTATTACTGAAGCGTGGTATGCGAGCATACTGTCAGTTACACACAGGACCTTTTCCATTGAAATTACCACTACATTTCCTCAACCATATAGATTTACCGATAAAACTATATATCTTACGAACGATACTGTGTGGGAATTGCGTTTCTGGGAATAATTTTCATGTACCCATCACCAAGTGATGTGTCTTGATTTGGTTTTATCTTTTTAAAATCTTTGCTTCATAACACTTCAAAATTACAAAAAACCTCTTCACTTGTGCTCTTCTAACTGCTTGTTTATTTTGAAAAATGTGTACTGTTCTTTTATAGGTATTTACATTTTGTTGTGTGTTAGAACAAATGGCATTTTACAGCCTTTCCTTTCACATTAGAAAGACTGTCACATAGTTCACTTTCCAAAATCCTCTCACTTGGCAGTCAGAGAAAGTAAAGTAGACACCAACCCCCATATTAAAGGTATAAGCAGCACTTAGATTAGCCTAAAATGTGATCTGTGTCATTGAACGTACAGCAAATGTGACAAGATGAAAACATAATGTGAAGTCATCTTTAATCCTGATACACCTTCGGTTCTCCAGCGTGGTTATTTTTGGGGTGCTGCAGCACCCCTCCTCCACAACTCCTCCCGGCGTCTATGGTGGTGTTAGCCAAGACCTTTTGATTTTACTAAAATTATATATGTTTAATTATGTGGTCTTTCAGCCAAACACCTTCATCTGTTAGTTGGTTACTTTCTTCAACTATCAACACCATATAGTATGGAGCAATGACCCAGGCCACTTCTGGTATAGGCTAACTTCACTGACAGTAACAACATTCTGTCCGTTCCCAAGGAGCACATCCTCACAGGTGTTTCATGCTTTTGAGGCCAAAAATATTTTTGCTTTTACCTAATTTATTTCAGATTGACACGGGCCTGGCAGCTTCCCAATGATAACACTTTGCAAAAACCATGAAAAGCCAAGCATTGACAAACCCAAAGGCCGTGCATAAAACTCCAAACCTTTCAACTTGGCCAATGTTTGTTTGTAATGAGAGCCAGACTTGGGCATTCAATGCAGAAAACAAGACATTATCTCCTGGGGCCAAGTCCTTGTCTCATTCTTTACACCACGAGGTGATCCACCTTTCAGATAGGCATCTCTAACCTTTTCTTTAGGTCTCGCTATCATTCCTACCATTGACTGGCCATCATGTCACTCTCATTTGCTTGCCTTTTATTACTTGGCATTTCATCCTTTTCTTGTGTTTGTCCTTTTGTAAATGAAACTTCTTTACCATCCTTTTGATTGAATGACTGGTATTCTTAGATTGCTCACGTATAGGGAACTACTTTTTTTCTTTTACTTTCAGCTCTTCATGAGAGTACAGCCATTTTCTCCATCAACAAGCAGGTGGCTCTGCCAGACTTGTTTATTGCTGTTCCTCACCTACTAAGTCCTGCCCTGCACCATGGAAGGAGCCGTAAGAGAGGCTTAGACCCACTCCCCCTCCTGTTTTTTGTTTTCACTGCAGAATGTAAGTACCTATACACATAATAGAGTGGGTCGAAGGCTTCAACTCATCTCCTCATTATTGGAGTCTCTGGGATTAACAGACGTTGAGTGTGCTGAAAGCCAGGGGCGTAGCTTGGTCAGTAAGACTGAGGGAGGGTGCAGATTTTTTAACAATCACACGGGCATATAATGTTAACATACATTTTACGATAAGGAGGGTGCATGATAGGGGCCTAAGGGGCAGTGGAAGGGAGAGGAATGTGGATTGGTAGGTACTAAGCACGAAAAAACACCATATTGTGTAAAGCACCCAACATTTTTGAAGACTTTTAAAAGTTGTGCGTGTTTTTGTCAGTGTTTATGCAAAAATCCCGGATGAAATCCGACAGACACTTCACTATACCCAACTGAATGCACTTGTCCCAAATTAATTATCAGAAAATACATTTATCATGGGGGTGTAGCATCCCAAACATCCCCCCATGGGCACTGCTGAAAGCTTCCCTCAGCACCCTTTCCAGTAGTGCGGGCTGCCTTCCTTCAGTTGTGGCCGGGATCTCTTGGTCAGTTGTCAGGAGCAGAGTTCCATGTGCAGGCGCTCTGTGGGTGGTGGTAGGTTATTGTATGATGTCTGAATTTTGACAATGTGAATTGTTGTTTCTCAATTTTGAATCTACGAGGAAGAACCTTGTGACTACTGTCCCTTCTTTCTTCAAATGTTATGGTTTAGGAAAGTAAAAATTGTATTTTATGAAACTGGAAATATGTATTTTTTGGAGGCATAAGTGTAGCATGAACACACAGAAGAACAGAGACAACTCATAATATTGACCCTGTTGCCCCATTATACAATCGGAGGTGTCCAGAATACATTGAATTACAAGTGGTAACCTTATCAGAAATTTATTTCCACGGAAATGAGCTTTATTTTATTATGTAGAAGTTACCCTGTCTGGGTATATAAGCCATTAGTCCAATGATTAACTTTATCAGCAGAGTCAATAGCATTATAAATAAAAAGAAAACATAGTAATGAAAAGGTGTCACAGGAATTAGTAGTATCGTGATGACATCAAATAGCACACAGTCAGGGTAAAAAAGCATGTATTTTTTAGTGTTTCAAATGTGCATGATGGAGGCGCTATATTTTGTATACAGCATGAAACATCATTCTACCTAAACTCCTTACTTAGGGCCTGATTTAGTTCTTGGCGGATGGAATACTCCTTCACAAGTATGACGGATATCCCGTCCGCCTTATTACGATCTCCATAGATCCTTCGCCAAGATCTAAATCAGGCTCTTACTCCTTTTTAGTTTGTTTCATCTTCCCTCTAATAAAGTCATATGCGTGTTCTGCAATCTCAGATGCTATTTTTAAATCTTCTAATACTATTGAAAATGTATTCACAAAATAGTAGAATTGATTAATACTGTAGAGTATTGGCCTATGAACTGTGCAATAACAACATTGTTGTTTTGATAACAAATAACATAAAAAAAATTATGATATGCACACTATATCATTAACTTGACGGATCACAGCACTAATAAAAGGGTGCCTTACAGGATCCTGTTGTGTAGGTGGTGTATGGTGCCCTCAACATCCTTCCGCTTTCGCTGCAGCTTCTCCATGAAACTCTCCCTTGCAGACTCCTTCAAGTGCTCCTTCATCTGACCTCCTTTTGGAAACCCTTGCATGGGGTCTGACAGGAGCAGGGACTTGTCCACTGAAAGCAGCAGGGACTTGCTGGGGTTCTTCAGGAGGAAGTTATCTAGGATCTCTACTGAGGTGGACTGAGCAATAGCAGTGACGTAGCGGTTGTCTCGAGCCAATGGGTTACCCTTTCGTCAGAGGTGAAGAAAAGAAGATGCTTTATGAGTGATATAATTCACAGCTTCAATTCCAACGTAATTGTTTCCAACTGTGCAAAAACAGGCTATAAAAATATCAGCTATACATTTGCATGCATGGATATATCAAGGTACAACAGTCTGAAAAGTTTGAACATCTGAGTATTAGATGGTGAGTGAAAAGTTTAAGCTAAACTGTCACATCCCAAACACTAAAGCACCAAGAACACCAAGGCTGACACAATGGTGAGGGGGCATTGTGCAGGGACGCAGCTCCAGGGAGGGTGTTTGGGGTGTGCATTCTTGGCTTGAGAGTTGGGTCTGGGGGCACTGTGTTGGGTCTTCTATGTCTTTGTTGGATTTTCTCATCTGACTCGTTGACTAAAAGGTTTTTCCCTTGTTATGTTTTTTAGAAGGAACTTAGACAGAGGCCCAACTAATGCAAATAAGCATCGAATAGGTTCCTCATGGGAACAGTGTATCCCAAACATTGGTCATCCCTCCACCCTTCAACATACTGTTTTTTAGTTGGGTAATTTGCGATTCACACCCACCAATTCTCACTGACTAAGCCACACCCCTGCCATTATGACTCCGGACCCGCACATTTCAGGGTCCCACAGTCCTTCAGTGACAAGTATTTATAGCCTTTTTGTTATGAGCAAGTCTGCCATTGTCATTAGTGTTGAGACAGCTTATGTTTTGTTGTGACACCACAAGTTTGGCACAAGGTTCCATCTTTTCTCTTTACCAAAACTTGGAAACAGATATTTATGGCACCTATCACAAACAGAAGAGGAGTCCTAGAGCTCTACATTGGTCTGGACCCTGTATCCCGCAATAACCTCTGAGAAGCTTGAAGTACACAACAAAATTTGAGTATGAGTCTGCCACCAAGTTTTGAGCATACTGCAGTATAAAACTACTGCCTCCTTAACATCAAAGCCTTATGTAAATTTGATTTCACTCCCAAAGGTTTCTAGCTGGTTCTAGTTGGTGGCATACCACGTTTTTGTACAGCTACTGAACTTGGATAGAGAACATTTCTGTTGATTCTTTGAACAGGCTACTGTGTCTTATGCTATATACTGGTCTCATTTGGTATTCATATTTACTGAATTGCCTGATCCCATTTAGGAGGGCCAGGGCAGAGTGGGGCTATTGCGCCCCAACCATAGTGTTTGAGGCCATTTGCCAATGGTGTCCTGAGCTCCAGCCTACCATCCCTCTGCAACTGGACCAAGTAAAGCTTTTTGGCACTTAACATTCAGAGTAACAAGTCAGAGCTGTCTAGGGCGTCACAGAGAGGTAGTGGGGGAGGGGGTGATCTCAGAACTCAACAGTTAAATAACAGACACAAAAATGCACTGTCCAGCCCATTGCTTATCTTGGTCAAATGGAAGTGCTTTATTAACAGGCGAAACATAAAAGGGCTCTTAGTTACGGGGTTCTGATAGCAACTACAATTCCTAGGTCAGTGTTACCATGCTCTTTGGCATGCTCTTCCTCCTTTAGGAGCTTTCTTAATGACTATTGGCTTATACCCAAGTGTAAACATAGCCTTAAATTAGGCACAGGTGCAGTTCACTAGATTTATTATCATGCAGATATTTCACAGTTCAGTTCGACAGTTAACACCTACAATGGGGCTGTTTAAGTAACATTCAATATTCCCACTGCAGAACGTGATCTGAATGCCTATATCAGTGTTTTCCATGTGTAGTCCTGTTATATCTCCTCATGTTGCTGAGGTCCATCAGCAATGGTGGGTGTTGTGCTAGCCGGCGCTTTGAGCAGCAACTCTGCTGACACAGCAAAAACATAGGCAGCTTCACTCTGAATTTAGGCTGTGGAGGGTGAGCATCATGGCAGGCCTACTTGACAGACCCCTATCTTGGCATGTGTGGCGCCCGGGCTGAGATTCGGCTTCTTCTTCTATAGTAAAGGCAGCCCCTCCACTGGATTTGCTTGGAGTCGGGCATTAGTCTCTCCAGGCCTTTGGGAATTGCAGGGATTCTGGCCAGTACATGGTTACTTTTCAGGCTTGATTTGTACATGTGGTCCACTGCTGGGGCCATGAATGAAGAAAAGTGAGCACCCAGGGCAAGTGTCAGCTCAAGCCTTGCTGAGAAGGACACTCAGCAACTTCTGCAGGTTCCACATGCTAAGAATACAGCTGACCTCTCCTTCAGGCTGAGGCACTTTCTCCTGCTGCAGAGCCAGGTATTCTGTTTCCCTTTCTCAGCAGGCTCCAAGGTGCTGGGCAAACCTCCACCTTCTCCCGAACGTTGTGCAGACTCCTAGGGATGTCCCCTCACATTCAGGAATCTAGCTGCCATGCAAACACCAGCCCTGGGTACACAGTAGCTCTTTGAGTACTCTGCAGAGTACTCCCTTCCTTTGTCAAGAAGCACTGGAAAAGGTGGGATGGTTTGGATACATCTCTGATACACATTTGTCAAACTGGGGATGTGGATCCACACACACACATACACAAAATCCTACTATCATGTATGTGCTGCACACTTACTGTAGTTGAACGCAATCGACACACACATGGGATATCAGTGCATGGTTCTATGGTTTACATAACATAGAAATTTTACATGCGAATGGTAAATAGACCTTTTTCTTGTTGACAGAGAGAAAAACATTTGGCCACACTACTGGTTCACCCAAACCCACAATGCTCTGCCATTTTATGTGATTAACCCAGGGCATGACCACTAGTCCTACACCAAGTATGAGGGCACACTCTCTGCCCCCTCCAGGTCACAGAACAGGTTCTGGACCTCACATTATCAGGGATAGGCTTAGACCTCTGTGCAAAAGCTAGATTATCATGACGCCACATCCAAAATGAGATACCAGTTTCTCATACAGTCAGGAACTCAGGACTGGAGTACACTTGTTTGCCATGTAGGTGACATTACCATCCCACTACGAGTAGATTTTGTTTGTATTTCTGTTAAACAAATATAGTTTAGTGTCACACTTACATGTCACAAAAACAGTTGTTACTGGTCAGTCTGAATTTCCACTATGGAGGGCATTTCAAAGCACTAAAATGGGTACACATTTAAAGGTTAATCACTTGATTGCTACTACAAGTGAATATGAAAGTTCCAAATAGTATCATGACATTGTAAACATTAAGCCATGTTTACAAAAAGGGTTGCTCTTACATGGGAGGGGCAGCGGAGAAGAAAATAATGAAAGCAAATTTGGGCAAAAAGAGGATGAAAGGAGAGAAGAAGACGTGGTGAGAGGAAACCTAAGATGAGGGGAATGGTCCAACACTGCTGTCTTGCCCCTCTGGGTGGTGCTTTTATAGCCCCTTTGCATTGGTCAGGTTAGAGGGTATTTTATTTACCCACAACTTTACTCAAAATGGGATTTCCTTGCTAGCACCCTTCATTCCGTACATTGAGTAGGACACATCTCCAACACACCCATGCTGCTCAAGGATGGTGGGTGGCTGTACTTTGCAGGTTACATTGAAGAGATCTGAGGCAGCTAACAGCTTCCATGTGAACTTCTACAAATCAGGCAAGAGGATCATCTGACAAAAAATATTGTATGCTAAATATAGTCAGAGCCACTGGAAATATGGATTCCTCAGCCACGTTTTTTTGGCATGATCACGGATTTGCCGCATTTGCCACATAATCCATCATCTGCTGCATAATCTGCAGATTTAAACATAAAAGATTGTTTCCAGGTCTAACAGATGAAAAGTTACTAAAAACATGGCAATACGGGTTCATTCACAGTGGAAGGCCCTCTGCAAAGGTTAACTGGTCATCTTTTGGTTGTTTTTTCCAGTATTTGGTTGTTAAACTGGTACTAATGAGGTGTACTAATGAGGTGAAATATTTGCCCAGACAGTACTACTATTTGCACAAATTTCTAAATGATGAAGTAATAGTATCAATAAATGTGCTGCATTATGCCCATAATTAGGTTTTTCTTGACACATAATTTAGTCAACCCTACCACATAATTTGGTGCTCCCTGCTGCGTAAATCCAGTGGTCCTGAATACAGTTTAGATAAATATCACACTATTGGGGCTAATATTAGCACATGTATACCCAATGGGATTATATTTTTGTAAATGTTACTTGGCTCACAATATTTATGTAATACGATAATTTTGTCAATAACATTCAGAAATTCGACCATCCTTCACCATTTGAAAATGAAGGTGAAAGAATATCGGAACATATGACTACTGCCCCGTTGCACAGTTTGAAAATTCGCTAGTTTAAGGACACAAAGAAGACACTGAAAACATACAATGGTAACGCACAATCATTATTTCTCTACATTATTTCATCTAAAAGATAAGATAATATGTTGATGCCCAGAATCCTACTGCACTCAGTTATGGGATTCCAGGAAAATATGTATTTTTAATCAAAAATCCTCAAAGTACAATCTCAAAATCTATTGGGTAGACTAAATCATTATAGCTTTTAAAAAACCAAGACAAAGGTAGATTCCACGAAAACGTTAAACAAGTCAACCTATCTATGCCCATTCTATGGGGGTGGTACTTACAAAGCAACTGGAACACATTTCGTAGAGCAATTTAAGGCATATGAGGCTACACCTTTCTGAAACACTGTTCATATTATACTTTAAAGCAATTAACCATAGGAAAGACTTTAAAAACGAAAATGTACAAGGCTAAGAGATGAGAAAGGGAGTCAAAGAGGATGTGGTGAGTCTGAAGAGTTGGGTATAGCACCATAAGAGAGGATGAGGGAGAAGAGTGAGGCTGCAAGTAATGTATAGAGGATCCTGGATTGTCCCCGGATAGTCGTTGTCTTACCTTGAGCTTCAGCTGCTTCAGGCGGCGAAGTCCCTTTAGCACCTGCAGAGACTGTGGTAAGAATTGGATGTGGTTGTTGGAGGCATCCAAAACGTTGAGTGTCAGTGCGGGAGACAGGGGTAATAGACTGGAGATTTCATTGTTCTGAACGTAGAGTTCATGCAGTCTGGGGAGGTTCTGAACTCCATCAAGATATTTCAACTACAGGGAGAGAGAAACACTCTGCACATTTGGTCACCACCTTGGTTAAGGATGAAAGCAACATCTGTGCTAAAACCCTCTAGCAGTTGAGCAAGCTTATCATAAGCAACTTCTTCATTAGTACATATCAACCACTCATAGCGTTCAGCCAACCAAAAGCTACCATACAGATCATACTTCCTTATTAGTGATATGCCCTCCCACTTCGCCTCTGTTGTCCCAGCACTGCAAATGTTGATGGTATAAACAAGAAGTCTTCAGAAGGACAAGAGAAAATTGAGAGATTGCAACAGTAATTTTTATCTCACCTTCTATTTTTGTTTTCAATTGTGTCAACAAATTTACCTGCATGGAAAAGTAGGCCACTGTACTATCTAACTGTGACCTATCCCATCAGGAAATGCAAACCGCAAGTTTCAGAATCTTCAGACTACATCAGAACCCTGTATATATACCAGGTTGAGATAGGCTTTCATTGAAAAAGGTAATGTCTTTACACTTTCACTTAAACTTGTTGTATCGCTATATGGATGATGCTTGCGTGCAGCAGTCCTAAGTGTCTCATCAAGGGCACCTGATGGATGGTGGGTGGAAATGGACTGATGTCCCTGAGAAGATTACAGGCACTTGACTTCAGAAGTCAAATTGACCATGATCTCAAATCTCATGTCATTCATGTAGTCACTTATTGGTTATGAACTGAAAAGTGATATTGATCTGAGAACATGCCAACCTAACTATTCATTGAGGTTGCTGTCACTGACAAATACGAGAGTAAGTGCAGATTTCAGAAGTGCTTGAGTCATTTAATGTAGTACACGAGAAGCCCTAGGATTGCAACATAATTTGGGAAGATAATATTGAACCATGTCTTCTCTTCATATGACGAATCCCACAATCGAAATGTAGACTTGGGAAAGCAACATTGCTGACCCTCAAAGCATATTGGCTTCTTTTCCACATTCCTGACTGTCCTGAATGTATGAAGTTTGCAATTAAGAAATAATCTTAGTTTTAGTTACATTAACACTATTATGTAGAGTGGGATTCTCATCAATACTTTCCTGTGCGAAGTCCAAAGTGTAGATATTTATTGAAAATATTTTCTGCTCACAACTGGTGGTTTTTGCATAGCAGCACAGTTGTTTGCACTTAATTTGAGGACACTAGCACCAGTCACTAATGTCATCATGCATGCATGTACCAAATGCAAACTCTGGAAACCTTTTGAGGTCCTTCCACTTATAACCACATACAACAACAGTGAGAGTACCAATCAGACAACATCCCACTACCTGGAACGTTTCATTTTTTTCATAAATGCTGAGGGAATGGTTTCGGAAGATTTGGCAGAATTGGATCTGGCCCAGTAATGTTCCAGAATAATCTGAGAGACAGCCCTGATGATGAGCATAAACAAAGCAGTGGGTACACTAACTGCATTCAGAACTGTATCGAACTTCAGTGGGTCTAAGAGGAAAGGAGGTTCAACATCGTCCTCACCCCACCAAGTTGATGAATGTACAAACCAGAACTAGAACGATATTGAAGGTAAACCATCTACTTCCTTCCTTCCTACTGAGTCTAGGTAAAGTACTTTTCACAAGGTAACAATTAAAATGTTTTCATATTTTGGAAGCAACTTTGAACTGTGCCAATTCACTTTAAAGCTGGACAAAGGCAGAGGAGATTCACATGCGTATTGCCCGCACCGATGAGGGTGCCTTGGATGCGATCATGTTGAAAGGGCATCTTCTCAATAAATTTGTTGATGAGGATGTGACCAGCTCGGAGGAGGATGGGTAATGCTTGTGTCCTTTGTACCAAGGTAATGTGACTATGCTGCGAAGCTTGCATAATTCTTTTAACCACTGTCTATTTGGCTTGATGACTTGGCTTCGGTGTGCTCTTGTCCCCTAGATGTCTTTTTCTGGTTGTTATATGCATCTGGTATCCAAGATCAGCCATGTGTACTACTGCTTCTAAATGTACTGCCATGACACGTGACTGAAGTTTATCCATTTTCCAGAATGGAGCATGCGCTGCTTGTGTGTCAACAGCTTATTGTTTTGTTGCAAAAAAACAACAATAAAAAGAGTTAAAAAAAGGTGGACAAAGTGCTCTGAGAATGTAAAGTGCGTAGGTTAGGGATATCTGTGCCTAACGCAGAGGTGACAGGGTGTAGAGGGGTGGGGTCCCTCTCCACCAGAGTATGTCCGCCTTTTACTAGCCAACCAGTGGAGAGGTACATATTTTTATATTTGCATTAAGTCCCATGGTACAGTTGCTACACCACTGACCACCTTAATTATAGGGCTTAATTATGAATTACCTTGGTCCAGGCTTTGGTTTACTCCCACAACAAATTCATGTCTTCTGCTATCATATGAACACCTTGGCTTAGAAAAGCAGCATTTTGGGAAAATTAAAACTGCTGCAAAATATAACTGCATACAATCAGTTTTGTCCCAGGATAAAAAGACTCTATTTTTGTTTCTTGTGCAAATCAAGTTTTGGATGTGCTGATGCACAAGATCTCTGTTAAGGAAGATGACGATGGAGCCTCCGGGAGGGAAAACAGTTTGCCAGGTACTACAATGTGTAGCTTGTTCAGCATATGAGACCCCCGCAGGGGGAGGGCTTACCCTACCTCTTATAGCCACCTCTAATTTACTTACCATAAAACTTGCATTCCTTCGGGGTGAACTGTCTACCAGTATCCAAAACTCGCCTTGAAATGGATTGGATACATTGGATATTTTCAACATTTTCTGATCTATTTTGGCACAGGAACTGTTCTGCATTCTAGAATTGTATTTATTGTATGGATTGTTTTTAATACAGTATGCAACTAAACCAGAGTTGTAAAGTGTGCTGTAAAGTGAGCAGGAAAAATGGAGTGAAGTGACTAATAAAGATGTTTAATTACTTACTAAAAAATAATGGTTCCACGTAGCAGGGGCCGCTGGTGACATCTGAAGTGGTTGGGGGTAAAATGTAAGACTTTTACGTAGCAAGAAGAGTGAGTGGCCTCAACAGACAAACACAGGGCAGGAGGGAGGTCCTCCCCCCAGAGAAAACTTTGGTAAAAATGGTAAATGATGCATGTTAAAGCAATTTTGTTGCAAATAATCAATAAAGGAAATGTTTAAATTCTGAAATTGTGAGATGGTGAATTAAATATCATTGATGCCAGAGGAAGGAGTATTGGTCTCCAGTCGTGAGCGCTTTATATTAGACATGTATGCCCTTTTTCTCTCCACTGAGTCCATCTGCTTATCTTAAACCTCAACTCTTTCCTCTTCAGGGCCCTCTTTTCTCTGTACCCTGAATACACTTGGTCAAACCTCCTTTACTGCCCCAAACATCCACTGCACTTTCTCACACATAAGCACTTTATTTTCTGTTACTCTTGCGTTGTCAGTACTTTGACAAATGTGTACACCCTTCACACACATTTACAAAGAATTTACATTTCTATAGAGAGCTCAACCCACTAACAAACCTTGTGAGAAAGTGGCACTACCTTCAGCCTCAGCACCAGAGCTCCCTATCGTGTCCCATCGTAAACACCTGGCATGACTCAGTTAAAAGAGTAATAGGTTGCACACAAAAACCCCACAAAAACATAACATGTTGGAAATAGCTATCACTCCCAGGGAATGCAAGATGAAGTAAAATGTGAAATAGGAACAAACTAAATTGGAGACATGCATTACCCTAAGAAGTTTAACATTCATTGTTCGGAAATCAATGTTTTTGGCATTTATGTTACGTTCATGAACATAGGGCCCGACAGAGACACGGTTCAATGTCTATTTTAATGCAATATGACAGAGCCAGATCCCTAGAATTACACAATCACAAACATCTAGCAAGAGACAGCGTCTGTCTTTGAACCAAAACAAGCCCAGATTTGCAATAAAACATTATTTAGCCATTGTACCAATCAATATAAATAAATCAGGGCCTTAGTAAGCACCAAGTATTCACACCATATTCTAGGCATGTTTACTAGCATTTAATTTTTTTTGACATTTTTCTCGGATTCCACAAATCAGGATACTATATGCACATATTTCTCCCTTTGTGCTTGACTCCCCCAAAAGCTGAGGATATTGGATCCATGTTTTCCAGGCAGCAAAAGCTCTGCATGACTTTGGATCGACTTCGCGGGGGAACAAATAGAGCAGCTCTACATCTAAAGGGGTCAGTGACCTACAGCCATGGCCTGTGGTGTCACAGTGAGGGTGGTCAATGTGACCAGGTTTCTCAGCACAATATACTTAATACATGTTTAGAAATAACACTTACCATACCAAGGACAAGGAGACAAATCTCACTTACCCGGCTCACATCCAATCCTACCCTGTGATGAATGGACCAATGCCTGTAAATGATGTCTGGCATCATACAGGAATGCAGCCTGCAATGCTCGAAAGCGTCACCGCCGACAGCGCCACTGGCCTACAGTGGACATCACCAAAGACTCCTATGTCACTGAGGTGCTTAGAAAGACAAGTTCTGTGTCACATTGCAGGAAGTTGATTTACTGCCTGGTTTCTGGCTCCTTGTTCAGAGCACGATGTGGAGGAAGCCTGGAGAAGGCAAGCCCAGACTTAATACACTATTTATTTAGAGACATGATCTGAGATCGTATCTCAAAATAAATCGATGTATTTAAAAAAAATTGCAGACAAGATGTAGGAATTTCAGAGAATTGCATTACCACATCCCTAAAGCAGAATATCCCCACTCCCTGAGCCACCTCTCCCCCAGCATAGACAGGGTAAACCATTCCAAGCAGTGGGAGTTATTGTCAAGAAAAAGCATTCCTCAGCACTATAGTCTTTCACCATGGAATATGCAGAAATGATTGCCCACAAAGTCACTGCAGTCACATAACCTATACGCCTGATCGGTAACTGTGTTGGGTACTCAATTGTTTTGTTCTGGGATCTGTGGCAGTATGAGGCCTTGAAGCCTAAACAAAAAGACAAAACAACAGCCAGAGGCGAATACACCCATGCTTGCTGTCTTTCTTGGTCTGTCGTTGATTTCAGTTTGCCAGTTTTACCAGCAATTGGCGTCCCTGTAACCATGGCAAGATGGCGCATGATATATTTCTGTTCCACTGTATGAGGTTGACGGGCTGCTGCAGCGTCTTTGTATCACAGATGTGCCTGTTTTGTGAATTCTTCACTCCTTAAACCCACCATGGAACAATGATACGTGTCCCTGCAGGTATGAAACCCACTGAGTTATAGACAAATGGGTTTGAAATCAAATGTATTGCTGGTAACTTGGATCTTCAATGTTGACAGAGAAAGGGGAGCATATATCATGCTAAATCTCCCATTAGGAAAATATAAAAAAAGATTTGAAAAAGATGCGAAGGTGAACACTGTATAAGGTACATATTTAAGAAAAAACTAATTTAGTTCTGTCTGGTGTTTGTCATTTAACCTTTGTGAGCGGCACATTTTGGGTGGAAATAATTACGCATATCCTTGAATATTGTGGGTCATGAGGGCATTCTTTGGTTACAATCTACATTTTCCAGACTTTAGGAGACCGTGTGGCATCAAAGTCAGGTTGCGTGTAGGTGAGTACATGGTATCAAGCTCATAAAGTCCCGTAAACACATCTGTCCTGAAGGAGCCATGAATTGCACACAATGTCAACATTTTGTTAGAGTTTGTTAAATGTTTGCAAAATCAGTCATAATTCAGACAAACCAAGAGCAAAGAGTTCATGAGTGTAGGTGCCTGTTACAGTTTTTATGTATCTGAGAACAATTTTTAGTTCACCTCACTCATAAAAGGGATGAGTACAGTAAAAGGCTCAAAGAATAAGGTGGCAATACCTCTTGGCACTAGCTACATAGCGACAGATATAGGATGTAGAGTGTATGACGTGCAGGAACACTAAATACATGGGGTCAAAAAGATGTTCTGACGTATACCAGTTGGCTGTTGCGCCTGTATGGTGTATGCTAGTTTATTTTACTTTTCTGTCCTCTTGTCTCTTTCTAAATTTGCTGGTATTTGCTTCTCAGTGATTGAGAATTACTGATAGGTGTACTTTAAACATACCATTCTGAGGAAATTCCATAAAGTTTAACAATCGCATAACTGTATTGTGTAACGATTTGTGTAACAGCATGATGATAAGCCATTGTAAGCTTTTTTTAATGGTCTTTGTTGAAAATCTAGGGAGTCCTGATAAACAGGAATTGATAATGCAGAATAACACCTAGCTACAAGGGTTTCATTCAGCAGCACAGAAGTAGCAATTGTAATTAAAGGAAGCAATAGCCCCAGGGAACTACCAGCCGAAGCCAAGAGCAAAAAACAAAGGACGGTTTGCAATTTGACAAAAGCCATGGTAATACCTTGTTGGAATCCAGGTGCAGGTGTGTGAGGTTGCTCAGCAGTGGAAGGTCTCGGATGGTTTTCACTTGGTTGTGGGATAAGTTGAGCACAGTCAGACTCTTGCAGGACTCCAAGCCCTTCGTACTGGTCAGAGCATTGTAGTTTAGATTCAGCACCGCAAGACTGTGAAGGACACTGACCCCTTCGATGCTGGATCAAGATAAAGGAAAATGAGTTATTCACGTGAAATGTTGTCTGCTCTGCATCTGGGACAAATAGAAAAGAGGTCACTGAGCACCAACAGAAGTGAAGCATTTGGGTATAAACAGAAGCAGATCACACAGAATCCATGACAGCAAGTCATTGGTAACCTGTAGAACAGTGGTCTTCAAACTTTTTAATGCCGCGCCCCCCCAGTTGAAAAATGAAAATCATTGGGCCCCCCTTCAGAATTTTTCACAATTATTTTGGAAAGATGGCAATGTTTAAATATGTCTAAATCTATTTAAACATTGCAGTTAAGTACTGTTACCTTTTCAAAACTGCAGGAACATGCTTCTGCTCAAAACAAAGGCATGTTATCTGTATAATATTTCTTTTTGCCAGAGCTTGGCGCCCCCCCTGGGATCACTTGAGGCCCCCCTAGGGGGGCCCACCCCCCAGTTTGAAGACCTCTGCTGTAGAAACTTTCCACTGATGAGGGGCATTGTGCACCTGTAGAAGGGAGCCATCGTGGATTAGGTTAGGATTCACTTAACACCTATATTGGAAGCCATCAGATACGTGTACTAAACAGATTGGGTACCTCTAGACACATGAAGCCAAATAACTGAGAATGGTGAATAGTCCTGCCAAGTTTCTTTCTTGAAAGTCATGCTTCGTCGCTATTTGCCATGACAGCCCCTTTTGGATTGATGATGCAAAAGACATGGTATCATGGGTATTTACACGCACTGTTGCACCCAGGTCTTTAAATATGGAGGATTTAGTCCTTAGTTACACAAAGTTTTTGAACTCTTGAAGATGCCATTGATCAAAAGTTATGCGAGGCCAGTCCCCAAGGGTCCAACCAACTTAAGTAATCTTGTGAATAAATCAGATAGCTCCTAGGTTTAGGTCAAGGACTTTGCAAAATGCCACTTACATTTTTTAAAATATTTTTGAAATAATTTTAACTATGCACATTCACTGTAAAGCTGGACGAGCTGTTCCGAATATTGACAGTGTGTGAAGTGGGGACGTCTTTCGCTAGTGCAGCAAGTGTAGATGTGGCAGGGCCTAGAAGAGTGAGGTCCAACTCCACCCAAAGTATGTCTCCCTTTAACTAGACAACCAGTTGAATTTGTTTAGAACCACTTGTGATTCTAACAAATTCATTGCATAAAGCCTTTTCCAAAGCACAGGTATCTGAGTAGGCAGTCAGGGTGTTGCAGATGAATAGATGGGGAATTTTACATAGTTATATACTAAAGGCACATAGCAGAAATGCATAATCAGTTAAACAGTAGAGTTATACATTTTTCATAATGATTATATGTAATCACATGGTTGCATGGTGGTGTTTATAGTAGAATTCCACAGCTATTCTTGCTGTAGATTGTATTAACTTCAAGACACTAACTCTGTGTGTGCACTTTATCAATTATCTGTCAGATTGTGGCAGCCCTTGTTTCCACAGTGGAGCTCGCGAAGGTCCAGTTGCGATAGAGGAACTGCAGTGTGGTGAGCATGGAACATCTGACAATATGTGTTCAGAAGATAAAATAATATTCATTTTACGTGACTAAGATGACACTTCTTTCCTTCCCACCTTAGGATAAGGCTGTAGGTTCCCGCTGTTGTCATAAGCTTACCGAGCTCCCTGCTTGCTCACTGAACATCTCATAAATCATCTTTTTATGTACGATGCCCGATACTGAACATAATATTTAGAAATGGTCTGGCCTGGGCCTTACACCAGGGAAACCCTAGTTTTCATGCTCACATAGTTCAAAATGAAAGGCATCTTTGCTTTGAATCCAGTAGCATGACGTTGTGGCTGAGACTCAGCTTGGTTCTAAGAGGCCTGGTAAACCAGGTTAGCAGAGCACACTAGAACTCACTTGTCTAACGCGTTGAGGGAAGCGTCCAGCTCGGACAGGTTCTTGAAAGGGAGCAGGCTGCCAACCTTCAGTTCCTCCAGCTCATTCAATGAAACGTCCAGCTTCACAACCCTGGAGAGTGATAGAGAAAAGAGAACTCTATCACACGGGCAGTCCAGCTGCTCAGAGGCTTGACATTTTAATGTGTTGTGGTGGAGTGTTAGTAGGTTGTGTAGTGGAATGGAAGACTGATATCCAGGTGCCACACACCATTCCAACCCTAAAAGCCTAAGTATCCTTTGGACACACCTATCCCATAAGTCCCAGGGCATGTCACATGTTCATCTCAAATAGGAAGTCCATAAACACCACAATGCTGCATTGACATATGTGTCTAGATTAGTCCCACGAATATGTAAAACATAGCAATCATTTGCTTAATAGGTCAGTGTGGGCCACATGAAGGGGCAGACTAGACTGGTCTATGGGCAGGGCTTGAATGAATACCAAAATCAGCCTTGGATTTTTTTTCTCGCATAAACCCTACACTGCAGGGCTAGAATAATAGGGCCAACAAGGGCTTTCCCGGTTGGATCATGGCCACCCATGCACCTTTGAAAGCAACCACGTAGCCTGCTGTCTACTGGGGAAATGACACAGTGGCAGAATGGCCAGTCCGGCTCAGACTCTGAGGATTTAGTGATATCTCCTGGCACACGAGTGGCTTTGTAGGGCATGTGCTTGACTCCACCTCAGCCCTATTGGCAGACTCTCTATGGGGGATTCTCCTCAATTGCCCCACAGCCTAGTCCTCTCTGATCACATTCATATCCAATGCAAATCCCTACTGCTTACAAGCTGACAACATCTATTCTCCAAGAAAATTCAGGTTTGTAATCCTCACAATGGCTCTTCCACTGATCCACCGATGTTATCACATTTTGAGCAATGTTCCTGCTCAAACTACTTCCCTAAAACGTATTAGGCACACAAACCCACACAAGTGTAACCTATGAAGACTAGTATGACAAAGAGAAGCGTGAGGAGTACCACACTTTCAAGTTCAGTATTTGTGAGGGAGGCGGGTACGTGATCAGAAAGGAGTGTCTTTGGGTGAGCTATACCACGCATGGGCACACACGGCAGGGCCCTGGATTCACAGTGGGCCAAGAAAAAACACAAATCCATAATGTCAGCATGCGCCTGAATTTACCTTTCAGGATACTGTGTGACTGGGAACTGCTGCCTGCAAAAGAACAAAAGAAATATAGCACACAGACGAATAATAACAAATGATAAATAAGAATGCATTTCCTTGTATAGGACAGACTGCAAAATGAATGATGTGTAGATACTCAATTGTCAGACACACACATTAAAACCAAGGGGTCCGGGTCTTGGAGATGGCACAGAGCTCAGCTGTGAATCCACATACGGGTTTTTATTGAAGTATTAGGCTACTGAGAATGAACCAGGCACTTACCAGTAACAGGGTCAGGCCCAGGCCCCTGCTCACTCTCCTTATCTTATCTCCAACTCACTCTACCAGCGTGACACTAATATATGACATCACGTTCAGAACAAGGATCTTAAAACAGACAGCTGGGGAAGAAGGGCGCACATAACGATGGACAGTAGGAGGGCATCAAGCAATGAAAACGAATGACATGAACAGCAATACACAGGATTCTTTTAAGTTAAAAAGGTTTGTTGGAAACTGTATATGCACAAAGAACATGACAATTTCCAAGGAGACAAGCAGATGCAATTTACTGCAAAGTCACTTACCGTTAGTGCGGCAGAAATAAGCTGTTTATTGTAGAATTAGAAGTGAAGTGAACGTGGTTTTCAAAGATGGAAGTCACGTGTTAGTTACAACTTCAGAAAGTGGTGGCTCCATGTTTTTTGGGGGTTTTAATTATTCACTAAATCTGCTCAAAAATTCTCCTTTTACGGTTTGCTATAGTGGTGTGTTGCCAGTCAGATGAACAATCTTAAATTTCATGTTAGCTCCTTGAGGACTGGAGTGCTTTGATTGAAACCTGTATTTCAGGCACCTCGGAGGAAGCGCATGTGGGAGGGCATGGGACCAGGTAAATCTGCTTTACAGGAGCTTCCCTGTGTCAGGTAGCAATAGCTCAATGCACAGTAGTGTGGATCCGAAGTCTGCAGATGGGACCTATGATGTGATCTTTCCCAAATGATAAAGCTGTAAGTTTGATGGACCCGGCCGTGAGGCGGGTGACATGCAGCTACATGTGAAGGAAGACGGGTCAATGCATGGATGACTGTGATTCTTAGGACCACACACAAATTATCTTGCAACAGGAAGTGCCCAGGTGTGCTTTACTTGGAGCTGTTTATTTTTATTTCTGTCTTCCTTTGTTATATGACCCACAAAAGTATCCACTTAATAAGACTTTGCAATGTGCAGAGTTTGCTGAATAGTGGTAAAGACAATGGCTTTGAGATACATGTAATAATTACGGCACTGTCGACGTTTTAGAGTTGGCTACTTCATCTCGAAGACAGTGCATATCTACTGGTCTCCACCCACTTGGTTTTGTTCTATTTGAATGTGGCATGTCTCTTTTTGTTCTATTTGAATGTGGCATGTCTCTTTTTGTTCTATTTGAATGTGGCATGTCTCTTTTTGTTCTATTTGAATGTGGCATGTCTCTTTTTGTTCTATTTGAATGTGGCATGTCTCTTTTTGACCATCACACTCTATGAGGGACAAACAACATGGAATAAACAATTGGCGTGACTTTGATGCTCAATTTTAACAGTAACAGTCTAAAATGAATGGCTCAAGGGAGTATGATAGGTTCAAATTTGAAAATTAGAATGACTACCGGAGCTCAGATATAAATTCATAGTGTTTGATGAACAGAGTGAAGACTATGGCTTATCAGCTTATCATGTGCTTAATCCACAGGTACTACAAGTAACAGCCGCACGACCAGGAGTCTCTTGCTCATCATCCATGTAGCCTCTTAGCTAGAAGTACCAGCCTACCTGCCCACTTAACACTCATTCAGTCATGCTCTTCTCTGGGAATTAGCTCACTAACTCACTACATGCAGAATCCAGGAGGATAGCACAGTAGGTGCATGCTCCTGCAACTGAACTATGTGTGTAAACTGAAGATCACAGGTTTGAGTTCCATCTGGGATGATTTAGGACTTCTTCCACCAGAAGTATATACAATGAGTATTGTTACGCTGGACAAAAGGTTTTCCTGTTGTTAAAACAATTCACTGTGCAGTGTGTGCTATAAAATGCTGCCATTATGTCGTCCATGTTATAAACTTTCAGATCACTTGAAAGCACCAATAACTTTCAAATACTTACCACACTGTAAGGAATTTCGCCGAATATAATCCCAAAATCCCAAAATTATCTGTTTCTCTTAGGCACATTTAAAACAAACAAAGACAACTACATGAACAATACACGTCACCTGTGGTTCGATGGTCCAAATTCAAATCCAAAGGTCAGATCCTTAAGTCGGGACATCTTCATAGTAATGCAGTAATGTGGCCCAGCCTGCCTGATGCTCCAAGTGAGGGGAAGTGTATCGATGATGGAGGCCCGGTCCTCTACAAACTGACGCTCTATCTTTCGCTCCATGGTGGCAAAGCTTGGAAACAGGAGAGAAAATGGTGCAAATGAGACCAGTGCAACAAGACTTAACTCTAGACTTAGAACAATTTCTCCAACAACGATCTTTACAGAACCAGTTTTTCCTTGGTCAACGAAGCCACAATCCGTCCAAAGGCTGCTGTGCAATCAAGCAGATAGGTAAATAAATGTGTTAATGTACCTGCAGCAATTTTGTGTATAACTTGCAGGGAACAAGTTGGATGTAGATGGGCTGAAAGGATCACAATAAATTGGATAATGGTTAGACTTTAATAAAGCACCCTAGGGCAATTGACTTTGTTGTGTACACTGTATAAGGAGTATGGTCTAGGCCTTTTGTTAAGTGTTCACTTTTTGCTTTTCATAGCCAATGAGGCAGCAGGTATAGACAAAGGTACGTCTAGCTCACCACCATCAATCTGGAATACTAGTTAGATAGAGCCTCCTTTGTTAAGGGAACACTAGTTAGATAGAGCCTCCTTTGTTAAGATTTGATGGCTGCTTGATCTCTTTGCGGCAGCAACAAATAGGGACTTGTAGCAGAAAAACTGGTTTTTAAAAACACATACTAAGGCTTTACTATGTACTCTCTATATTATAAACACATGTCCCTGGCTCTCCTGATGGAAATGTCAGCTGCCTTTATCACAGTAAATCGAGGGGCTTCTCCTTGTTGGCTTGGGAAGCAGGTCAGGAGCGCCTACCCAGGTTCTGCCAGAGAAGAGCAGTCCCGTTCTCGGTGATTGTTGATGACAAGCCATGATCGGTCCTTTGTTCTACCTGATTAATAAATAGCTTGGGGAATGTCTCCCTTCTTGTCCACATGTATATATCAGGTGGGCTTGAGAAGTCCAGAATATTGGATGCTTTCTAATGATGTGCAACTAGAGACTAGCCCTTGAAAGAACACGAAGACTCAGCCAAGGTGGAAGTTTCATTGGGACATGGGCTGCTTAGGGACTATACAAATTTAGATGAAATAATTCTCTGACTCTTATGTCGCAAAACATAAATACAAGCCTGTGAGAATTTTCCATGTCCGGAATCTCATTTAATAGGACTGAATCCTAGATAAAGGAGTGTGATACTGTTTGTGATCTAAGAAACAGGGCATCTTCTTTGCATTGTGTGCCTGAGATGTACTCATGAGACAAAAGGATGTAAAGTATTGTTGTGCCCTTTTCAGAACCTGGCAAGACTTCATTACTTCTCATGATGGCTACCTAAATACAGTGCACCCTCCGAATACTGAAACCACAATATCGATGTGACACAAATATATTGAGGACAGAATATTAAAAACAAAATAGAGACAGGTTAGTAAGTCTAGATTTTCTGTACCTAACTCTACGTATGTGTACTTATATGGTACATAAATCTTCAAGGTACGTAGCTGTGGCGTTAGCAATAATAAATCTATACTTCCCTATGTGCACTTATCTTTTGATAATTTTGTCCCTCAATATTCTACCCTTAATCTAAAGCACAGTACTGCAATGAAAACATGCAACTCACAAGGGAATTACAGCCAAGGAAAGTCTAAACTTCATCACCTCCTGGCTCATTGCAGGGGTCAATTTCACCTATTACTCAGAAAATATTAATGTTCCATCAAACGGACCACCGATTGGAACTGATGCACAACACTTCGTTGACAAACACCTAGATATAAGTGATATATATACCAGCACATAGAACACATACTGACGTAACCCATTCTGACCGCAGGCCAGGGCCATTGCAATGTTAACTGCCTCAGGATCTCTACAAAGCTCACAGGCAGTCTACAAAACACCAGAGTCAGCGTGCATTTTTATCTAAATATTCAAGATATACAAGTTAAGACCAGTCCTAAAATCTCTCCTTTCGTCCAGGGCAACTGAGGGTTCACATTAAAAATGCTCCTTCATATATACAGCGGATTGGAGCCAAGGTCCTGATTACCTTCGTAACCTGGTACCTTCCTACATCACTTTTACCCCACAATAGCCAGTTTCCACTAACCGTGTGCATGTCTCCCTGAATCAGTGTTTGTGCCCCTGTTTCTGGGTCTGTGTTCTTGCCTCATCATCTCTTTCTCCCTGCCTCTTTGTCGGTCTGTGTTTCCTTGTTCCATTATCTTTGTCTGCCTCCCTGCCCTAATGTTTACAACTCCCTTCCCAATCACCCATGCACCGTTGCCAGTGTCTCCTTGTCCACGTGTATCCGCCTCCCCTCATGGGTTTCCCTGTATCCCCACAGCGGTGTTTGGATCTTCCTGGCCCAGAGGTGTTGGTGTCTCCCAATTTCAATGCCCATGTTGTCAACTTATCTTTGCGCCCCATCAGCAAGACCACTGACTGCTAATTTAGGGGGTTATTCCAACTTTGGAGGAAGTGGTAATCCGTCCCAAAAGTGACGGTAAAGTGACGGATATACCACCAGCCGTATTACGAGTCCATTAAATCCTATGGAACTCGTAATACGGCTGGTGGTAAATCCGTCACATTTGGGACAGATTACCACCTCCTCCAAAGTTGGAATAACCCCCTTAATGTCCATACTACATGGCTACCCACAATTCACTTCTCTAGGTACACACACCTATATATACATGCATTCATAGATACACTATTTATGTAGAGTATGAGAACAGTATTACTATATATTCCTCCATCTTTAATGCTACTGTGGCATAGGTTCGCCTTACTTCCCACTGCTCTCTGCAGCTGCTGTACTGTAAGAAATCCGAGGAGTTTTTGAATCCGAAGATGAGAGGGCTGTGGCTCCAAAGACAACATTAGACATATTTCCAGGTGGGTGGGTTCAGGAATGTCTGTGCCGCTTCCACTGGAAAAACAGAACCATTTAGTTTGAGACAGAATTCCAAGAACTTGTTTAACTACAGTGAAAAATGTCACTACGAGACCGACAGGCCATCACATTCCTTCTGTAGGATTCAAAGACAACACCTGGGGCGCCTCACAAATGTTACTTTCTCCCGTTTTAGAGCTTACTTAATTGTACAAATGTGGTATCTGTCTGTCCATCGAGCCTGTGGCATTTGCAGATGAATGAGCGTAGGGAGTCTTGTTTCCATGTGCTGAATCCTTAAGGCAGGAGTTTGACTGCCAAGCTATAAGAACCAGAGGCGCGGCGGAAAGACAAACACGGAGGCCAAGGAAACTCAGAGAGAAGCCTTGTGCAACCATCCGGTGGAGACCAGCATGGTGAGTAAAGGGGAATAGTAAGAGATGAATGAAAGGAATTGAATGGGTATGCTCAACCATATTCACCATTCAGTTCAGTTTTATGTTTCACTGAGGCTGGAAGGAACTTCAAAGGTTTGAATGATGAAGGATTTCGAGGTCTTCACAGCTAGTTAAGTTTCAGTTTTCCCAACCCATTCTTAGCAGTAGGACAGACAATGAACCGGCTTCTACATGCATGTGATGGCTAGGGGTAACTGCACTGCATGCAATCAGAGAGCAAGATCGATGGGTAAATACAAGTGGTACCAATTTACAATCAATCAGAGCCTTATTCAGTAATTAATAAGCCACAAAAGTGCAAAAATCATAAACTAAAACAATGAAAACATCAGCAGAAAAATCGTTTAAAAACATGATCCGTAAATAGCAGTAGATCTTACAGCATATAGATTCTGTCCACAATTTAAAATAAATTTCCTAGATCACATAAAATGCACTCCTTCAGACTCAATTTAAGACAAAAAAGGATTATCATAATAGGTCCACTTAATTTGAATGATAAAAGCATTAAGCATAATACAGTCCCCTAACGAATCCAAATAGCAGTAAAACCAGCACAGCGCCAATAGAGCATTCAAGACGGAATCCTCTTCTGCCTGCATCTCCACATGTACAACAGAAAGCATGAAATAGGAAATACAATTGGAGATGCTGTTCTGGATCTAAGTATACTGGAAGCCGTCCTAAAGTTTCTGGTCCATATATAGCGACATAGCGGCAATATCCATTTCTTCCTATATGCATAGTAACGTGGGCAGAAAAAAAATGGATGATCAACACATTCTTTTGCCTCAGGACAAAAAGGGTAGGTCAAGTCAGAATCGCTAGAGGGAAATTGCCATGTGGCAGTAAAAGAACAGAGTGGCAAGGTCTCAATACGAAACTTGATAAACAGTTTTTTTGCAAACGGGGTCTCAATAACATCCATGTACTCTTCCAGAGTGTAGACATTTTTAAACTCTAAGAAGGCTGCAGTCAGCGGGCTGACTCTCGCACTTCTTTAGAACCCACATGCCTCCAATAAATCCACTTGAAAAAGGACTTCAATATTCTGCATGCAGTCTCAGGGTTCGTCCAAAAATATTCACACCCCAGTACTATTAAGCAAGATTTGATATATCCAACCCAGGGGAAACTGGTACTTCCAGGGAGCCTTAAAATCTCCTCCAGTCCCATCCAATAGGCACTAAATTCAGAGATGTCCAGACCCCTCTCCAATACATCAAGGGTTTAAGACCCACTCTATGGACAAGGGATCTATGGCCAAGTTCTAGCCAGAGGGGAATGGGTGGAGTACTAGAGAGATGACTAGTTAGAAGTTGTAAAAATAGATTTTCCGCCAACTCCATATCATTTATATCTGCATGACCCCAGAATTCACCACCATTTAATTAACCCCCAAGTGCTTGGAAATTATAAATTTGGAGAGCCGGGGATAACAGCCGAAAAACTAGACCCCTGGAATGCCCTCGGGAGGCCACCTGTGTAAGGCTCCGGCTTAAGTTTACACTTCTGAATTTTTGCAGACCAACCAAAATGACCTGTGAGAGTAAACCCTAAATATTCAAAAGTACATACTCTCTCCGAAAGGGCATCATTTACGAGGTGAGCCGGTTTTCGAAGGGTTCAAAACCATTTACTTGGTCTTATTAAGATATATCTCAAGCCCGCTCTGCCTGTAGAAAACACCAAGCTGGCTCAGCAAATTTTGTATACCCATGAGAGATTTGGAAACCAGTAAGGTGTTGTTGGCAAACAGGAGCGCTGCAACATTCTTATTAGCTAGAGTCGGGGCATCATGCTTACACAACTTTAGCTGGGCCACCAAATCATTGATGTGTAATAAGAACAAGGTCGGAGGAAGGACACACACTTGCCTCACTCCCCAAGTAACTGGTATGGGCACTGTCAATTCCCCATGAGAGCAACATCTAACCTGTGCATGATCTTCTTATACACCCTACTGATGACATCAACCAGGTATTTTGGAGCACCCAAGTCAATTAGGACCCTCCATTGGCTCTCCATTGGAACAAAAGCCTACTGAGGGTCGACAAAGACTACACAGAAGTGACCACCTCCCAAAGCAACATGTTTCCAGTACATTAGTTATAATCCTAATACTTGGTCAGTTGTACTTGTCCCTGCCCTGAACCCTGCTTATAAAGGAGTGAACAAGCCCACAGCCTCGATCCATTCTTGCAACCTACCACACAGTATCCTGCTAAAGAGTTTCTGTGAACTATCAATGAGGCTGATTGGCCGGTAATGAGGACCTTAAGCCCATTTTGTACACTGGAACAATCTCAGCCCCTGGCCACGTAGGGGGACTTGGCAACCCTTCCAATATGCAGTTGAAATACAGGGCCAAGTAGGGACCCCCACATGTCCTTATTAGCTTTAAACAAATCACCCGGCACCTTATCCAGCCCTGGGACTTTCCCTAGGGTAATCTAGTCTACCACTTTAACAACCTCCATAAGGGTAATAAGACAAATATCACAGCCATGCTGGCTGGTCAAGACCACCCAGTGAGGGACACTCTCCTCATATCTATACCCTGCACTTAGACTATCAAGACAAGGGTCAGCCGCAT